>NC_088247.1:95458150-96099713 GCF_036013445.1 Caloenas nicobarica
AAGATATGACTGCAAAATTGCCTGACTCTCATAGCAAAGCCAATCACTCCAACAAAAAGCTTTTTTTATGCTGAAATGCACAAGAAAATTAATATTACAGGCCAAGAAAGGGCTTATTGTCTGTGTCTCTGTTTTCCATCAAGATTAGCAGCAAGTCTGACTGAGTTAAAGAGTCTACATTGTCATAATTTCTCTGGGATAACTGTATTACGGTCAATGGAGTTGTGCCAGAGAAAGAGAAGCACCAGTTTTCCACAAATATGGAGTGTATTTCAGGACATGATGATCTGAAAGAACATAAGGAAGTAAAATTTCAATCCAAACCAGGTCAGTCTGCTTTGGTTAAACCAAGCTGTCTGTGAAGAGCACGACTTCCATTTCTTCCCAGGCCTAAAAAGATACAGTAGAGCAAGAGTGGAAACTGAACCCAATGTACAGCTGACATGACATGACTAAAAGTACTTCAAGTCAGAAAGCTCTTTCCTGCCCGTTTCGTTAGAGGCTTTGTTTTTATACACACACAGACACACACACATATTTAATAAATACAGACGTGTGACTCACTACTCTATTGCATCAAAACACAGCGTCAGACCATTCTCCAAAGGATGGTTTCACATTTTGTTTCTTCATGTTTTCCTTCCTAAGCCACCTGCCTATCTATACCCAGAGACATTAGAGCAGACAGGTACTGACAACTACAAGGGCCAGAGATTCCGACTGGTACTAAAAAAACTTCAAACATCGATGCTGTCAACTGCTCAGAGGACCCTCAACTTCTACAAGCTTTGAGATTTAAGAGAGCTTGTAGTCACGACGTGCATTCACTTGCATTTACAAGAACTACCATCTTACGTCTGTGGAGGTGACTTGCACCAGTGCCGCCGCTCTGTGACTGCGGCACCCGCGCGGGCACCTTGAGAGAACACAGACTGAAGGAGCAGCATTTGCAGCCAGCGGATGCCACATACACTCAACGATGCTGCCGGGTCTCTCTTTTAAGACTACCTGACCTGCAGCTCACTGACCCACCAGCACGGCATCAGTATATTGCAATCACTCTGCTGCTGAGACACGCCATGCTACAGAAACCAGTTTTGCAGGAAGGAAGACCAGGGACTGAGGCGCAAAGCCAGGGAGAACAGCCATGAGGCAGTTCCTTGCCAACCCTTTGGCCTTCAACACAGCACCATTAACTAGCTTGCAGAGTTTATAAAATAAATCCGAATTAACACCTTAGGGAAATAAAGTGTTATTAGAGGGGCAAACATCCTATTACCTCCATTTCATCTCAGTAAAGCAGTTCATTGGATGCTCTGCTGAGCTTTCCACAGAATACCTCCAGTGGATACAGACACCAGAAACATGACTTTTCTCAGACTTTCCAGCAGAATATTCCATGAATTCGGATTTCAGATATCACTAGGCTCACTGCTGAAAACATACTAGCCAGAAAGACTGTACAGTATTGGTACTACCATAAAACAGAAATGTGAAAAGAAATTTTGCTCGGAGTCATATTGGGGAAGGAGAGAGGAGGAAAAAAAAAAAAGAGAGAAAAAAAACCCCTAAAACCCAGAACATTCTGTAGTTGCAAATGGAGGATTTTGGAAAGAAAACAATTCGGAAAAGGAACTCTAATCCCATCATGATCATTCTCTCATAGAAGCTGGAGAATTGTTTTCTGTAAAAATAAACAGAAATGAACATTCTGTATAGGCTGTAAATGCCAGAACATTGAAGAAACAACTTTAATTTTGTAAGGACTGAAAGGATAAGTAATAAGTTGGCAGGGCTGCTTAGACATTTCTGAACTCTCATAAATATTACCTACCACAAATCTAAATCACTGTGAGCTCTGGCTTATGTTAGCCTACTTTAATATCGTACCAACTCCTCTGCCAGAGGATAACTGACCTTTTAAAGGTTTTCTTCTAGTGTGTACAAGATACTGTCAAGTAAGTGATTATCAGTTCTCAGAGTCTGGAAAACTACAAATTTCATTCCTCATCTTTTGGACAGACCATTACCTCAAATCATGATTTATTGGCTTTTTAAGAGCTTTTTACATTGATGAAATCCTAACATAAAACTAAATGTTTTAGAGCAGTAACTCTTGCAATGAGTACCACTGTCCACAGAATAGATGAGTATTAGATTTATCAAAGCTGTATTATGGATTACCTAAAATAATAAGCTTGTATAATAGTGAGATCCAGTTTTCAGATGGGTTATTCTGTTTGCTAAGGTAAAATGACTGGCACACACACAAGTCTATACAGATTCAAATATATATGGCACCCCCACTGATGTAGACTAAAATTAAACAGTATGATAGAATTTGAATCGCCAACTTTTGATTCCTTTTCTGAATTTTCAAACTATATCAGTATCTATGAACCAGCTAACAAAAAAAAACGAACACCACAGACAAGACAAAGCTTAATACCATCATGCACCAGGTTGCAGAACACATACATTGACAAATCCAGTAGCATGTATTGAGAGTATAAAAAGGGCTGTGTGTTGTTTAAGTTTCTCTACTAGAAGAACAGAAAAATGCAACCTAGAAACAAGAGGATGACTGGATCTTGGGAAGTTGCTTTAATTCTATTGGGGAAAAACAAAAAGTGTAACAATAACACCAATCAAATAAGATGATCTAATTTTCCTCTGAAAGACATATGGTTAAAAAAAAAGAAGAAAAGAAAAACAAAAAAGTAGGGTGCCCACTTATATGTTTCCCTGTCTGCAGCAGAGGCCTGTGGCAAATCACTGTTGCGCCCACTTTGATTTTTAACTGCAGGGAGAGAAGAGTGACACTTGGAATAGGAAAAACTCCACAGCTCCTGCAAAGTGCAGCTGGATCTGGCTGCTTTCCTAAGCAGAAGAGTCTCCCTAGTCCTATTCCTGAGAAACCCTTGGCTCTGTAGATGTGCACAGCCACACGATTTGCTGGGGCTTCAGATCTGCATGTCTTTCCATAGCAGTGCTTCCCCTTGTCCATTTCTGAATTAAATGCCAAAACTAAACATCAAAACTGCCATGGGGATGGCATAATGCTCTCTTCTTTGTCAGGGAACATATTTCTTAAGGTTTATGGCGGGGTTTTGTTGCTGTTGTTTTCAATTAAAGGGAAGGGTGAAATGGGTGCTAACCCATGCAGCTATCAGATGGCAATGGCTTAAAATTTCACGTAAATGAAAAAGGAATACAGATATGAATTGCAATGAGGGTTGTAAGTAGTACAATTATAACAAGGTTTTCTATACAAGAATTTACTCTGATGCAACTCCACCCAGGATGTTGAGGGGGGGGAAGAAAAAAATCTGCCACAGAGTAGTATCTAATATTACAAATTCGCTATCCCAATTTACAATTTTACTGTTAAGATAAGCTTTTAAGTTTCCATATCCTGCAAGGATAACAGTGTAGGCATAGCCTCATATTTCTGCAGAGTCCTAATGATAAGAGTTTCAGATTGCTCAAATGTAGATATGAGACACGTGGCTTTATTAAGACTTTAAAACAAATAGTCTAGATATTAAAACCACCACATTAAAATACAGCGCTAAACAAATTCCAGAGCAATTCACTTTAATGCTCCCCGCATTTTCATGCTACACGACTGAGCCAGCAGAGTGCTCCATTTTCTCATTTAGAAGTTGTCTTCTCCATAAAGATGCTTTTCTGCTGGTAACTGGGATGTTTCAGAAGATACAAACAATCACCCAAGTACAACTTTAAAATCCTGTGTTTCTAGAGTGATAAATATTACTTCTGTTATTCTTATTCCCACTGCAACTGTTATGTACAACTGCAGGCTGCAGCTCGGCAAAACAAAGATTTTTAAATTGTAATAAGGGAAAAAGCCTGCATTGAAGCAAATACCATATTTTACAATGCTTGTTCTGTTCTTGCTTAGAGAAGTTTAATATGCTAAATATCCATCTCCAAAGAGACAAATACACTTTGTTTTTTCCTACCCTATCAGCACGAACAGAATATTATATCTTTATTCTGAAGGGATGCTCTTAGATAAATCCGTTTTATGTTTGTGCAATGTTGCAGCAGTGAGCTAACAGAGCCAGCACATAGAAAATGTCAGCAGATAAGATGAGAGGACCACAGAAACAAGGTTGACCTACTGCTTTGGCTGAAAGCTAACACTTAAATGCTGATCCTCTCCATATGGTTATCACTTTCCCCATTTGAAAAATGAAACACTCTTATACTTCATCTCTCATGGAGAATGAAACAGAGACCATTTCTGTACACAGTGCCAGAGTCCCAACCAGACCCTTCCATCAGTGATTATTACAGTTTCCTTGCTGGAGATGAAACAGGATAAGTCATTTCCTTGATTCCATCAAACCTGAGGAGAATATAGATGTCTTAAAAATCCTTTAGATTTCCTTATTCTGTGAGACAGAAATAACAACCATTCATGTATATTATATTACATCATGACGTCATGCTATTACACTGAACAGTAATCCTGGAAAGTCAAAGTCACAGTGGTACGGGACACCACACATCCCACTTGATAAAGGGGCGACACGTCTCCTCGACTTTCCCACACACAGCCTCTCCCCCATCCCCAAACAGAAGCCGTGCACCTTCTTGTCTGCCGGAACCCCTTCCCACACCAAAACAGCTCCCTCCTTATTAATGCCCCTCTGGCTCAAGTGTCATCTCTGCTCCATGGGTACGAGAAGGCCCCTCTCCCAGAGATGAGCTAATCAGTCATGCACCCCCTTGTATTTAGCTTTAGATGCCTGATGCTTCCCACACACAGCCAGGTGCTCGGCCTTGAGTCCCTGAAACCGTGGCTGCTTTTACCAGCTGTGCCTGTCCAGCTACCAAGACATAACCTCTGTCTGCAAACCTTGTCTTTCCTCCTTAAACAGTTTTTGCCAAACACACCACAAAAAAAACAAAAAAAAAATACCCAGAATGCTATGATTTACTCTCTCTGGAAAGAGAAAACAGATTTTAAATTTTGCGAATATATTTGTCCAACTTCAGCATGTCAAACATATTTAAAATTACCAGCCCAATTCACAGTTTTAGCAGCTATAAGGATCTCTCCATTTTCCAAATGCTGAAGAGAGTTTTCCTAGCAGTCTTTTAAAAGTCTTATTTTGAAGAAGAAATGTTGGCTGTACAGGTCAGGAAATCATTTCTTCAAGCAAGTTCCAAAGTATGACAGGACTGAGATGCTTTGAAAGCCAGTCTGCCCGCTGACTTTGCCCCACTTTGGAGGAAAAAAAATAAAAAAAGGCAACCCTTTAGAAAGCACTTTCTTAAAGCTGTTAATCCTTTAAAAAGAAACAATTCTTAAATTATCTGCCCTATAAAAGCAAACAGAGCCCAAGGGAGTCTTTCTGAATGGTTTACACAGCTATTTGAATAGCTTACTTCTAAAATGTACACAATATGTAAATAACCATTGCAGAGCTGTAACACGTGAAAAAACATCTTTTATTCTGTTTTCTTGAACATGTAAATGAAGAACACTTACTTTGTATTCAGGAAACGTAGGCAACAATGACATATAATTGACTAAGAAAGAAGATATTTAGCAAAGATCAAACTCACTGCCTTCAAAATTACAGGCTTACTTGCTATTAAACAAACAAAAAACCCTACCACTACAAACGAAACAAAGAAAAAAAAGATCCACAACACAAATTATATATACAGTAGAAGACATTTTTCCAGACAAAATTCCAGCAGCGGAAGCCACTGAAAGCAGCTGCCCTCCCCCTAATTGCTCATTCCAACACAGCAAAGAATCATCTATCATAGAACATCAGGTTGGAACAGACCTCAAGGATCATCTGGTCCAACCTTTCTTGACAAAAGCACCCTCTACACTAGATGACCCAGCACCCTGTCCAGCTGAATCATAAAAGCATCCAATGTTGGGGATTATACCAGTTCCCTGGGGAGACTGTTCTAACGGCTGATTGTTCTCATTGTGAAAAACTTTCCTCATGTTCAATCAGAACTTCCCCAGGAGGAACTTGCACCCATTGCCCCTGATCTTTTCCATGTGACTCCTTGTAAAAAGGGAGTCTCCATCTTCTTTGTAGCCACCCTTTAAATACTGGAACATGGTGACAAGGTCTCCCCTAAGCCTCCTTTTCTCAAGGCTGAACAAACCCAGTTCTCTCAGCCTTTCCTCACACAGCAGCTTCCCAGTCCCTTTGATCATCTCTGTGTCCCTTCTCTGGACCCTCTCCAGTCTGTCCACATCCTTTTGCATAGCAGGGACCAAAACTGAACACAGTGTTCCAGGTGTGGCCTGACAAATGCTGAGTGGGATAATGACTCTGTCTCTGCTGGTGATGCCGCTGTTGATGCAGCCCAGCACCCCGTTGGCTTTCTTTGCTGCAGCAGCCCACTGTTCACTCACATTGAGCTTGTTGTCACCCAGGACATTCCCCACAGATCTGGTCCCCAGCCAGGTAGGTCCCAGCCTGTGCTGCACTCTGGATTATGTTTTCCTAGGTGCAAGACCATGGACTTTTCCTTCTTGAACTTCATAACTTCTTGTCAGCCCACTCTTCCAGACTACCCAGGTCTTCCTGCAGGGTGGCTCTCCCTTCTGAAGTGTCCACTTCCCCACCCAGTTTGGTGTCATAAGCAAACTTCATCAGGGTACACTTGATCCCATCATCCAGATCACTTATGAAGATACTAAGCAGCACTGGGCCCAATATCAATCCCTGAGGGATTCCGCCTGTGACTGGTTGCCAGTTTGAAAAGGAGCCATTTACCACCACCCCTGGGTGCGGCTTGTCAGCCAGTTCCCCACCCACCGCAGAGACCACTTGTATAGACCATAACTTGTCTAGACCATCCACATAGCTGGAAGGACAAGCCTCTCAAACTGAGAGCTGACTTTGATTGGGGTGGGTTTTTTGGGTTTTTTTGGTTAGTTGGTTGTTGTTTGGTCTGGGCTTTTTTGTGTTTGCTTGGTTTGGGATTTTTTTGTTGTTGTTCTCACAGGTTTTTGTTGTTGTTTTATTGTTTGGTTTTTGGTTTTAAGAGTATGTCTCATTAAAAAAAAATGTGTGCAACACTCTGAAATGATCTGTGAAGGCTGTTTTAGAAAGAGTGACTTATCTCACAAACTTAATACTCAAAGAGACAGGGGAGATGGATTGTCTGATTTAATTCCAGGAGAAAACAAAAACAAAGTCCTGACATTTATTTGGCTTTCTGCAAGATCTTTGGAAGGGCAGTTAAGAGCTTCTCTCTTCCCCCTGCCTCCACTTTAGGGGAAGGGGATGTTACAACAGAAACAATAGTGACTGCTTTCTACAAAGCACACATTGCTCCCTTGCATGAGAATACCAACAATAACATGTCTTTAACTGTAGAAAGTAGAAAGTAAAGTATGATACTACTGAAAGTATCCAAAATTTTCATGCCAAAGCCGTAAAATGTGACCAAGGTGAAAGATAACGAATAATACCCTTTCACAGTACATGCACAGACGACAGTGAATCCCAGTCTCTCAATGCACATTTAAAGGAGAAAATATTAAATTTGCTAATCTTTTCAAAGTACTTCCTCCTGCAACATTAACCAAGCATTTTGTTCTGTTTTAAACAGGCTTATGCAACTCCACTTAACTGTTGAAGAAGACAGGAAATTAATTCCAATTCTTATTACTCTGCTCAAGTTGCAAGAGGAGCGCGGGTAGGCCACACAGTCCCTTGCCACAGATTTCTACTACATAACATGGAACTTTTTTGGGGAAAAAAAACCAAAACAAACGTGCATTAGACTGCTCTGACCACCAGACCATGTTCTGAGGATGTAAATAATATACCAATTCCCATGCTACTGATGTTCCTGAAAGTCTCCCATTCAAGTGAAGTTTGCATATCCTTAATGGGTTCCAAAATACCGAGATGGCCACATCCTGACAGCATATAACTGAAAAACTGTTCATTCATCTTGGCAACACAATCTGGCACCTGCGATATTGTACTTTGACCACAAAAACCAGAATCATTCAAAATTTTCATTGTGATTCACTTACATTACAAAAAGCAGAATTGTACCAGAGTTTAATCTAAATGATTCAGCCTGAACTTTGGTTTTACTTACACTATTATTTTGTCCTGCACGAGAGAAGGAAAAAAAAAAAGAGAGAGAGGGAAAGAATGAAGGTTTCTTCATTCACTCTGATGCCAAACTCTGAAGTAGGTGCATAAACCTTCTTAAAGAGACCACTAATTTAATATATACTTGTTCTACTCAAGAGGTGTGGGGCATAATCTGCAAGAGAAGTAGGGGTTTTTTAACCTCTTCCTGAATGGCTATAATGGTTGACCTAGCTTCCATTTATTATTGCCTTGTGTTTTGTGTTGCCATGTACATCGGTGCTAGCTGGTTGTAATGCAGTGCTCTCAAAGTGCATCTTGTGCCAAACCTAAGAATAGTCTTATATTCTCTCTAAGAGAATATTAAAAAAAAAAAAAAAAAAAAGGCAAAAAGCAGCCTCTTCAGAAGTTTAGGATTATGTATCTAGTGATACATCACAGATAGATGTCTATCTGGAACTAGAAGGTTTTTTTCTGAAAAGGTCTCTGAATTCAGCCCTTTCCTTTAGTAGCAGGAACAGCTTTCATTTCCTCCACTGTCTTACTGGAACTCCTATGAATCCACAGCGAAGGTGGGGCAGGGAGGGAGAACCCCTCCAATTTTGCAATAATTGCTATAAATTGACCAGACTGAATGTACAATCAAACATGTGCGTTATATACAATGCAATATTCTTAATCAAGTTCTCATGGACAAAAATTAACTATTAAATCTGAACCTTTAAACGCTGTTAAACAGTTGATATTTAACAAGGGTACATCCACTTGGCCATCTGCCTAGTTATGGGCTCTGATGGTCAGGCTGCATGTTGTTTAAAAGGTATAGTACAAAAAGGACTAGGAAAGTCAGCATATTTTTTTTCTAAAGAAGGAATGGGGGAGCTTTGTAGTCTTAAAGACGTAATATGCAGTAAGTCACTTACAGCTCTACACGCACGGCTCCAGTTTGAACTCTTGCATCTTTAAATGATTTGCTAATATTTTTACAAATAAGAACACTTTTATCCAACAGCCTTCCTGTGTCTCAAAGCAATTACAAAAAGAGTTAACAGAAAGGACTTAAAAGCAATGCAAGTACATCTTAGTATGTTTTCTTATGCACAGTGGTATTTTCCATATGAAAGCCTTGAGCCTGAAACAATACCCAGTTATCATAATCTACTAAGACCTGTATTTCAGAACATTTTGGAAGGGGTTTTGGATTACTTTTTAGCTGGCAGCCTTCTACCAGCCTAAAGTAAGAGTTGCAAAACCACTGCTGGAAAAATGAAGTTACAGAGTGCAATGCTGCCATCTGCTGAAAACTGGTTGTCTGAATGGTCTAATTACTATTTCCAAAGATTCAGTTACAGGCTTTTGAACACTCAAAGCTATTCAGACCTATTTAATCTTAACAATTTGAGGACGAGTAACAAATATTTTCGGATCAACCATTTGTGCGTTTAGATGCAAGGTTCAACTGCAGTCAAGTATAGTAGCTCTACTTCCCTCTAATAGGAAATGGGATGGCCACCCAACACTTGGTAATAGCCTGCGTTTCCCATGTGCTGCATACGGTGCAGCACCATAGGCTTCCAGAAGGTTCCCCCTGTCAGCAGCAGGCCCCAAAAGCAATGTTTCATGCTTAGTGACAGCTCTGGAATAGGATATTTAAGCCTGCAGGTTCCTCTGTCTATGCATGAAGGAAAAATGCATGCCAGGGTGGACACCATCCCCTCCAGCAGCCTGGGCTGGTGTTCCAGTTCACAGGGCTGCACCCAAGAGTGGTAGACTTGTTAGAAAACTTAGGAGTCCACATTTTTAATTGATTTTTATTTCCCTGCATCTAGTTATGGATGACAAGTTGTCCTCTCCTCCAAGTGATGGATATATCCTACTGTAATTGCCCAAATTCCTATCCAGTTTGCCAGGAGACAACACTTTTCATCTACTGGCCAAAACAAAGTTGTATGGCTAGCAGAAAGTCACTAAAGAAAAAAAAAAATGAACTCATGTGAAAGTACCACAATATCATTTTCACTATGATCTAGATTATCTGCAGTAACTTTAATATAGGTACACAAGCTCTCACATAATATGGTCTGTCTTGCACAACCACTACCCATGAAGCAGTCTGACATTCATGCCCTGTCCTCTGTTGTTTGATTGGCACTTCTCAGATAAATGAGACTAAGGAGTTCATCCAACACTTTAAGCACACACCAGATATTTGTTCTCAGTTCACCAATATAAATCTGAAATAACTCTGCTTAGTCGAGTGAATATGGACCTCAATTTCTATTAGTGTAAACAAATTGAGAATGTGAGCCACTACACCAAGTTTAGTCACATGTGGTTTTACCAGATACAGATGCCTAACAGCACAAGCCTGATTTGTCTGTGCCTTGCACTGAAGTAAACAAGAACAACATTATAATACAACACTATCACATTGGAATAGTACTTGACAATCACTGTGAACAGATCGTAAGCAATCTAATGGGGAACACTGAACAAAAGAAATATGTCTCTTCTATATACAGGAGAACAAACTCACCAAATAAGGAATAGTACACAGCCTGCCCCTTTGTTACCATCTCTCATTTCTTCAAAAAATCCATTGGAAAAATTTGGCCTCAATCTTATAATCTAATTTGGTAGAGCTCCACAGTAACTATGATGGATTCATGCTGCATCACTTACATTGATAAAAGGAAATTACCAGGAGATTCCAGAAGCATTTTACAGAACTTAATTCCAAGCATAAAATCTCAAGTGCTCCATTGATGTCTGTCAGTTTAAGGTATGAATCACATACCAAGAAATATTATCAACTATGTATTTCAAGGCAGTTTTAGTTCTAGCAGCAGCATGAAGAAAAGGCAAAAAAGCCTTTGTTCAGAGATTAAAACATTCATCCTTAATTTCATTTTCTTATGGGATGAAGAAAGCCAAATTTTAGGAAAAAAATTAAACGTCAGTAAAAATATTAGATGTAATAACATTTTACACTTTAGTTGATAATTTCTGAATGTTACATTGTTTATCACAGACATAAGATGAAAAGAGTTTCAGTAAAACAAGACACAAATAAAATGGGTGGGAAATGCAGTCAATGACGACACTAAGCTACTGCAAAGACTCATTTACGCAGAGTTGCTCATAAATACCCACTCAGTAAAGAACGAGCAGGAAGCATTTTTGCCAGATCAACACTCATGTTTACAATTCCAAGCCAAGGAAACAGTAAAGACAGTAGATGTGATTACACAACAGACAGAAACAGCTTTTTTTTGGTGGTTCTTGTTATTTGGTTTTGTTTTGGTTTTTTGTCCACAGTGCAACAACAGCCAACACAAGCTTGAAGCTGCAGCCACCAATGCTACAGGACAAAGGTTCAGAGGTCTGAAGCCACCTCAAGGTTTCTTGCAGACCACCACCATGGTTAGACTGATGGATCATACTTGAACTGACCACTAACTAGGACTTCATGGACCATGGTGGTCCATGAACATCAAGAAAATATCTGCCCTATTAAATCAAATGATCACATGAGATCCAAGTGCAGGATGTACAGAACACAAGGAACTGAAACATTAAAACACAGGGCCAAGTTCTCCTACTATTTCAGCAGATGCAGTTCCTCTAAGAGTGGTGTGGGTTTTTTGTTTGGTTTTTTAACCAAAAAAACCCAACCAACCAAACAACACCAAAAAACCCGCCTCACAGAGAAGCTAAGCCAGATGGCCAAACGCTGCTAATACCTCTTCAGGATTATTTATTGAGACAGCTAGGACCAGTACTTTCATTGCTTTTCATCACTACATGTTTTCTTCCCCAGTTTGTCTGTATCAGGTGTAGTTGTCTTTCAGGATATGGCTTGTTAGTCTCTAGTGTGTATTGGTCACATCTGCTCTAAGATTATTACTTAGCTAATGCAAGTATAATTGAATTTAAATGTGTCGTTCTTATTTCAACTATATCCAAACCACAATTGTTACTGGAAACTTCTGGTCTATGTTACTTTCCAAATTGACCCTTAAACTTCCTTATATTGTCCAGCATTTAACGCAGTAAGCTACAGGAATTTTTACCCCATTGTATCATGGATTAGATTCCAGAGAAAACAAGCAACTTAAGAAATACTCCATATAAAAATTGAATACAGTCTGATTTGTATTTCAAACCAGCATTCAGTAAAGACATCAAGGAATTGTAGCTTTCCAATTATCACACTGCACAAGGAAGCAACAGCCCACCATGCGCCACATCTGATCAATGCTGCTGGCCATTGTCCTCCTCAACTCCTGGCTCTACAAAGGTAACACCACACTCATAATACCCCTCCCCATTGTGAAAAGGCTGGTACACATTAAGCCAAGATAATCCAAGCTCCGAGAGCAACTAAAAGATGCCCAAGCTAGAAAAGTTGCTGTGCCATTCTGCCATTTGCCTTAATTTGCACCTCACTTGTGGAAGGGACCTGTTGACTTCTGAAGGTCCTCCTCATTCCAAATGAAGCAAACGGAAGCCAGATCACCCAGTCACAGTGCTAGCCAAACACATCTGTTGGGACTACCTTGGCTCTGTTTTTTGCCAGAAGGGAAAAAAGTTACCATATCAATGACATGCAAGAACATTGCTCAGGTGGTTCTCTGTGTGTAAGGTAGGAGATAAGCATTGCCTTATGTCAGCAGCCAAAGCTATTTAAATACTAAATAAAATGTATAAAGAAGTATGTAAAATGTATAAAGAAGTTCTCTTCCTCCAGTGCATGATGCACCTAGCCCAATGACCACCAAAAAAAAAAAAAAAAAGGCTTCTAGAAGTCAAGTCACAGCTGTTTATTAGATCATCTACCAAAGCAGCATTATGCTGATTATATTCTCCAACCCAGCAGCCACAGAACAGTAAGTCCCCTCCAAAAGGAAGTCTGCCAAGTGCATTAGTCTTCACACGATTTGCTGGTCAATGCACACACGTACATACAAAGGAGATGATTATGCCTTTCTGATTTCTGGTGTCATCCAGGAAGATAATTTCCACAGGTTTACTAGCGAATGTTACAAACTGCTGCTGTTCTTCTCAGCAATTGTATTTTGTGGTTGTACTTCCATTTCCTTTACTATGTGTGCATGAACAGGAGGCCTCTCTTTGGCCTGAATTATTTACCCTATAATTTGTGCTTCTGTTTTCAACTAGTATTTACTGCTGAATCATGCCAAAAATCACACATACTGAATATTGCAGCAGGTCATACTTTAAAGCCCCATGAATTTCCTGGTTTCCTTGCAGCCAGACATAAGCTTCCCATTATTTTGGGCCAATCTTTATCCTCTTATGGAACCTGAAGCAAATTCACTGACATCAGCAAAAATGCACCCATTTGTATTACACTGTCAAAACCAGGCTTGATTCCTTGACAGTTTGGCTTTTACTTTCAGAGTTATTTAGATGACAGTGGCTCCTCCTGCAAGAATACTTCAAATACATTACATCTGCAATAAGAGGCCTGTTCGCTAGATAACCTTTACAACATCCAGCTGCTTAGAAGCAGGTAGACAAACATCAACATCAGGTAGGCATCCCTATACAGCTCTAAAAATATGTCCAAGTGTTGTAAGAATCTTGTCACACAGAATCACAGAATATTAGGATTGGAAGGGACCTCAAAAGATCATCTAGTCCAATCCCCCCGCCGGAGCAGGAACACCTAGACGAGGTTACACAGGAAGGCGTCCAAGTGGGTTTTGAAAGTCTCCAGAGAAGGAGACTCCACAACCTCCCTGGGCAGCCTGGTCCAGGCTCTGTCACCCTCACTGAGAAGAAGTTTCTTCTCATTAAATATGAGATAGTGGAACCTCTTGTGTTCCAGCTTGAACCCATTACCCCTTGTCTTACTGTTGGTTGTCACCGAGAAAAACCTGGCTCCATCCTCGTGACACCCACCCTTTATATATTTATAAACATTAATGAGGTCACCCCTCAGTCTCCTCTTCTCCAAGCTAAAGAGTCCCAGCTCCCTCAGCCTTTCCTCATACGGGAGATGCTCCACTCCCTTAATCATCTTTGTGGCCCTGCGCTGGACTCTCTCCAGCAGTTCTCCATCCTTCTGGAACTGAGGGGCCCAGAACTGGACACAATATTCCAGATGAGGTCTCACCAGGGCAGAGTAGAGGGGAAGGAGAACCTCTCTCGACCTACTAATCACCCCCCTTCTAATCCACCCCAGGATGCCATTGGCTTTACTGGCCACAAGGGCCCAGTGCTGGCTCATGGCCATCCTGCTGTCCACCAGGACCCCCAGGTCCCTTTCCCCTACACTGCTCTCTAACAGGTCATTCCCCAACTTGTACTGGAACCTGGGGTTGTTCCTGCCCAGATGCAAGACTCTGCACTTTGCCTTGTTATATTTCATTAAATTTTCCCCACCCAACCCTCCAGCCTGTCCAGGTCTCTGGATGGCAGCATAGCCTTCTGGCATGTCAGCCACCCCTCCCCAGTTTGGTGTCATCACCAAACTTGTCAAAGGGCTACAGTTATTAGGAACCTGAAGACAATAGGACACACATCTCCAACTCCAGAAAAAAATGGGATTTTCACAAATACTATAGGCTAAGAACCTAAGAAATAATGACACAGCCACACCAAACATTTCCTTTATCATAATAAATAGTAGGAGGTTTTTGGCTATGTTATGCTGCAGGCGCAGAACAGCTAAATGAGAACAACAGACACAATCAGATACATCCATCAGTCACAGCAGTATGTAGTAGTAGTAATCAGATGTAGGCTACCATAGGCTTTGCAAACAGTTCAGTACTAGCAGTAAAATTTCAAAGCTATTAGGGACTTAAATATATATGCAAGCACCTATGAATCTCAATAGATCTGAATGCAGGCATTTTTTTAACAGCATCAATTTCACTGGGACACAACCACCAAGCTTAATTGACTTCGTAAGTCTCAGGAAGGAACAAGTAACTCCTGGGGTGTTAGGGCTGGATCCAACAAAGGACTTGACCTCTGAGTTGGCCCAATTCACCACCACATCTACAGCCCCTCCATGTCCATGCAGCCCCTCCTGAGCCACCCCGGGAAGCGCAGCACCTCCAGCCACTCCACAGGGATTTACAGGAACGTGTTCACAGCTGCACCGAGACATGGCAACTGGCATGGACCTCACGCTGCGGCATGAAACCCTCAGCGCGCTTGACCAAAGAGGGGGAGGAGCTGAGCCCCTCAGGAGGCAGTCTGGAGTATGAGGAAATGTGGATGTGGAGGGAAGCATGTGAACAGCTTCCCGCTGTCCCTGAAACAGTGTCAGCTGCAGGGCAACCCTCCATGAGCCTCGGCATGAAGGAGAAGGTGGAGCAGAAGCAAGGTCAGGGGAGAGAGAGGCAGAGTGGCCCAGAGAACACATCAGAGTCTCTCCCCAACCCTGGCTCCGGACACATAATACCGAGACATCCCCCACTTGCCTTGGCCAAAAGCACCCTCAAATCCAGCATCAGTTTCCAAAACTCCCCTAAACCCAAAGCGAGGTGGACATATTTTCACTTCTAAGACACTCTGAGCCTGCTGCAACAACACAGGAGTTTTCACAAAAGTGACAGAGCCATTTTCCAGAATTTAGCTCACTGCAAAGCTACACAAACTTGCATTATTAACAGATTTTTAATATTCAATGGCCTTCATACAGGCTGGCACAAGCCTGATGTGACCTTCCTTGAAGACAGATGTATGTCCTTCTTTAAACAGCACATAGTGATTAAAATGAAGATGTATAGTTAACAAACTCTTATCCCCTTCCAGTTAGTAGAATACATGGAAAATAAATGCAAGCAGTGAACTGACTTGGTGACCTTGCAAATAATTTTGGATGTTCATGTTTATGATTAAATTAACAGCCTCTCTTCACAAAACCAGAAAATCATCTAAGTTACATCATCTAGCCACATGATCTGCAGCACATTTGCCTCTTAGGAATTTTATAGACTTTTCAGAAGACAAATGTTTAAAAATTGTTGCTTTATCCTCCCCACTAATCTTCATATGTATAACTTTACAGTAAAATTTCTAAAAGTACTTCTTAGCACTACCATAAATCTACTATCCAGTATATAAAGATTTCTCAACTAAAGCGGGCAGCATGGGCTCAACTACCTCCTTCAAGGGGGCATCCCTCCTCCAAAATTTTAATTACAGACTCTGACTAACCCCTGCCACTTTAGCCACTTCCCCAGCTTGTTCTTTTTTCTGGGTCTGGTTTAGTTTGTTTTGCTGTGTTTTGAGATTTTTCCAAGGTTTCAAATATTTAGGCTGCACCAAAACTATTTGAAGAAACCAAGAGTCTTTTTTCCACCTTAAAAGCAGAGCCTAACACAGCAAACTCAGCATAAGCAAGAAAATTAAATGGGCACAAAATCCAGTCCTGATTGTCTATTTCCTTCCTTTTCCAAAACAGAAAGCTGAGGTCTCTAGCCCTCCCAACACCAGCTTCAATCCCTAGAGAGACCAAGGGGTCTCTTATAATGCCAGACTAAAGCAACCATGCAAAACATACTGAGAAGAAAAACCTGCCTCTTGAGATCACTCTTTGCTCAAGCAAAACGCACAGGCCAATTTGCTTTCTATAGCAACTCCATCTTTGCCTGGCTTGACTGACTAACACATTTGTTTTTCACTGTCCTAGGCAGCACATTCATATAGCTATAGCCAGACAACCCTTTTTTCTTTTTTTTTTTTTTTAAAGCTTCCTTACCTATGTTCTACCTGCTCCCTCCTTTTCTTTTGTCTCCATCCCTGTTCTCTTTTTGTTCCCTCCTTGTAACATCCCCTTCCTTGATTTCAGAGACCAATGCATGAATTCTTTCTCTTCATGAGGTTGCTTTTCTACTGATCTTACATGTTTTTCTCACTTTTCTTCCTTCTGTCAGCTTGCATTAGCCCAGCTATCACCTTCATCTTTCAGCCCCTCACCAAGGAAACTTCTGACTTTTTTTTTTTTTTCCTTCCCCTCCGCACCCTTAGATTATCTTTCTCCTCACAAAAGTAGGATTTTTTCTACTTGGTTTGAAAGAGTCCTTCCCCACTATCTTCAAGCACCTGCATTTTGTTCCTCTCCTCCCAGCTGCTGGTTCCAAGCCAAATACCTCCAGAGCATGGGCACCTATGGTGCCTGGAATTTAGGCAGCACTACACAAAAGCCTCCACCACCACCTATACTTTAAAAAAATCTGTTCCAGAGGATCTAAGCTGGTCCTGCTATGCTGGCATTTCACACAGTACATGCAGACTTAAAAAACAAACAAACAAAAAAAAACCATGGTACACCCCAACCACCTCTCTTACTCCAAACACAACTAATCAATAGATTTTAATTTCAGAAAGGTCTTCGGGATGTTACATACAAGGGGAGGTGGGGAGGAAAAACTCAAAACCCAAACACATCTATGCCTCCAGTGGACTTTGTTTTCCAAGCAACCCTTGGAATTTTTGCCTATTCTCTGCTTTGCACAAAGGAGCATTTGGCAAGTAACTTCTATTTTTAGGATGTCTGGGAATGCTTTGTATTTTTTCTTTTTCACTTTGTGGGACCACAGTGCCATCTATTGGAAAAGTTACAAAGCACAGACTCTCATTGGCTGTTTACTATCTGTCAAGTTAAGAATAAAAATATTTATTATTTCAATTTCAAAACAACCAGGCAGGCCAAGTCTTTATGGTTGGCTCTTACAGGCATTTGTTAGGATATACAAGCCCCAGTATTATGGAAAGTGGCAGACTGATAGACCTGAAAGAGGGATGCAGGCCTGCAGGTATGGCATCCACACCAGGCAAATTAATAGAGAAATAAAGAACATGCCATAGGCTAGGAGCAGCAGTACCGAAGACTCACCATAGGGAAACACATCCTCCCGAGGACACTTCCAGAGGCACCCATGGCCTGTCCAAGCCCCTCTCCAGCTGACAGCAGCCCCCAGGCTGAGGCCAGTGCTCCCCTAGTCACCACCTGAAAGGAGAGCAATGGATTCTGGGCAGCGGCTCAGAGAAAAGAGAACAGGTGCTGGCAGTTGGTTTTTAAAGGAAAAATGAGGCACAGGTGAACCACATTATTATTTGGGGAAGAGGCGGGAAGGGGAAGGAGGGATTGCCTCTCTCTAAATCACATTAGTACAGCTGGCATGTTGCATCACTCACACACAGGTGTTTTCTCAATATGTCATCTGCATACATTAAAGATTTAGAAAACAAGATAGCACACACAGACATTGGGAGTTCTCCTATAATGCTGCAAAGGTATCTTTGCACATACATATATCAATATACACTCATATAAATATACACATTTATATAAAGTTTTGGGTCCTCATCATAAGAAGGACATTGAAGTGCTAGAGAGAGTGCAGAGGAGGGTGATGAGGCTGGTGAGGGGTCTGGTGAGGGGTCTGGAGCACAAGTCTGATCAGGAGCAGCTGGGGGACCTGGGGCTGTTCAGCCTGGAGAAAAGGAGGCTGAGGAGAGACCTGATTGCTGTCTGCAACTGCCTGAAAGGAGGCTGGAGCATGGAGGGTGTTGGTCTCTTCTTCCAAGTAGCAAGTGATAGGACAAGGGGAAATCACAGAATCACAGAATGTTAGGGATTGGAAGGGACCTCAAAAGATCATCCAGTCCAATCCCCCTGCCAGGGCAGGAACACCCAGATGAGGTTACACAGGAAGGCGTCCAGGCGGGTTTTGAATGTCTCTAGAGAAGGAGACTCCACAACCTCCCTGGGCAGCCTGTTCCAGTGTTCCGTCACCCTCACTGAGAAGAAGTTTCTTCTCAAATTTAAGTGGAACCTCTTGTGTTCCAGCTTGAACCCATTACCCCTTGTCTTACTGTTGGTTGTCACCGCGAAGAGCCTGGCTCCATCCTCGTGACACCCACCCTTTATATATTTATAAACATTAATGAGGTCACCCTTCAGTCTCCTCTTCTCGAAGCTAAAGAGACCCAGCTCCCTCAGCCTTTCCTCATAAGGGAGATGCTCCACTCCCTTCATCATCTTCATTGCCCTGCGCTGGACTCTCTCCAGCAGTTCCCTGTCCTTCTGGAACTGAGGGGCCCAGAACTGGACGCAACATTCCAGATGAGGTCTCACCAGGTCAGAGTAGAGGGGAAGGAGAACCTCTCTCGACCTACTAACCACCCCCCTTCTAATACACCCCAGGATGCCATTGGCCTTACTGGCCACAAGGGCCCAGTGCTGGCTCATGGTCATCCTGCTGTCCACCAGGACACCCAGGTCCCTTTCCCCTACACTGCTCTCTAACAGGTCATTCCCCAACCTATACTGGAACCTGGGGTTGTTCCTGCCCAGATGCAAGACTCTACATTTTCCCTTGTTATATTTCATTAAATTTTTCCCTGCCCAACTCTCCAGCCTGTCCAGATCTCGCTGGATGGCAGCACAGCCTCTGGCGTGTCAGCCACCCCTCCCAGCTTGGTGTCATCAGCAAACTTGCTGATAGTACACTCAATTCCCTCATCCAAGTCGTTGATGAATATATTGAATAGTATTGGTCCCAGAACTGACCCTTGAGGCACTCCACTAGATACAGGCCTCCAACCAGACTCCGCCCCATTGACCACGACTCTCTGGCTTCTCTCCTTCAGCCAGTTTGCAGTCCACCTCACTACCCGATCGTCCAGTCCACACTTCCTCAGTTTTGCCGTGAGGATGCTGTGGAAGACGGTGTCAAATGCTTTGCTGAAGAAACCTTGTTTTTTGACCTCAAGTTGCACCACGGGAGGCTTAGATTGGATATTAGGAAAAAATTATTCACGGAAAGGGTTGTCAGGCATTGGAACAGGCTGCCCAGGGAAGTGGTGGAGTCACCATCCCTGGAGGTGTTTAAAAGGTGTTCAGACGAGGTTCTTAGGGACATGGTTTAGTGCTAGAGTTAGGTGATGGTTGGACTCAATGGCCATGGCTACCTCAGCGCGGCGCTGCACAAAAACAGGCTCCTCACACGCCTGGAGAAACCGCACCGAGGCCCAAACCTCATCCCGCTCCCTGGGCACAGCTGCTCCCCCAGGGACACCCGGACTCACCAGCTCCCCGGGGAAGGAAATAAAAGACAGACTCACTAAGCTCAGCTCCAACGTAGCACCCTTCTTCCTCAGGCTCTGTGACGGTTCCCTAGCACCAGCCCCACAGCAGCGCCTTGATGGGGCCACCCCATGGCGAGGCCACAATGAGCTGCTCTGCTCCATGGGGGTTTATTCCACCTTATTTCATAGCCCTGATTCCATCAGGAAGCCCATGTGCTTCAGCAGTGGTTCACTTTGGCTTGTAAATACCCATTAGATAATAACATTCTGTTGCTGTACAGGGATTTCTAGTAAATCCCCATAAATTATCCTGATCTAGCACGATTTTCAGTGTGAAATTCCCACCTCAGTGTAAAAGCCAGGGTAGGACCAAGGGAATAAAGGCGATCTCGTGGAGAAGACCACAGCACCATGCAGCTCTCACTGGCTGCTCTCTGGCACCTCAGAAGCAAGTTGCAAAAAAGCTGTGAATGCAACAAATATCTGCTTTGTTCACCTCATATTTGGCAAAAACTGCACAGTCACCCCCCCCCCCCCCCGCCCAGCACACCACATCAAGACCCCAAATGCAAACCAGCAGGTCCTCCTTGGGGAGGGAGGGCAGGAGCCACTGCCTGTGCCTGCACACACACAGGGGACAGGGAGGATGGAGCAGCGCTGTCTATACTCAGTTTCTGAAAAAAAAGTGGTCTCTGTCCAGGGAATGGAATCCCTCTGCCTCTGCTCGTTTGTGTTGTTTTGTTTTTCCCAGTTACACCACAGCAGCACTTTCATCCTTTAGTATTTCCAGTACTTCTGCAAATGTTCCTCCATGCTGTCTGTGCTCCTCAGCACAGGGACCTGGCACTCCTGAATGAAGGAGAAAACATTGAAATCACTCCAAGCAAAAGATGAATTTTATTTACCTTTTGCTACATTACAGATCTCGCTTGTTGATTTACACCTCCTTATACCGATACGGCGTATGCCTCAGGCATGACCGCACTGTCACTGAAATCAATAGCAAAGTTAATGCAAAGTTCAGAGGGGACAGTGCGGTAACTAGAATAGGGAAAAAATGGTAGTTTAAAACCTTGAAGTGGTACTTCAGGGAGTTAACACCTGTGATACAGACATGAAGGGACTGATTTGAGAAACAACGGCACCTCTGGCTGCATGACCCCAGGGTCTCGCTGAACTTTTTAGTATAAATTGCACTGTTCCAATAGCAGATTGGACGTTAACACATGTTCACCAGATTTGGGCCTAAACGCTTAGGCAGTGCCCCCCAGCTTTCTCTTTCAGGAAGGTGCCCTTTTCCTGTGGCCCTGTGACGCCTCAAATTGTGAAAATAAATCTGCAATTATTTGAATTATTTTCTTTCCTGCTGTGACGCACACATTTGTAAAGTATTGCCAAGGCAGTGAGCAGTTCAAGGACTGCCGCTGCCCAAGCAGGCAAAATAAGGGGAAGATTTCGTTACCCTTCAGTTGCAGTGACCACACCAATTTGTACGTGCACTCTGCACTAAAAAACACAGTCTAAAATAACCTTTATTGCCTGCGAGTTCACACAAGCAGCTTTTACTGGGAAAGCGTTTGTTGTTCCATACTGAAAAGCTGCTCCGAACACACCAGACCCAGGCTGATACAGGAGTCCACGTGCACATAACCACACAGAAGCGAACTTTAACACAAGCAACCCGCCCCCCTCCCCCGTGCTCCCGCTGTGCGCTGCTGTGCCCGACACCCGCCGCTCCCCTCGGCCGGGCCCGTCCCACTCCCCCCCGCACACCCCTCAACAGCGAGGGTTACACGCGTGCGGGCCCACGCTGCTGCCACGGCTCCATAATTTTTCCGTCAACTTTTTTTTTTTCTTCCCCCTGGAGCGTGCAGCCGAGTCCCAAAAAAGCCCGTTTTCCCCTCCCAAAAAGGTGTGTGCTCCAGGTGAGGCTCGAACTCACAACCTCGGCATTGCTCGGCGTTAGTACTGCTGTATAAGTACCGCGCGCTAACCGATTGCGCCACTGGAGCCCTGACACCAACTCCTCCGGAAAGCTTTATCAAGCGCTCGCCTGTCCCGGGCGGGGAAAGAACGTTGTGACGCCCTTGGCTGCCCCAGGTCTCTGCCTAAGCCGCGCTCGGCGGTAGCGACCGTCAAGAGCAGCGCGGCGAGAAAGGACTTAGTGGCCGCTGCGCCGCTCGGGGGAGGCGGCGCCCCCGAGCACGGCAGGAAGGAGGCCGGCTGCGGCCCCCGGGACAAAGCCCCCCCGCCTCCCCGCCCGCAGGGACGACGGGCCGCGACAGCGGGGCGAGCCCGGCCCCCTGCGCCGCTCGGGCGGGGCCCGCCGCGGGGGGCGGGCCGGGGCAGGCAGCGCGGCCCGCGGCCGGCTCGGTGCGGCACCGGCCCCGCCCAGCCTCCGGCCTGGCCCCCCAGCACCCACAGCCACCGCTGCCGGCCGCAGCGGCCCCCGCAGGGCCGTGGTCGTGCCGGGGCAACGCTGCTGACGGGCGCGGGTAGAAGGCTGTAGGTCAGCGAGGATTATCCTCAGGCTAATTCACACCGGGGGGGAAATAACGCACCCGTCTGTCGTGCTCGGCTCCAAGCCAGAGAGAAAAACAACTTAAGTACTGCCAGTAAATGAATGTCCCTGTCGTATCACTGACTGCACACCCTTCAGCTTGGCACAGCCCCCTTGCTGCTCCACCACCACTGTGCGCAGCACCAGGGAGGCTGCGGCACTTTGAAAACAAGCAATACGGGTTAAAAGGAATCATCACAAATTGTTTTTTAATTATGCTTAATAGAAATAACCAAAAATATTGGGGTTTATCCTGTATGGATAATTCACCGAGGAAGCGCTTACTTTATCTCTGGACTGACTTAATTTTACTTTACTGTAGTACAAGTACTTTACTAAATACGGAGCATCCATAATATAAAGACATCACATATACAGAGTGTAAACTGCTTGTTTCAATACCTGAAGGTTTTGGCTTGCTATTTCTTAAAATTCAAGGATGAAGGCAGGTGCTCCGGCATGAAAATCCTGAATAGATCTAAAAGACTAACATTGCTTATACATGGAAACATTACAGTGTATATGATGTATTACATGCTTAGAAACGGCTATTACAAGAAAACACACAGCCCTACGCACATGTCTGTTGTTAAAGTATACTGCTAACATGGATTTATTCTGCAGTCACACCTGTCTTACCTTTATGTGGCACAAGATGGTAAACATAACTGGCATCAGCAGGTGTTCAAAGCCAAGCAATGCTCCAACACCATTACACAGTTGACACAGAGACATACTTTTTTTTTTTTTTTTTTTTCCCCACCCATGTTTAGGTGTTGGCACCACATTTTCTTTCCTGGCCGGCTCTGTTGGGTCACTGACACAAGTACTAGCAAGCGTTCTCCTTTCTACGGCTGCTTTACTGTGGGCAAAGCAACAAGCCCTGGGCGTTTCACTATGGAGCGACTGGTTGGAGAGAGTGCTACACAGCACTTGGATTTCCATGGCCTCTAAAAATGAACTGCTGGTGGCCCAGCCGCAGGCGACGGGCACTCAGTCCGGTTTTAAATAAATAGCACCGATCTCCAACTCCTGCTGGCAGATGAAGTAGCACTTATGTGTGACTCATTACTCCTCCCTCCACCTCTTATCCATTAATGAGCTGAAACTTTTGGAGACTGTTTTGAATGGAGATGAGGTGCTTCTCACTTGTCAAGAAAGTTGTTCTGCTGTTGGTAATATTACCGTGGGCATTACTTAGAATATGCTTCAGTGCTATACACCATTGACAGGTGAAGTAACATGCAGTTGCTGTATCTGACTATTGATGAAGGTGGCTGGCATGGAGGAAAAGAGAAAACTGACAGTTTGTTTCTTGGAGAAATCTTCCATCACCACATAGGTTTAGCTGGCGTACCAGAAAATGGCAGCTGCCTTCATTACCCTTAGCAGTGCATTGTTACACTAGAAAATAAAATATTCTATCCCACGCAAAGATTGCTGTGAACATAATTGCATCCAAACAAGTACTTTTTTGGCAAATACAGAAATGTCAGGAAGAACCAAAGCTGAAGCTATGAATATGCAGACGAGCTCTTTGTTGCAAATTTAACCTTAGACTCAGGCAAGAGGGAGGACTCAGTGACTCCAATTTTGGTGTTTATATAGATGATAATCACTACTGCTTGTATTTTAATCAGCCTTTCCGTAAAAGTAACAGTGATAACGGTGAAGTTTTTTTTCGTGGGATCTTTAACTCTTCCGTTGCGCTACATGATTCACTTGCTTCTTATGTTTGTCCCCACAGAGACTGAGGTCCTTGATAGTATGTTTATGAATATAGCAGTGAAATTTGGCCACGTGAACTAGTTTGTGGAAACATAACGCCACTTGGGCTCAAGTAGTAGGTTTGTTATTGATTTGAATTTGTTTTCAGCAACTATGTAGGGGGTTTTAATTCATTTTTTTAAAAAGTACTTCATTTGTATTCTCAAAGAACAAACAGAAAAAGCACAGAATTGATGAAAAATAGCAAGTGTGTTTAGCCAGGTGAAATGGATTATTTAGTCATATTTATGTCCTCCTTTTTTCATGTCTTCACACTATTAAAAAGAAAAAAAAGGGATAAAAAAGGATAAAAAGCAGAAGTTAAAGCTGTCCTAATGCCACAGAAGGTTACCTGCGTCCTGGTGTTTGCAGAATCTCCAGATTATCACTTCAGCGTGGCTCCATTATTTTAATGCCAATGTAGATAAATCAGTCTCTGTATTGCACAGGGACAGAAAGGCAAAGCTGAAACAATACTAAAAGGATTTTGTCCTCAAATTGTTGGTGAATGCAAACCTCTCCTGGTGAAGATTTTTCAGAATACGTCTTAGCACTAAGTATGAAAAAATCAAGGCTTAAGAGGCAATTTTCACAATGCTGTCTGCTTTCAAGAGTAGAATGGGCAGAGCGGAGCACGCAGCATCCGTACTTGCTGGCTCTATGGTCTGTTTCCCTCTTCCCATCAGCTCTGAACCTTTCTGGGTCTTTATCATCAGTTCTTTAGGTGAAAAAAAAAAAAAGAAAAAATTGGGAATAACAGAAAAATGACCAAAACAATGACTTGAATACAGATTAAAATTCTGGCCAACAAACCTAAATACCTCTCTCCTAACTAGAAACGCAGTATTTAGCTCATGTGCTTTTTCTTAACATATGCTGCTTGCTGGATACCAGCTAATAAATATAAGTCTTTAATAGGTCTGGTGGCTGAGGAAATTAAAAAAATAGAGTAGATGCTGTCCTAAACTCAGTAATTTAGTTTTTCCCACTACCACCTTTTTCCCGCACCCTCAATGCAAAAGATAGATTATTTTTATGTAGCACTTTTGTGCCTCAGTAGTCTTGTGCTTCTCTGGCAGCAAAAGCTGGCAAATTGAGTCCTTACCTTTACAGAAAAGGAAGGATCCGAGCCAAAATTGAGAGCAGAAACTCAGCTGATGGAACAGGCTTTGATGGATGAGAAGAGTCATTGTGAAGCAGACTGGCAAGAAAAATCCAGGCCCCAGTCCAGTCACGAGATGTGTGTATTTACTTGAGTCTCACAGAGGCTGCAGCACTGGCTCTTTTCTTTGCCTCTCCAATACACAAAAATAGGGCTTCATGGCCCAGTACTTCCAGGCTATGTAGACCATTTCTTAGCCCTCTTAAGAAAAAACAAAACAAAACAAAACAAAACAAAACAATGTTTCCTTATAGTTGTCAGATGCATGAAGAGGCCATTAACTGTGTTTTTCAAAACTCGTTTATTTCAGAAAGTCACAGAAAGTACTACCCTGTGATAATAACCTCAGCTTCATACTGATGGTGAATTTTATAAGTGAACTTCATTTGTTTCCTCTCTGAGTAGGTCTAGCTATCAGGTTTTTATACCTCACTTGAGTCACCGAATGGATTTATCAGCCTGCATCTGAGATGATTTTCTCTGCAGGTAATACTAACTTGTATTCTATTTACTGGAAAAAAAGTGGAGACTAGGGATTAGAGTAGGGATGGCAGACGACAACCCTGTGGTTAAAACCAGCATGTTAATAGTGTGCTGAACAAGGCCTGGCCATGTCAGTTCCAGGATCTGTGTCTTTTTCCTGCTGTGGCTTTGTACGATCTCTTGGTTTTCATGCCCGACAAACAGGTCCTGCTCTGCAACACATGTTGCTAATGATGAGGCAGAGCTTTACAAAGCCATGGTCATTAAAATAGAGCATCTTCAGTTCTCCTGGTCTCACCAGGCTGGGTCACAGTCCCCTAAGTGCATTTTAAACAGAAGATCTCTTTTCTTCGCAGCTAAATAGTGTGCCAGGAGCCTACAGTAGAAAAAGCACTGAAATGGGCCTGTCGGTCCAAAACCAGGCCTAATGAATTTGCTGTGTATGGGTGTCTCACCACTGCCATTCTGATGGTAGAAATTTTGTGTGCTAAATAAATCATGTGGGGTTCTTTTTATAATTGAGTTAAATAATAATTACTTTAGGCTTATTACCGAGGAAATTATTGCCAGCCCTGTTGTGATTGTATTAATGTGGTGGAACTGTAATCCACATGCGGAACTTTTTATCCCAAAATAAATGGATTTGCTCTTATCAATTACGTAGTTAGTTTAAACTAAACTGCGAGGAAGTGATAGCGATGAAGATAAAACAGAGCCACCCTAACACAAACTGGAATAAGAGCATGGTATGAGTTCAAACTCACAATCCATTGCTTTTTTCCTTTGGAATATTATAATGGCATAAGGTAAAGAACTCCCAAATTCGTACTGTTCCAGCATACTGACTCTTCAGTCCAGCAGCTGCACTGCTTTTATGCCATGGAGGATGTACTGCTCAATTTGAACACATCATTATAACCTTATGCACATTCACCCACTAAGCAGAGTGTAGATACAATCAGAAGACTAAGCTATGTCAAGGGCAACTGAAATTCTGTCATGTCTAAAAGGTTTTTTGTTTACCACCTTTTTCATGTATTTCAGGTCTGAAAATAAATGTTTATACATTTACTTATTAAACAATGGGGGTGGCAGGGAACAGAGTGAGCAATCCTGTAGGAACGACATAGATGTTGAACAGCATCTAGTGAGACAATACAGACTTCTACCGATCTGGAATGCCTGGGAGTTCTCAGTTTCTTGTTTGCCTGATAATTTGATGACAATATACCCCACTTTCCCAAAGGGCATCACAGAACCCCGTTCAGCTCTCCAACATGCCTTGTGACAGCCATGGCCAAGAGTGGATCCAATTAAAAAGGACAATTTGATTTATGGACAATTGCTTTTGGTCTTATAAATGCAAGAGGCATCTTTATTTTTGTTATCTGGCAGAATAAAATCCCAATATTTTCAAACACATACCCCCAAATGTTCAGCCTAACAAAATAAAGGGGAGGAGGGAAAAGGAAATGGGGCTCTTATCAAGCCTGGAACACCTATATATAGTTATGCATGCTTAAAAATACTCCTTATATACATTATACGTAACTAAACTTTGAGCAACTGCTCTCAACTTGCATATAGCTTTGAAACATGTTCCTATATTAGACTTGAAGGGTGTGCATGTCCCAGTCTTACCTGTTTTCCTATCAGATTGTCTATGTAACAAGGCAACTTTTGTAGAAAGGTAACATACACACTCCAGTTGATGCAGTAAAGAGAATTAAGGAACCTCCCATGGGCAGAATAAGTCCCTGATGAAAAGATGTATTTTTAAAACACCTGTCAATTATTAGCCAAGCTGCTGAAGCATTAGTACTCTTTACAAAGTAACCTTTGGCTGATGGACCTGTCCCCTTTGACACCCAAACCTGAAGACACCTCTTCCACCAGCCAATCCCCAAGCTCTGAAGCTCTGGGGATGGAGTCACATGCAGTTTCCTCACAGAAAGAGCCCTCTGCAAACCCTAACACCTGCGTCAAAAGTTTCATAGCTGGCGCGCCATGGAGCTTCTTGTAAATGTAAGAAAATGGATAGAAGAAAACAAAACTGCCTTTTTGCCACCTGTGTGCAATAAGCTTATGTAAGTAAATAAAGATTACTTTTTTAAAAACACGGTTCTTAGATACACAAATATTCTTAGCTGTAAGAGGAAGGTGCTAAAATGCATATGTGGTAAAGATGAGTAAGGAACTGTAGTTCATCTCAGACTGCAGAGTGTGGTTTCAAAGAACAGAAAATGACTGAAATCTGTTTTGCAGTAACTCAGCAGAAGCCGTAAAGATCAGCTTGAATACAAAACATTTGCCTCAACTCAAAGTCTCTTGTAGGCAGTTAGACTGAGTTAAGGGAATTTGTGTCAGACCCTGTGACAATAAACTCATAGAAATCAGAGGAGATGGCATCACATCCGCAAATTATAAGATTTGGTTAACAGATTAGCGCTACCAAATTACAACCTGAAGCAGCTGTTAGATCTGCTGAGAGTCATTCCAAGATTGCAGAAGAGCCAAATCCGCAGGAGCAATCAAAACCAGTGGGAAATATCACTGAAGATAGGGAGAAAGGAAGGGCGGGAGTACTGGAGAAGAAGGTTTCCAGGGCATTTCCAGAGCTGCCAAAGTGGGGTGGGGAGGCTGAAGAGGCAGCATTTCAGAGCACTGACTGGCAGCTCGAAGCCGTGACCCGAATTCTGAGTGAGACAGCTCATACAAGAAAAAAGTGTGAGCGTTATGCAGTTGTACAGCATGCATATTCTCAGTGTCAAAGCTTGTGAGCAAATTCCAGTCTAAATAGTCCCATGTGTGGCACCTTCTAGTCACAACGTTAGCAAGGATTACTTTTGTCAGTGAAGTTGGGGACAACATATTTTGTCCAAAAATCTAGATACAAAAGGCTTTCATGAGAAAAGATTCTCTCTAAAGAGCGATATAAACCCAGGTTTTATAAAGAAAATAAAAAGCATTTTTCCTGCTTTTAATTTTTAAAAAAATCTTGCTTTACAATTCTAATCATTAAAAAAGCATCAAAGAATTTGCCTCTTGCCCTACCCTGAGTTGCTACCACTAATCAAAAGCTGAATGGGCAGTACAGTAGCAATGATATTAATTTCCATTTGCAGTTTCAAGGGATAATTTTCAAAGTAATGGCTACAAGACAAAGGCTACAACATCCTTCCTGAGGTGTCTGTGTTGAAACTACAGATGTGTGTTTAACTGAGAAGTTATGGAACTTGAATCACTACAATAGTTTCACAGCGGGAGAGAACGAGGAAAGTGTCTTCTCCTTAGGAGCGTTTTCATTTCTTTCATTTCCAAAATGGATTTAGGAAGCGTTTTGTAAAGCTCATCCATTTCTAAAGCTTACTAATGATGGTGGTAAAATTTTAGTACTTTACATATATGGAATATTCATACTTTTCTTTCCTCATTAGTAAGATCAACCTTTTTGTTATTACTGCGCTGTTCTGTACCACCTACCAGCAATTCTGTGTAATCTTGAAGTAACTCTGGAACACGACATCTATCAGAGTTCTTCCTCATAAACATTGCAAGAAGCGACAGTGAAACAAGTAACATTTTTTTTATGATGAAAATTGCATAGATTAAAAAAAAAATCAATTTTTCCAATGTAGCTTCAGCCTATGAATGAGAGGAAAACCATCTACTAGATGGATTCTGAGCCCCTCACCACCTGTTCCTTGTACTACCTAAATGTTATCAGGATTTACCAAAAAGGTTTTAAGCGATTTTCTGAGAACTGACTAATAGGTTTCCAACATTTTTTCAAAGGCTTGATCCTGTATGTGCTAGGTGGAGATAAGGCAATCTGCTCACTGCCTTCTACCTGACTGGAAGGCAACCACCTCAAAATATTTAAGTAACTTATGGTCATATGTTTCAAGATAGAAATAATGGTTAGAATCTAGGTCTTACAGCAAATCGGTAGGACTTTTTGTGTCTAAATTTGTTACGGCTTTCAAGCTTTTATTCAGGTGCATTCCCTACACTTGAGAGGATCAAAAGTTTTAAGTACCTATTTGGAATTTCAAAAGAAAACTTCAGTTCCGGAATCACCTTCTGTTTAGAGTTTTACCAGAGTCAAGAAAAGGATACAGTGCAAGAGCCGCCATTTAATTAGATGTATTTTAATGACACTATCTTGCAAGTTTAAATGCTTTTTAACCTCAACAATGGGCGCGTAGTGCAAAATTAGAACCCTTGACATAGCTGATTTTTACAAGGTAGCCATGACACTTTTAAAGGTTTTTTTTCAGTTCAGACTGTGATACTTACCATAAGGACACCTAACTGTGGTCATGGACAATCTGATGGTCTGGAAACGTTTTAAAAGGTTGCCTGCTGGTACCATTTTCTTGATGCAATTAAGAGGAGAAATATAAGAGTATATAAAACTTAATAGGTCATTGATTAGCACTGTATTCTAAAAATAGTGCAAGCAAGAAATTTTTCATACCCCTGAAACCTTTACGATACTTTAACTGCATTTTGTCAGTCTTACCTGAAGGTGCTTTGTGATTTTTCTCCTTAACTTAACGCAACTATATTAACCAGACAACTTTATTTAACAATATGGACAAACAAACCTATTTGAGTTCCTGCTTCTATTTCATAGCTGGAGTTTTTTGATGGTGTCATTATCTAATTCTTAATCATAGGAATGTTTAACCCATAGTTGCCTGTTTATTATGTAAAACCCAGCTAAAACCATAGGGTAACAGAATTAATGGTAGGCTTGCCAAACAAAAAGTTAAGCAACACTGATTTTTAGGGCAATATTTTCACTTTTAGGTATTGAACTATTAAGGAAACTGTATGTGTTTCTATTAAAAATTAACTAATTTTAACAGTAGGCTACTAGATACCCATAGATTGTCTCTTATTTTATTCTCTAGGGTTGATTTTCATTTATTTCATGAATTATTAGGTGTGTTGTTACTGTTTTAGTCTTCCTGCCCTTCTTTAGTAGAAGTGTTCATTAATGCAGAAGTATTACAGTGTGTTCTTGAAAACAAATATTAAATCTGCATGTTACAACCAGTTCTGATTTCAGTTCCTTATTTTAGGATACGGGCATGAAGCCAAGTGCTATAATGTATGCAGCTTCCTATGGTGAAAATAGCCAATTGAAGAATTGTCATCTAATTTCATTCTTTAGACTTTTATTTGACCAACTAATTTGTCACTGTTACTTGTTATTTCTGCTTTACTAGTCCCTGTGGTGTTGTTCATTATCATTTAAATACTCTTCCAAGTAAAAACTATAAGGGTAGCAGATCAAATAGATATGTTCAGCCATTCAGAATAGATTGTTTCAGTCAAAGCTTACGAGGTGCTGACACAGAGGCACATCATTGCTCTGCTGGTTCTGTGTTACCAGGATCTCCTGTTAGCCCAAGGATTGCCCAGAATCTCCTCCCTGAAGAGCAGAGATCAACACCCCCCAGTTAACACCTCAGAAAGAGCTCAAGGACAAATTTTGAATCACAGCTAACAGGCCTGATTTATAGGGGTTTTTTTAGCAAATGAACACTTGCTACCTTACCTATTCATTAGTCTAAGTGGACTGGTAGATAATTGGGGGGACATCTATTCTTTGTGACAGCTGAGAGAAGTGCTCGCTGGGGCACTTGGAGGGGGCAGAGTTAAGATAAGGCACCTGAAGCTCCTTTTCTGAATTAGCCACAACCACAACAAAACCGTTGTATAAATAGGAGAGAAATTAGTTGATAATTCCTACCAGTAGTATCTCTGGTAATTCTATCAAGGCGGGGGGGGGAAGCGGGGGGAAAGTATGTTTTTACCTTTATTAATGTTTAAAAGTGTTTTACCTTTACAGAATCCTGATCTGATCAGCTCAGGTTGAAAAGACATTTTCCTGTCATTCCCGTCTCTTAGGTAGCATTCTTTATCTTTGCAGTTCAAAGCTTTCTCCACAGTTGGTAACTATCATTGTCCCCTTTTTGCAGCTGGAGGCCTCAGGTCACCCAGAAGGACAGTGGCAGAGCAGAGAGATGTATCCAAGGTCTTTTGAGTTCTTGTTTTGGTTGCTGCTTGTCACTCAGCATTGTTTCATTGACTCACTGTCCTCAAAGAATTCAAACAAACAAACAAAACTTACATGAAATGAAGAACATCATGAGTGGAGGTAGCTTTAAAATGTCACTTTCTTTTCTAGGCATCGCCATCAATTAAATGTGATGTTTGTTGGAGGGCCAAATGAAAGGAAGGATTATCATATTGAAGAAGGAGAAGAGGTAACCTATAGGCTGGCTATATCTTGCTGGTTTAATTGATCTATAATTATTAAAGTGCAACTAGTTTTGAAGCTACAGATTAGCAATGCCAGGCTCAGTGATGTTGTATTTATTAGATCTATTCAAAGACTTAAACAGAATCATTCACCAGAACCATACACCATCTGTGCATTTCCTTTGAAACAAACACGTGAGATCACATCTATTTTGCTGTAATTCATTTCCAACAGGAAGCTAGAGAAAGTGTTCTGACACATCAAAATGTCTCATTTCAACATTTTGTAACAAAACTTTGGAAAGGTAACAGTATTTTTGAAGTGCTATTTTGTCGCAGAAGATGAATCTAGAATTCAAAATATTTTTGAGACTCAAAAATAAAAATTACATATTTTTGATTGGCTTGAAATTATGTTTTTCTGGACTTTGTGGAAAAATACTAGCATTTTCAGCTTTCATTCAGGTTTGGAAGGTTAAAGAATAGAGTCTCTAAATATTGTTCAAATCAGTACCCATCTTTTTGCATCTTCTGAATCAAAAGCAAGCCATCCCACTGCTTTGAGTTGTGAGTAGCTGTCGTGCCAAATGCAGAACATAAGAAGAAAGAGTAAAAATCTATCAGAATTATAACAATTTACATCTGCTTTGTTTATTGCCTTTTTCATGGGATTGTCCTCTCGGCCTGAGGACTCCCCTGCTTGTATGAGGGCAGAGGTACCACAACTGGCTCTGAAGGAACCCTAAGGGAAAGGGGACAGTAGAGGCCTGGCAGTAAGGACTGCGGAATGGGAGACAATTTCCCCTGCTTTTCAGCAGAGTAATTTGATTTCATGTAATTCCAATAAAATTTTGCCACTGAATTTTAAGTACCTTTGGGAAACCCAGGCCTAAGCGTCTACACAGCTCAAGGCAGAAGTGAGTCAAGTTCAATAAATCTGTCTAAAAAGAAACAATAATTTGTGTTTACTTATCATTGAATCATTTCTCAAAAGCCATCCCAACCATTTCACAACAGCCTTCATTATTTTTTCTGTTCTAATTGTGCTGTGCAGGTGTTTGTAGTCATGATAACCGTAGGGCTCTGAAAGAGCGGATGCACCTTACCGCAGGAGTCTGGCTGCTGCCTGCTTTGCATGGCCGCCACGGTCTCGCAGCCCACCCGTGGCCATGGGCACAGGCACCGCCGGTGTCACAGTCCATTCGGTGATGGACTCGTGATGGTTTGTTTACCTTGATCTCGAGGCGCAAAATTAAGGCAACCAAAATGCCAAGGGGTTATAATTCAATCAAGCAATGTTGCTTTATTAATTTGCCCATTGGCCTTTGTTACAGGGAGGAGGTGGGGGGCAAGTCTGGCTCAAGCAACAGATGAAAATCTATCTTCTGGACAGCAATTATTGTCACCGGGTCGGAGAGGCCTTTGTAACGCAATTCCTCTCAGGTGGTGGGGGCAAGTCTGGCTCAGGCAGCAGGTAGAGTCCATACTGCACCTGTAGCCCCCAGGTTGGAGAGACCTGCACGACACAATTCCTTGCTTCAGGCCTCTCTCCAAATCATTGTCCAGTTCTTTCTCTCAGTCCATTCTGTTCTCCAAGTCCCTGATGACGATGTTCAGGCAGAAACTGTTCTTCGGACCGACTCTCACAGCCGATCACCCACCACGTACCCAACACACTTCACGATGTCCCTTCTCATCGGCTGCACAGGGGGAGCTCTGGCAACACCCAGGACCGTGCCAGCAGGTTGCTTGGGCTGGGAATCATAGAATCATTTTGGGTGACAGAGACCCTCAGGATCATCGAGTCCAACCATCACCTAACTCTAGCACTAAACCATGTCCCTAAGAACCTCGTCTGAACACCTTTTAAACCCCTCCAGGGATGGTGACTCCACCGCTGCCCTGGGCAGCCTGTTCCAATGCCTGACAGGAGTGAGGCAAGCCATGTGTGAAGTGATCATTGCTAAACAGAATATATTTACATATACATATTCGTATATTTACAAGGACATTCCAGAGGTACTTAGCTGAGGAAAACAAAACGTGGCTTTGTCAGTATTGTTACATCCCTGGGAAAGGAGCAATCGCGTCTGTAGTGTGACTGCTCAGAAAGCCCTAAGGAGGACATCTCATCTAGACACCGCTCTTATGGCATATTCTTAAGTATTTTATGTTAGATTAACAAAGAGTGAGTGAGTTTTGTTATCAAGGTCAACAACATTAAGGCTTGGCAAAGCATAAAATGAAGGTGGGTGAAGGTACCTGTGGAAGTTAATGATTCCAAAAATTTTTTTCTGTAACTTAACCTTTTTGGTTGTATCCAATCAATTTGTTTTCTTGCTCTGAAGAATTCATTAGAGCTCTAAAATAAGAGCGGAGGACACCAAAAACTAGCTGCAGCTTAACTGGTACAATAGCCTGTACTACAATACTAAATATATTGGTTCGTTGTTGTCATTCTTGTATTTTTGTTATTGTTGTTGTTGTTTTTCTCCTTGTTGGTTGGTTGTTTTTCTTTATGGTCTTCTCTCTGCCTGCATCTCTGACCCACTGGTCCCTGATCCATCCTGTCCTGTTTAATTTTTGAAATTTATCTCCTCCTCTCTTCCCTTAAACTGAAAGTCAGACTAATATAATTTACTTCCAATTTTTTTCTTTGCAAGATATGCACGTTCGAAAAGATTATGACGTACTTTTAATAAGCCTAAACCCATTACATGACTTTCCAACAGTATAAAATTTAGCCGTATCTATGAAGGCATAATCTGTATCAATACACAACAGTATAGTAAATTATTGATAATTCAACTGGATATAATATTTTGTAGGTATCAATACATCCCCATTTACATAGAAAATTTCCCACAATTAGTCAGCAACACAGAAACATAAAATTCCTATCAGATAGGAAAACTGACAATATGCACATCAGAAGTGTTATCACCTACATATCAGTTTAAAATATGGGCCAATTTTGTCCACTTTTAGGGAGGTACAATATAGTCATAAGTTGCATTTTACCATAGCTTTTACCAAACACGATTGCACTTTCCTGTGATCTAATTTAGACCCATGTTTTCACTAGAGGAGAATTGTGAGGCAGAGAGTATCCTAGTAAAAGGGCATATTCCTAAATTAGATTTGGGATTTATAAATAAATAAATAAATGAATGAATGAATGAATGAATAAATAAATAAATAATACAACTTCAAAACCATGTTCAGCTCATTATTTTGGCAGGCAAAAGGTCATTTATAGTTCTGAGTGATAATTTGGAACACAAACTATATAGGCGTACTGTTAACAGGAGAAACCACTATTGCAAAACCCCAGAAATTATTTACACAAATTTAGCTGATGATATCCTACTAATATTATTCTGATAGTAAAGACATGCTGGTTTAGAAAAGAAAGTTAAATTTAGGATTGTTTCTATCTGTTCACTCACTATTTTACGCTGGTTACCACAGAGGTCAGTGTGCCCTGTGGCATAACTTGCACTTGTTGGGCTGCAGTTCCCAGCAGCGAGGGGTTCACATGCAGAGATGAGGGCACAGGAGCACCCTCCTGCTGTTCCTGGCTGGTGAGAACAGCATCTCGTTAATGTGCAGGTTTACCGGGAAGATCAGTTCTGACTGGCTAATTATGAGAAAAAACAGAGAGAGGCTTGATTTGGACTCTCTTCAAAGCCTTTTAGGATTGTCTCCTAAACAGTCATTTAGGCTAAAACGACAGCTGGTCTAGCACAATTTTTTTCCTCCTCTCAACAAGCAGGAGTTTCCTAAACATGTAATTCAACATTTTCTTCCTTCTTAGGTTTCTCTGCACTACTTCACATCCTTCTTAATTTTCTGTGTGCTATTTATTTTCCATTCTTCTGCATGGAAGTACTGCCTCATGCCTGAGAATTGTTTTCCATTAGACAGGTTTTACGAGGAGACAAATCAAGCTGCACCTTACAAGAGAGAAACCATTCACATTCTTTGGCTTGACTTTATCGCTACATCATATTCATTCTTTTTCCTAGTTATAATATTTTCTTCCTTGCTCCCTTCTCCATCAGAACAGAAATGAAGTCAAACAAACATCTACTTGGATGTTCCCTGCCTCTAAATCAGTCTCACTCTCAAAATGAAACTGAATTGCTTTGGGAAATGCATTTTCTGTTGTCGAAAAACCTACTGTGAGAATGCGCCTTATATAGCTATACAGACAAAACTTTCTTAATATGCACTAAAAAGAAAGTGGTTTGTGCTATATAGCTAGTTTTGTGAGGTTTTCATATGAATCACTATTCCAATGTACCTCACTTGTCAAGAGAACTTTGGATTACACGGACTAATGTCTACAATTCATGTGTAGTCAGGTGGATGAGAACATCGAGAGCCTCTGTGATGGCTCTGACATGATGCTATGGGGTAGCAGGTGCATTCCAGCTACCAGGGAACAGTCCTCCACATATCTTTTGTCTCTTGAAGCTTTCATCATACAGTAGCATTTGTGACAAGAAGAGTTTTGGTGCTCACATGGCTCACAGACTTCATGGTGTATTTACTGCAGTTTTGCTTATTTGCATATCCTGAGGGAGAAAAAAAACCAACTTCTAATTTTATCTTGTAGGTTCATCATAAAATTTCCAAAGAAATAAGTGTTACCTACTTCAGCCCACCACTCAAACACAATATATTTCAACTAGCTGACTTTGATTTCTTAACAATTTATATTCTGATGTTCAGTCTACATAAAACAGTGCAGTTCCATGCAGATAAATTAAAATCAGCCCTTCATCTACCACCTGCAACACATTTGCATTGGCACAATATTCTGCTTGGGTTTAAAAGCCCTGCATCTCATTGTGCTGTGTGTATTTTACCCTGAGTTTCTGCACTCAGCGTCTCTGTTGTTTCCTGTGGGTGCAGCCACCTAAGTACTGATGCAGCCTCACAGATCAGAGCCGTTACGCTGCAGTCCTAAAGAGGACTCTCAGAACAGAAATTCCCTCTACTGTGATAATCTTCGCCAATCTCTTCACTTCTTCTAGCATATTTACACCTTCTGATTGAGATACAGTGATGTCTTGCTCTGAGACATAGTACAGATTTGAGTCCCTCCTGCCACAGCTCATCTGAGTTTTCTAACCTGAGTTTTGATTTCTCTTTTCCCCTCCCTGACATCACAGAATCACAGAATGTTAGGGGTTGGAAGGGACCTCGAAAGATCATCCAGTCCAATCCCCCCGCCGGAGCAGGAACACCCAGATGAGGTTACACAGGAAGGCGTCCAGGCGGGTTTTGAATGTCTCCAGAGAAGGAGACTCCACAACCTCCCTGGGCAGCCTGTTCCAGGCTCTGTCACCCTCACCGTCACAAATAAGGCTTGGCTCCAGTTTCTGACAAATTACCTGCTTAAATGAAGCCTGACACCTTCTTCTAGCATATGCTGCTCTCTAGTCAGCAGCTTTTCCCCAGCAGCTCCATTCTCCCGCTGCACTGAGTGGGGATATTGGATGCCTAAGGAGGAGGGGGAAGAGGGGCCAGGTGAACATTCCAATAGGTGGTATTGCAGTGCTTATCTCCCAGATAAAACTGCGACCATGAGTTGCAGCAAAGCAAGAGGAACATTTTTGCTTATTTACATTAAAAACCCCACATGTTTATCTGATGAAAACTCTTTGAATATTTTAATAAGAAACAAAGCTATTACAAACTAATGAGAGTGATGATCCTTTTGCATCAGATAGAGATTGTGTCTTCAGACATAAGTTCATTGCATAAGATTGTTGGGATGAGTCTTGGCTAGTATTTAGGTTTCAGAGATGACATGTAAATAAGCGGGGGGCGGGGGGGGGAAATCCCACAACATAGTTTTCTCTTTCTTCCTCATTTGTTTGCCTTCTAGACTTCTAATGGCTGAAACTCCTTGTGAGGAGAGAGGGGAAAAGTTGTTCTTCTGTGCTCAAATAGATCAATCACCACTGAAGTCTGGAGAAAACCCAGGCTCTACTCCTACATTAAAATTGGATTTGCTCTGCAAATTTAGGACTTAGCAATCTGACTAGCCATACAAGCCAGGATATACCACATCAGAGCCCAATCCCAGAAGTGGCTGAGCAATCCCAAATTCCACTTTCAGAAGCAGTCAGTACTCAAAGTACACTGCAAATTGCAGGTCTCTTTAGAGGTCTGTGAATAAGCTCTCAGCCACAAAAGCCATCACAGATTTCTGGGCTCCTACATCTAGGCAGAATTTGATATCAAAAGTGGATCTGAATTAAATTACATACATTGCTGTACATAAAATAGACTTATTTTATAATTGGCCTATGCCAACCAACTAGAAATACTGTGTTCTTCCCCTACTACATACGTCGTTCTTTAATAGGATACAGGCACCTGGATGAAGGAGCAATACAGTTGTCACCACGTTAATATGGTGAGGATGATAGTGCTCTTTTTAAAGTAATACCCATACTTTCTACTGCTCTGTTCAAATGAATTCCTACCAAGACAAGCAGCTTCAGTGATGCTTCCATTGAAGGGAACAGTGAACTCCCACATCTCTGCATCTCCACAAGTGCCTGCATAATTTATTTTATGAGTTTGCATAATTGAGTGAAATACCCCTGTACAGACTTGACAATGATTCATCACTGGTCATGTTGCCTTTCACTGCGGCTTAACACAATACTATCAGATTTTATGCATGATCAAGAAGCATGAAGCAGACTAAGGAACAAGGATGTAGTTCTCCTACAGAAAAAGAGAATTTACGAAAAATTAAATGAGTCAAAACCCAAACTCTCAAGGGGCTTTCAGCTTAGCTTTCATAAGCCTAACTGCAGTTTTAATGATCATACTGAGCAATGTTATGAAAAAATGTTATGCTTAGGGTAAAGAATGACTTCTAGGTGGCTCGTAATTTCTAGAGGTAATGTGAGAATTAATAAGAGGAATTGTTTTTAGTGTAATCTTAATGAGAAGATGCCACATAGTAAGCAGGAAAGCTAAGTGAAAGGCAAAAGTCTAGAAAAATGAAAGGAAAAAAAGAAGCTGGTATAAAAATAATTTAAAAATTCAAATAAGCACATTTAGCAACGAAAGAGATAAAAAGACTGAGGAACAAACTTTGTTTCTTCCTTGAGCCACATTCTTCAACCAGAAAGACAAATCTGTGCCCAATTTTGACCCGTTATGCAGTAGCAATGTACAAATCTAGGCTTTTCTGCAAGGCTACCATATATATTACATGTAAGAAGAGACCTGCCATTAATAAGATGCTAAGAGTGAAAATGTTACATATTTCTTCAGTTTTCAGTACTACTGTAGAGAATGGATACCAGGTTATCCCAGTAAAAACAAATCAATGGGGAAATCTTATATTTTGAGGTAGCATTAACTCTACTGACTTTCTATCTATATTTGCATACATATTTGTGTACATACATACATATAGATACACATGTGCATGCATACACACACACACCCCCCAGTACTTCCTTACTCAAGCCTTTATTTTTCCAGGAGATACTTAGGAAAAGGTTAGATCTGCCCAGAAGGCAAAGCTCAATCAGCATTTAGAAAAAATAACATTCTGGCAAAAAGACAGTACAACACGATATTGCCAAACTGTCCTGTGAAATGGGCAAGGACTGTAAATCACTGAGATATTAAACAGTTGACAGTTTTCTTGATAAAAGTTCAGAGTACAATATAAGCACAGCAGTAGATTCAGTAATTACTGCCACTTGTATTAATCACAATTACATCAGATGATTTATGGATGACTGAAGCACTCAGACATTTTTTAAAAAAATTTGAAGAATAGACAATAATTTACAGTGAAAGGTAATATTTAAATTCAGTCAGAAAAACATTTTTATTGACAATGTGTAGCCCACCTCATTCCTCCTTCCTCCTTTCCCATTGCAAAGCAATTATTTTAATTCAAAATGTAGCGTTCAGAATCTTTCCTTATGACTGTGATGCTGAACTACTGAACTGGATGGCCCCTTTCCCCTCTCCAGTCTTTCTTTACCAGAAAGTTTCCTTAGCCATGTGATTCATGGTCACAAGCAGAATAAAACTCTACGTCTGTTATCCTTTCCATCACCTACATGTTCTGTGCATATGGTCAGTAATAGCTCCCTCAGTAGCTATAGGGAAGATAACACTCCAACGCTCAACGTTTCAAGAAAGGATCTTTCCATTTCAGCATTGCCAGTGCTGTATTACCAATGGCCTGTGTGATAATCCATCAGGATGTTACAGTCTTAAATGAGTCTTTTTTGAGATGGAGGGATCGTTTCCTCACTCAAATGACTTCATGCTGTACAACAAGCAATTGGCCTTGCCCAGTGTGCTCTGTAATGAGGGCTACTAAAGCATTTTATATGGTTAGTCAGTAACATCAAAGAAAATGACAGGAAAAGAACATGGGGAACAGGAGTGCACGGAGAATGAGCAACCTGGCACTGTGGCTATCTAGGCAAGAGTTATAATTTATCCATGTTGATGTCCCTGGCACAGGATGACCTTTTCACTAATGTAAGAGCTCTCATCTTGAGCCCCTTTCCAACACATCTCCAGGTCTCTCTACTGCTTCATTCCCTTTGCAGAATATTTATTCTTTCTTATGTTCATAAAGGCATTTATTGAATTCTTAGGTGCATGTGTTGAACAGTATTTCAAAACTATTTTGTAAATAACCTTGATTCAAGGAACTGATTAAGCTTTTCTGATGTTGGAAAAGGTTAGAGTTCAGGGGGGTTATATACTTTGATGGTTTCTTCTTTCCTCTATTTATTTTCCATTTTGCTAAAATTGTCGTGAATTAATATAACTAATGTTATTTTCATTATAGTTCTAACTTCTAATCAAGGTTTCAAACAGTTTCAGCTGCACTAGCAGTTATATGAATTAATCTGCTTAGTTTCTAGGTATGGCAAACAGAACATGAAAAGTATGTAAGAGCTTGGCAGAGAGTGGCAGAAAAGTTAATTTTTTTAAGTGTTGCTGCTTTATATTATACAAAATGAGGAGAAATGTGCCCATTGTTCCAGGTCAAAGAGATCCCTGCTTCCAGACCATAGCACAGTTCTGCCACAAAACATGAAGCCAGGCCTGAGCATCTCAGAGCCCCTGCAAAGCTGCTCTGAAAACAGAGCTGTGGAAAGGTCGCTGAAGACAGAATTATGGGTTCGGCGGTTCTGTCCTTATATATGCTTCGAATGTAATCCTTTAACAGACACAGTAGGAAGAGGAGCAGCTGTTGCTGGGCTTTGAGAGTATTCACAGGAATAAAGCAGAACAGCTTCCAAATGGGCAATTATTCCCATATAAGAAACTCCATTAATAAAAATGAAAAAAAAACCCACACTAAAAAACATGTGCATGCATATTTGGAACTTATTTGGAAAAGTGACATCTAATTGGACTGAATGTAATAGTGAAGACCCTGCCACACCTGAACTGAAAACCCAACTGAAATGAACAACCACAACGTCCCTCCCCTACAAAGAGTAATACCCAGGAGTAGACACAGCTCAATGGAATCCCATCAGACTCACACAATAGCTCTACAAGTAGTTATGGACCTCTTAGACAGATTGTCAATGTATGTAAAATAAGGGAAATAATAGATATTTAGTTACATTTTCAAAAGCAACAAATGTTGGAAGTCAGTTATTTATTGTTAGAAAAAATCTGTAAATATTTGCAATTACAGATGGAATGTATTTGTTTATATATCCTTTATTACACAGAATAGGAAGTACAGAATGCTTTGGAGTAGTTGCCTTAATGTTATTTTTCTATTCCTGCAGCTTTTTTACCAGATTAAAGGAGATCTGTGTTTGAAGATAATTGAAAATGAGAAACAAAAAGACATTGTCATCCGAGAAGGGGAGGTAAAAACAGGGTTGTTATTCTGTTATTTTTGTACATAGGTATGTTAAATGAATATTATATGAAGTGTTTCAAAATCCATTTATCCCTGCTGTGTAGAGATGGCATAAGGATTAAAAAAAAAAAAAACCTTGAATACAGTATAGCAAATCCCCTGTAATTAAAAACATACTACAATATACTCTGTTCAACATTTCATGCTTTCAGTAACAAGGAAAAATCTCTGGGGGCATTTGAGATGCCCATTTAGATAGTAAGGAATATGAGAGGAGTTAATGGCATGGAATCTGCCACGTGAATTCCAGGGAACCAGTTGTTTGTTTGCACACTGCCAGGTACATACTGCCTACCCACCTGAACACACCATTAAGCAAACTGCCTAGAACTTAGAAAGTTAAGAGATTCAGCTATGCTCAGCCTTTTTCTGTAGATCTCACAGCTAGCCTTCACAATATGAGAACAATTTTAAAAGAGCGATTTATGGATAAAATTATCTAGCTGCACACAGTTGTTATTCCTTATAGAATCATAGGATCATCTGGGTTGGAAGAGACCCTCAAGATCATCGAGTCCAACCATTAACCTAATACTGGCACTAAACCATGTCCCTAAGAAGCTCATCTATACGTCGTTTAAACACCTCCGGGGATGGTGACTCAACCACCTCCCTGGGCAGCCTGCTGTAGTGCTTGACAGCCCTTTCATGAAGAATTTTTTCCTAATATCCAATCTAAACCTCCCTTAGTATAGATAGTAGTATAGTATAGTAGTATAGTGTAGTAGTAGTGGACTTGCTATAAGCATGGATTTCAATGCTCTTAATGACAGTGTGACTAGACACTTGGTGTTCCTACAAGTTATCAGATGTGCTACAGCTGCCGCTCATTATTGTTGTTACATGCTTGAACTGAACTCAGTCTTTGAAAGGATTGTCCCATCTAGTGAGGCCAGCCTTTAAAATGGAAGCCATATTATACCCAATAGCTTGATGTCATCGATAGTATTACAACATTTTCGATGACCAGATCTATGTTTTCAAACCCATAGATGGTGAGAATCTGGTAATACATTTCACACTGCAATACATCCATCTGAGATCTCAGCATGTACCAGAAGCATTAATGAAGAGGAGCACACAATATCCTCACTGGGAAGACTGACACCAGTCATGGTGGGGCACTGTCATTAGCTCTGCTTTGTAGACAGAGAAATTGCAATGACTTGCCCAAACTTGGCTAAGAAATCCATAGCAGTGAAGAACAGCACAGGCTTACCACCTTCCTACATAGTCAGATAGCTGCCAAAAAAAATGTTTATTCTCAAACTTCAGTAATAGACTTCTCCAAACCAAATGTTGTTTATTCACTTTGTCACTTGCGTGAGTAAGTAGCCCCTCATATTTTTTTTATTATTTCTGGAGAGAATAACACTCCTCATCATGCAATCACAGTTGCTTGCTGTTTTGGAGGGATACATGTGGATGATTAGTTTAGACATCTTGAGTCGACAACATACCTGCCTTTTATTTCCATTTCTGCTGTTCAGAAATTGCAGTAAATTTATAAATTCCAGATGAGTAACTCATTAGATTTTCATTTAGATTGTGTGATGCAATGAGGATCAAACCAGGAAGAGAGCACCTGACTGCCATAAAGGCAATGTTGATCAATGGTCATCATTCACTGAGAACACATGAAACAGCATCTGCTGGGCTATTGGTACCAAAGTGGGTGCAGCTGCAAAGGAGCAAAACAGGATCAAGAAAGAGCAAGGGAAAAGTGGGGCAATGAGCAGAGGATTTTGCAGGTTGGGGGGCAGAGGATGAACAACCCAAAGAACAAAGACTTCCTGACACTGATGCTTTCCAATTTCTTTGAATAGATGTTCCTCCTACCTGCTAGGGTACCTCATTCTCCTCAGAGATATGCAAACACCATGGGTCTTGTGATTGAGAGGGCAAGATTAAAGACCGAAATGGATGGGCTCAGGTGAAGTATAAACTGTTGGCTAATTTGTTAGGATATGTAATATAAACTAATTTATCATGTCAATACAATACAGTATTTTACTTTCCTGATACTTTATGAAATTCATCCTAGCACTTTTATAGCAATTTCAGCCACACATCTATTTATCTATGCACACACATAAGCAGAGGTATCATTTAGCATTTGATTTAGCTAAACAAGGAATTTGTTGAAATGTCATTAAATGCATGTTATCTACTTATGTATAGCATACTCCTATCACCTTAAGTTTTAAAATCTCAGAGTTCAGTAACAACACAAATCAAAAGATGATTTTTTTTTTTAATCAGTTCTGGCAAGCAGAACATTAATTCCTTTGTAAGCACTGAAAGCAAAAAGACAAAGAAAAGGTTTCTTGGCAAGCATGTGGGAAGCTGGAAAAAAATGTCACTTTCCTTAACATTATCCCCTCTACATTGTACACATCTCTGCCTGGCTTTTATCGCCTTATGAGACCATCTTCAAATAAATCGGTGTTTTACTTTGTATTCTAGTGGGAGCAGGACTAAGCCTTGTCCTGAGGTCATACAGAATTCAGAAGTCCAAGAAGGCAAGTCGCAGCAGTAACCTTAGCCAGCTTAGAAAAGATGTTTAGATATTAACTGGATACAACTGACCAAAGAGAGTTTACCGCTGTTTGTGTAATCTATAATGACAGTAATATCCGTACTGTTTCTGCCCTTTTGCCTACAGTTTTGTTTGTTGCATGGGCGATGTCACAGCAGGAGGATTGTGAATATGCAGAACTAGAAATATATAATTTTTCATTCAAACAAAAGAAGTCTAAAGAAAGGAATAAGAAACTAAGAAAAGAACCATTAAAAAAAAAATCACCTAAATAGATTCCAAGCTAAAGACAAATCCCATTCATTTAAAACATCTTTAATCTATGCACTTGTCCCTTGTTTTTCTTTCATAGCAGGTCTGTGAATCATGAGCACTTGCATTATTAAAAAAACATGAACAAAAAGATACCTGAAGTTTTGGAAGTGAACCATCATGTCATACTTTTGAACCTACATTGTCTGTGAGCTTCTGGGAGAGACAGGGATTTACAACCAGAACCTCAAATCTTCTCAAACTTTATTCACTCCCAGCCACCTGCAGCAAAGACTGTACAAGAGGAAGTTGTAATGAACTTTGAAGTATGCTGACTCAGGCTCTAATATCACATTACTGGTCCATTATTTACCATGCCTACAAGCCTCAGTCATAAATCAGAGGCCTCAACATGCCTATTATTGTACAAGTGAAGAATAAGTAGCCTGCCCCAGTGTTTCAACCTAAGTAATAATTACATGCTTTGCACTGTAAGAAAAATGAACTAGCTAATCTTAATCCTATGGCAAACAAGCACAGAAACAACTCAGGTTGCTGTTGGTTGTGTGGTTGGATTCTTTAACACCTTGTAAGGTGAAAAGTCCATCCTAGCTGCAAAGCCTTTTCCCAGCAGAGACATTTGTAACATCTCTGTTCTCTGTAGATTCTCTGTGTTTAAAATTTGTGCTCGTAGCACAGCTTTTTTTCATTTTAGAGACATTAATAAAATTAGTCTCTTCCAAGTACCCTGTTTTTGCAAAATGTGAGAACCAGTATAATTATATAAGCTTTTTTTCCCCTCTTCAAACACACATTCCAGTCACTTTAACACTATCGTGGTTTAACCTCAGCTGGCAACTAAGCACCATCCAGCCACTCACCCAATCCCCACAATGGGATAGGGGAGAGAATCAGAAGAATAAAAATGAGAAAACTCATGGGCTGAGATAAAGGCAGTTTAATAGGTAAAGCAAAAGCTGCTCATGTAAGCAAAGCAAAACAAGGGATTCACTCACTGCTTCCAGGAAATCAGGGCTCAGTCACATGTAATTATTACTTGCGAAGAAAAATGCTGTAACGTTAAATGTCCCCTCCTTCCTTCTTCTCTGAGCTTTATATACTGAGCATGATGTCATATGGTATGAAATATCCCTTTGGTCAGTTGGGGTCCGCTGTCCTGGCTGTGTCCCCTCCCAACTTTTTGTGCACCACCAGCCTACTCACTGGTGGGGTGGTGTGAAGAGCAGAAAAAGCCTTGACTCTGTGTAAGCCCTGGTCAGCATTGACAAAAACATCCCTGTACTCTGAACATTGTTTCCAGCACAAATCCAAAGCCCAGCCCCATACTGGCTACTATGAAATAAACCAAACTCTATGCCAGCCAAAATCAGCACATTCTCCACCCCTTATTCCACACCATTTATATCATGCTCAGGTCTCACACTATCCAATACATTCTCATTACCCACTACCATCCTTCCCATTCTTTGATGTAATACACTGATACCATTCTCCTAGTCTATGGACCACCTGTGTAAAATGTCCAGAAATGTCCGCAAAATGTCCATTGAGTTCATTTAGTCCATGACTTTGGGCTCCATCTGTTCTGGTGGTCACTCAGGACAGGAGGTGGTGTGTTGCATGGAGTTATTGGGCACCAAACCCAGCTCAGATCTGGTCACTGCTGTACTTGCACTGCTTCTTGTAAGGTGTGTCCTCCAGTGGTTCAGATGGTTCCTGCTGTAGTGATTCCTATGATGTGCAGCTCAAATCATGGGGCACAAAGGACACACAGCATCTATTTACAATCAGTCACAATATGAGTGGCTGTACTGCAGCATCACTCCCTGGCCACTCAATGGAGTCTTTCTTTAAATCTGTGGGTAAATTCTAGATTTTCCATTCCATAGATTACAGCAACCTTAACCTATTGATCTCAGCACAATTAATTTATTTCTTAAGATATAAAATAATACAAGGGAAGCACTAAGTTCCTCTTCACATGGGTGAGGCTAAACAACACTTCCCAAATTTATGCGGCTGACAACCATCCATTTTTTTTGCAAACAAGTCCATAAACCACCTTGTATTCTTATCAGTCCATGTGTGGGCAACATGCAAGACAACTCTCTTAAATACGAGCATTTATCTTCTAGCTGCGTGGAAGCAATTACTGGAAATGGTATTTGGGGCCAGTTATTTTTGCTGTAACTACATCCACAATGAGAGCTATTGGTCCCAAGGGACTACAGCACCAATCACTTTCTAGGACTAAATCTGGAAAGCTCGCTCAAGGAATTTGGTGACCTATCTGTAGCTGATCAACAAAACTATAGGCCCCTCAACAGAAATTTGAGCACTCCACCCACCAGTCATCTAATCAGGGAAACCGAAAGCTTCCCTAAATAACCATTCTTCAGAATAAAGTACCCTAGGCTTCAGAATAACAAGCTCTTACACAGAAAAGTCTGAAGCTGTGTGATCAGTTAATAGAATGACTGTCTAATGTTTTTACTTTGTCAGATACTATGTTGGAGAATCAACGAATGTCCTCTTTGAAAAATGGTTTCACTGTGAAGATCTCGGCACTCAACTTAAACCAATAATTCAAGAGTAAGCTTTTCTTCTGTGTAAATTTTAAAAGAACAGTTAAAATGATCTAATACATCTTCATCAGCCTGTGACTTGCATGGTTAATTTTCTGTTTATGCTGCATTTTACATAGACTTGTTAAAAGTTAATTGCTGCTCTACAAATTTTTAATCGTATCTTGTATACCTCAAACTCATTAAATCAGATTTCTTTTTAAAAAATTAAACATCAAGTCTTCTTCACATCTATCTGGAACGTAATTTTTGAATAAGTAAAAGAACATTGCTGCTAAGTGCAAAAAGAACTGAATGAAAAATTAACACTGAATTGATGGTAGGTTAACTAGGTAAAACACTAAACTGCCTTAGGGCTTGTTTCACTCTTGCTTTAATCTAAGTACTTTTAATTGGTATTATTCATGAATAATCAGGACTTTGGCAAATTTGGTAGAGAGCTGCTTTCTAGGAAATGTGTGAATGTCATCATTAACTCATTGATTTGTTAAGCAGTTTCTAAAAGTGAACAAGGAAATTGGTTAGTGGCATGAATTTTGGAAGACTTTCAGACAAACCCTCTATCAATAAAATAAGAATAGGCCTGTTGAGTACATGTGATACCAGCTGAGGATCTGGCACATCCCTTCTCAGCACAAAGCTTAATGGCTAGTATTACTGCCTGGGTTTTGTTAACCTACACAACATGACTTTTTACTGGTGTTTAAATGTTTATTATTCCAGGTTTTTCAATTCAAGACAATATCAAACTGGGAAACCAAATCCAGGTAATGCAAATTTATTTCAGAATTAGAACAATTATTGTATCTGATTGAACAGTGATAATTCTGTCCACATAAAATGACTAAGTTTCTGTTTGTCTTTCTGATTATGTAAATTAAAGTTACTTCAGGAAGTAATTCCTTTCAGTACCTCAACCACAAATAAAATCCGTGTACATGATTACCAACACCATCTTGGTTGTTCATGTGATGCCATCATAATGGCCTATCAGGTAACTGTACAGTGTGACATCTCAATATCTCCACCCTTGCATGCCATTTAAGACTTATACTAACAAAATTTCATTTCTGACTATGCAGAATGAGATTTTTGTGAGTTGAGTCTACACACTCTATACCTACTTGTACTCCTTTGTCTATAACTATACACTGCGATCTGCTCTTGGGAAATTAGGACACCTAGAGAAAAAGAGATACTTTTAATTCATGTAGGGTCTGATCCATTTAACATTTTATTTCCATGCCATCTTGCCCTATTTTTTATTTTGCCTCCGTTTGTGGATAGTGATTGCAACTTCCACAATGGAGCAGATATTCCAGTTGTAACTCTACTCTTGAGTCTGCTAAACAGAGATATAGGACATAGAGTGACTCTTAAGAAAACTGTTAGTATCTTTTGGAATCAGATCTCTCAAACATGATGGTTGCTTTCTGTATTTCAACCACAGTCTCTATTGCAAGGATACTTGCAACACCACCTTCAGTGGGAAACTTGTTTTGCTGAAATCTTACAGATCTGTTGGCCAACAGCTCTACATAAACATTCAGCATGTGTATGATCCATTGTTATCGATTAATGTAAACAATGTGCAAAATACCACCCAGCTGTCTTAACTGTGTACAAAAGACTTCACTATGTGACCATTTCTGCATCTGCAGGAACAGTTTCTATGGACTATTTACAAATGGTTTAGTTAAGAGCAACCTGGTCAGTTCTGTGGCAGGAACTACCTGGAGAGTCTCGATGACTTTGCCAGGTCCTTAATCAACATGTGAAAAAGTACAAATCAGCATAAGCCCAGCAGGATCTGCCTGTGGGATCTCCAGGACAGCCTGAGATTCTCACCTAGAGAGTTTTTGCACCAGTTAGTAAAATGCTGTTCAGTCAATCCCGTTGCTCAGCTAGGTTTGTTGTTTCAAATCAATCTGTTGTCCCATCTATGCAGATGACTTATTGGGGGACATCCTGCACCAACCAGGAAACTTATGGCTCAAGTGCACTGCATGTGCACACATAAACAGCCATAATACCCAGTTACACCACTCTTACCACTACATGATGAACTTGAATACCATCCTTCAGTCACACCCATAACTTCAATTCCATAGCTCTTGCCACAAGTTGAATTTTAGTTCTCCTCTCCAAGAAGTTTTTGGAACCAGCTCTCCTTCATCTCTGTGTTCATTCCCAAATGTCTTAAGTAGGATGATTTTTGTTAATTACTCTATGAGAGGCAAAAGTTCTAGTAAAGCATTATTTCTGCATCTATTCCATTTCTCAGCTTGACATTTCTCACCATAAAAATGTCACTGCCTGCAATCTGAGAACAAAGTTCAAGAACAAGATTCTTACTCAAATCCTAAAATTGAGGAAAGATGGTTTTTGCATGAACATCACCTGTCTTAAAAATAGTTGACTAAATGATCACCACCAAAAAAAAAAAGTTCACAGAAGATTGCTATGTATGGGATAGCAATCTTACAAGCCTTTGGAATTAGGAAATGGTAAACCAGTCAGAAACTGTGCCCAAAAGCCTTGGCAGCTGAACCAGATTTGGGCATTGCCTCTTTGGCTGACTGGGAAATGTACTGCTCAGAAAAAGGCTCTGTTTCTTACAAACAAAATGTTGTCATTTCCAAGATTTTACTTTTTTTTTTTTTTACATGCACCAAAGTGAGTTATTTTAATTTGAGAATGTCACCTGTGTGACATGTTTGGGTGTTGGTGGTGGTGTTGTTGTGGTGTGGTGTTTGGTTTTTTGTGGTGGTGTGTGTTTGTATTTTTTGTTGTTGTTGTTTTTCTATGTGCATTTTTTTAGGTGTGTTTGTTTGGGGTTTTTTTACATTTGTGGGAGTTTTCTGTTTGATTTTTGTTTTGTTTGGGTTTTTTTGCAAGGGGCTGGGGGTATGTAGGGCAGGTGCTCTCTCTCGTGTGTTCATACAGTGTCTAGCAGAGGAAATATAATTTCAGATGAAGCCTCTAGATGCTGCTGTAATAACAAAAATACCCCACACATACTAACTATCTTTGTTCAATACAGTGATTTCCAATAAGCATCCCTCACCAGTCTGAGCTAAGAGCTTATATGTCAGTAACAAATTAATTATAGCAGTGGGAAAAAAGAACATTAAAGATTTATATTGTTAATATTTTTGCAGAAGATTAGAGCTAAAGAACAAACCTGACAATCAATCAGAAGCTATGATACATCTTGAAACTTTTTTTAAACACAGAACTCTGAGACATTGATAAATCCAGTACAGAAGCTCTTCCCTTTTATTCAATAGCTGTAAAAAGAGCACAAGGTATGAGAGATTTCCATTAAAGCCAGAAAAAAAAAAAGCAAGTAAATGTAGTTATTTTGCCCAGAGCTCAATACATGCTTTTCCCCTGAATGGCTTCCCCTCTTGGACTAGCTGCTAAGTCAAGACAACAAATATTTGAAATGCTCATGGCTTAACTCTTGCTATAAGAAAAAAAAAAAAATTAAAAAATCAATGAACAAAGCTACACGGCAGGCTTTCAGCCTGGGGAAGAGCTCCAGGTTTTCAAATTTTAGTTCTCATGGACAACAAGAAGCTTAAAGACCCAATGATGTCTTATACATGAGGAAAATACCTCAGATTTTTAGTTACAGAAGTTTTAGCTAGCAGCTCCTGTAAATAACTGTGAGATTTGTGTTTTAAAAAAAAGAAATCAAACAAAGTTTGAATGAAATATAAGTAAGCTGGTAATATGGTTCTTCTGGAGGTGTATCCAACTAATAGAGAAAAAAGATTTATTTCCTCAGCATATCTCTTTTTCCTTAAGAGGCAGAATTCAACAACCGGCACAACACTTGTAACATGTAACAAGCTACTACCAGTTTCTCAGGATGTTCCACTCAAGACACATTTTAACAAGATTTGAGCTGGCCTAGGCAGAGGACTGGGTTTCAGCCTTTTTTTTCCCCCCCCTCAGTTTCTCCTCTGAAAATCCAGAACCCCCTCAGTTTAAAAGTGCCAGCTGAAACACTCCCAGGTTCATCTCTACATAAGCCTGAACTAGTGCCTCCCCTTTTTAGAGAGAAATGGAATAAAACTGAAGAAAAACATCTTGAAAGAAACCCTTGACTGCAGCTCACTCATAGGGGAAAGCTATAAATAGAATCAATCAAGCTACAATTGCTTTAAAAAAAAAAAGTCCATACTTTATTTACGGTTTTCGGCTCAGCCAACACTAGGACAAGTCCCTCTGAAAGCAAGATACTCAGAATATATGAAGAGGCAGAAGTACCTATTAAAAAGATACATTTTTTGAAGAGGGACTCAAATACCAACAGGTGAAATAGCATCAGAAAAATATATTCCATGCAATCCTTACTTGAGGCATCTTCCCTGAAACTGTTTTGTACTAAATTAGTAGCCTCTTTTGTTACCGCACGTAGAAATAAAGCCTGAGAAAACTCTCCCCTCCTTCTGTCAATGAGGGTGAATATATTTAGGATATAATGTAAACATGGAACACTCAAGCTAGTTTAGTATGGTTTACATTACACAATTTTTGACATGAGGAATCACAGTTACCAAAAAAATTCTTGCTACTTTCAAGTGAATCAGACTAGAAGCAAGATTCTCACAAGGTTTCGAATTCTTCCTAATTTTATAGTCAAGAGGACAAAAGAAAGTTCAGACAGACAAACCCCAGTTCTAGTAAACAGTGGTGGCTGAATGTTTTTTGCAAAAGTGTCCAGAAATTTAAAAGTTTATCCTGCCATGCTCACTGAAATAATCCAGGCTTCTTTTGTGGTATATTTGATGGAAAAAACAAACAAACAAACAAAAACCAAAACAACAAAAAAACCACAAAAAAACCCCAACAAACAACAACAAAACAACACAAAAAACCCCAAAACCAACCAAACAAACAAACCCACAAAACCCAAAAACCACAGAGAGAAAAGACTTTCGTAAGTTCGGCTTTTTTAAAAATTCTGTTTAAGAACATGAATGGTATAGGGTAGAATGTTAGATTTTTGTTTATCCAAATTAAGTAATCTACTTCTAATCATCACTGAAATTTTAGTTCCCAGAAAAGTTTTATTGTCAGCAGACACAGAGACGTATAATACAAGTATCAGTCCTGTGGTGACTTCACTAGCAAAACTTTCATCAATTCTAGAGGTATCTAGGGTAATTTACAGTCTGGACTTAAAATCTGGTTAGCATTGTCAGAATACAGCACAGTACTATGCTTGTGATTCAGAGCAGATACATGCTAAGGATCTGAACGAGAATGAAAAATTGGGTGCTTTCTTCTATCAGTTGGAGTAGGAATACCATGGTCTATAAACAACTGTTTTCTGGTTTCAGTAATGCTATTAAAAAAAAAGCTGTAAGGGTGAGCTCAGCACTATAAAAATCCGCTTCTGTACTGTCAACCTCTAGCTAATCCAGTGCAACCTCTGTAGACAATATTAGCTGTTCAGTCTTGTTTCACTGGTGTATAAAAACATGTAGATCAAAAGTGAAGAGTGTTAATAACTGAAAATAAGAAAAAGCTAAAGAATAAAGACAACTGGCTAGTGGGCAATATTAATTCAATTAAAACTACCTCAGAAAACTAAAAACAGGGAGAAGAAGAAATTCTGTCTTCATTTACACGAGGGTAAATATAGGGCCATTCTTCTGAACTTAAAATAACTGTATAGACACTTGTACCTTTCTGCTGTAGGTACATTGAAATAATTCTAAAGAAACTATCATTGTGAGGTTTTCTGTGGTTTCTTTGTGTGTGTGGTTTTATTTTATTTTAATATGAATCATGATTTTGGAAATGAGTCTTATTTGCTATGAAGCTCTTTAGAAAACAGAGCATTTGATTCTCTTTTCTCATATCTTATAAGTACTTCAAACGTCTAGATAGATTGCTCCTTCTCTTCTGTAATATGTTACTTACTTCTGCTCTGAGTACTTGTAAAAAAAGAAACGGCATACGAGCATTTACATATTAAGGAGTGTTCCTCTAGGGAATTTATTTTGCAATTAGCCACCAAGAGGTCTCTAGAACTGAAAAGTATTCAAACTGACACACAAACATTTTAAACTTGCTAGACCCACCATAATTGCACAATTCTCTGAGACACTGTCTCTATAACTTTTAACAAGAACTTGAATCTAGTCCTTTTTTCAGATCATCCTCATTGTCTCTATTCTGGCAAAGATGCCCACATCGGTACATTGCTCATCTTTATCCCCTCACACCTAAATCCTGTAAGTAACTTCCAAGTCATGTTCATATCTCTCCTGAAGCCCACCTGAACTGCAAAGGGTACATAGGTGGAAGAAAGGGGCAGAATATACGCCTACAATACACCACGCAACCTCTAACTGGCTTAATTAATTTCCCCTCCCTTCATATTTAACAACTTTCTACACCACACTGGTCCTAAATGAGTATATAGCCAGTAGTGGAGATTAAGAGCTCAGATGAACCAGCCTAAGTCAGCAACATTTAATACATAAATAGAGTTGCAACATCTGGAGTATGGCTGCTATAATTTGCCATGTGAAAACTTCTACCAATTTTTTTAATCCCGAACTAGAATGTATAATCCAAAAGCCAGGACTGCAGGCTGTCTGTTCTCTGGAGCCAGGACCTCTCCAAAAAGTTCATTAGGCTCCCAGAGCCCAGAACTGCTAATGACAACATTCACCAAAGGAAAGTCTCCAGGAAGACTTCTGCTTCTCCCACAATATTCTCAGCTGAGCCTCTTCAAAGAGAGGCAGAACATAAACTGTAATATTGCAGAGCTCTCCTAATGCCTCACCATGGGAACCAAGGCACTACTGACCCTTAGTACACAATGTATACAATAAACCTACCAGGGAAATTGGAAGAAATGCCCTATAAATTTGTTTTCCTTTCTGTTTAGACTTCAGTGAAAAATATCTAATATTTTTAAGAGCTCTAAAGCTCAGAGCAGTCTCACAGCAGGTTTGTCTTCTCTAATAAGATAGCTTCTTTCTTCCTTATGCTCTTAAATGCTCCCCAGACAGCAACATTTGAAACAGAAAACTCACTAATGGAGTCTGTCTGACATTTTCACTAGTGTTTCTAAGTCCGTTTAGTAGTAATAGCTCACACATGCTCTACAAATCCTTATTTCACACATGTAGTGAGGTCTGAACACTTCTTATAATGAAATATCCTGTTCTTCTTCCATCGTTGCAGAAGTTACGCACAAAGATGATTGATGAAATGTCCACAAGTCACATAAAAGGCAGATTCAGAAACAAAAATTAAGATTCCTGATTTTGGGATTGGAACAGTGGTCAGTATTTCTCAATATAATTTATAATTCCTAATTACAATGACCTAGCTATATCATGAAGATCCTTTTAACAGAATTATGGCCTAAATCTTGCAATTTTGTTGTTCTAATTTATTCCATTCCTTCTGACTGGTGATACCTCCTTTTGAAAAGGCTATATTTCTTTGTTACAAAAATATTTTTTCAAAGCTTTCCTCAAACTTGCTTCAATTAGGGGAGGGAAAAAAAAAAGTGTTGTTTAGTTTCCAGCATAGATTTAATGACACAAAGAAAAATGTGCCTAGAAATAATTATAGGGACAAGTCATAAATTAGCAGTCATGCCAATTCTCAGGGCATGCTACAAAGCAAATACAGTTACACAGGGAAATGTATGATTACACCAAGCGCTGTATTTTCATCTAAATGTTTCTGCATCTATACTGAACAACAATGAAATGAACCAACTACCCCCAAAGTAATCAGTCATTGTCAATGCTGGATTTTTATATGGAATGAGCAAACTACTTGTTTTTTCAAACCTAGATGCCTGAAATTACGTCCCTCAGTCCACAGGTTCTCTCTGCAGAGGTATTAAACTCCTACTAATCTCATTGACATTTTTGTTAACATAGAGAATAAAGCAGACTTTTCGTAGGAATTACGTAGGCACATATGGGAAAGACATCCCAGGTTTTATATTATTGCTGTCATTGGCAATTAAATGTGCAATGCTGCAAAACTGTTGCATCGGAATTGTTCATCATGATGTAGTATTCTTTAATAGTTGGAAGGGATGATTAAAAAGTGGACAGAAATAAATGAATACATAATTCTAACATAACTTATGAGCTCCTTATCCCTAGTGGGGACCATTTTATGCTCAGTTAAAGGATTACAAAACAAAGAGCATATAACTGCTCCACTTTGGATAAGGATGTCTTTTGCTTTCGCAGAGGGAGGCACCATTTGTAAGGGACTTCTCACGTTCTTGCATGGAGATGGGGCTACTGCATGCAGGGATAGACTGTTTCTGAGGCAGCACAGGATGGAGGGGCTTTCCTAATTAGTAAGAACATGTGACGTGATTCAAAGATTTGAAGGTTGTTCCATCTAGAATGTGCTGCCTAGAAGTGAAGGATGGCATGCCACTGGAAAATATAGTTTTTCATAAAGCCAACATGTAATCAGTTTGAGAGTTGACACTATTTAACGTATTGTATTTCATGTGCTTTATTTCTCTTTTCCTTTGCAACAAATCTCAAAGAAACAAGGTTTGCAAGGGAGCTATGGGAAGAGCTTGGGGATACTAGTGCTCAAGAAAAACACTCTGGGAGAATGAGATGGTTTGATTTCTTGACAAGAAAGCTTAGGCACATCACTGGGGTAGGGAAGGGGGAGCTTCCATGTAACATACAAGTTTGGGGTAAGCAAATATACCCACATATACCTGAAAGGCCAGTGGCAGTCCTCTTTTACCTGTCCTCTTCATTGCTGTCAGAAGTACAGTACTCCCACCAAGCTCAAACTCTTCCTTAGACGGCCTCTGTTGAGGCTGTAACTACCTGGACGTTCAATGGCTGTTTTCTTGGAAGCTGCTCTCTCCATTTTTGCACAGCTTCATATTCTCAGTCTCAGTATGGTCTCCATTGCTTAACTGAAATCACCTTCCTCTAAAACCTGTGAATTCCTTTTTAAATATTTACAAATTCATTCAGTAGACATGATGTATTTTTCAGCTTCACATGATATCATCACATTCTAATTTAAGGCTGAAAAGAGCTATAAACCCCATAAAGAACACATTGATATGATATGAATATTTAATAGTAATGATCTAGAAAAACAGACTTTACTATTGAACAATTTAGATGGGTCTCCTGAACACGTAAGATAATATTAGATTTGATGTTCCACTTAGTGATACATCACCTGAAGATAAATACACAAAAATTTGAGCTCACTAGCTTAGAATTACTGTCTTCTTGCACTTTGCTGGAATATTTTTACCCTTACCATCATTAAATATGTTGTCTCTTTGTCTCACAGTACTACCAAAACATAAGAACTCCAGAAACACACCAGCTCACACTTCTTGAGATATTGTTGAAAGCTAATGTACAGGCTAAGCAACATAATCCATTAGGCTGATAAGGCACACTCAGTTCCTCTGGGAGCACCAGGCTTCAACTCTGATGTGTGTGGGATCGCAAAATACTGGATCCCCCTCATGGTAGCTCATTAGCTCAAGTTCACAAGTGCACCTGCAGCTTTCAGCATCATGGAAGGGATAAGTCTCAGGGCTAAATGAGGACTCAGTCAAGCAGGCTATTAATAATGTCACACATATGTCATACACTTCATCATCACAGTGCTTTCTTGTTTATTCTGCAGTAACAGGTAATCAAATCATCATACTGGATCACATTAAAGGTTCATTTCATCCAGACTCAGTTTTCAAAACTGTTATGCTATTATTACTGGCTGAGTGTCATTAACATCAAAATTAGTAATAAGCTAAAACCACATCACAGCCCAGGGCCTGCTGACAAGTGTCACAAGACAGCTCTTGTCCTGAAGACTCAAAGCCTAAATAAAAGTCCACCTGTGCTTGGAAGTAAATGAAAGTGTCAGAAAAGTGTCTGTACATCACAAGCAAGAAAGAGGCTCCATAGTAAGTTATATTACACTTTACACTGGCCCTAAGGATGCATAGGCCACTGTTTACTGTTGTCAGGTGCGTATTGTCCCAGTTGATTGGGACAGCTGGAGTCAGAGATCACTAGAAAGAGGAAAACTAGCAAAATCATGTTTACGGGGAAGAAGTGAGAGAAGCTAAACTACAAACTTCTAAGTTTCTTTTTCATTGTTAGACTTGTGTTGCTTCTTGGTCAGAACACAAACAAGTATGTTGGCGTTTCTGTACCCCAAATTCCTTGCAACTCGTGGAGAGCATTCATAGTTCTGCTTGCCTGAAACATTACAGTGCCCACCCTAGAGACTCAGCTTTTTGCTGCCCACTCTCCCACGGCATCTCAGAACAAACTACTTAGGATTACCAAGGTGATTGCACTGTCTCTGCACTTCACTGTGAGCTGGTAAATAACTAAAGCTGATTTCATATACCAGCAACACACAGAACAAATCTTGAATTTCACAGCTACACTGAAATTGCATTCAGTTCTCCAGCTATTTAAAATGAAATCAGTTATCAAAGAGCATTAATGGAAATTAAATACAGCTACAACTCCAAGAACACCATACAAAAAAGGCATTTTATAAAATTTAAGATTGCAATAACCAGTTTGCTTCACTGTGGTGAGTGTATTTAAAAACATAGATGGAAGAAGAAACATAAAACCCCATACTATGTGAAAAATGGAGAGTAAGCTGGTTCTATGGGCCTAATCCCACTTATGTGGGGATGTGTAAGGGGTGACTCTGCAAAGGCTCAGAGATGATACATCAGATTTTAACAGTGCCAAACTTGATCTGAAAGAGAATGAAGAGCATGCCAGGAAGAACTTGATAGTCTACCACATGCTGTTTGAATGCATTTTTAACAAGCCTGGATGCACAACAGTTCTGACAACAGCTTCAAAGAAGCAACTTCATAAAGAGACATAAATAACACATGCATCTTGCATTCTCAAGCAAGAAGTCCTGATAATCACCATAGCACTGTTTGCTGTTACAACTGACTTCTGACTCGATGATAGCTGTAAATTGAACCCTTCTAGCTGTGAACAACAGTAAAACATTTGCAAATATCAAGGGAAGCAAGCGTCACTGATAGCCCCTCTGCCTTGCTCACAGATGAACTCCTGAAAGAAACACCTTTCCCACTAAATTCCACTTCTGTTATGGAGCCATTTTCCTTCCAAGGCTGGCTAAATGATCATCAGGGTGAAATAAAACAGAAGAAATCCTTGAGTATGTTTGGAGATAACTTTGAAACAGAGGTAGGTGGGGTCTAATTTCTCTGAAAGATGGGGATATTTTTAAAGGTCAGAAAATAGATATCTGTTGTTCAGATGGAGTGAGTCCAGGCCTGGGAACAATATGTAGTCAGCAGAGAAAATTAGGCAGCCCTACAGAAGAACTCAGTCTCAGCCTGCCCTGCCCTTTGGGAGCGCCTGTCTTCCTCCATTGATTTGACTAGTTTAGGGCAGGGGCTTCCTAGCTCAGATACTTCCATTTGCAGAATGAACCTGAACCTTATTTCCATTAATTTCTTTGGGGATTAAACCAGCTCTCTCTCTCCACATCCCCTACCCCCTCATATTTCCCAAATCAGAAATACCAGCATGATGCAAATACTACTCACAAGTGCGTTTGGCTTCCCTATATGTTCAAACAGCTACTTGATACCAAGTCTAATCTGTGTGTGTAAATACACTTTTTTTACTCCTCCTTAATCTACATAAGGTGGAAACAAGGAAAACTGGGCAGCACCAGGGAGCTGCACTTCACAGTTTAGTCAACCACAGTCTAGCTCAGCTGTAAATAAAGCTGTCACCACTTGATATCTGTGCCGTATGCATGATGATAGTTTACAAAACATATTCTTTCCCTGGGTTACCCAGAGTCACACTCTGAAGAACCCAATATATTTGACAGCAAAGTGTCAGAGAGTGTCAGGAAGAACACAGAAAGGGCAGATAATGAGAAAAACAAGGTCCAGTATTCAGCTTTTTTAAGGTTAATGCAAAAAAAAAATTATTGTTAATGGAAGAATCTTTTTTAATATTAATGGAAGAATCTTTCCTACTTCCCCAGGCTCTTGACGGGGCCCAGAGTTCATGAGGAGGAAGTGGCTGTTCCAGGAACAGAAGCAGGAAGGATATAGATGCAAAGCAGAGAGTGGGATGAGGCAGAAGGAATAGATAAGTGAGGATGCAGAGGACCATAAGGAGTGGCAGGTGTGATCAGTTCCCTTTTTATCAGTAGGAATCAATATGAGAACACCAAACGTAGTATGAATTTTAATGTCTGTAAAAGTAACATCATCTTCTATGAATATTTTTCCGTAAAAATAGAATGTTTTAAATGCTGTAGGAAGAAGAATATGTACACTTTGGTCACTGGGATTAATCAACTACTTTCTTGCCTTTTGTTTGTTTGTCTGCTTTTTAAGGTTATAGTTTATGGACCAGGAACAACCGAGAAAAGTAAAAAGAATTCAGATATCTGGATATGGCAGCTGGTACGTGACATTTTGCACTTGTTAACTGACAAGTTCATGTTTCAATCCAGAGCAGACTGAACAGTAGTAAAGCCTTCTAGCACCAGCAACAGAAATTAATATGATTACCTTCCTCCTCATAGAAAAGATCATCAACAGGCACCACCCTTCAGCTTTGAACTATGATTAAAAATAACTAAACTCCTGCCAACCTAAAAATAGTCTTTTCTTGTATGTTGAGGACAGAGACACTGTCACCCTCCATCAGGTCTTTGTGGGGATTTTAATATAACCTGCCTAGGGTATAGCCTGTAAATACATCAGAATGCCTCCAAGTGATAAAAAACCATCACCTGTTACTTCTTCCTTGAAGCATTTGTCCTTGTACTGAAGTCAAACTGGAATCAGGTAGGCCAAGATAATATTATAAAAATCCGAGAACTTGTTTATACTAAAGCACAGTGGTAGGTGATCCAGATGCTCTTCATTCAACTGGCTTGTATGAAAGGAAAAAACGGGCTTGTAGGAAAAAAAAAAAAAAAAAGAGAGAGAAAAGCTAGTTTTCATTTTCAGAAGTGAACTAGTTTGGGAGGCAGATATTTCCATCAGTTCCTGTTCTGTTGAAATCCACAGGGACTATCAAATACTAATTCAATACAGAATAATCTTGAAAGACATTTGGTTACATTGCAGCTTACAGCAGCCTATGCAGTCAAGCCCTTGTTGCTGAGAAGAGCCTGGCTCCTCTGCTTGACAAGATAATGATGAGTCTGGTCCAGTGTGGACGGATGCCTATTAATGATTTCTGTCAACTCCCTGCTGATTTGTGAACTGCTTTTCAAGAGTTAAAAAGATATTAGGAATCAGAAAAGTAGAAGAGGAGCTTGAAGTACTCCAGGAGGTTATCTCTTTAATTTCCACAGCTGTAGCACCTTGCAGGCTGCTAGGTTAGATTGGTAGCAGTGTAACCCCAAGAGTCAGGCAACGGATTGCTGCTTTATGATGGGGAACAATGAACCATGAAGAATGTTTTTATTGATGCTAATAATAACAACAGTGCCAGACAGGGAGGATCAGCTGAATATTTAGATAGGCCTCAAGAAACAGAGCAGGTTTGAAGTGCTTTTTCAGGGGAAAGATTTCCATACTTCCTGCGACATTTTCTTTCTGCTAGTGACAAGACATGGAAAATGGAAAATGAAAAACTGGTTATCTGTTCTTTCCCTTCAGGAGGGCACATCAAGTGTTATCATGGATGGTAAAATGCTGACTCTATCTGCTGGTGACAGCCTGCTTGTCTGTGCCCAGTCTATGTGAGTAGAGATAAAGTGGCTCAACACGTGACTTTCCAGCTTCCAACAACATAAGTGCTGTGTATTTGGCCCACACCAGCCTGGGCAGCAGCTGGGGCAGAAACACAGCATCTGAGAATGCAGAACTTAGAGTAGCCTTCATTATTCCTCAGGGCAGAATTGTTTTCAGGAGGAAACAAAGCCAGACTTTCATTCTAGTTCCCCTCTTATGATTAAAGATGGGGAAAATCAAAAAAGATAAGCACTACCAAGGAAAAGCAGCACGTGAAAGACCAAGCATAAAGGTAGACAGCATGGCTACATGAATCAGCAATCACAGCAGATCCTCTAAGCCTCAGACCAGGCTTAATCAACATCACTGCAGCAAGATCTGGGGTTCAGACGAAGAGCACAGCTCTCTTCCTGTAGTAGGGATGCATATCACTGTTTCATAATCATGACACACGTTATGTATGTAAAGAAAAGAAACAGTGAAAATAAGTTTCCAGAGAGAATAGAAAGGCAAAGTACTTGCTAACTCTTGTGAAGATGGCATAAGCTGATAAAGCACCCACCATGAAGAAGATGAAGGATGATGTGTACTCACTGTTAATGCAATGCAGCAGATTATAGGCAGATGATAAAAATGGTCTTCTTTCCTACAGGAAAAAAAAAATCTAATAGATAGTAGCACTGACATTTTCACCTTTTGTACCACATTGAAAACATTTACTGACAGAGCTGAAGCCATCCAGCTGTGCACCGAACTGTTCTCTGCACCTGTGAATCCAGCACATAGCCCACCTCCTCCCCTCACCATTACTTCCACCACTTCTGTGGAATCGCTTATCTTAAACTAATCCCCAGTCTTGCAGTCCAATCAATAAATGTGTGTTTTCAAAATCATGGCATGATGCACAGGCAGAGATCTGCCAGCATAGTTCATATTGGATTTAGACGTTTATCAGATCTGTACAGCAGGCATTTCTTATTGCACACGTTACTGCTGCACACTGATTGATCTCTGCCCATCTCTGCAGCTGGCACAGAAACAGCTAATATAGAAGTCATGACCACAAGAAAAATTCTATTGAATTCATAGATACTTAGTTCTTTAAAATAATATCTGTACTGAGATGATTTTGTTCCTGTCCTCATGTCACCAGGATCAGAATAGATGCCTTTGCCCTTGTTTAATCCATAAGCAGATACACATTCTTCCCCATCATGTCATGATGTTTGGCTTATATTAGTGATGGTGAAGAGTAATTCCCTGAAATATCACAAGATATATCAATAAGGAAAGAGAAGAGAACAAGTGTAATCAGGAAAGAACCTGTTCTGTTTCCCTTAGCATCAATGCTTTCGTTTTTTGTTTGAGTGTGTGGTTCCTCCCCACACACATTGGATCATTTCTCTTTCTAATTTCCAGGTACAGCTGGAAGAGAGCAGAAGAATGCATTGCACTCTGCATTGCTCAGGATCCAAAACGCAAGCAGCCTTATACTTAAGTTTTATCGTACTTGTCTTAATGATCTTTTACTCAAAATGCCTGGAAATTGGAATACTCTAATGCAATGATTACACTGAATTAAGTGCAGTCTAGTGCTGTGCACAATTAATTTTTTTTTCCACAAGTAATTAAAGTTCCAGCAAAACTACAATTTAAAAAATAAACAAACAAAACTCAGAACAATCTTATCTGAAAGGAAATGAAAAGAGATCCAAGTAGCAGGATTACTTATATATGATACTATCTAGAATAAGTTAAAGGCTTTTCAAATGCAAGTCTCTACCACAAGGTATAGAAAATGAGATGGGACAGATACTGTTGTAACTATCTTCATTTCTTTGTCTCAGTTTTGTCATTTGTAATAAATCGGGTATAACCACAGCCCACAGCAGGGAAGCTTTAATTGGCAGGGGCTCACAGATGTTCTGAAATCTTTGGCTAAAATGTCCTTTAAAAAACCAAAACAATCTGCTGCACTGCTAAAGGATCTCAGCACTTTGCGAAGGAGAGGAACGTGCATTAGTAAACGGGGAAGCAGTACCTGCAACAACACCAAGCGTTACTTAGATCACCACTGTACTTACTTCAGGTAAGTTTATCAGTTTATGAAAACCAACAGCGCAGTGTCAGTCACAGTTATCAGCAGCATGCCGCACATACCCTGCTGGATGCTGCCTCTGCAGCACACAATCAAGAACACAGCACAGCGACATGACCAACATAGGAGCATCCGGGTCATGGATGTTCCGTGCAGCAGAAATCTCAATTCAAAGTAGCCCAAGAAGCGTGTTGGGAAACAAGGGAGCAGAAAAATTATCAAAATCAGTTTCTACCAAATGCCACTTCTTTTTGAACTACGGGGTTTCTTGCAGAAGTAAGAAATGTCAAACTATCTTTTTCTGTGTTTATTCCAAGAACTCTCTAGGGTGTGGTGGTTTGGTTTTTGGGGTGGTTTTTTGTTTGTTTTGGTTAGGTTTTCTGTTTGTTTTTGTTTGTTTCGTGGTTTTGTTGGTGGTGGTTTTGTTGTTGGGGGGGTGTCTGTTTGGGTTTTGTGGGTTTTTTGGGTGTTTGTTTTTTTTTTTTTGGGGGGGAGGGGACGCTGGTTGGTTGGGGTTGTTTGGTTTTTAAACATATTTTCCTTCACATTATTAACATTAGAAAAACAAGTTGCTTAAATGTTTACAGGTGCTACATGTTTGAGAAAGCAAAAAGTTACCACTTCTCAGGTTTTTTTGTAATTCTAATTAAGTTCAGAAAATATTTCTTTAATATATCTCTCAACCACAAAGCTCATTAAACTGAGATGTCATACATGCTTTATTCAAGTGTTCATTCTTCCAATGAGAAAGCCTCAGATGGCTTGGCTTTAATCTATAGGTTAAATGTAAGTTCACTAGCTTTTCTAATTAAGCATACAGCAGAACTTTGCTACATCCTCCTAATAACAGGGGACATAATTTGAGGAAATTGAGCCCAGTCCTTAAGGCTATTATGGGTTTGGGTTATCAGACAGGAAAGGGAGCTATAACACTCCCTTTGAACAAGGGAGTAATTTATCTGATTATCACTAGTATTGGTGTGTCTATGTGAAGAATTGCCTACTCCTTGAGTAAACATCTATGGTTGGGTGATCTAGGGTACCAAATTGTTATATTTTTAGTCCACCAGTCTGGGGTAACCACTGCAGTGCTACTTACGGATTTACTTCCTATCACAGAAATTGTCTGTATTTCACACTGAATGGTAAGTGGATTAAACACCACAACATGTAGAACAATGTCCAGAATAATCAACAGGTCTTCATCCATCCAGAGGCACCATGAGCCATGGAAATTTCAGAATAAAAATTAAGGCACCTCTGGATTAGGTACCTCCCAGCTTCAGAGACCTAAGGACTTCAAATAAAGGCTCCACTCAAACTGTTTTTATGACATCTTGTGCTTGAACACCTGAACTCTACCAAAGTCCTGTGCTATAACAGGTGTCTCAAATCGGAGCAAGAACCAGATCATGAGCATTAAGCCAGAGCTTGGTCACCTGTGGTTCTGCCACTGCCCATGCTCAGAAACCAGGGCTAAGCAGGTCCTCAGTTAACTTCTTTTGAGGAGATACTGTCTCTTAAAAATTAGTTAAGATGTGTCCAGTCCCATAAGTATACCTAAGAATCAGGATCAAACCAGCATGAGAAGATTTATAAAAAGGCCCAGACACCACGTACTGGGAGAAGAGAATTTCACATTCCAGTGTCGCCTTTGAAAATTGTTTCAGTAGTTCACGCCAATGCAACAATTATTTGGTTGCCAGAGCACAAATGAGAGCACAGAGAGAACTTGCCATTTAGTCTTTCCAACATGCTTAACCACTGTGATTTAGAAGACTGCAACTTCTCTTTTTCCAGGTCTTCAAATAGCTCCAGGGGGCTCATGATCAGTCAGTGAGTCTTTTCCAGGTGCTTTATTCTTCCTTCATATTATACATATTGTAAACTGTCCCAACAATGGTACTTTTATAATTAGATGCATCCATATCCTTTTGCCTGTGAAGAAGTTGGCCAGATGGAAGTTTGGTCCCTGGAGTCCTTTTAGCTGTTAGGTGCTGTTTCTCTGTACACGTGGTCAGCTCAGCAGATATTTTGGCACCAGAGCTGTTGGGATTACAGTCTGGGGACTCCAATGCTAATCTTGCCTCATAAAGAAAGATGTCAGGGGCAAAGACTTAGTTAGGTATGTTGTCTGCAAACTGCCCTAACACACTCCTGTTCACAGTGTGCTTGTTCACGCATGTCCATGACAACACACCAGCACAAAACCATGTCGTGTCCGTATACATGCCTTTTTCTTTACAGCTCTTTCTGCACGAGGTGCACCTGCAGCCTGATGTGGGTACTCATTTTCCATCTGAATATTACAGTTATTGTGTCATCTCATACTTAATAAACTACTTACATCCTGGCAGGATTTTCCTAACCTCATCAATATGGCACTGCATAGACAGTCCATCTGTTGCTCACTGCTTCTCCGAGACTCAAAAGCAAAGCCTTCATACAAATATATATTCTAAGCAGTATTACAATAAAGCCTACATAAGCCAGAATCCATACCTTCACTACGCTTCATAATTGAATTATTACCTTAATAGTTTGGATTGTCCAGAATCACAAACTGGAGCTGACTTGAAAGCTTAGAAACACGCGAAAAGGAGTTTGAGTCTACCTACAAGCATCTATAGGGAGTTGTTCCAAGCCTGAATCTCACCTGTCCTGGAAGTCAGCAGGAGCTTTCCCCTTCACTTCAAATGGGAAAAGGTGATGAGGCCCAATCCTGCCAGTTATTGAATAGAGTATCAAGAGAGGCTGTGGCTGTTCAGTGCCTTTAAAATGTTTAATCCCAATGAGAAAACTGGTAAGTTTTGTGAAGAGAAACAGAAGCCACTACTTTTTAGCCATTTATATTTTCATTTCTATTATTATAGCATTTAAATGGTATAATGAGTGATATAATTATAGTACTTCAAATTGAGCAACTAATTTTCATCTTACAGTCAGTCTTCTAGTTGATGTAAATTAGCCATATAGATCAAAAATATTAAAAGTAATTAGCGTCTCCTATTGCCACTAAGCTAGACAGGTCTGACCTGATAGGGTAATTATGTTCTTATTTTGAGCCATGCTGACTTACATGAATTACGGAAATAAATTGATAGTCACTATACTCCTCCTTATTAAGTGTTGAAATATGAGACAATAACAAAATATTTTGATTAGCAAGGTTACATTATACATCAGCACCAGTTCAAAACAACTAGTATTGCTTGAAGTAATCATAATAATTAAAAAAAAAATAATCCTGTTACAGTAAATAAAGCTTGAGTCTTCAGCAGCTGTTTCTTCAACATTGAAATAATAAGACCTACAAGAATCAGTTTTATGCAAAACACATACGTTTCTGGTTCTGAGAGAACTACAAGAGGAAAACAGTGACCCTCACGGATCATGTAGTAAACATAGCACAGATCAGAGTTCAAGATTGACTTTTTTTTTGATAATACAAAACACTTAGAGCAAGATAATGATTTAATGCTAACTACCTTTCATCTTGCAATGCATAAATTGACAGCTTGTAAAAGTCAAGAGAGGAACTCTTCTTCCATGATTGCTTTATTTTTAGATCTTGCTTTTTCCTTTGAAGTAACAAATGCTACCAGAGGCAGGAAAATAAACTAGGTGGATTAGTGAACTGGTAAAATCAAGTGTGTTATAGTAAACTCCTTCCTCAAGCCCTCATAGTATTTACTCCCACCTGTAAACCAATCGTGTCTTGTTGCATGAATACAAGTAAATGCTTTCATTCTGTTCTTAAAAACATTCATTGTACTCTGATTTCATCTCTCCAGCCACATTTCTTTTATAGAACAGATGCACAAAAAGCAACCCTCTCACCATCATTGCATATAAGCAAAGGAAGAAAAATTACTTAAGTTATTTAACAAACTCCTACAAAAGCAGATTGCATTCATAATGCAGACATTTCAGGGCTTCAGGATTTCTTTTTATTTAGTGTATTTTATTTTAAGTTAATAATCAAGAGTGCACTTGAATGAACATTTCAGGCTAATGAAGGTCACCACCTCCTGCTCTGTTTCTGATTAAATACACAGGAACTTGTAGAGCTACCCTTCAACATCAAAGTATGCAGAATAATAACTGGTTGGACCCAAAGTAAAACTGTTAATTTTAAAGTAATAACAAAGAAGACTAAGGTAATATCTGCCCTGCAGATCAGATTAAATACCTGACCTACAGGTTCTAGTGCTACCTGGTACAGAAAGACCTTATGCTGGATCCAGTCAGCAATATTTTCAGCAATTGTCCAGAAAGTGTGCAAGTGCATAAAAACTCTCCCTTTTATGTTACTGGAATTTTGACTGAAGCTTGAAAGCTGGGGTAACATACAAACTGTCTGACTTCATGTGTGTGTGTATCCAGCACCTTTCCAAAAACATGCCCTGAAATGATGAAGTCATTAGGCAAATCAGTGCCAATGCACACCTCAAGTTTCTTTCTGCAGACAGCTCTCCTGTTTGGGGTTTGCAAATCACAGAACAATTCTTTCTAAATTGCTGTTGCTCTAGGTTAAATACATTTCCAAAATCTTTGGTCCAGTAATTCATTATAAGTTGCATCAGAATCACCTGCTGGAAAACCTGGAAACTGATTTGTATTGTTAGAGTTGCTGAATTGCATGTTGCATGTAGATAGTCATTACACAGTTAAATAAAAAACATGTCCCTCATTTTGGAGATAAATTGCACTGAAGTTGAAGCAAAGCTATTTGGGTTCGAAAAGCACTACATGATCTAATCTAACAAACCACTGAGAAAGGTGTCACGGCTATGACAAAGTAAAGTAAGCACAAGCACATTTGGAGCTTCAGTGAGGAATCTTTATTATGTCATAAGAAAATAAGACTTCTGCAGTGCTGTACAATTATAGAAAAAAATATTATTCAAAGATGTTTTAAAGTTTTTCCCCTTGAAGGAAACAAGTTTGCTTAGAAGGCGATGAAGCTTGTACTTCGCTCATAGCAGACTTAAACTCTTCTCTATGAGAAGCTGCCCAGAAGTTCAACCTGTATGCTTTATGGTTTGAAAATAATTTGACAATCCAATTGAGTAAAACAACTAATCATGTGCCAATGTGTAGAACTGAAACTCAAAACCTTCAGCAGACAATTTGCAAACACTACTGGGGTTTTATTCTGAAATACAGTCAATGCACCTTACCTAGCTTTCTGCTGTCTCTCCCCTCCTCCCAAAACCCCAGGGCAGCCTCTGGACTCCATGCAGAAGGCAGATTTGGGCACCTCCAAAAGGGCTCCACAATAACTGCTGTGCTGAGCAGAGAACTGCACATGCAACACACAACTGTCCATAACTGAACAACAAGGAGATTCCTGGAGGTTCATTTAAATGCTACTCTGCTCTCAGCGTGCTGCAGAGCTACCTCCACTGGGGAGCCACAGGGCCCTGTACTTTACTTTCTTCAAGAGCCGAGCAAAGCTCATTCTCTTCTTGCAAATCACAGCCAGAGATCTATAGCCTCATTTTACCCAATAGTCCCAGGAAAAGAGCAGTTTCACAAGAAAGAGAAGCCCCAGGAACAGCTCTTATCTCTGTACAGGAGAAGGAAGAAGTCAAAGTCAAATCTTTGCTGTCCTGCAGGAACATCCCAGTCACAGGCTCAGCTGTTAGGGACATTTCTACCCCTCTTGGTACAGCTCCTCAGTTTTGCACTCAGATCAACTGAGCCATGCAGGGAGCACCACAGTGGTGTTAGTGATAATTCCTACTCCCCAAATGGAGCTGTAGGAAACACTACTCTATAAAACAAAAGCAAGTACTGACAGAAAGCACATATCATTACAAAGCCATTGTTCCAGCGGCAATTATTTGCCTGAATGTTTGTGATCTGATCTGTCTACAGAATCTTGGTATACGTTCCAAAATGAAGGTAAACAACACATTTTGATTTGGGAAAAAAAATCATCAGCAGATTGTCAAACCACAGATAGATCAGCTTTGTTTATGACAACCTAAGAAAAATGTTACTAGTTACTGACATTGGTGACTAACAACCCACATGATTCAAACCCTATATGCTTTATTACTGGGTGGCAAATAAGCATTCAATGTGCAGGTCCCCTCAGACAGTACCTTCTTACTCTCTCCAGGAGGAGAATGGCTTCACAGAATGACAAGAATTAATTTCATTTTTTTAATCCACCAAAAACTAGTAGGTTAGCTTTACTTTTAAACCAAGGTAGGAAACTGTATGCCAGCACTGGAATCAGGAATCAGTTTGCCTTATCCCATCAGACTTAGAGTTTAAAATGAAAATTAACCAACTCTGGCTTCCGTTTAGAATATGGATGACAAAGTTCAGTTGTCTAAAGCTATTTCTTCCATTTTTTGGATATGAGCTTGGCAATATACACCCAATTCTTCACTGCAAGCAATTTGCCACGACTTACATCTTTGCCATTTTAGATGCAGCTGTCCCAATTTATGCCAGTATGTTAATGGAATGAGGCTACTATACTACAATAATGCAAATGTTGCTTTGCTGTGTTCTGCATCCCACAAAATACCATTGCATAGAGTTTATTTATATTATATATACACACATTTATACATAGAGAGAAACAAAAACACCTATATATGCCTTCCGAATATTTTTATGCATTAATTAGTTGTATTTTGCCCATACTGGTGAAATTTGTGCCAAGCATACTGTGCATGCTTGGCATTTTGTAACACGACTCGCACATTATTGGCAGTCGGAGAGAGAGAGATTGATACTAAAGGCCATTTTTATTTATGTCAGACACAGGATGTTTCAGAAGCTTTTACAGAGCTGCTACATCTGTGCTCTCTGTGGATTGGATCCACTCCATACATATTGCTGGAGGACGGAAAAAGCAGATTGTACAAGAGGGAAGAACTATCCTGGGCTTCACTGGAAGCAAACCACACTAAATGCTCCACCTAACCCAGCCTTTTCACAGCATCCCAGGCAGCGGGGCTGTGCAGCTCACAGGCATTCCTCATGGAGGGCCAAAGGGTGTTTCTTATTATCAGTTTTAATCTAATAGAAAGGTTTCATGGCATTTATTTCCTCTATAGCAAAATTAACTCTACTTGCAAAGCTTCCTCCCCCTCAGAGGGAAATAAGATGTAGGCTCGGAAGCCCAAATCCGCAATGATATTTAAGTGCCTGAGGAACTGTGCCAGAGTGTCTGGCAGGGGAAGCTGAGCAGACGCAATTTTAAAGGGGAATACAGTGAATGGAGAGACAGACTGAAAGCTCAGGAGAATTAGGGTGGGAGCTGTTCAGTGGCAAAGCAAACTTCTGTTCTTGCTCGTCTGTGTGCTTTAACCCACCATTAGTGCCACCTGCACTCATGTTTGAGACCAGCGTTCGCTGCAGCTGGCACCAAGTTAGTCACAAATGCTGTTTCCATGACACCAACATCAGTGCAGTGCGAGCTGGACAGAGATAAATACAGTTTGTATGACCCCAGGAACAGTCATCTTCAAGTTCCCTGCCCTGCAGGACTAATAAAAATACTCTTTTTGAAAGATACTAATATTCATCTTCATTAAAAACAAGACACACAAAAAGAGTAGAAAATATTTTGAAAACGTGTGTTACTGATTATTTTATAAAGCCTGTTTATTTTGTCATTAAACTGTTATTTGCCATAATTATTTCTTAACATTTTGCATTGAACCTATTTTATTAATTTCCTCATGTGTCTATGTTGGGACAAATGCTATACTCAGTTGTATTTGCGTAAATATGTAGCTAATGGAATTACCTCAATCTCGCAGCACTGCAACAGGACAATTTGTCTCTCTAGCTACATAAGCATTGCAGCTAAAGCCTGACACAATGATGGAACATCACCAGCACATGAAGGCTGCTTAACACAAGGTACAATCCAATATGACATCTCTAATGTGTAGGTTATAAATTCACTCTAGTAGTGTACCTTATTCAAGGTAAAAGAAGAAAACATTCCGTGCTTTAACATGCTTATTACAGCAGACTTAGTCCTTACAGAAAGGCTAGAAAAACAGACTGGAGATTAATGAGAACATCTGAAAAAAAAAAAAAAAAAGAAACTGGAAGACCATTCATATTTTCCATTTTTTAGATTTGTCTCTGCCCTAGCAAAGATTACATTTGCTCAGAACAGGCTCTATAGTAGAGCAATGGAAAGCATTCAAATGTCAGGGATGTCTCCCATACTTATATTCCTAAAAGCTCAGCATACAGAAGTCTTTTAAAAAAAAAAAAGTTCATCTGAAAATATTTGAGGTTCATCTGAAAATATTTGAGGTTACTAGGAGCTAGAAGAGATTTATTTCATTGTATTGCTTTCTCACATAAATGCACACTATTAGAATCTGACATTCTCTTATCTGATTTGAAAAAGTAGCAAAATATATGCTAGAACAAGCACATAGTAGTTCTTGTGCATGTGGTTCAAAGGCACATAAAGCCCCTTTCACTCTAGTCCCTGATGTGTTTAGGGAAATTACAGACATAATTTAAGTCATCTGCCATAAGGTCCTCACTGAAGAAGTTCATGCTGTGAGGATTTCCATGGCAACTATTTCAAGGGACATAAGTGTGCAGTTCTGGGCGCCACAGTACAAAAAAAGATATTAAGCTACCAGAGAGTGTCCATAAGAGGACCACAAAATTGGTGAAGAGTTTGGAGAAGAAGCCATATGAGGAGCAGCCGAAGTCACTTAGTTTGTTCAGCCTGGAGAAGAGGAGACTGAGGGGAGATCTCATCGCAGTCTACACCTTCCTCATAAAGAGAGGAGGAGGAGCAGGTCTGATCTCTTCTCCCTGGAGACCAACAAGAGAACCCAAGGGAATGTCAGGAAGATGTGCCAGGGGAGGCTGAGGTTGGACACGAGGAAAATGTTCTTCACCCAGAGGGTGCTGGACACTGGAACAGGCTCCCCAGGGAGGTGTCACGGCCCCAAGCCTGACAGTGTTCAAGAAGAGACTGGACAACACTCTCAGACACATGGTGTGAACTGTGGGGTTGTCATATGCAGGGACAGGAGTGGGACTCCATGAACCTTGTGGGTTCCTTCCAATGCAAGACATTCCATGATCCTATGAAGTGAGCCTAGGGACATGATTAGCTATAGTAATTATACTACGTAAACCACCTAAACAGGGATATTTTGTTCAGGGCCAAGTAAACTAACTTCCCTTTCCCTCTATAGGAACCAATTTCAGAACCATTCACTATGTTTAAAAAAAACCTTAAGTCTTCTATCAATTTTCTTGCAAAAAACAGTACTGCATTTACATATGCTTACATAGCTGAAATAATTAGTTCCTTAAATTACCTAGTTTACAGTACATCAGGTAGCCTACAGAAAGTCTACATGAAAATTATACCAGGCTCAAGCCAAAGAGGCACAAAACCAGATTTTGTAGAACATTTTCAAGTCTATTGAAATTAATCTGCAAAGAGATTCCAAAGAGAAGACAAGTGCTCAACAGTCATTAAAATATTTTAAAAACAAGTACTCACCAGTATATTGAAGTTGCTACAACAAATTGAAGTTCTGGCATGATATAGCAGCAAGAAGGAGAACTTAAATTAATAAGCATTGCTCCAGAGCAAAGAAGAAAAAACATCTAATACCTGCCTAAGCAAACAGAAAACTGGAGCAGCCAGATCCTTTATACCTGTTTCCCTTCCCTCCAGGTATAGTCTTGATTTTACCATGCATGCATTAGGGGCAAGAATTAAGCACACTCTGCCAATCCCAAACTGCAGACTCCTTAAAGATCACAGCCAGCCCACACAGATGCAAACCAAGGTTAATTTATAATGAGATGGGGCTGATAGGGAACAAGCCCTAAAATCACTTGGCCCCAGGTAACTCTTCTCATCCCTGGTCTTCATGGTGATAGCTTGATCCAGCTGAAGGTATTCCTCTCACAAAGCCAATGGCTGATCCCTTTACTCATCAGCTAAAGTCATACTTTCAAACTCTCCTTCTGCAATATAGTGCAGTTGATATAGATCATTAAAGTCAGCTTGAAAAATACAGTTTACTTTCATGCAATCATCTGAAAGAGAGAATTTTATATCAATGCAAGTAAAGTTTCACAGAATACCTAGTTCTTATATTCTCTTTAATTCTCACATCTATTTCAGACATGCATTAAAACTGTATAACATTAATTTTTTCAGGAAAGCTTAATAGTCTCCTGTTTGGAAGTTTTCTCTATTAAGTGGATATTACTGTCACTTCATGGGAGGCCTGAACAGATGTCCTTTTTCTCCTGTAAGGGTTATAATTCAGAGCTATGCTCACAGAGACAGTTTCTTATAGTATAAGTGCCTGAAATAAATGTTCTCTGCAATATACCATATAATCTCCTTATATCCTCTGACTGGTCAAACAACGACAAAACCATGTTGTTCATTTTAAAGGACATTTAAGAGCTCATTCATGAAAGACATAATAGCGGTGCAGAAACGTATCAAGGAAGAGCAATGAGCCAGACTGTCGGCAGCCACATCAGCTAGAGGAAGCCACATACACGCAAGGCTGCACATGAACTCCTTGAACAATTCTACTCTGCCTAACTTTAGCGCTAAAATATATTTTAAATTTTACTCTCTAGAGAAAAAGGGAGATGGCAAGGTTTAAAGGTTCTTGTCCCAGGATCGCAGTGGTGGGCGGCAGAGCCTTTGATGTGGCTGCCCTTCAAATGTGATGAAAGATGTGCTGAGCTAGAGAAGAACAAATGCACAAATTCCTACACCTGCTCATCAGCCAGTGTCCTGAAAGCAGGGACTGGGCACAGAAACAACTCCATTGTCAGACCTGAACAAGGAGGGGATATTTATTCTCACTGCCCCCCACAGCTAATGTCACTGCCTTTCAGCCTGGACAATGTCATATCCTTCTCATCCTTATTGGTTCCCGTTGAGCTCATTAGTCATAGAATCACAGAATACCAGGCTGGAAGGATCATCTGGTCCAACATTTCTTGGCAAAAGCACGGTCTAGACAAGATGGCCCAGCACCCTGTCCAGCTGAATCTTAAAAATGTCCAACGTTGAGGAATCCAGCACTTCCCTGGGGAGATTACTCCAATGGCTGATCTCAGAGTGAAAAAATTTTTCTCTTACGTTCAACTGGAATCGCCCCAGGAGGAACTTGCACCCATTGCCCCTTGTCTTTTCCATGTGACTCCTTGTAAAAAGGGAGTCTCCATCTTCTTTGTAGCCACCCTTTAAATACTGGAACATGGTGATAAGGTCTCCCCTAAGCCTCCTTTTCTCAAGGCTGAACAAACCCAGTTCTCTCAGCCTTTCCTCACACAGCAGCTTCCCAGTCCCTTTGATCATCTCTATGTCCCTTCTCTGGACCCTCTCCAGTCTGTCCACATCCTTTTGCATAGCGGGGACCAAAACTGAACACAGTGTTCCAGGTGTGGCCTGACAAGCGCTGAGTGGGATAATGACTCTGTCTCTGCTGGTGATGCTGCTGTTGATGCAGCCCAGCACCCCGTTGGCTTTCTTTGCTGCAGCAGCCCACTGTTCACTCACATTGAGCTTGTTGTCACCCAGGACATTCCCCATAGATCTGCTCCCCAGCCAGGTAGGTCCCAGCCTGTGCTGCACTCCTGGATTATGTTTTCCCAGGTGAAAGACCTTGCACTTGTCCCTGTTGAACTTCATAACTTCTTGTCAGCCCACTCTTCCAGACTACCCAGGTCTTCCTGCAGGGTGGCTCTCCCTTCTGAAGTGTCCACTTCCCCACCCAGTTTGGTGTCATAAGCAAACTTCATCAGGGTACACTTGATCCCATCATCCAGATCGCTTATGAAGATGTTAAACAGCGTGCATTTCTTCACCAGGGATGAACATGCTTTGTGTAGGTTTTTTGCTGCATTCACTACCATATACAGCTACAAAGCATGTGGATAAGACATAGCATGGTCTCGTGGGGCTTGGATAGGCATTGCTATTGCTGCATGCTCAGAGGAGCTTTTCTTTAGGATTCCCTGTCCTCTGGGAGAAAGCTAACCCTCTTTAAGCTTAGGTTTGTGCTATTGCTGGAGACGAGGAAGGAAAAGAAAAGCTGCACAGAAGGCAAATGCCGCTATATTTGAGTGATCAATAATGCAAATACTCAATGATGTAAAGCTCCCATCCCCAGCAAGGCACTGTAAAAACTTAGATTGAGACAATCTGTTTCCCTGAGGCTTGCAGGCTAAATAGCAAGCCAGAGAAAGGTAGCTACATAGCAAGCAGAGGAAGGCATCTGACAAAAGCCTCATTAGCTCTCCATTTCCCTCACCCACAGCATGTGTTTGTTTTTTCTCAGAGCTGGCATTTCTGAAGGTCTGTATGCTCAGTGCTTATCTGAAGTATCCAGCAGTGAGAAACAAAGACTGCATAGTCCTCTGAATTAAAGAGTTATTGTGTTAAAACTTTCCTTCTCTAATCACCCTATGCTGTGAAAATTCAGGTGCCCGACTGAGAAAAGACACCTAGAGCAGAACAGAGATGACTAAGAAAAAGATTCCTACTACTTTAATTGCTTTTGTACCAAGATATTACCTCTTGATGTGTAAACATCAAATTAGCAATATTCTCAGGGTGAGCAGTCACACAGTGATCAAACAATTTCTTCCAGCAACACAGCAACAATTATAATATGTGCTCTCCTGTCCTACTGTCTTTTCCTCAGTGTTTGGCACACTGCGCCCTGACTATACTTAAAAATATCCCTATGCTGTAGACGCTATTAAATTCAAATTATTCTATCCCTTTGTACTAACTTCATAACTTTGAAGCTTATCAGCACTTGTGTTTCCATTTTATAGAGAGAACTGCATGCCATGGCTGGCAGCAGTAACACAGGAGTCAGTGAGCCAAAACATTGCGTCAAGACCTGTGTTTGTACACTGATGGCTCTGTCACACATTCCACTGGAATCTGCTACAGGGAAATTGAAATCCAGTTTCAAAATAACCCTAATATTTCTTAGCATTAAAAAATAACTTTTAGGCAAAGTAATTTTCTCTTTTCTTTAACCCATATTTCTACTTTAATCAGATCAGTTTCTACAATATTACTGACCTGTCACTACCTCATACCTTAATATTCCTCATAATCTGAGTGTGTACTTTATCAGCAGTTTAGATATTGTCTAGGGGATCTTAATTCCTGTTGTAAGAATGAAACTATTCACATTTTGGAACTGTGAGCATGGCACAAGTTAATTCAGTAAATTGTCTAGGATTACCCTGTGATTCAGGATGCATCTCTGTTGCTGAACAGGCAAGTGCTGGAAGCAAGACTGAGAGTTGTTCCCAGTCTCATCTCACAGCTGTTCTGGGGCACTCCAGCCAGCACCCTTCAAAATTAGGGAGTACTCTGGGGGAAGCGCTCTCCTAAGGACCGCTCCCTGCATTGTAACGAGGTTACAGGTTTGTCTCCTTCCAGCCTTTGCAATCCTCTGGCATCACCCCACCATGGTTTGCATTCTTCATGACTCTCTCACACCACATCCCAGACCATAAAACATGTGTCACAAGCTCCTCAAGTGCACCATGTCCTCTCAGTAAACAAGCTATCTTTTAGGATCTTCTCATTTAGACCATCTTGTTTTCAAGCCAAAACAAGCTTGAATTATTGTTATCCAGAGCTCGTTTCCTACTTCCCCAGAACCACATATCTATACATTTATAATCTTTCTATGATGTAGACATTTACCTGACTGTGCTAATACACATAGCCATGTTCGAATGAATATTTGCAATGAAAATGTTTCAGTGAGTGCTAGAGATGTGTTCCCTGTTTTCTGAGTTCAACCAGCAAAAGCTTAATGGATGTCAACAGAGTCAGCTGGGATTTTCATCTTTATAAACAGGAGCAGGATCTGACAGCCATACAAATTACATCTGATCCATTGCAGCCATCTGTAATTCAATCTCCAAAATATTAATCAAGTTTATCTTACATGTTTTTTCCTCCATCATCAGCTCACGCTGCTCATTGCTTCTTGGTCTGTTACCCTCACACACAAATAGATTTTTATCCCCTTTAATATTTATGCCTCTACTTTAAAAGAGATTGAGTTAGATTTATTGGATAACCATTTTAGTGATCAATACCACATTACCTTCTCTTTAATCGTTCTCTACATATCATCTATTTGCTATATGGCTCTCTGTGGTCTGGTCTTTCTTTGCACTGCTAACCTAACAGAATATGCTTAGGTTTAGCAGTGCATTTCAGTATTATAACTCCCTATACACTCAAAGACTAGTAGGTCAAGTGCCATCTTGATTTTTATTCCAATTTCTTAACAGTTTCATTTTTTTCTCCTTAGGTCTCAGGCCTTACTCTGAAGCAAGATTACATTTCCTTTTCCTCAACAATGACAAGGGCTAGAGTACTTTTTTCAGCTTTTAATAAAAACTTTGATTTCTTTAAGCAGTTCATTTCTGCTGGAATTCAGAAAAAACACTACTTGTTTTGAGACCTGACAGAAATGGATATAATAGGAAGTCTTTTTGAAAACCTATGATACTTAATTTTTTCTGTGGTAAGGTTCTGCAGTTGCACTACCATATCATTTTACGTTACTGTCTTCTCCAAGGATGACTGGCTGTCCCACTTTTTTTCTGCACATTTGTTCAACTTTATATTATTATTTCCTAGAATTAATAAGCCATATAAACATAAAAAACAGAGAACATATGCATCTAGGGCTCTCCCCCTCTCACATCACACTATGTCAAAACACTTCTATAGTCCAATCTTGGCTACTGAATCCACTTAAATAAATATGGGATTGTTTCACCACAATTTAAATTTGCAACTTGCAGATATTATGTGATTTTGAAAAACCTCCATTGAGCTTTCTGAAAGTATCTTCTTTCCAATTCTTGTTAGTTCTCATTAACTATTCTAAAGAATATTTCAATAGAAGCAAAGAAAATTATCCAGGTGTTTTATATTTAAATACATAACTTTGACTTCCCCCTAGTTTGACCAGGAACGGTCCAGTTTGTTTGACCTCTGGGTCTTGCTGATGCTATGTATAGTATATGGAAATCTCTGTTTTTCTTAAAGAATCTTTTTATGTCTTTGTAGTCTCCCATTACCCAGCATAGAACAGTGTACCAAACCAGTAAAATTTCTACAAAAATACATTTAGTGTATAAGTCTACAATTGCTTGAATGGGAAAACAACTAACACTGGGTCGAGCCAATCTAATTTCCTCCTAGAAACAAGGCAAATAAAGGAGAAATCATACCTATTATAGCTTGACCCCATTAAGGCCCTAGACACTGGCTCACATAGATGAGAAGCAAATCAAGAAAGGTGAAAATACTCCAGCTGAACTCCAAGTGATACTTAAAACTAGTTGACTAAAACACTGCAGAGAATTGTTAGCTGCTTATTAGCAAAATGGTCTTGCATCCAATGCTGTCTAGTCACAGTAATCTGGATGATGCAATAGACATCATACAAATTTAAAACACATACAATCCCAAACCAGGTAGAATTGCAGTATCCTAGAGGAGTATCCTAGAGGACAGGCTTAGAATTCAAAACTTTCTTGATATTATTTCTGTAGAAAGTTTTAATAAAAATAGAGTGAAATACTGTGGGGAGAACTGTAACACACATAAGCACAAAAAAATCAACTGCATAAAAATATGGGCAACAACTTGCTATGCGAATGTTCTCCTGAAAAACATTTGGAGGTTGCTGTGGGTGACAAGATGAAAATGAATTATGAGCAGGGCCTTAGAAAGGAAAGAACAGACTGTATTGAGATGCACAAACTCCTGAAGGAAGACCTCCCAGTCTATGGGGGACTCACAAGGCTGCAGGTCAAGTCTTGCTTCCAGTATTGAGTACCACATCTCAGGAGGGAGGTAGGCAATACATAGTTACACCACCCGACAACAACTACCCTGCAAAAAAGTCAAAGTCTAGGGTTTTTTTATTAGTATGTGACATCTGAATACTTTCACCACTAAGATCGAAGAAATACTTTTTATGAGTCTTCATATAAAGTTCATCTATCTGACTTATCAAAGCAAAGCACCTTCCAAAGATTTCCATAATATCTTATGCTTTTTTAAAAACCCAAAATTGTATTTTCATATTTTAAAAACTTGTCTGTATCAGTTTTGGAGGGGGAAAAAATAAGTAAATAGACACAGGCAAATTCTACAGATTAATGTTGGGTTTAAGCATGACCGAGATAAGTAAAGCACCGTCTCTATATCAGGTACTTATTCTTTTTGTCATTCTCCAAATGGAGAATACAAATTAGAAAGACCTGACCCTATTCACCCCCAGATACAGCTACCAAGGATGCTATAATAGGCAAGAAGAGAGCTGTTTCTACCCAGCATTACCAAGCAAAAGTCAAGAATCTTAAATGAAAATGACCTCAAAGTAGCCAAAGGACAACCAGTGTTAATGCTGAATCAAACTGAGCAGAAGTTTTCTACTTCTGTCATTGCAGCTCAAGAGGACATAAATTACTGTTTCATCCCTCAGAGGGAAATTTACCCTTCTTTTTAAAGGAATTCCAAAACCATATAAATTCCAGACAAGACTCTTCACACTTGGCCACTGCTCTGCAAATACTAACAATGCCTACATTTTAAAATATTTTTAGGCATCTTGTCTGACATACAGCAAGATGTAAATTTTCCAATTTTGGCCTCACTATTTGGCTCAACGCTTTCTTAACGTAAATCTAAAGTAAAACTAGGTATAGTTAGGGAAATCGATGCTGGTTTCAATAGCAGGAAGTTGTATCAGAATACATTTCCTAAACAAAGGACACATTTACAAATGTTTTGTTGTATCTCGTGCAATGTCTATTATCTCAGGTGGAACCAGTTGCAAAAGTTTATCCCTTAACAGACAACATTGCTACTTCCAGAAATTAAAAAAATCCTAATCACAAAACTGATTTTAAAATCGTATTTTGTAAAAATAATAAAGTATTTAATATTTCCATTTTTACCCATCTACTTTAAGGATTAACCCACCTCATTTACTAACTTTACAGCATTATCTGAAGAGCTAGAGCCATCTAGGAAGCAGGAAATATGCTGGGATTTATTCCTCCCTCACTGTCTCACTGCCAAGTATCATATGACCGAAGGAGAGCTGGCAGTCCTGGCTATCAGAATTAAGATGACAAACTGGGTGTCCAGGGTCCAAGACCATAATCCAGCCAAGCTGTTGCTCCTTCCCTTTCCTTGTATTTATAACAGCATCTGTTCCCTCAGTCTTCATAGTGAGTAGCAAAGTTGAGGAAATAAGGCAATTTTCCCTTTTTTTACTCATCTGCGTGGTCTCTTGCCTAACTACCTGCTGGACAGTCAGTACACACAGCACGTGAGGCCCATTTTGACAAGACACGAGCCGCTGCCTTGTTATTTTTGATGGAAAGAAGAGGAGGAATTTTTCAGTTGCAGTGAGGGGGGATGATTACAGAAGTCACTCTTTGTAACTGCTGCCAGCTTTACAGAACTTGGCTTGGTAAAAGAAAGACAAGTGCCTGAAACATGTTTCATCATTGAGCTCTCCAGTGTTTTTCTTATCAGTAATTAGTGTGAGTAGCAGAATGTGTGTACTTCCTCAACAGAAGTAATTACTGTGTAGAGGGCCAGAAGTTTTCAAACCAAATCTTAAAAGACAGCAAAAAGACATGGGCCTTCTGCAGGATTTCTAGAGGGACATTTTTTTTGTCTCTCATTCAAAAACAATTCATAATGGCATATTTTTGTTATCACACTCTACTGATAAAAGACAGCATAATAATGACTAGGCATCCATCAAGAATGTACCAAAATTCCTGTACTGTCATGATGCACTATGACAGAAACAACAGATATCCAGCACTGCTGTCCAGGTCTTAAAGCATTTTTGCTGTCACTGATGAGTTAGGCTTTCCAGCTTTACTCTGGCTTTCATAAATTTGCTTTTCTTTTCAGGCAGGAAAAGACTGCAGTCCCTGGAAGGAAGAAAACAGGAAATTTGTAACCAGGCAAGAAATTGAAAACAACTCTATTACTCTATTCAGGCTAAAGGCAAACCTCCTCCCACCATTTAAATACAATAACTCTGCCTTCTCTCTCAACAGACCTTCTTCTTCAAGTCATGCAAACGCTCTTCAGTCTCAGGGAGAAGAGATCACTGAGGTCAGTGTGAGACAGGTCTTGCCTTTCAGGGGACTACTGAAGACAATGAAGTACAACCAACAGTCCTGTGTTCCTGCTCGTCACTCACTTGTGAAAGGTAACCAGAAACATTTTCAGTGGGAATAGTTCACGATACTCAAGGTTGAACAGAAATAAAAAAAAGCAAGCACAGACTGAAGACAATGTGTGAAGAAGAGAATAAAAAGGGTAACGGTGATGAAGAAGGAGGGCCAAAAAATCCTCACTGAAAATAATTACATTCCTATGACGGTTGCTCTCAGAAGAGGCCTTTTCACTGGTTCCTACATGGCCAAAAAGGCATAATGCTGAAGAGAGCAATTATTAATGGTAAATATAGAAGAATATCATAGTGCCATAACTATGAATAGATGTTCCCTTTCCAGTAACTTGAAAAGTGCAGCTAAGTGATTAAGAGAGCTGTAAGTTTCCAAGCCCTAGACACTAGCGTGGGATGCCCTAGTGGCATCCTAGCAGGTAAGTGACAGTGCTATTTTGGAAGCCACATTCAGTATGTACCCAAATTAACAGCGTCATAGAGAACGCATTTCCTCCACAGAGTTCTAGGGAAGTTTCAGCAACTGAGATGACAACATGATACCAAAATTCAGTTAAATATATCTGCCATTTTAAAATAGTCTAAGACTAAAGAGTCTCCTTAAAGCCATAGAAACAGTTGTTCAATACCATGTGCCAGAGCAACAGGCTAATAAATCCAGCATTCCACCTGTGCCTCAGGGTCACAGATTTGAGTGATAAAGGACTTTGGTATTGATAATGCGTTTTGTGTTCAGCAAGGAACGGTAAAGCAAGAGAACTTGTGGTTCAGCCTGGAGGAGAGTGGGATGGGTGTGCTTTGCCCCCAGAGTATGTGTGCTGCATATGGAAAGTTAACTTTGGATACAAGGTCTATCAACAGTCATTGGACACGGTTCACTAATTTCATCTTGGTGGTGGTCTCTATTATCATAACAAAAGAAAACCGTTTTTGAAGAGGGCCAAAAAAAGCTATGTACTTCATCCCCATGGAGGACTTTGCGGAAAGTATTTCAGATTAAAACAGATCAAGAATTTTCTCATATTTGTAAGTGGGAACAGTTTTTAGAGTCAGCTGCTGTTGAACAGTCATGGCAGATAATCAGGTTTGTGGGGCAGGGTCTCTGGCTTCAGAGTACAATTAATTTATAAGTATCATTTGAGACATGAACCATTTGCAAAATTACTCATCTGCCTCCTCATGGGTGACCAGGCAAGTTGCTTTTTGTTTAACTCTGTGTGATTAAATCAGTTAACTGGAAACTGAGTGACTCAGTACAGAAAATTTTATCACCTAGTTTACCACTAATATTTTTCCCTCCCATACTTCTACAAAGAATTTGACATAGCTGGACTTCGTGGATACTTTGGCTTTTAGTTGTGTTTATGTAAAAGGTGCATGGATCGGATCTCCTGCTTAACCACCTGGCACTTTCTATTGATATATCCCAGGTAACAGCAGTAGCTATATGAATTCTTAGCCTTTTTGCACCTCCATGTAAATGCATATTCCACAGGCTCTGGAAAGGTGTCCTTAACTCCATTTGTATTCTGGAAGTTGCTCATTCCATTAATCACACAGACAAATGGGCTCACATTTTGTACTATTGTCCCACTGATTTCTTTGGCTTTCATAGCAAGACATTCATTATTGCTAAAGTCCAGGGAATAGTGGGTATGCCAGGACTTCTATGGTGTCCAAGTGTCTCCTTGAAAAATAGCATGCTCCTGAAAGAATCCCTGTCTGGGCTCCAGGTTCCTTCCTGAGATCCTTTCAGCATTTTTCTTCCAGCTGATGTCTGAAAAGAAATTAATGTTCTGGATATCTGGCCACATAATTTCTGAAAATGGTTCTTCCTGAAAGCACTTTATGTTTGCAGCACTCATTAGAGCATGCCTGCATAAAGGTGTGTGTGCGTATAGTCCCCACCTTATACCTTAGTCAAACTATCTGACTCAAATTTTGCCATCTCAGAACGTGACAATTAACTCATGTTGGAGAATCTGGGGACTACAAGTGCATCATAATGCAGGTACAATTTAGGAGAGGTCAGCCAGAAGCTTTATTAACTATGAACACTGGGACAGCAACTTTCCCTCTGCTCCCCGGTTCTCTGCCAAGTGTTTGCAGAGACCCAACCCATCCTTGGGAGGGGTGCACTTAAGTCGCTTGCTAACTGCCATGTTTCTAAGGAATTAAACAGCAAATAACATGACAACATGGAGAGATGTCTCTTGGAGGAGCCTATAGGAGCGGCACACCCAGTATTTGCTTAGCTCAGAAGAAGGCAGTTGGAAACACTCACAAACTCCTAGCTTTTATCTGAAAGGAATGTTCTTTAAGTAAAAGCCGCATCTTAGCCAGACCGCTCAATCTTCAATATTAATAATTTTACCACCACACTCCTTCCCCAATCAGCATCATAGAATATAAATTGCCTCAGCGTGTGGGGTGTATTTTGTAGGTGTTGGAAGTTACTGTTCTGGATTCCAAGCACACAGTAGCTGTTCCTTCAGCAAGAATCACTACCAATGAACTTTAACTCACCATGAAACATGGTGCAGTGGATTTCCTATACTGTCCTGTAAAGAGACTCTGCATTCCCTGAGTAGGCAGAGAGTTCCCTCTTAAGTGAGAAAAAACAGCTGAGAGGAGATAAGAGTCCACCACATATAAGATTCCCAAACTTGCAAAAGACTGACTGTTTAAACAGCCAGATTTCAGAAAATCCCAGGCGCCCTGAGAATAGGACTTAAAAAATAAATCTCCAGACCTATCTACAATACACAAGAGTTTTACAGTTTCCCATAAAAGATGTCCTTCCTTTCAATGAGAACTGAAGTTTATAGAGAGCATATCTTTTATTAGAGCAGCACAGACAAATTCTGCTTCCTCTTCAAAGTCTTCCACTCAAGGCAGTGATTTACTGTCCTCAGACTAAACGCAGGACCCTTCTCTCATTTCCTTCTGTCCACATTCCTCTCCCTCTATATAGGACTAGTCACATTCATAAACTACAAGGTGTGCCAGGCACACTTCTTGCCTGGGGCCCATGTCACATGCCTGTGACCCTAGAACATCATGGTATAGGGTGCAACGGTGGAGGCCATGCTGGCATGCCATTGCTTGCCATGGCACATCAGAGGCAGAGCACACCATAACACAACCCCGTGCAAGATGAGAGAGAGGCAAGCTTTCATGTCAGCAGGAATGCCAGCGAGCTGGTCACAGGAGGACAGCAGCCCATGACATCCTTCAGAACACTGGTAGCACACAAATATGAGAGAGATGAGCATCTTCAGTACCACCCATTTCAGTCTGCTGTTATATTCCTGTGTGCTGAATTACAAATGCAGACAGATTAGTTCCATTCAGAAGAGAGCTGGGGAGTGAACTAACATATCCTCAAGTGTGTATAATCAGGAAACCAGGAACCGGGTCAGGAAGCTGTGTTATATGACAGTACAGACATACCCTTCGTCATCTCTTTTTGCAATGATGGTAACTACTGGTCCTGTAAGGAAACAGCAACTTGCAGCTGTTGGTAACACCAAGGCAACATAATTTGTACAAAGGAACAGACAATGTACAGTACTATCTCTTTTCTTTCTTACCTATCCCTCCTACACCAATAAGAGAGGCATAAGAATTTAGTTCTCTGATTGCTATGGGTGGGATACAAAGGCACAAGTGACACTGCAGCAAAGGAGGAGTGAGGCTTTAGAGATGTAGGATTTCTTAGGAAAAAAAAAGTTAAAACTAGACAAAAAACAGTTTGATTTAGCTCCTTCCATGAGAAAAACATTTAAAATCTGTCAGTTGAGTGTTATTAATACTGTAAATTGGAACTAAAATCCCAGTAAAAATTGTGGCTGGACCCAATGGTGAGAGCTGAAGAATGAGGAACCATCAAGCAAGCTATGTGAGTACCCATGGTATTGCAACTGAAAGTCTGGTGAGCAAGGCGGTAAAGAAGAAATTATTAATCCCATATGCAGTTCACATTGTTTTATTTAATCTGGCGATATACCAGTGTATAACTGGAACAGTCTGGATCCTCATGTATTTTTGTTGCCTGTCCACCTGGTGTACAGGTCCAAGGAAAGACATCACCTTTCCTACAAGCTTTTTATCTCCTGGATGCTCGGACAGCATGTTTACAGCAGCAATGCAACTACTTCTATCTTACAGCTACTGTTGTAAGCAACAAAAAAAAAGTGTTGTGTATCAATATTTTTATTACACAAGAACACAGTATTGACCAGATTAACTCCTTATACATTTTCCCTACTGTTTAAAGGGTTTGAAAACTATACTAATGTGGTAGTTGTTTTCTCCATGGTACCAAAGTTTCATTTACTACACACAGAGAAAGCTAATTTCTGGAAAGCTAATACTGCTAATTTGTTCCTTGCTACCACTAATTTGTTCCTTGTATTTCTACTGTCTAGAGCACAGAAGATCATGCCTAATCTAGGCAAACACTGCACCTCTTCTCCTCAAGTCTCATTTTCTTTGGTTTGCTGTCTAATAAACACGATTATTACATTATTCTTCAAGTCGAGACATTTACTACACATTTACACTTTTTAAATACTTAGCTTTTTAGAAAGAGGCACCTATAACCCACAAGCTGTAAAAATTTGATGTATATTGAATATCAAGACTCCTGGAAGATAAATTACAATAATGAATACTCCTCAATATAAACTCATAAAACTCCACAAACAAGAACTGTATACAGTATTGAAGTATGAAGTACTCATATATAGTTACCATACATGTGACAGGCAGAGAGAGTCATATGCGTGCTTAGAAATTACACTTGCTCTCACGCCAAAGGGGGAACGGGCTTCTGAGTGTGAGGCTTTTCCAAGGCTAAGTGAAGACTGAAAATCTTTTTTAGATTTTATATTTTAGATTTTTAGATTTAACCCTACTTTTATATTAAATCCAATCACACAAAGGCCCAGAAATAAACTTACTGTGAGGGAAGTTAACTAAACAATTAGATACCTGGAAGCCTCTGTTCAATGGTTATATCAATGCCTTTGATCATCATGGAGTGAAATGTTTTATAAAACCTCAGAGAAGAGAAGAAGGACTCAGAGTTTGTCTCCATAAAATGGCAGGCATTCTTGTGAAATATTTATGCCAAATTTTCAGCAAAACTAGTGGGAGTTAAAGACTCCCACCAGCTCACAGAAAAGCTCAGCATCTTGCAGTAAACCACAAATGAGCAAGAGGATAAAATATCTTCCTTGCACTGTGTTTCAGTGCTTCTAGATCAGAGTTAAATATAGGCATACTGGCTAGATAGAATAAGAAACGTATGTTACCTCTGCCAGTAGTATGAAGACTGTCAGTTTGGCAGCTTCCAAGAGTATAATTTTGGACATGGACTTCTATCAAGAAAGTTTCCTATTCTAGACCAACAGTGGAAACAGTACACAGAAATACACGTAGTCACCAGCATCTCTGTGACTTCTTATCTATGTGACTCATCTCTCAAAGCAGAAGATATTTCATGCCTGTGAGATCTTCGGACTTTCAGCTAGGATGCATCTTGAATTTTCAGCTAGGCTGCCAGACACTATTAGTGTCGAACATATGATGCCTGTTTCTGAGATCATTAGGGTCTGGTCAACTGATCACTTTTAGCCAATGTTTCTCACTGAAGTTGTTGAGCCTTTTACTTCTCTCCTGAGCAGAGAATCGTACAATCATTTCAGGTGACAGAGACCCTCAGGATCATCGAGTCCAACCATAACCTAACTCTAGCACTAAACCATGTCCCTAAGAACCTTGTCTGAACGCCTCCACCTCCAGGGATGGTGAGAAATCTATTATCAGTTCGCATAACACAGGAGTGCTCAGGAACCCCAGTAAGGTAGCACAATTTACACGGTGCCTGCGCAGAATTAGATGAGGCCACTGATCCCAGCCACTAACAGCTTCCAAACCTAGAGCCCTAATTCTCCTGTCTGTTTGCATGACTCATGGCTCATCCCACTCTGGAGTTGGCAATTTATTTATTTGCGTAAGGTACTACATTTAATGCATGAAAGGATGTGAAAATGACAACTCACATAGGGAAAGAAGGGGAAGAAGAAAAAGCACAGATTTTCCAAGCATTTCCTTGTATATTTTAATTATCAGAAAGAAGATGAAGTGTCAACTTTCCCCATCTCTCTCTCCACCCATTATTATCTGTCTTCAGCTCCTCACACAAATTAGGGTTGGAGGAGATTGGTTTTCAAGTGGCCAAAGTATTTAGGGGTTTTTGCAGAGGAAATTACCCTCAAAGTAAAATTCCATTGAAAGAACCCTACAAATATTGAGCTGTGTATTTTCCATTTCTGTTGATTAAAGTATAAGCTCTGCCTCTTTTCTACTCTTAATAAACCCATGCCCTGTGGTACTGGTGACTTTTACAAATCAACTTCTCAACCACCCATCATTCTTTACACAGAGCATTAATGTTTTATTGTTCTTGTACCAGTAGTAATGACTTTTCACTTCCTCTGCTGATTTTTTAATCAAAAGTAATTTACAGCACTCTTCACCAAGATGAGCCTTTGCCAATTCTAAATACATCATATGTGTGTTCTCTGTCACATAGTCAAATCAGAAATTTGACTTCTATGCTTTCTGGCTTTAAATCAAGTCATATTAGGTAATAAATAAAAAGGTCCTGTAGGAATTGCCTTAACCATTTATATATAAAGAAAAGATGTTATTTAAGTAACTTTTTTCTGTAAAGTGTTTTTGCAGGTAATGTTATTGTGCATAACTATATGAAATAGCCTTTGAACTGCAGTTTCATTAAAAAACCATGTTTCTTAACACATCCAAATCATTTGTCACTATTTCTCAAACAGTCACTTTGGCAGCTATTAAGTTGATTGTGAATAACTTAAAAGCCATTCAGAATCAGTATGAATCAATGCAAACACCTACCTGGCTTTTCATGTATGATTCTACAAGGAGTTCTGAAGGTCTCTGAGAGTCCACTTAACAGGTGATCAGCTTTGCCAGAGATTTGCCTTATAACATTGGCATAACTTTCAGTTCTCTGCTGTGCAACAGAGATAAGACTATTTCCTTTCTAACACACTGGTTTTTTGTGCTTTTAAGCTTGTAAGATCCTTGAATACTAACAGCCTTTTACTACAGGCATAGTATTTCTTATTACTTCCAGTAGGAATGATAGTAAAATTATAAAAATAACACCTACTAGATCTTTTCAGAAATAATTTATAATCATTTGCTAAATGCTCAGCTAATAATTTCTAAGTCTTTTTTTTTTACATTGCTGCAACCAAAAGGTCAGTGGGTTACGCCCATCTGTATGAATGTACTTTATAACATTGCTAATGATTAAACAGTCAATATTTGTTAACTTTTCTAATCTTAATTTGAAAATTTGTGTATACTTGAATTTTTGTTTTATCTTAGAATTTTTTCAGAGGTGAAATCAAGAAATTATCTCACCCCTTGGCAAACATTACAAAAATGCCTTTTTCTGTCCATCTCCGTGCTGTTTAAGAAATAGGCTGATGAGATCACAACAGGGTAAGTGCTTCTTACTTCAGACCCAGTTGCCAAAAAGCTTCAGTCTACAGAAGAGAGAGTTTCTACTGGCAGTGTGTAATCCTTGAATTTTTAACAAGCTTGACATTTATATTATATAATTAGGAGTAGCAGTTATGTTGCTATGCTGCTTTTCCCATATGGCACAAGAATTTCAATGTCAGAGGCTGAAAGTTCATGACACCATTATACGTTCAATAGTCCAGCTCCACTGAAATATATTTTTCCCTTTTCATTTGTGTTGGATATTTATAAATTTTAATTACAGGGACTAATGCCAGATGGAGCAGTGGAGGAACTGGAGTGCAAAGGTGTGTGGGAGGGGAAAGTGTGCAGGGTTATCGGCTCACAAGGTGCAACATGAAGGCACAGATTAGACACACGACTGAAAGTCCAATTTGCAAAAGAAAAAACAAAGTAATTAAACAAAAAAAGACCATGTTACGCTATAGCTCTTTTTTGGCTACATGCTGTTTTTCAGAACCATGGGCCCCTTGAAGTGCTTGATTCAACAGAAATGGAAAGCAAAACTGCAGCTGGGATTGTAAAACCTACAGATTTACATGCCGCCACAAGCAGTAGCTGAAACCATACTGCTATCAATCATACATGAGAAGCAAAGAAAATACAGGCCCCACATCATTATAAATCATCATAAAGAAACATTTGGAAGAATCTGCACGAAACTATGAGGACCTTCCACCAGACTTACCTAGTTGCTTACTCCGCAGTATGTTAGAATTCATTTCTTTTACTTCAAATCTCTGCACAGATTTGCTATGAGGATGGTTATATGTAATACTGATATTCAAATGTCTAGTATTGTATTGGACATCCAAACATGCATGTCAGTGTCCCTTGGAAAGACGGTTCTTCTGAGCAAGAATATGATGTTAGGAGAAGCATAAATCCTGGGAGAAGAGATAGGAATGCAAACAAGCTTGTTCAAAAAGAGCTAAGAGCCAAAGGTCTCAATTATTCTTTAAAAAAAGAATAAATGAAGTCTATAAAAACCTGCTGTTGTCAAAGTATTACACAATTCAGGCAATCACAGCTTTTAAATTTTCCCTAAATGTGGAAAAGGTAGTTCAGGCATAACTTTGATGTGCAGAGAACGTATTTCTAATGAGCTCTTCTGTCTGCATACAGCCCACTAAATAAAGACATGATTAAAATCCCTATTTTTTAAAATCAGAAAACCGGGAGTTTGAAGTATATTTGTAAAATTCAGATTATTTCACTCCTTTCTACCTCTATAATATTCTTTTTTATTTTATAGTACTGAAGAAGCTCAGCTCCTTTAAAGTGGAATTAACTGGAATTTGGGTTTGGAGGGCTAAAAGTTTTTCATATATTCAGGACTTACACTCAAAAAAAAGTAATTTCATAAGCTGAGATACAAGGATTTTATTAACATCAGCTAGCCTTTTTCATGGCACACAAGGAAAGACAGTAGGACTGTTTTTAAGATAAAATAGTTAATCTAGCTTCCTTTAATGTTCTCCAAACAGTATTGGGATCCTCAATGATATTAACTGTTAGGGGAAATACATCTTTTAGGGCTTGCCTGTGCATAGAAAAATTGCTTTATTTACATCCGTTACTATTCATGCAATCACAGCACTATTGTGGACTAATTACAATATGAGAAGCAAATTAAATTATACCAGTGCAATTTCATTCAAAGAATGCTTCACCAGGAATAACTGAGTTGGAAGAGAAGATTTTTAAAAATTCATACCCAGCAAAAAATTCTGTGCCAGAAGAAGAACTCTGTGCAGACCAAACCTTCAGTATATGGTACTTACGAAGATTCATCAGTGGTTATTTGCCTTTTTTTTTTTCTTTTCACTGATACATGAAGATACTATTACAGGAAGATAATGGTTTTCAGTAAGTGGTTATATACTGCAGTATCAGAAGGACTGTTACAAGGCTGTGCTTTAATGTCTTCCTGCCTACCATCTATCAGTATTTGGCAGCTCAAACGCTGAAGCACATGATTTGGAGTCTGCTGGTATCTGGAGAGACAACACAGCACAGCTAAATATATAAATATTTAGGGAAACTGAAGTAGCAACACTGAGCTTTCTCAAACTGAGGTAGGGGTAACAAAAAGTAACCATCTAATAAATAATGAGAACGCAAACTCAGGGGCACCCTGTAGTTTGCTGTGATAATACAGGGCCAGGAAACTCATAGACACATATAGACCAGCTGAAGGCCTTGTAAAAGTCAAGGTGAACTTCCAGAGATCCTCTGGGAATTTCTGTGCAGATAAACAATGGTGGGAGTGCATGAGCCACAGCCCTGAGATGTGCACAGGGCTTAGGAGGGTGCAAACATAGGGAGCTAAATGCTGGCAAAGGTCTTCTGCCCCAGCAACCCCTTTGAGTTCTGGGAATTCCAGATACTTGCCCATGCTGCACTCTTGTTTCTCCCTCTGGAAAATAATTTTTTTTTAAATAAAGAAAAAGAAAAAGAAAAAGAAAAAGAAAAAGAAAAAGAAAAAGAAAAAGGCAAAAACAAAAAGAAAAGCAAAAAGAAAAAACAAAAAGAAAAATAAGAATATGGCATTTTGTCTAATAGCTTTTGTGTGATACTCTGTTAGGAAGGAGCACTTAAAAGAAATAAGAACCTGTCAAGTCTCTTACACTGATTAGTGCTCAGAGTCTCACAGGGCAGAAGAAAAGAGGCTTGAGAAGTCTGCATTAGCCAAAGTCTAATTTAGAAAGGGGAGTTAGAAAAATCAATGGAATTACGGGTGGAATGAATAGCAGAAAACAGAAAATAGACTACAACCAGCAATCAGCAAGCCAGCAGTTAGAAAAGCACATTATACTACTTTGACCACAATGATCTGAGGAGGGACTCACTGAGGAAGCACTGGAATGATCAGAAGTGTGTATAAACCCTCCACAAACAAAGTAAATGAAGAAGAAAACACACAATTATTTGTCTCTTGGGCACCTATAGAAAACAAAGCAAAACAAAACAGCAGGGAACAAATAAAAAAGATGCAAAATTGCCTGTGAAAGTCATGATGACCCCAGACTGTGACTAGCCTCAAAGCAAACCTGCTGTGTGAATTGCTTGGGCTTTTATTAAAAATTCAATTAGTGTAAACAGTTGCAATAATGGAACAAGAACTAAACAGTGGTTATGTACAGCTAAGCCACAGTCCAATAATCCTGTTTCCTTTCTCAAGCAAAAGCCCAGTAAAAACAGTGAAGTACTCAGGGTGTCTGCATGGGCAGGAAGGGCTTGGGGTGCAGCAAAGCCAGACAGGACCTGCAAGTGCATTTGGAAAGCATGGGCTCCAACTCACAGTCCGAAAACACACATATGAACAAAAAGCCACCTTTCGCGCTGAGGCATTCGCGGTTGAAATGCAGTTGAACGCAGTTGTGTGTCCTATGCTCTTACAATATCTGAGGTACAAGTACTGAGTGCATTTTGGCAGCAGGTGGGCAGAGATGTCAGACTGCAGCAAGGGCCCAACCTCTTCCGGCAGGCCCCACGCAGGGGAAGCAGCTATTGCCTCTCTACATTCAGTCACATTCCTGAATTTCTCTCCTTCTCTGGAGACACTCAGCTGAGACGGATCTTCCTGCAATGACCTCTTCTCTTGTGGTCTCTTGCAGACAGAGAGCTCTGAAGCAGGACATCAGGTGGGCACAAACAACACAGAGGAAACTATGTCACAAGACTAAAGAACTCGGGATGTAAATAAGAACACCACCAACAACAACCAAAACAAACAAACAAAACCCAAACAAATAAACAAAACCAACCAAACAACCTCACTCCCTAAAGCTCCAAGGAAAACAGAAACTCCTCTCTGTCCTCTCTTCACAAAACACAAGCAATTGAAGCCTAATCCAGCTTTACTCTGAGCATGAGCACAGGAGGAGGCACGTACCAGACACAGCCCAGCTGACCAACTAGACATGTCAGACATCTGTCACGTTGCATGGTCCAGCAGTTGCAGGTGATAAGAACAGTGCAAGAGGTTTCTAGAAGTGAAATCTGTGAAGATTTCAAGCTATCCATATTTTTTTTTCCAAAATATAAACTGTCCAAAAAAATAAAAAAAGATGCCTTTATCTTTCCAATTCATCATCTAAACAAACTAATTCAAAGTGGAGAAGCAATTAAAATGCAAAACTAAAACAAAACAGAGACAATTTTATTTGTGTTCACAGCCATCAAGGTGGCTTGGAGTTAAGTTTTCATGGGCTTATGTTGGTGTGGTTGAATGAAAAAAAGCAATCTTGCCATTAAAAGAGTGTATCAAATCATAAAGCTCACAGGACTAGGAACAGCGTTGCTCAATTTCTGTGTTGCCCCAAATAAAGTATTCAATAGAAAATGTGGCAAGAAATCAGCCATGCCATGAAAGCGCTAGACATGAGTATTATTTTTACTTCTCCCTATGGCTTCTGCCCCCATTCTCCAGCTCCTTTAACTCAAAAAAAGAGTTACAGTAATTCTCATAGTATTAATAACTACATCAATCAAATTGGAGCTTAAATTCATCTTGCTAATTTAGAGGCCAAACAGGCTCATGAGGCAAAGTCTCCCCAGCACCTCCACTGGCAGTTCTGCAGGCAGAGTCTCCAGAACATCAGGGTGAATTAACATAGCCCTATATATCTAAAATATAATGAGACAACAACAGTTCAAAGAAAGTCAGAACCGCTGCAGATGAAACCATCCTGTTAAACTTGATAAACCTTTGCAGGATGAAGCAAACTTTTCTATTAGCAAATAACTTCTGTAACAGTTCTGAAATGTGCCATGAAAGACAAATGCTGCTGTACATTTTAGGCATGGGTTATGCTAAGAAACCATTCAGTTTAATCTTTCTGTTGTTGTTATGTCAAATGTACTACTATACTTCAAATTTACTGAGCAATTTCCTTTTGCTGAATCTCAAAAGTGTCTCAGGAATTAAATCCATAGAGAAGCACAGAGCTCCAGCTACCTTAGGGGCATAGCATGGACCCTGCATGCATACCATTGTATAACAAAGATAACGGAGAGCAAATTCCCACCTTCAAAGCATCACTGGCAAGACACTGGAAAAATACTGTAATTTAGAAAGGTTCCAATGAAGGATTCTCACAAAACTGTGTCACGATCCTTAATAGGATGACTAGTGAAAGGTGCAAAATGAAATGGACCAGAGCACAAATAAAAATGTAGCTCTAAGAAGAAAGGGCTGGCAAATTGTTATCTTCTAAATGCTGCTTTCCCACACGAAGGGTGATCTGGAGATGAAGAGCAAATTGACATGGGTGTAGTGCTGTTGACATCTGGTCGACAGCCTGCATGTTGCTTGCTCGTCTCATGTGCAGCTTTGTAGGTATTTGCCAATACAGGCCCCCTGGACTCCCAGATGGGCAGCAGGGACAGTAAATCCTGGGGTACCCCCCACGACAAAGATGCCTAAGAACCTCTGTCCCTGTTTTTTCACAGCTGTTAAGCTACCAAACTAACCAGCTTTGGGTGTTCTGAACATCCTAGAGAACCGTGGAAAGGTTTTGTAAAGGTCAAGCCATCATTTTCTTACTCTCTTCTTCAAAACAGAGGCCTTAATTCACATTATATGACAAAAATCAACATCTCAAATTCTTTTCTGTTTCAAAATTATTTGTTTCTATTTAAGAATTTGCTCTGTTTTTCAGACAGTTGTGATATTATATAATAAAAAAAACATAATTCTTCACATCACAGATGAAATTAGTAAGAAGTACTGTGATAAATGCTTTGAAAAGAAAGAACCCTTTTCTTATTTATTTCCTCTGATAACTCAAGAAAAAGGGGATATTCCAGAAGACCACATACCTGAAATTAATGCAAAAGAAGGCATGATTTTACAAGGTACAGGTATGCCTGTGAAACCAATGTCTACTAGATAGCTTCAGCTATGTCTAGGCTTCCTGTAAATCTTAAGTCCTTGCCCCAGTTCACAATTAAGTTGAACTGTTTGGAGATAAGACCGTATCCAGGCAAATGGTCTCTGCTACCCAATAGAAAAAAAGAATAAAGTGAACAGCTTAGAAAGATTCCCTGGGAATCTAATATTTTAATGGACAAAAAGGAAAATAAGAGGTTTAATTAGTGACAATTTAAAATTTTAAAACATGTTACAACATTTAATGTTTTGTTTCAGGGAACAATCTGGTACATGTGATGAGGAAACGCAAGGAATCTTTCTCTCTTACCTGGCTGCTTATCTACGGAGTTCCTTCCTTCTGATACAGCTGTTGATGGCACTCATAAAAAGAAACTACTGAACAGACACATACAAACACTAATGGACATCAATGTACCTCAAAAGGAAGCTGAATGCCTAAACACTTTGACAAATGTGACTCTGACAATTACACTGCACTTGTTGACTAATGAACACTGATCTACAGATTTAGTATCATGAATAAAGGAAAGCATTTGTTGGTGTTGGACTAGTTCTCACTGAATGAGATGCAACAAAACCAAGAACAAAATTAATGGTTTTAGTGTACACATGGTTTTGCTGCAGACCTACAAACAGTACAGCCAGGTTTTGCATGTGGTGGCAATGCTTTATCTGAGCAAATATTTCACTGGTCACCTCTCTAAACAGTTTGAAAGAGTCCATCATACTATGACTCATGATCTGCATATAGATATACCATATCTTGAAACTTCACTGTACTTCCTCTGCAGCTCACTTCACAGACTCTTGGCTATAAAACAGCTCAGTTTAACAACTGGCTGTGGGTAGTAGGATTTGAGCAGCAACAACAACAACAACAACGATGATGATGAAGCCAGGCAAAGCTCCAGAACTGCAGCAATTATTAAAATGACAAGTGGACGTTATACATTTTTGATAATTCTTGGCCCTGTGCTTGGCAATAGAATTTCTTTGAGCATTTTTTGAGCTTTTATAGGAATAGCTGGAGACCAAGCACCATATATCTATTCAGCATAATTGTTGCTGATTTCTTACTGATGATTAGTCTGCCATTTCATATGCAGTACCACCTGAACAGAATATTGGATTTTCAAACAACTTCCCTGCAGTTTTAATCTATTCATGTTGACAGTGAACAGGACTGGGAGTATTGTATTTCTTGCTATCATCACATTAGATTGGTTATTTAAAGTGGTTCATCTGCACCACCAGTTGAATATAATATCAATACTTTGTGCTATAAAAACAGCAGTTACAGTCTGGATTACTGCTGTGTTGCTGAACCTCCATGTCATTGCCATGAAAGCTTTTTGTTATGACAAATCTTGTCAATATGATGTACCTGACCAGTAAGATTCAATCAGCCATCATATGGCAAATTGTTCTTGATTTCTTTTCTGCTTTTTAGGCATTTTCTTCAGAATTTTTTGCATTATCTTTAGCTGAAGCAGTTGGCTGAATGGAAAACAGTCCAAATAGCTATGAAGTCCTAAGAGGAATTGTTATTTGTTCATTGTTGTATATATTGGCTGCTTCTTTTCTATTTTTCTGTTTGTTCTGATTGGCACTGTGGAAAGCATTACAAAAACTGCTGGTATTGTAGTCACCTTATTCCATGCTTCAATTGGTTTTACATACCTAAACAATGTGTCTGAACATGTGTGTATTGCTTTTAAAGTCCAGGGTTCATAAATAGATGCAAAATAAATGAGTTCAGCAAGAAATGTAGAACAAAGACTGCAGTCTCTCAAAGCATTAATGTTATAACAGTAGAACTACTTCAGAATTGTGTTTGTGACCCTCTGTTACTCCTTATATTTATTTACTAAATTAAAAGGGTGCAACCTGATCCAGTTGAAGATGTCCCTGCTCATTGCAGAAGTGTTAGACTAGATGACCTTTGAATGTCCCTTCCAACCCAAACTATTCTATGATTTTATGATTTTTTGGTTTTGGGTACAATACGGCATCATGGATACATGTATGTTTGGATACAGTAAGGTATCATGGCTCAGAATTTCAAGAAAGAGGAGCATGAGGGAATCCTTGGCTAACATTTACAGTCTTTTTCCAGCAGGTAAACTTTGGGCAAGTCAAGTGGCCTCAGTGTTTTGAATTGGCTTCAATTAATTTTGTATGGATTCAGCTAATGTTTTGTCTGATCTTCTGGGACATTAGGGTTTCAGATGAAATCTGAGTTGCCCAGATTTGGAGTCTAGTCAGCACAAACACCACTGCAGTCACTAGAGAGACAGCAGCACATCCAGAGGGTGATACACACGGTAGAGAAGTAGACCTGTCTCCTTAGGCTGCTTCTCTCCACCTACAGATTACAGAGAAAATCTAGCATTATTCAGTTCTTGATACGGAGACCTCAGCTAAATCTCCAATAGTAGGTAGGGTGAATAAGAGTGTAAATGTTATTTCCTCTGAAGTCCCAATCTCAGAGGGATTCAGCTTTCATTTAACGGGAGTGGAAAAATCTTTTTAGAAGAGCTAAGCACTTTAACAAATTAAAAATCTGGCCAGTGTACCACCATAGAAACTGGAAATCTATCCAGTTGTCTCTGCCCCAAATACTTTTCAATCTTTCTTTGACAAATCCAGACACAGAAAATTAAACCTGTCTCTCAGGAAGCCAATGGGAGTTTTTCAATTATCTTCAATGAAGTCAGAATATCATTTATGAAATTGAAGTATGAGATGAAAACCAAGGAATGAGAAATAGGTTTTGAGAACCACGTTCAGTAATGCACTTTACATGTCTGACATACAAAATGAAAGGCCGGTCCAAGCACAGGACACGTATCAAAAGAGGCACTGAGGTGTGAAGCGGAAGATGGAATAATAAAGTGAGAGCAGAAGTGAACAAATGGAATACAGGCAGAAAGAAGAGGAACAGGAGTTTGAAGTCATGGTACCACTCCAGACTGACACTCAAATACTAAGATCAGAAACAGGCTCCTCAGAGTGTAAATCCTGCCTTGGTTACCAATATTCCATAACTTGATCATCACAATCTAGAATTAAGCCAAATCCAAATTTGCTTCTCTTTGTATCCAGTGCAGAATGAACAATGCACGAACAATGTACTGAATAGCAGATAGTGAGAAGTCAGGTGTAAATCCGTTGGTTACATTATTACTTAATCTCTAGGAAACAGCTAAATAGCAAGAGCAGGTTCCCCTAGGAAGCATATATCATGCTGTAAGTTACCTTCTTTGAATCATGAAGAAAATAACCTTGGAGTATATTTTTATTGGTACCACTATCTGATTCAGCTATGGTTTCACAGTGTTTTCCTAAAGCAGCAGTTCTGTTCTCTTAGTGTTGATTGACCTGATATTAACTCAGTATCAACCTGGTGTTAAATCAGAACTCTCATATGCTTCATTTAAAGATCGCAGTGGTTAGATTTTTCGTAAGGCCGAAGCCTTCTTGCCTTCAAAAACATTAAAAATCTTGTGTCATCTCCTCCTTTAGTGATAGTCGACATTGCAAAGCCAAAGGAGCAGTGTCACACTATATCAGTTATGAAGCTCGCCAAGGTTCAAAGTTAATTTCAAATTTCTAAGCTATCACAGAGCAGGCAATAGCTGTGTGGCTGAAAGCATTACCAAAACAAATGCCAGCAGCAGGAGAAATACAGTTTTCACCTGCTTATTCCAAATCTAAATAAGTGAACTTAATGGCTAGGGATGGCAAGAAGAACTTCATACTTCTACATGTTCTTCCAACAGTCATGGAAAAATAATTTAATTCTGCTTTTTTTTCTTTCCTTTTTAATAAGCATCACTACTTTAAGGGGTTATTGTAAAATTAGTTCTTTGACAGGCTGCTAGATGGAGAGAGGTAGCAGATCACCAGTAATTCTTACGAGAGGCTTATTATGGATACATTCAGAATTACCATCCAGCCTCAATTTTAATTTAAAAATTCCAGAAGGAAAGGCTATGCCATATTGCTACAAAAGGCTGATCTGATCTTCTTCCAAATGAATGAAATCTACCTTATGCTGATATCATGAGATTAGAATCAGGCCCAATGCTTTAAAGGGAGAAGCTGTTTAAAAATCCTGATTAAAGCACATTGGGTTTTTATGGGTCATTTCATACCCTGCACATCTTCAGAGCCACAGCTGAGTTCCTCAAGCCCTTCACTGGTGTGTGGAATTAGCCCCTTCCTTTTGGCCTACAGCAATAGCACCGCAATATTTAATTTAATCTCATGATATTTTTGGTAGCAGACAAGCACTGTTTTCATTTGCTGTTATCTTGTATGCTACACAGCAGCATGAAGTTAACCAAACTACAACTGATGGTACAGAAACTTCTGATATAAATTTCAAGAAGTACTTTAAACTCTTAAGAACTCCTCCAGTATGCCATCCCTATATTTTTGGTTGTTGGCTGGTACAGAGTAAGATGCAGTGGGCATTGTTTCAAAAAGTTTGGTAACCACTGGTGGGGTTTATCGCAATTCTTGTATGCTGTGAGAGGTCTCCACCAAACACCTGTCCAAATATGTTTTCCTCACTGAATGGGTTATTGTTCTTCATGTGCTAACAATGTCTCTTCTCTGTAGTTCCATGTAACTGTGCAAAATCAAAACTCACTCAACATATTTGGCATGAAGTAGTTTTTCTGTGTCTGCAGATTACTACCCTGAATCAGAATGTCACAAGAGTCAATGAGAGGTGCTTCTTAAGGATATGCCTACAATTTCTGCATTTTTTTCCTGCAAAGGGATGAACCAGATACATTCACCGGTCCTGGTCAAGAAATTAGGAAAATTGCATAGAAGTTTTTTTGCAACATTTATTAATCTAAAACAATAATGGAAAATATTTCTGTCTAGTTAGCAATCTGTTTTGGAAATGTCTTACACTTGCTTCGCGTTCTTTTGACCTAATGCTATGAATGCAAGACTCAAGAACCAGAAAGAATAAAGACTTTTATCTGCAACACAATCCTCAGAGTTTTAAATTAATTATAAGCTTTTTACTTAACTGAGAAAAGAAGAAAGATTTCTGGTATGCAAGTTCAGCTGCTGTTAAAATTACATCTTTGCAAGCAGTCTGCTTCTTCAACCAGGGGGTGCAGATGTGTGCTTTTGTTGCATGCAAAAGTAGTTTTCAGCTAATCCACATCTGCTCATCTGTGAGCACCCTGCGTCAGCGTGGCCATGTGTTACAGCAGCCAAAAAGCTGCACTGGCAGCTCCTGATCCACAGAATACAGAGGGAGTACGGAACCATCAGTTGCAGCAAAGGCAACCCTCCCCAGAGAAACAGTCTCAGCATCTGAGACACTAGATTTACGGCCAAATAGCACTTCCCATCTCCTGAGCCTGAGTGCATGCGAGCCAGCGACATCTGGACTTGTCATTCTGAGATTCAGATGTCTACCAGTGTCACAGAAAAAAGGAACACCAGGCAATGTGACACTGCTAAGCTCAACTTAATAAATGGACGAAATAAAGAATAAGCTTTGGCTGGAAAAGCTTTACACTCACACACGCAAACCAAGACCACCTGAGTGTCATAGCTCAGCCTTGCCTGGAGGAAGGAGTCCAGTGGGAGAGCTACAAAGATGATGAGGGGCCTAGAGCACCTTTCTTATGAGGAGAGACTAAGAGAGCTGAGTCTGTTCAGCCTAAAGAAGGCTTAGAGGAGATCTCAGCAATGCTTATAAATATCTCAAGGGTGGGTGTCAAGAGGATGAGACCAAACTCTTTACAGTGGTGCCAAACGATAGGATGGGGGCAACGGGCACAGACTGAAACACAGGAAATTCCATCTAAACATGAGGAGAAACTTCTTTACTTTGAGGGTGACAGAGCACTGGAACAGGCTGCCCAGAGAGGTTGTGGAGTCTCCTTCTCTGGAGACATTCAAACCCCGCCTGGATACCTTCCTGTGCGATCTGCTCTGGTGAACCTGCTTTAGCAGGTGGGTTGGACTGGATGATCTCCAGAGATCCCTTCCAACCACAACCATTCTGTGATTCTGTGAAGCACAACACCCACTGCCACCAGATCCAGCATCAGGCTCTGCTCAGTGGCTCAGCACCAACAAGTAACAGTTTCACCTTGGGCTCTCCTTCTATGCAGTGTTGGATGTCTGAATAGCAATATTTCCCTTGACCTTAATTACTAGAGGGTTTTATAGCCAGGGTTTGGCACAGGCTGCCAATCAAATCAGTGCACAGAGAAACGATATCACAGTCTGTCTTCCCAGCAGTTTCAAATAATGCGCTTGTATAACATGTTGATCCATGGCACATGCCAAGGCTCAATACACTCAGTTCTTGTTTGCATTTTCTTGTCAGCTATAACTCATTATACTCAACTGTGGATCAAAGCATGGCCATGAAGGTACAGCAACAGCCAACCTGGGCCCTTTTCCTCTTGATTTTCCCTCTGACAGTCCCTCCTCCTCATGGCAGAACCATTCATAGAAGCAAACCAGAAAATCTGAACAAAGATGTTCCCACAACATGCTCGGGACAGAGCTCAGCTCCTCTTGTCTAGATACACCTTAAACATCCAGATTCTACTCAGAGTGCCTGTGCAAACCATCAAATAGCAGATGATCCACCTGTTCCAAAAGCAAGTTCCTATGTGAACCTCACTGGACAATGCCTCGAGAAATCTTTTCTAATTTGGTCATGCTTTGAGTGGGCATTGGACCAGATCACAGAATCACAGAATCACAGAATGTTAGGGATTGGAAGGGACCTCAAAAGATCATCCAGTCCAATCCCTCTGCCAGAGCAGGAACACCTAGGTGAGGTTACACAGGAAGGCGTCCAGGCGGGTTTTGAATATCTCCAGAGAAGGAGACTCCACAACCTCCCTGGGCAGCCTGTTCCAGTGTTCCATCACCCTGACTGAGAAGAAGTTTCTTCTCAAATTTAAGTGGAACCTCTTGTGTTCCAGCTTGAATACATTACCCCTTGTCTTACTGTTGGTTGTCACCGAGAAGAGCCTGGCTCCATCCTCCTGACACTCACCCTTTATATATTTATAAACATTGATGAGGTCACCCCTCAGTCTCCTCTTCACCAAGCTAAAGAGGCCCAGCTCCCTCAGCCTTTCCTCATAAGGGAGATGCTCCACTCCCTTCATCATCTTCGTGGACCTGTGCTGGACTCTCTCCAGCAGTTCCCTGTCCTTCTGGAACTGAGGGGCCCAGAACTGGACACAATATTCCAGATGAGGTCTCACCAGGGCAGAGTAGAGGGGAAGGAGAACCTCTCTCGACCTACTAACCACCTCCCTTCTAATACAAGCCAGGATGCCATTGGCCTTCTTGGCCGCAAGGGCCCAGTGCTGGCTCATGGTCATCCTGCTGTCCACCAGGACCCCCAGGTCCCTTTCCCCTACACTGCTCTCTAATAGGTCATTCCCCAGCCTATACTGGAACCTGGAGTTGTTCCTGCCCAGATGCAAGACTCTACATTTTCCCTTGTTATATTTCATTAAATTTTTCCCCGCCCAACTCTCTAGCCTGTCCAGATCTCGCTGGATGGCAGCACAGCCTTCTGGCGTGTCAGCCACTCCTCCCAGTTTGGTGTCATCAGCAAACTTGCTGATAGTACACTCAATTTCCTCATCCAAGTCGTTGATGAATATGTTGAATAATACTGGTCCCAGAACTGACCCTTGAGGGACTCCACTAGATAAAGGCCTCCAACCAGACTCCACCCCATTGACCACGACTCTCTGGCTTCTTTCCTTCAGCCAGTTTGCAGTCCACCTCACTACCCGATCGTCCAGTCCACACTTATTCAGTTTAGCCGTGAGGATGCTGTGGGAGACGGTGTCAAGTGCTTTACTGAAGTCAAGGTAGACCACATCCACTGCTCTGCCATCCTCCATCCACCTTGTTATGTCTTCATAAAAGGCTATGAGGTTGGTCAAGCACAGCTTCCCCTTGGTGAAGCCATGTTGACTGCCCCTGATGACCCTCTTATCCTTGATATGTCTTAAGATGGCACCAAGGATAAGGTGTTCCATCACTTTCCCAGGGATGGTGTGAGGTTGACTGGTCTATAGTTGCCCGGGTCCTCCTTCTTGCCCTTTTTGAAGACTGGAGTGACATTTGCTTTCCTCCAGTCCTCAGGTACCTCTCCCGTTTCCCAAGACTTGGCAAAGATGACGGAGAGTGGTCCAGCAATGACTTCAGCCAGCTCCCTCAGCACCCGCGGGTGCATCCCATCTGGACCCATGGATTTATGGATGTCCAGATTGCTTAACTGGTCCCTAACCCAGTCCTCACCAACTAAGGCAAACTCCTCCAGATGCCCTCCAGAGGTCCTTTCCAATATGTAAGGTCCTTTCCAAACTGCTTTTCTATGATCCTCTGACATGATCTCTACTGCTGTTGACTTTACCGCTTACATCCTTCCAATAAGAGAACCCTGAGCAACCCTGAGGCAATTTGCACATACCAAGAAAAGAGACAAATCCAGACCTGGAACAGGCATCAGCAGAGCTTTTCAACATCCCTCTCAAAGTACACAGTAGAAGCCAGCTTTTGGAGAATATATTTTCAGGGCACCTATTCATTGCGATAATTGAAAGTGCCATAGATAAGAAAAATATTGGTTCTTGCTTCTGGTCTAACAACTCTTTTTCCCTTTAGGGTTGCATTTGGGAACTGTAACATGTTGATTCAATGCTGCAACATACTGAAAAAAGCTGTGCTGATGTAATGTAAAAACAATCCATTGATCATCCTGACACCCAACAAATAACTTTTCCTCTTTAATCTGGAAATGATGGCTATTGCATATATTACTAAAGCATGCTATTGCTATTCTACAGACAGTCTTTACTGCTTGGCTTTAGGTTTGGGGATTTTTTTCTTTTCCACTGGCACATATTTCCAGCTTTCTCTTTCAAGTGCCATTGTGACATTTGCTTTATCGGGGAATGTGGGTAGATCCAGATGAGATACTTACAGTATACAGTTCACACATTTCTAATTCTCTACAGCACACATGATACCAGAGAGTAAGAAAAAGACCTTTCCCCAAAGACTAGCCAGGATAAAACCAGCACAACCTAAAGAGACTACTAATTCAGAGCTGGGAATCCTGCTGGGATAAGAAACCAGTATTTACAGATTTCGGTTCAGCAGATTGCCTTTCAGCTGACTGTGCTGGCCTTCCTCATCCAACACCAGCGAGATGCTACACCGACTGAAGCACTTCTTAACAATTTTCCTGTCTTGCAAATGACCCACATGCAGATTTTCTATGTATTAGTAATTTGTAGCTTTTTGGAGGTATTAAAAAAATTACTTCTAGGAATATAAATCAGACCATAGATTCCCTGAGAAATACTTGTCATATCATTTTACTAGGTATTCACCTTCTGTGCTTATTACAGCTATGCAGCTGCCATGTTATCTAATTTACACATCTTATCCAGCAAAACCCAAATATTTTCCATGGAACATTCAGCTCAATGGCCTGAACCACAGCTCCTTTCCACCTCTCATGACCAAATTTCCTTCCCACATGGAAGAAAGCACCGAGGCAAAAGTCCAGCACGTACATCTGAACCTGGAGTTCATGTTCACAACCCCAATTTAGACAGAGTCGTACCCTTTTTACCAGCATTAAATACAACTTTCAAGCTAGTTCCCTGAAAATCACAGATTAGTCACCATTTTAAAAATAAATATTTTCCAAGGGTTGCCAGTGCAACTGTGTAAGTAGCATTAACATCACTAAAGACATTCGATTGGCTTCTAATTAGAAATGTGATTTAATGTTTTTACCACCCGTTTTTGTTTCCTTTTTAAAACATCCATATGTTTGACATTTTGTTCAAAGGAATATTCACAGAAATGAATTCTGAATCCATGGCTGAGACACATAAGGAGATTACATTTTTTGTTTCAAGTGTAAGGCACTTTTAAAGGTTCATTTGTTGACTCAAAGAACTAAAACAGTAATGCACATCCATAATATAGCATGTCACACAGCTTCATTATTAATCACAAATACTAAGTACCTGACTAAATGAGCTGGTAGGAAAAAAAAAAAAAAAAAAAACAAAAAAAGGACTTTTCCCAGAAAAATGTTAACAAACATGAAAAATAATGAAAAGGAGCTATCAGCTTTTTTATAAGCAATTATTTCTGCTCCTCACCACCCCTCACCACCTCCCACCCTCCAAAAAGGGAACCTAACAGCAAAAATTAATTCAGAAGAAAAGAAACTGGGAGATGCAGAAGAGTTGTAGTTCTAGTATTTCATATTACTAGTTTCCCTCACAGATTTGCCTTCTAGGCTGCACTACATTTTCAGTGGTACGACATAATCTTCTGCATCATGAGAGAACATTGAGGGAAGGCAGGTATATCATAGAAGTCTGTGGTGAGAGCACAGTCAGGAACAATTTAATTGAGCTTGAGAGCCCAGTTTTGTAATCCAGGAAAAGACAACCATGATTCCCATGATGCACTGTAGCAGAATTTTTGAATGATGTGTCTTATGATCATATGGTCATATTCAACCACTTGTATTTTTGAAGGAAAATAACAGGCCCAAGCAAGATGTGAAAATATTTGTTTTGTCAAAAAACCACTTTTTCTACAAAACAGCAATATTGACTAAAAGATGTGAACAGGTGTAAACACAAACAGCTGCATTGGTTAGGTAAAATATTTACCTATTTAACTTTGCATTTAGGATGCCACAGTATTTCTGTTTCTGTCGGGAAGGCTGGATTTCAGAGCAGTATATCGCCCCAGCAGTAGTGGCAGAGAATGAAACCATATCACAGTTTCCTCTGACACTGTGTGGACAGAGTGACTGTTGAAGTAAATATTATTCAGAAGCCTTTGAAATGTAGAAGCAAGACAAACATAAGCAGGGAGCTTTATTAAACGGAATGGTTACCTACTTGAAAAGGATCTCATTTATTTCCTCACACTACCACATACAATTTCATTGATTTCTGTGAGATTAATTGCATGCATCTGGGTTACAAGAACTTCTGACAGACAAACACTGAGCAAACAAAATGGGTGCATAAACTCCAGTTTTGTATTAAAAGCCAGTTATGCCTCTGCTTGCCGTCTACCATGATTATTACTGTTTCTTCTGAATTTGAAATGTGTTTCAACAACATTGTTCTTAACTAGTTCTAAAATGGTTCTTATAATAGATTACCAAATTATTAATTCAAAGCTTTGTCATAAGTCAGCCACAGAAAATAGCATATTCCATAATTATGCATTTTGCAGAGGCTTAGTGGAGGAAAAAAAAAGGTGACTAGAAAAAATGCTTTTCATTGCTTCTTTTACCATGTATGTATCCACCTCTTTTCTCTTAACTATTAATGTATTTTCTATAGTTGACCCAAAACTACAAAACTACTACGCAGGAAGAAAATTATCAGCAGAACGTCAGTTCTCACGTCTTGATTACTACAGTGAGTAAATTTTTGATGCCAAAGTGCTCAGAGTTCACGGATTATATGAAAAATTTAACAAACTTTTCTAAGGGAATGGAGAGAGCAGAGAGGCTTGAGAATACGCCTCATGCATTCCCTCAGGTTTTAGAGAGTTGAATGCTTTTTGAAAAAAAGCAATGATTTTTACTGAGTCTGGAGGGTAATTTAGAAGTATAAGTCAATTCCGACAATTTTTTTCTTACAAGAATTTCATTAGTTGTTCTTCATGCAAAAGAAGTCAGCTATGTAAGACGCTACAGAGTGGGTCTCTAATGAGGTAAAGAGCCCAGCTCTTACGGTGCGATGCACTGGAAAGGCCACTGTTTCCAATCCAGGCAGGGGAATGAAATTGTCTGCATTACAGAACATTTTCCTGAAGTAACAGCCCCTTCTTGACTAGCTGTAATGGACTTTGGAGAGTGATTCATTATGGGCCAGGACATAAGGCATGAAGTGCTGCCCATTTCCTTTCGCAGCCCATGGTGTCTATGGGGATTATCTTGGTGCAGGAACAGCCAGGTTGAAACTCTTAAAGTGACTGAAAATGCGTTAGATTTTTAAAAGCTTTCTCCTAAATCAGGGGGCCAGAGCAGGAAGGGTTACCAGTGTTACTGAAAAACCCATTATAAACCATGTATACCTCTAGCACACCCAGAAAACGTCTGTCACTGGCTCTGGAGATGTCACCACAGCACTGATGCATGATGCTTCTCCCTGAGTGCAGAGTTAGAAACGGTGGCTGCCAAGACCCAGAGTGGCCATCACCAGTGACCCACCTCAGGCGTGCTCAGCCACCGGCCCCCACACCAACTCTCCTGGAGGGTGGCCATTTCAGGGTGGCCATTCCTAGGCGGCCATTTCAGGGTGACCATTCCTAGGCGGCCATTTCAGGGTGGCCATTCCTAGGCAGCCATTTCAGGGCTCCCTGCCATCAGAGCTGCTCCCAGCTGGGAGCCGTGGGCTCACAGGGTGGTGAGATGTCACGTTTCCTGCTGCCTTCCCTTTCCATTTTGATGTATTATACTATCGTGCCCCAAAATATGTGCATCCCGGTCATCGGCTCTGAGTGCTCCTAGATGCCTCATCAGATGGAGAGTCAAGCTACGCACGGCTCTCACTGAGCCTGTATTTCTTACAGCAACAGAACGCTTTCAATTTTTCCATGGTCAATGCCTTTAGATTACGTACCTGTAACTGCAACTATCACCCGGTTAAGTTTGTTTCAGGATACAGGAGCCTATTTGCATCAGAGCCTGCAAATACAGCATATACTTTTGAAAATCACCTCCATTTCAGCAGTAAGGCAGGTGTAACTATTTCCCAAAATAAAATAAGCTTTGAGTGGAAGGGGTTACTTGATACTTTATTCTACTTATAATTAAAAGTGACTTTAAATACTTCAAAATTAAAATATATGTGATAATTCAGGTTGGAAGGCACCTCAGACAAAAATATAATGAACTGCTTGAGGATTTGAATTTTTGTTTGCTGCTGCAATGAATATTAAAAGAAAAGCTTTTATTTTCCTGTTTCGTATCTTTAAAATTCTAATTTTCTTGCAATAAGACAGAAGACAGATATATAGAAACTTAAAAGAAAAAAAAAAAAACAGGCAAAATGTTGAGAGCATAGCCTGCATGTATAACTCAGCAGTTTGCTAGGACAAGCCACTCTTTGCTTGCCAAACAAACTCTTCTGAATGAAAGCTGTCTTTAAATAAGGCTCCCATAATTTAGTGAAGGGATAATGTTGAGTTATTCAATAATAAATGGTCTCCCTCACATTTTCAACAAATATGGCAAGGACAAGACATTCATTTTCAAAGCGGGAAATATTCCTGCTGTGACAGAACCGTTACTACATCTTTACTGTCACTATATGGAATAATTGATTTGGACACAATACTAACATGTCATGTGGGGAGAAAAGATCTCCAGCACAGAAAATAAGTTGCCTTTGCCTTAGAGCAGCAGCATACGTTCATGCTTCTATGTTTCAGGTAGAAGACTGTTCCAAATCATTGAAACAGAAACATTTCTTGGTACTTACCAATAATAAACATCATCAGTTTGGCCTCAAATACTTTATCTCCAAAGTATTTCTTGAGTATTGATTTTCAGATACTTCTTGTTAAAAATGCCTAACCATTTAAATGTAGCCAATAATAAAGGAAATAAAGAGTTCATGACACTAAGACAAAGATATCCATGCAGAGTGATCATTACGTAATAAAAATTCTGCAACGTAATGTGTGGATTTGTTCTTCTTATGTATTTAATACTACCATAGGTCCTTACAGAATACTAAAAAAGGAATTTTTACAAAAGCCTTTGCCCCAAGGACCTTATAGTCTTGATCAACCAACTTAAAAGATATGCATTGTATATCTAAAGATGGGGGCAAGTTGTTCAAATATCAGAATCAAACCATATGAAGTTAAGTCCTTCCTTCTACTTCAGGCTTGTGCTATTTCCTGGGACCAAGTTTAAGACCACATAAAATCTCTAGATTGAAAACTCAGAAAAGTAGAAAATTTGATGGGATTGTCAAATTTAGTATTTTTATCTCATTAGCTTTTTATCTGCTTTTATTTTTGAGGAGGATTAGCAACAGGAGATGATGAGATCTTGCAAATTGTGACAACTATATTTCTAAGGACATGCTTGAGCTCAAGCTTGTAAACTCCTGGCTAATATCATGTCCTGGAAAACAATTTTAAGTAACATAAAAATATGTGAAGTTATACTTTTACCAACAGAATCTTAGTGCTGGGTGCAAATTATTCATATTACAGGCATTTTTTTCTTTGAATTTCAAAACAAGAATTTTACCACTTTCCTGAGTTACAGACAACCCCTAAATTAATATTTTTATTCTTTTTTTCCTTTTTTTCTTTTTTTTTTCCTACAGTTTTGTTTTGTTTTGGAAGCCCATTCTTTCACATTCATGATACAGAAATCTTCTGAAATCAAGAAATAAATGGGATTGGTTTCACATTGCTAGGAAAACAGCTGAGAAGTGAGCCAGATCCCTACCCCTTCTCTCCAATTTTCCCATGCAAAATGTAGGAAGTGGAGAAGGAGATGGCAAGCAGGTTGTCAATCACTGTGTGTCACACCCTTGAAGTTACACTGTTTTCCCCTTACACATCTATGAACAAAGGACAGCCTCTTACTAAAGATGATTTCCAGAGTACCTCTTAATTAATTCCTTTCTCTACTATCTCAAATGCTGACAAAGAAATAGGTTTATTTTTTTCCCCAGTGTGGCTTGTGCACAGCCTATGTGCATTTTTGTTGCTTTCCTCTTGGACTTCTGTTGTAGTATTCTCTTAAAAAATGAACTAAACTCCAAATTTAATTAAAAACTATCAATACAAATGAATTGCAGTAAATTCAACGGCAGTGACAAATGTAGCATGAAGTCTTACATAAAGTTATCCAACTTTGCATATTTACCCTAATGTGTTTTTTGGCTACTCAGGTGTCACTGAAAAATATATCTTTTGACATTTCATTTGATGTATCATATAATGAATTAACTACTCCCCAACAATTTTATGTCATTTATATCCTCAAGTTTTAAACAACAGTAGAATAAGAATACACTGAAAAAAAACAGAAATCAATTTGTCCAATGTCTTTTACAACACAATTTCTTAATTAGTTTGGGACCCATATGACCTAAAAGTTAGTTTCTGGAAAATACTGAAAGATCATGAAAAATCTTTCACTTTAATTCATTGTATGCAACAGTACTCACACATCAGGATTGTTATACCAGCATGGAATAGTTTGCAATATACGCTACCTGACATCTTCATTTTAAAACCCATTTGAAAGCAAGTGGGAAGCAGATGCTGTTCTCCCTTACATGACATCAGCACAATTCCACTGGAATACAGAATATTTTGGTGTAAAGGCACAGTCAAAATTCATGCAGAACTCTTGAGCGGCTGCCAAAGCCAGCTCTAGCTGGAAGGCACAGCAGCTCTTTCCCAGAGCCAGCTCTCTCTGACTGCACAGATGTGTCAGCGGCAGACGGGCCACGGGATGAGCAGCTGCTCCATCCGCCACAAACGGGCAGCATGAGATGTCCTGCCTGGACTTCCGTCTGACGGCTGAGGCAGAAGAGCTGCTCTCTGGAAAATATACCAGGATGGGTAGGAGTGCAGCCCCTCTCTTTGCTAGACCTGTGAAGGTCCAAGGAAGCATAGAGACCCCAGCTACCAGGAACTGATTATTTGGACCTAACAAGCCACGCAGGTTAAATACACAAAACACATCACTACTCCAACCCCACTGGTCCTGAAAAATAAGACGACCTCTGTAAAAAAATGAGAAATTTATTTAAATTTCCCATATACTCAAGAACTAAAATATTATATTCTATAACCAATCTTTGGTGATTACCACATCACACTTGTCCCTCCACAGCATGTCTCCACCATGCTCTTCTTAACAGAGCAGGGGAAACAGCAGGATCTGTTCTCAGTCTCTCTTTGCCTTGGTAAAATCCCTGAGAATTTTTGTCATTACACACAAAAGTCATTTCAGGTGACTCCTTTCCATTTGCTAAGAAATGTCACAAGTGCTTGCCCCACCTGCCCTGTCAATTCAAATTTGCCATATCAACAACACTCAAGTCAAGACCTGGAAAAAGATTTTTCACTCTTCTTGATCACAGCTACTGACTGAGCATCTAGAAACTGTCTAATAGCTAATAATCTTCCTTTAGGGTGAAGCAGAATAACCAGCTGCACTGAGACTGTTCAGCCTAGAGAATACTCAGGGGAGTTCTTATCAATGTATATACAAATACTGGTGGGGGGGGAGAGGAGGGCAGGATGCACAGATGATGGAGCCGGGCTTATTTCAGTAAATGTCCAGTTACAGGACAATAAGCAACAGGCACAAACTGAAACAGAGGAGGTTCCCTACGAACATCAGGAAACACTTTTTACAGTGAGGGTGACCAAGCACTGGCACAGGTTGCCCAGAGAGGTTGTAGAGTCTCCCTCCTTAGACATATTCAAAAGCTGTCTGGACGTGGTCCTTGGCAACTGGCTGTAGGTAGCCCTGCTTGAGCAGACATTTGGTCAAGATGGCCTCCAGAATTCCCTTCCAACCTCAGCCCTCCTGTGATAAATGATAATATAAAATGCTAATATAAAGTGTTAATGCAAAACATAGCTATTTTACTGATTAGGATATTACAACTTAATTTCAGTTCAACTTCTGCTTGTTTGTCCTAATTGATATTTCTGCCTTGTTCAGATATTAGGTTACTGACACGGTCTGAGCAGATGTAACACTTGATATCTTCAGTAGAGATATTGCCCTCTCTTCCTTAACACAAGGAATCCTGATGAACTGTCCCCTCTAGGGCAAGGAGGAGATGATCCAATCTGTCCCTTGGAATTACACCAGAGCACCCCATCTACTCTCTGATTAGAAACTCCAACCACAGTCAATCTGTGTTAATCTGTATTTATTAATTCCCTTATCACTCTCCTGTGCCATATCCAAACATCAAAAAGAGATAAAACAGAATCAACTGCAACAGGCATTTCTACTAACCCTCATGCTGTCAGAAAGAGATAAAAATTAAGTCATTAATAAGCACACTTAGATCAGAAGAGAAGCCATTACAAGCAGCTGGTATCCCTCTCCTATGAATATAGACAAAGTGCCAAAAGCTATATTTTCATGCAAGACATAACCAACTATTCACCTCTATTCCCCACCTTGTCCAACAAAGTCACTGGTTTCATGGAGGCAAAAATATCATTAATATTTTAACCTCATCGAAACCATAATTTTGAAACTTAGGAAGAGCCTATTGAGAACAAGGTTATATTCCATCCATTGCAAATTATCCACAAACTATCATGAGATCGCATTACAATTTACTCTCATTTCCAACTATTTTTCAGTCCTTGAGTATGTTTTTGCCATGCAGTCTATGCTGTGATGAAGACATTATTAATGTGCGTTCTTCAAGATGACTGGCATTGCAAACGCCTGGTTTCTTTCTGCTCATCCAAGGAGATATATCATTTCACGAAGCATGATTTTGACAACAGTAAATCAACTTACTTCATTTTAAATTGAAATGGATTACTAAAGAGAATTACTTTCAAGGAGCTGGAGGTTCAGTCCCTTTCCTGTTCACTGAAAACTCATTTCCCTTGTTTCCTCTTCCATGAGCATAACAGTCACCCCATGACACTGCACATCACCCTGCACAGCGAGCGCTGCATCGTGACTCAGATACTGCCAGTGGCCACCTGCCTTGTTCAGAAGTTTCAAGTTTACAGTCAGCAAGTAAGACTTCTCCTCTGTTATGCTTCTGGGAAGGATTTTGTCCTAAAGACAAAACAATTAAAGGGATACAGAGAGATCCTAATGCTCCCTTTTTCACCGTGGCTGTACAGTATAACAATTATTCATGACAAAAGAGACCCCAGGAAGATGTTTTACCCATCTTTCCCAAAAACCTCTCCTACCATCTATCAGAAGGTTGCTAAGTGGCTGTAAGAGCATCTATAATCCAGTTTTGAAGGGAGCAGAGATCACTACCTGCAGCTATGGTAGTTATTTTATGTAACACTTGCCATTTCTTAGTGGTGAGAGTGTATCTTGAGTAAGCACTTGGGAAGGGAAGATAAAGCCCTTTCCAGGTGGCATCTCCACCTCTGAAAGCCCTGAACAGAATGAAGCAGTTTAAGACAAGCTCATTTCTGGATGAGGTGAAAAATGAGTTGTGCCTCTTCAGAAGAGCTGTCTTTTCATAAGGAGGCCTACATGCACAACCGCTAAAAGCTAAGAGCACAAAGCGAACATTCACCCCTAGTAACACACTTACAGTAGGAGTTGCATATGCAAACACTTACTGAGATACTGCTTTTGTAATGCAAAACACAAGAAAATACAAATTTGAGTATGCTTCGAATAGATGGAAATATGTATTTGAACCATAATCTCTGGATTTTTAAAAAACTTTAGTAGGGCCATGGGATCCCAGAGAAAAGACACCTGGCTCCGAATGTTCTCTACAGGAAGCAATAAACCAGAGGGCTTGAATTAACATCTTGCAATTGTTTGCTCTTATGGAAATATTAGGACGTGTTCCAGATTTTTAGCTACACCTGTGCAAGGGAACATAAGACACAAAGCTACACAGCATCAAGCACCAGTCTTTCATCACTGTCTGCTACAGTCTGGAAATGCTGGACGAAAAAAAAAATCAAAATAGAGCTTGGAGTATAGGATGGCCCAGAAATGTACCAATTACTTACAGGCAATAATTCTGAAAACAGGACATTTTATGATGGAGATTTCATGTTTTCTCCTTTTATCATTAAAAAATATTACTGTGCTTTCTGATTGAGTAAGCTACTTCACAGTAATGTGCTAGAATAGGATGAATGCATTAAAATACAGCTTTAATCTAGTAAATAAACCTAGACCAAAAGTTAAAAGCAGAAGGAAAACTAGTGTCACTACAGGTATCTAACTAGAAATACAGAATACAACCCAGATGAGAAAGTCAGTAAATTCTTGGTGTGATCTTCAGGTAGTGAATAGGAAACATATTAACATTGAAATTAAAGAGATGTATTGATTTACAACTGCTGAGAGTTAGCTGTGGATCTGACATGATAGACAAGTGTGATGGTACAAAACGGAGTCTGAAAAATCTCTGTCCTGAAAAATCTACAGAGGCAGGAGCTGTTTTAAGCAGCAAAATTCAGATTGATTTTACCTAGTCCCTGACAAAGGATCTAGGTTTTGATCATTTAAAATTTGACTTGGGCATTATCTATTAAAAACTGGTAGCCATTTAGTCCTGCCTTTCCTTAAGTATTTTTTTGGTTTCTAACAGGAGTCGTGCAAGGGGAAGTATTCTTAGTAAAACACCTTGAATACGGATACATTATGGTGGGTTTTAGAGAAGCCCCATTCCCAGGTGACAGCTCAGAGTGAGTCCCTTTACTCTATCTTGTCATTGACAACTTCCTTATGGATACAAGGAAGCACAGGACCTGATCCCCACTGTAATCACTGGGAGCTTTGCCTTGAACAGGGCCTACACCCTTCACATGAGCTGCGTTGGCTGGGGACAGCCTGGGGGAGACTCTTACGTGTACTTTAAATGACCGTTCAGACTCCAAATACAAGGAGATCAAAGCAGATGCCTCTCTGGGCTGCCCTTACGCATCCTTCTCCGGCAGGTGATTCTTTCCACAATCTCCTGTTTTGCACATCGACCCCAGAAACCATCCTTAACGCAGGTAGCACAGTGTTTTAGGGGTTGCATTGAATTAACAGGAAAAAATGATGACATGAGGAAAACAAGACCTTGCGTAAGGACAATTTCCAGTTACTCTGCTGCCAATTGAAATAATGTAACTTTTGAGCAAAACAGTCACAGGTGCATCGCTTCCTGCTGCAAGAACAACCAAACTGGTCATACAGCAGATACTGAATCACAGCTATTAGTCCAAATTATTTAGAAAAATGAGTACTAAAGTCAGATTACTTTCACATGCTGGGTTTTAAATTGTGATGGCTCATCAGCAACTACTCAGAGCAGCAAATACACTCTCTAAAAGGAACTACTTAGGCCATCTCAGGCTACACTTGTGCCCACTAATGAAGAAGAATCTTAAATCACGCACTGAGTATTTCTAGATGAGACTCTATCAGTCTGAAATCCCGCGCTAGGCTTGCAGGCAGGGAAGGTACTGTAAAGCATAATTCCACTGTTGGGTTACAGATCTGCTGGCTGTACTGAGCCTCTAAACAGAACAACGAACACCACATATATTTGAACAGGTTTTGTTGTCTATTTCTATTTTCCTGAAGGAATAACACATATAGACTAAAAAAAAAAATCGGTCATGTTAACGACCAGACACAAACAGGGAAGGGATTAACACAATCTAATCCATTTACTCCAGAAAGCACAATATGCAATAGATCTATATGAAAAATAACAGTTGGAATACTCCATAAAGGATTCTCTTCAATATAACCACAGTTAGATGTTAGTTTGCTTCTCATTTGGTCTTAATTTTCCTGCTTAGAGTCATTATATAAAGTCTGCCTGTTAAACTAACTAATTTTCCCAAGGCTGGCTGTTTCATGTTTATAAGATCAACAAGATTTTAAGTGTTCTTGGGAGCTGCTCTCAGGAGTTAATTCTAGAGTGAGGAAATGTAAACATGCAGGTGTATGGCTGTCTGACTCCGGCACAAAGAAGTATTCACTTATGGTCCAAAAAAAAAACCACAACAGTTGAAGATTTTTTTGTCCCTGGACTTTACAAATATATATATATATATTCATATACATACATATATGTATATGAAAACTAGAAATGCAGATAATCCTTTTGTTCAGTCAAGCAGTCTGTCTTCTTTCATGAGATATCAACATGTAACGAACATCTGGTAAGACGGGAATACAGTGAGCTCAGCCTGTTCCTCACCTTCACAGGTGGTATACCAGTGGCACACAGACAGATAACTAGGTCAGGGTATAGGACTAGTTGCTACTTTTTTCCACTGAATGAAATGACAGAAAAATGACAAAATTTTGACAGACTTGTGCTGTGCCTCTGAGGATACCCCTCTCAAAGCCATTTCAGTTATGCTGGTAGGAAGCGTGGAGTCCTGGTGTTCAGATTTCCCCATCTGCTGGCATCAGACCAGCAACTCTCTTCTTCATTTACTGCCCTTATGAATTTGTTTCCATTTTAATATCTGGTATGTGACTCGTCACAAGCACTGAAGCACAGACCCCTGCCCCAGCACTGAAAGTGGCTATATAGACTGTGAGCTCTGCGGTGTTAACTCTGCCTGGCTTCAGACCACAATTCATGCTGGGATGTCATATGTCTCCTTCTCATCCCACATGACACGATGGCCCAAGCTGCTTCACCCATCTGTTAGATTTTGTCTTTTAAAGAAACTCTTGGAAGGGGTGGAGACCAATGAGTGTTTGCAGGAGATGTAACAGTCTTCAAGTATTACAAAACTACTGTTGAAAAAGAAAGGAGATAAACCAAATCTAAGTGCTTTTAAAATCATACCCTTGAAAGAAAAGAACACTATCTCTGCTTGCAAAATAGAAACTCCTTTTAACAATTTCATTAAAAAATACAACTTTGCTTATTCCAGGAAGAAAAAGCAGAACAGCAAAGCTCTCAAACTGTATTGCAAATGCTAAAGCCAAATCCTCTGTGAGATACTGAAATCCTGCATTGCCAGTAAAACACTAATGGGAAACCGTTCTTTTCCATGCAGATGCCTTTAATAGCTGACTGTGCAAGAAGTATTAAAACACCTAGGAATTAAGTGCTGAAGTTTTTAGAAATTACACAAAGAAATGGAGAACCACTGAAGCGGAGCTTTCCAAGAGACTGCACCACCAAATTCTCTTCGCTCTGTGTGCTTCAGGTAAGCAAAACAATTCCAGTAGTGCTAGAAGCAACACGCTTAACCCTTAGGTTGGTGGCATTTTCTATGCTGCATACTACAAAGCCACAACTCTGCCTGACCTTTGGTAAGACTGGAATTGAAATCAAACCTTAGTGATGTAGGAGGCTGCAAGTCTTTTGTTATGTGTGTGTGGTGGGGGGAGTAAGGTTGAAGAGTGATAATTTTGCAGTCCTTGTAAATCACTGTTGCTCTCTTCAACACATTTCCAGCTAACGAAGAATAAACAGTTCCCGTACGCTTTCGAGCCTCTGATAAAGTATGCATTTGTGTATGTTTCTGTAATCAGTTTACTGATGAAAGTTCATATCAGACACAACATCTGGTTTGCAGCAAGATTTTCCTTTCCAAAAGAAAAACTGAATTAGTCTATAATGAATCATTCAACAGTATTGATATTACAATCTGAACTGAAAAAAATGTCACAGAACTACCAGACAGTAAACACAACACTAATAAGAGTAGGGGATCTAACTTTAACATTTTGAAAAAAATATATTTTCATTAATGTTTGGCATTCTCAATTTTTCTGTCATCTCACCTGAATTTACACTCAGCCATCCCTTTCTTTCTAGTCCAGTGCATTTTTCCATTTGGTATCTCACTGTTAGACTGTATCAAATGGCTAGAAAGGGATAACTTCTTCTGCCTAAAGAGCTGACCTCACCTTGCACAGTCTTAGCGTAGTCCAAAGAAAGAGAAAAGTATTGTGGATGGAGAAGGTAATTCCCACCAGAGGATCCACCTGAAACAAGTGTTTACTAAATCTGTCCCCTAGATCATACGGCGTACAACTCTTACACATGCAATGTGATCAACAGTTTTCAAAGCCCTGTGGGCGACAGGGTCACTCACTGTAATGTAGCTTTTATCACTCATTATCTGGACAAGATATTCTGAAAATTCATTTGATGTGAAGAGTTCGCAGTTTGTGTGGCACTGGAGACCAGACGTCTGGGTAGTGAGTCAGCGAATGATAGGTCAAGTTCAAAAGCTCTATTCAAATACAGCTATTAAGCATTAAAATTTGCAGCTATTGATCTGAATTCAGATTAGACGTAGGTCACGCAGGAACACAGTATCAGGACAAGGAACTCTTAAGTTGGCCAGAGCACATGGGCCTGTTGAGACCAGGGATGTCCATTCCCAGAACCCTCTTGCCTTGCTTGAACTAAGAAATGCCCCAAATAAGCTTTTTTCATTCCTTGGTCCTTTAAGAAGTTAATATCTTGGGCTTAGTTTCTCCAGCTTTGACTTTCATTTCAGGGCTTAAAATAATACTGTCTTGTCTGCATAGGCAGCCTCTGTTTCATTAAATAATGGCAGGAAAAAAAATCAACAGGATCTCAAGCCCAAAGCTTAAAAAATCTTAGTAATGTCCTCTTCTTTTGCCTTCCACTTCCTATCATTCACTTGAACAAACCATAAGCTTTTTTTTAAAAAAAAAAAAAAAAAATCAAATGGTAGAGTTTGATCTCCTCTTATTTTAAAACTACTTAGAAGCCAGAAGTACACATGGGAGCAGGAGGTCTTTCCCTCATCACAGGAAATCTTGTAGTAAAAGGAAGAATCATAACTGGTGATGGAATGTATGAAAATGAGGAATGCTACCCAGCAGCAGCTCTAAATCTTGTTATACTGAGGAGTGCGAGGTGACTAGAAAGAGGGCAGAAGTTACTGCACAAGGGACTTTGCAACACAGGTGCAAACAAAATGTATTGCAAACAGCAGTATGAAGTTCATTAGCAACGGTGATAATGGCTGTGCCTCTCCTGATGCGTGCCATGGAGCGCAAGCTGCACAGCGCAATGCCAATAGGAAAAGTAACACCAGGCTGAACTCCTCATATGCACTCCAGTCTGATACAGGCACACAGGAAAGAAATTCATCTCTGACTGTGTTCCAAGTCTGGGCAAGATCTAGAGAACATCTGCCAAGATACATTTAGCTGAAAGCTACGGATTTGGTGGAGCAGACAGCATCAACTTCCAGCAATGTGCAGGACTCCACATTTATAGTCGCATGAATATACAAATACGTATTTGCATTTGGGAAAAAAAACAGCTGTTGATTTTTTATTTTTGTATTTTTAACCTGCTTGTAAATAGATACATTTAGTTTTTCTGCATTTCATTTCTTGTATTTCTTTTAAATGCAAGCAAGTGTATACGTAATGGCATCCTGGGGTGGATTAGAAGGGGGGCGGTTAGTAGATCGAGAGAGGTTCTCCTTCCCCTCTACTCTGCCCTGGTGAGACCTCATCTGGAATATTGTGTCCAGTTCTGGGCCCCTCAGTTCCAGAAGGACAGGGAACTGCTGGAGAGAGTCCAGCGCAGGGCCACGAAGATGATGAAGGGAGTGGAGCATCTCCCTTATGAGGAAAGGCTGAGGGAGCTGGGGCTCTAGCTTGGAGAAGAGGAGACTGAGGGGTGACCTCATTAATGTTTATAAATATATAAAGGGTGAGTGTCACGAGGATGGAGCCAGGCTCTTCTTGGTGACAACCAATGGTAAGACAAGGGGTAATGTATTCAAGCTGGAACACAAGAGGTTCCACTTAAATTTGAGAAGAAACTTCTTCTCAGTCAGGGTGATGAAGTCTCCTTCTCTGGAGACATTCAAAACCCGCCTGGACACCTTCCTGTGTAACCTCATCTGGGTGTTCCTGCTCCAGCGCGGGGATTGGACTAGCTGATCTTTTGAGGTCCCTTCCAATCCCTAACATTCTGTGATTCTGTGTGATTCTATAAGGCACAAATAAAAAGAGAGAGGGGGCTCACAAGAATGTATGTCACTTGAAGCTCTGATGTGCTTATTTCCTTTTGACATTGAAAACGTGTCAGCACTTCCACTGCTAAATGCCATAATGAACCGGCCTTCTACTTATTTTTAAAATAATTTTTATCATGCACGCTAGATGGTGCTAAAGTTAAAAAATGAGTGGCAACTTCGATAAACTTTTCATGAGATGAGCAAAATACGTGTTCTTCCTTTGCAGTACTTATAACAAGAAATCAGGAAAAACTGCCTATTTACCCAACTGTCTTCCTGACTGCTGATCATCACACATTTTCCTAAAATTGTATTTCACTGGTTTTGTTCATAATCACTACTGATTTTTAGTTGCATATTTATGAAAGTTTTGTAGTCACTTATAGCATCGTGCATTATTGAGAGATGAATGAGTTACAGGAATATAAGTACAAGCTACAAATAACATGGAAATACCTTTCACCAGCCATCAGAAATTCAAGATCTGTGTTCATGACAGTACTGGCTTGTGGAAACATTTGAGAATAGAATTATTTCTCTCTCAGCGATCATATTGGATTAACCTATTAGTTTATGGAAAAGTTATCATATTACTTGACATTTCAAACAGACAAACTGTACCAAGTATGTCACTGACCTTTATTTTAGCTGCAGTCTAATTTCTGAGCAAATCAGGCTCCTTTCAAAGCAGCACAGAAAGGACTAAGCAATTCAGAGTCTGACACTGTTTAATAAGTGTCCAGCCCTGGCTGAAGACTGATAGACCCTCCTGAATTGGCAGTGATTGAACACAATTGGTCATAATCAGACACGGATGAGAACACAAAATTGGTGAGGAGCTGGACTGGTCACAGGAAAAGATACATGCAGACGTCTAATTACCGAGAAATATATAAATGCTTGAATCTGGCTGATAACATTACACTATTAATTTGAGATCTTTTCTATTTTTCTACCTTAGTATCTGTTCATGGAAAGGTATTTATTTCTGCAAGGTTAATAATTCCTTAGGTAAACCCAGAGGCTAACTTGGGCTGTGGACAGATGTCCTCTTCCAGATCTAGCTGTGCAGCTGAACATGCTACTGACGTATTTTTCTCCCATGGCCATCAGAGGTTCTCCTCTACTCCTCTCCCTCCTTGTTAGCAGATTCACACGCATCCTCTTTCATTTCAGAAAACACCACACTGTTAAGCCTATCTTTCCGGCTAACTTTGAAGCAGAAAACAGCAGGGTCCATGCTACTCTCTCTGCTGAGAGTGGGCAGAACTTCCCAGCGGACAACTAGTATGAATGAGCTGTGCCAGGGTGACATCTTCAGCCAGCATGGCTGTTTACAAAGTGAACGCCAACCCCACAGCCTCAGCCCAGTCCAGCTACCAGCTCCAGTTTTGGAAAAACGATGGCAAATTATTTCAGAATTGCAAATCAATGGTCTAGGGAAAAGGAAGTAGGAAGCAAATCTAATTGAATTTTACAGTACTTCACAAATACCCCTAAATATTTGCACAAAACCCAACAGTGGTCTTGATTCTTTTTATCCAACACCTGCTGCTCTGTCACAGTTCAGCATTAAAAAGCAAATGACTCCAATCTGCTGGAAATAACAAAAGGCAAGAGAGTGTCAAGTGCTGTTTGCACAAAAAGAACTGTGCAATAAAGAAGTTCATAAAATCACGAGCAAAGTTCACCTTTATCCTTTACAAATAACATTTCAACTTCTCTGTGTAACGAAAAAAGCAATATTTCATCACATACAGCCATCTTGTACCTTTCAGTGTATTATCCTATCTATTTTTTGCAGTGAAGTGAAAAGCATTTAAAAAGCTGTGAACAGAAATCACAATGGATTTAAATGTGGGGAGACCATTAGGAGCTAGTAACTCTCACCCACTCCTTGATTCAGAGAAGAATAATACATCTTTTTCTTCCTTACATCAGATAACAGCACACCTCTTCCATAAGAACTAGTGCCGACTTCTCCTGTGTTCATCGCTAAGAAGACCCTATATCTACTACCAGCTCTTGAATATATTTTTTTAAAACATCACAGACATTGCCACAAAGCTTTAAACCTAAAAAAGCATTTTTTAATAATTACAGGAGGATATTAGCCCTAACCTAAAGAGCCTAGAGCTTAGCCTACAATCCTACTTCAGGATTCTTTGTTGCCTTCAAGAGGATTTGCACAGATGCAGGAGTTTGACCAGAAGGGCATTTCTAGAAGTGTCACGCAACTTTACAGAGATTAATTCTGCCGTTCTTAGGGTCAGCATGGGATTCTTCCAGAACATCCCCAGACAGGATAAACTGACCTGCTCAGGAAATAATTTCTCTGCCTATGCAACTCCACAGTCTTATATACTGTCACCTGGTTTGAACTGAATGGTTAAATGAGATGGTTTTGGCTAGTCTGTTTGATTCTCTCCCAGGCACAAGAGAGAATGAATTGCAGAGTAAAGCCCCCTTTCATTGAGGATTTTACCCATAAGAAGACAGAGGGTCAAAGCACACTGTTGCAGACAGCAGTTTGCTGGGTTGTCAGGCTGTGTCTGTGACTTTGGTGATGTGCACCAATGAGTTTACACACTGGTTTTAGAACAGTATATGTAGGTTGGCCAGATGGGCAGAAGGCTGAAATCAAATCAGCAAAATGAAAAGAGCTAGTGAATCAGATTTTCTCAAATTAACTGCTATTTAAAAATAATAAGCAACTGCAATTGATTCTTATTAGTGCACCAAGGAAAGATGGAGAAAACCCAGAGCTAGGCAGCCATTTAATTTATATCCTTCTACTGAAATCTTTCAAATTTAATCCACACAAGCAGTAAACAGAAGAAAACTACTCAGCATTCAAGTAGCAGGTTTAATTATAGGCTGGCAAGGCATGTGTAATAGGTACAGCCAAGCCAAATGCTACAGCAGAACTCCTCTAAGCCTTAAGGAAGGCTTTAAAAGCCAAACATGTTGAGATTGCAAGTCTGCAGCAAGCCCCAGCCTTTGGAAGCGACAGTACAAAACCAGTGGCTCCAAATATCCGAGAAACTGGGCAGGTTTAAAATATTAATCTGGGCTTGAATTCTAATGATTTGGCCAATATGCCATCTAGGCTTATTGAGCTATAAGCCCATGTCAGATGTTCACTGCAGTCACCCTAATAGGTACAAATTTGTGATTTTGATGACTGTGTCATATTTCAAGTAAGATCTGAGCATGTGATATGAATCCTTATTAGTAAAGACCAATGGAAAGGAAGATGAAAGTAATGGAATAAAAACAGCCTTAAGCTGGAAAATGAAGGGGGGAGGGAGCAAAAACTTATAGATGGTTATAGCATGTTAATTATAATCTTCCTTTACATCATTCTGAAAAGTGAGTTAAAATTCAAGGGTCAAGGAAGCAAAGTAAACTAACATGGCAGGATTAAGGTGCCTGAGCACTGGCGAAGCAACTTAGAAGGGGAGTGGATCCAATTATGCCATTAGGATCCAAATATGCAGTTAAATGAGAGGGCTGGCAGTGTGTTCCAGTAACGCAGTAGTGGAACAGGAGCTTCTCCAGAGGGCTCAGTCACTCTGAACCATTTATTACAGTCCAAATGGCAGCAGTGACAATAAGATGACACTATTATGCCAGGGGTGACAGCAGCGCCAGCCAGACAGGCTGTCCCCATACTTACCATTTTAGAATAAGAAGCATCGGAGTGGTTTGTAGTGTCCCATACGCAATCTGCACAGAGGGACAGTCAGCAGTGATCCAGCCTTTCCTTCTCCCAGGCATTCAGCAGCAACTGAGCCAAACCCACACACCTGGGGAAGGGGAGCAGCATCGGGCCCTCCTTTCTTCTGAACATGTACATGAAGCAGGAGAGCAAGCAGAGACCATAAAAAGGGGAAGATATTTAACCATGCCTTAACTGTGCATATACAAATTGCAGGATGGAGTCTAGTTCGCTTGAAAAGGCCCATCAATACTGCACTTACTGTTACTAACAGGGAAAATAAACAATTGGGCAGGATTAAGAAACTGCTAGGACAGAGCCAGGCTCCTGCAAGCAGACCGTGCAGCACAACTGCCTTATGGATTATGGATTAAATGTGTATTCTAAGGATCAAAGGCATTCAGTGTAACTCTTCTTAGATTCACTGTCTGAAAAAGAGATTAAAATTCTATTGGAATTCTAGACTGATCTCCTGCCAAATCAGTTCATTTCTCTGCATGGAGCAGTGCTCCCAACTCTGGCAACTTTTTTTGGGAAATAGCCTATTGTGTTTCTGTGGGTTTGGCTGGGGTTTGTTTGGTTTGGTTTTGGTTTTGTTGTTATTGTTCTGGTTTGCTCTGTTTTACTTTTTGTTGTTGTTGACTGCAGAAAAATTAAGATTTTGAGAAATAAATGATACAGATTTTAAGTGCCCATCTCAATGAAGGGAATAAAACAAAAACAGAGTCGTTCATCTTATTCATATTATTATAGTCTCTAAATTTTGATTGCATCTGCCCCAATAATTTACCTTATAGAAAAATTAAGGTATGAGTAGTTCCTTTTTCCAGTATGTGACTACTGGGCAGAGTGAATGGCACAAATGACGGAGTTTGACGAATACAGCAAAAGCAAGTGCAATCTCCAGAGAACTGGAACAGAAAGCACTGCTTGAAAGGATGATCCTTCAGTCATGGACAGTTGTACCCATGTAACAAAAGAAAATCATGTTCAGTGCCCTGTTCTGCTGCCATTCTAGTTTAAGGTCGTACACTCTTCACTTACATCACAGCTTCACAGAAATCCTTGTGACGTTCTTTTTTTTGCTATTATTGTACAGAATGCTCTTTTATGTGCCTACGCAGAAGATAGTAGAGAAAGAGCCACTTGTAGCCCAAAAGTGATATGAACTGCTTCCTCCACATTAATGAAGCTATTGATTCAGATAACTGAGGAGCAAATCTCTAAAGTAATAACACAGCTAGCAAGCAGGGGGAAAAGACCTTACAAACAAATTAGGGAGTCATAGTCCCCCAGCATCGAAATCTGGCTCTAATCCTTCTCCTCCCCTTCTATTGCCCAAAGCAGTACAGACTAAGATTTACATCCTGAAGGAGATTTTGTTCCTTACAAGACTCTATTGAGCCACTTGAAAACAAATGTCCTCATCACATAATACTTGTGCCAATTCTAGCGCTTAAGGAACATCCCAGCTATGCAAAGCAGACATTGAGTACGTATCTCAACAATTATTGGTGAGAGACAATACTTTGGCCTGAAGCCTAGGTTTTATCATAATTTTAATGAGTAATAAAGAGTTTTAATTTCAATAAAGGAACACACATTTAATGTATACACAGATAATGCATATTTGAAGAAGCTTTGGTTTTGCCACAGTGGTAACAAGTGAACAAGTGGCTGTTAATGTAACAGGGTCCTAAAGCTCATGTAGGGCTTTTACATGAAATTGAAATGGTAGAAGTCACTTGCCTGCTAGTTTTCTATTGTCTAAAACAATCAAACCAGTCTCACAGAAAATATATTCTGCATTTACAGTGCATTATGAAAGTTCTGCATATACCAAGGATCAAAACAAAACATAGTAAAATGTTCTCTCCAATCGCTTCTGCTTTCAAGTACACAGCACAGTCTTGGGGTTTTTTTGTGTTTGTTGTTGTTGTTGTTCTGTTGTTTTGTTGTTGTTGTTTTTCTGATTGCTAGCATAAGGGAAAGAAAAACACTACGTTTATGTCCTTTCACTGCTGAGGCTTTGTATGTGTGAGCAATACCTTTGTAGTCAACTCGAGAGAGTAAAGTGGTCCCTCAAGTACATAGTTCAAACAGATAAGGGAAAGGCATTACAGTCCTACTTTGCAAGTGCTGAGTACCTTGAACCTCCTCCTTTTTGACTGAGGTTCCTTGTAAGTCTGGATAATGAGCTGACCACTTCCTCAGTTCCCCCAACAAAGGAATGCTTATAGAGATTATCCCCTCCTTGATACCAATGCTCCTCACCCTAAAGGACTAGTAAATGTGATGCATCTTGCCAAAAAAATCCAAACAGGACAGAAAAACTTGAGTTTTGCTAATTGGGATCTGCACAGGCCTCTTTAGGGCGGGGGGGGGGAAAGAAAAAGATAATCCATTCTAATGTACACACTTGAAAGAAAAATTAGTCTGTGGACCAAGCAGCATGGATCCACAGAAATCCTGCCTTCTCCAGGAGAGATGGGCAAATTAGGAGATGGAAAGAGTTGCCTTGAACAAACCTGTGAAGTAGCAGCCATTACTTCTGTTCAGAAGCCCTTTGTATGATTGTCCTTCTCTGCAAAAAAACGTTCAATTTATTTGGGAAAATTAATTCAAATGTTAGTAAGGAAGACAATTCAGATTACGTTCCGTATCCACATAGAAGCCACCAGTTCCACGTGCTACCAAATGAACAACAGGCAAAGTTTTTGACACTAATGCTGGCCTGCAAAGTTCAGATGGGCCAGTGCACTGGAGACTGCAATGCACTGTAACTTCCAGTATTTTTTTGTGGACTATGAGTCCTTTTGCCTGGATTCAGTTCAATCCTACGAAGTTTTCTAGTGTTCCAATGCAGTGACGAATACCTCATCTCTGTCTTCCTGACTTTTCAGTCTTCTTTCCTCATCCCCCTTTCCTCTACTTGTGTCTTTAACTCTAGTGCTGTTTAAACAGCTCATCAATTTTCAGTGTCTTGATTATTCAACAGTCTAATGTAAAACTGGATGACAGTGTCAATGCAGAAATTTCATTTCCTGCAAAAATGGCCAAGAGTCACAAAGTTTGTACACAAAGACACTTTAATGCAAATCAAATAGTACTGTTTCATTCTAAGGTGCTCCACATCCTTAAACACTCAACATTGAGCTTCCCAGTTTTACCATTCCCTTGAGAAACTAACTTTTAGTCTAAACAACAGAATTTTAAAACCACTTCTCTTTAATGCTTCTCTTTTTTATTTAATCAATACCGTAATTCAATACCGTTAAATCTTAATTATTTATGTCAGGAGCACATTCTGCAAATTTGCTGATCACTATATAGTACAACCTAAAACTCTTATCCAAAACCCATGTATTCCAAAATTAGTTTTCCTCCCTCAACATGCAACATTTGAATAAAAAAAGTCCTGACTTACTCCAAAAAATTCCACTGTGCAGTTATATAAACTCAGATCTCTTGACACCCACTCTGGCTTATGAAGACACAGGTTTATATAAAGGACCTTCAAGAGAAAATAAAAATGAATATTATTTTGCTGAAATTTACAAAGGATTCTAACACTTCCATTAGCATAGCAGTACACATACATAAAGACACTGTGTCCACTATGTCGTACTTTGCGACATATCTGAAGGACTATAATTGTTCTCTGCGCAAGGCTGTGGCACGTTGTGCTGTGACTATATCAGAAACTACAATGCAGCCATTCCATTTTATTTAAGACTTCATATTTAGGAAAGTAGCTGTGTTGAAATTATATTTGTTAAAAAAAATCTTAATTTAGATTAATAAAAAGTGTACATTCTGTAAGTGCAGATTCCATTTCACTGTTTCTACTGATTATTTGCCCTCCATTTCTGTTTCAATACTCAGTTTTTCATAACAAGCTGCAAGGTTTGGACTACAGAAATGAAGGCTATATTTGCCCTTAATCACAACACTGTTTTAAAAGATTTTGTTTTCATGTCACCAACACATTTCAAGCAGTCTCAAGTATTTCAAAGCCTCATTGTTCCATCCTACAGAACTAAAGCTTCCATCACTAAATAGTGGCCTTTAAAAATGATCTGAAAACAATATACAAAATATTTCAAGAGAGCAGAATAGCTATGTAGTTGAAATTGGCAACGCAGACATTTAAACATTAAAACAATGTTCCTGCTTTTTATATGAGACTGCTGGATACAAAAACATTATGCATTTTGCGTGGTTTTCTAGCCCCACATTTGTTAAGAGGAGAGGCAGATTTTCAGATAATTTCTTCTTTAGCTAACTGGAAAACAGATCATATTGCAAATGCAGTGCTGATGCTGCCTAGATTCTCTTGCTCACATCCATGGTAAGTACCAGACTTCTTGTCCTTGCTTCTGAGGTTTATGTTTATACTCAGTGTCATTGCTGATGGTTGATACATGTTAGCTAGTTTTAAAATAACTATCTTAGGAAGCTTGATAAAAACAGTACTGAGCTCTGATTTGCTGTGGATATACTGTTACAGTTTACACAGGAGTGTGCCATCTTTGCTCACAGCCAGTGGAAAAATGTTTAACTCAACAGAAAGCACGGAGCTGCATCATATTGTGGTAAGGAGTGTCACAATTTCTACAAAAATTTAAATTTTTATGCCCAAACCCAGCAGGAACGTGTCTTCAGCTAATCTTCTGTCAATGCTTTCGGTTGAAATTCGCAGGTAAATCCTGTATCCACCTCTGGAGAACATCTTGCAGGAAAGGTAAGATGGAGAGAGCAGGTAAAGACAAACGTGCGATACATGGCGTGCAGTTTCTCTGTACACTGTGCATTTCAGGGGAGGGAAAGTCTCTGTGCAGCTGCATGCAAAACAGTTTAAAGACAGAGCAGAAGTTATTCCAGCAGTCTCCTCTGTGTCTTACCCACCCCAAGGGTCCGGCCACTGCAACCTGTGAAATGATTGCCAGGCAGGGGCACAGCATTATTTCCAGTGCCTCCAGATGAAGCACCTCAGCTTGAAGCTGCAAAGGAGGATTCTTCCTTACCTTGGCTATTTGGTGCAAAAGAGAACGGTATCGGGCAGCTGACAGCGTAACTGAGTCGCATTACCCATCTCCCTCTCTTCAGAGGGAAAGAAGAAAAAAAAAATGACTTCACATCAGACAATTATGGACACTAATACTTTTCTCAAAAGCAGAAACACACAGAGATTTTTACAAAATACTGGCTAGACACTGTCGCACACTGACAAGAAAAGAAACAATTCGAGTACAAGCATAATAAGGCAGGATAAAAAAATCCGCCACCTTACAGCTAATGACACTTCAAAAATGAGTCTGCTATGTGTGATTTCACTGATGCCTGAGGGAGACAAAGCTCTTTCTGTTCATGTTTTTCATACTTTCAGTCAACCACATTGCTGAATAATCATGTTTTCTTTATTTTAATGGGCGAGGAAGCTATTATACAGAAGGTGTTTCCATATGTCGCAGTTAATAAAGGCAATTCTTACTAATAAGAATAGGTTGTCTCTGCTCAGTTATCTGATGAAAAGCCCTCCTGCTGTGAGGGAAAAACAGATCCTGTGGCTACGAAAGACTCCTAGGGCTGCACACTGCAGCGGCTACTAGAAAGAACTGTAAGCAGATGAATCCCAGGTCTTCTCTAATTGAGTCCAAATCAGCAACGTTCACCAGGGTGCTCAGGATACTACTAGGAGCACTTCATGTCATAATATCTCCTTCATATTCATCCTTGTTTTGCTGGTGAAAGACAGTGGACAAGACCTGAATCCATCACTCCAGATGATCATCAGCAAGTCCCTTCAGGAGGTCAATGTGCTTTCTTTTTTGAAGAAGCATCTGCATCACTATCCCGAGAGCTCAAAATCCTACAAGGAGAGTATGGCTAGTTATAGGCTGAGATTACAGATGCTCTTTCAGGCTGAAGCCATATAGCGCACTGGGGGAAAATGATTTTCTGGGAATCACCCAGAGGTATGAGACACCACTTACATCTGTCTTTTCACCCACAGAGCTGAGTGCACATCCACAGCTGGATGAAAACCTCACACCTATACTCTACTGTTAGAGCTACCTAGTAAAGAGATAGAAAAAAGAAGTCTTGCAGCTCATCTCAGCTTACTGTGATGCATTCAGTGTCTGACTACCTCTTAAAAAGCCATATGGAAACACAGCCTATTGAAGGACACACAACTTGCCTCACAGAATCCACATATCCCAACGAGGTTTACACAGCAGTGCTACACATTGGTTGCCTTTGATTTCAAACCAGGGCAGAGATTGTTCACCTGTAAGTACCTGAGTAGAAAAAAGACCTGCCTCTGTTGCCATTCCCACCTTCATAGGGACTGACAAGTTTCCTACAAGTAGTTTCAAAAGGCACATCATCTCTCCATGGTAAGTATCCACCTATAGCCTTACAATTATGAACTTCAAAGCATTCTGCAAGACATCTTTTTATCCAGACGTATCAAAATGTAGAAGTTACTTTGTGGAGAGACATTTCTAATTGAAAATACTCTATTTCTTCATGTTTTCCTGGGAATGGTGTTCTGCTGGTTTTCACTATTAGAATAGGCTTCAAGAAATGCAAAAAATATCCAAATAAATAGGTGGATGCTTGCAAATATATAGACAATGGGACCAGTTCCTACACATGCAACTAGTCCAGCTGGATGCTCACTGTCACACATACTTTCCAGGATTTTAACCAAAGCTAATATGGCCAGCATTTTGAAAACTGGACACTAATCATGGGCACTTCTTAATTCAGTCTAAGTTTCAGAACTGCTAAACAACTCCTGTCTTCATTTCAGAGTCTGGATGCTCAGCAGTTCAGAAAATCAAATCCAAAGTGACTCAAGCCAATACTGAGAAATATGAACACCCCAAGACTGCAGTTGTTTTTGAAAATGCAAGCCCCTCAAGGCTAAATCCCACTTTAAGGACACTGCAAGAGATTTGCAAGCTGCATATTTTTGTACCAAGCCACTAGAAGGCATAGACAAATGTGGTGGGTGGACTCTGCAGCCATACTCCTTCAGTGTGGTCAGTGCAAACAGTCCCTCCCTGACCAGCCAACGCTGATGACTGGGAACGGAGGGAACAGCAGGACAATCTGGGATAGACCTGCACAGTGAACCAGAAGTAGCCCCTGCAGAGAGGAGGGAAGACAAGGGCTGCTGTTGGATCCTGCCCAGAACACAGAACCCAGCCACAATCTGTCCGTACATTGTTTCTGTCTCGAAGATGTGGAAGGTCCTGTTGTATCTGCATTCACGATTAAACATGATTCTGACATGATTATGGTGCTGATGCTGTCGTATCTTCAGTGCATGATGGTTCCTGGGTTTGTTTGTGCCTGCCTATTGCTCATGAGAAACTTTGTCTTGGCAATGATCGGAGAACAAGGTGTTCTGGAAGCTTTTTTCAGCTGTGATCTGGTGAACTTCTTACGGATTTTTCTGTATGGAGAGAAAGAGGAAAGGAGGGGAAGAAAGAGAGAAACAACAGAAGAGATAAATCTCAGTCTTTAACGGAAGACTGTTCAAGAGCCAATAACAAACATAACAAATACTCTTACCAGAGCAGGAAGGCTAGTTCATGGAAACGAGACTTACAGTCAACAAGAGTGAGCCCTGTCCATCAAATGATGATTCACAGTTGTCTCCAACTAGTAACTGACAATTGCTCAGTGAAAAGTGAGTTGGTGTTAGACAATATTTGGACAACAAGATTTAATTACATGAAGTCTTGGGCCAGAATGTTCAAATGGGGAATACCTCCATGGGAATTTCTCAGTACAGGCATGAAGGACCACAGAAGAAAGAATCTCATTGGCACTCAAGTGAACATGTTATCTCTGTAAAAGTGATGGGCTGGGAAAAATTGTTATTTGCACTATATCAATTCTGCAGATAACGCATGATCCAAATCTCTGGGCTTTCTGTACTAGTGCCTTCCAGGTGCTGTAAATTCACCGTAATTTTAGACTTTCAGATGATAAATCAAACATATCGACTACAGGCAACCATGTTGTTTATATTGTAATCTTATATATCCAAGCATAGTTAATTCTGAAACAAAAAGCTTTGTTTTGACCAACTGCTCTGTCTCTCTACTATTATAAATCAATAACCACACCAAGTGTATGCAGGGTAGAGCATCAGAAAACACAGAAATGACACACACAGAGTATGTCAAGAACCACCTTCATTGGCAGAGTCCTGAACATCAGACGTTACTGGAAAATTACCTATTTTCCGAATTCACTCAAGTCCAGAAGCCTAGCTTTCATTCATGTAGTTTTATAAATTACAGAGATTTTGAGCTTATGGAAATGAATTTAAGGAAAGTGGGGCCTCAAACACTAAATAAGAACAGGCTAATTCAAACTTTTCAAGTTGAAAATGTGACCTGACTGCAAACTACAGCATGAAGACATGTCTACCTGCGTCAAGGCTTTGAGATGGTAACTCAAGAAGTTATTTGTCCCTTTCATTTAATGGGTTGTTAACACTGAAACTAAAAAATGTTGGCACATGACACTGAAAATACAGGATCAGCTTAAAATAAAATCTATGAAATACTAAAATAATAATTTGCATATGAAATTTCAAACTCATATTTAGTTACTGGTTTAGTTACACGAATATAAGCTTTCAGTCAAGTAACTGGACCACAAAAGATAACGCAATCAAAGAGAAAACAAAAAGCCAAAATCAGGAGAATATACTGTGCTTTTAGCGGCTAAAGGGACCCTGAAAAATACATCTATTTTGGTTAATATATTTAAAAGGTTCAGACAAGTAGTCATTTTAGATGCTTGAAAGAAGGATGTCATGAGCATCTCAGGGCCTGGAATACCAAATTAGGATTTAGCATCATTCAGTAATAAGCAGAACAGAAGAAAAGGAATTGCCGGAAAGTTAAGTTTAGGCTTTTCACACAATCCCACAGAGACATAAACTTACTGTTTGAGTACTTACTTTACATGGTCATCTTAAATTAGGCCTAAGAAGATATTCAACTGATTGGCAAGATATTGCATATCTTCCAGTATAGTAAGATCATAGAAATGTAACCTGAGATTGGTAGAAACATGTATTTCTAAAATAATGAGGCAGATAGGTTTTGTAAATTCATATGAATAGACAATAGCGATTACCCACACTGATTTAATAATGGGGATCATTCCAGCAAAATCTTAGAAAACTGGATCCCTTTTGATACAATTGTTTGCAAAACTCTATATTTATTTACAGAACACGTGGTCATTAATCATTAGAGAATACCGTGGTTTAAAAAATGTTAGGTAATAGTCTGCCCTTCTGAATTTTTAATAAGGCAACTTCATAAACTGCCAAGAAGCTCCTACTCAGGAAAGCAATTTGCAGCTAACGCTATATGTAAGGACAAGAAAGTATTCGTGATTACAATTTGTGATTATTGTGTAAGGACGGTAAAGTCAAAAGATGTAGTTATTCTCACCAAATACTGGTTCAAAACTAGAATGAAAAAAGGCAGAACAAAAAAGGAGTCATCATCAACATTACATAAAGCAAACCACAAAAAGAGTGTACTCTTCAGGTAATATAAACAAAAGCAGCTCAATATAGACTGTCAGAAGAACTAATCTGGTATGCACTCTAAAAAGACAAACCAGCACTTCTATTTAAACAGGATTCTGAAAATGCTTCTAGAAATTAGTTCTCTGGGACGTAGCCTTTCAGAAATAAAATTGCAAGAATGGAAATTTCCACTGACTTCATGAACGTAATATTTAAAACAACCATTTCACTAAAAGCCAAAACTGTTCTTTTTATGGCAAAAAATACAAAGGGTGGAGGGAACTGATTCTTTACACTACAGAATTTAGCATCTAAATACAGACGAGCTTTTTGAGAGGCACTGATCAGGTTCTGTAATGCTTCAGAGTCTTTTTTAACACTTTAACATGCAGGTTGTAATAGAAGCTGATGAAAGGCAGGAAATTCAAAGATAAGGCTGTCGGTGGCCCTTTCACTGCAAGCACTTCAACACACTCTCCTCCCTCCCCCAACAATACAGTGAATTAAGAGCAGAGTCACCTTTAATGTTCAATTTCCTGTCCCTTTTTCAGTTAATACCAGCCATATGTTTTAATTACATAAAGCTTTTATTCGGTGATGGCAATAAATGGCTTTAATAACTGTAGCATTGATAACATCCTTTGCAGTTGCTATGAAAGAGTAATTGCAATTTTCCCCTGATTTTTCCTTTGACTTTTGAACTAGTGCTTGAAGTATGATGCATTACAGACTTCATTTGAAATGTGAATTAAAAAGTATTTTAAAGCCTTTGTATCGTACTTCTAGCCCTCCTGAGACCAAAGGTATGAGAATGAATCAAACTATTAATAGGTGATTGGTATATAAAGCCCACCGTGCTCATTTTTTTGTCAAATGTGATGCACTGCTGCTAATGTAGGAATAAGACAAATTCTTTCTGTCTGCATGAAACTTCAACTAGTAACTGCAGATAAAGCTATGTAAGACCCCTGGCACCTATTCAGGGAAATATGGAAACGTGCACAAGTACCACACACTATTAAAGTCTAGCTTCTCTTTGCAGGTTTCATACACAGACTAGAACCTACTGGGTAGAAATAATAGTTACGCTGTATAGGGTATTTATGCCACGCTTAAATTTAATCAGGCAAATCATCTCAATGAACCAACCCCTTCTCAGGATCTAAGTGAATTCCATGTAACTAATCATCTGGTGAAGTTAAACACAATCCTATATACTCTGCTATGTCCAGCTCTCAGGAATGGGATAGCTGCTATCAAAATTTGTCATTTGTAAAAGCTGACTCAAAACTACCCTGTTCTAATTATGCCATACATTGAAACAGCAGCAATTTTTAAACATGAATAAAATAAAGGTGACCTTCCATTGATGTTAGTCAATAATGTGTTTTTCAAGCCTTTTCTAATAGGAATTAAAGGCATTACTTGCTTTAGCTCTCTTTATATCACGTATATGTGCCTGTTACTGCTTCTATATATAAATTGTTATGCATCTGTCTCATCTCCTCTGCATTAGACTCAGAGTTGTGATGACTAGAGTAACTTTGGTCTATTCAGCTATACCAACAGTACTTCAGAAGTAATACTAAATAAATTCAAGTTATGGCAGAAGTTTTTTACTGTGAGAAAAATTAACTGCATGAAAGGCCCACTGACATTTTAGCAATGACAAACCTTATTTTGAAAGAAACAAAATTTTCCTATGAAGGGGAATTGCCCCCAACACACACACTTTTGAGATTCCCATAACCCTTCTTAAATATCGAGGTCCAGAAGTGCTTTTGATGCTGTTTCCACTAAAAATATATTAAGGACCTAACAGAAACCCAGCTGCAGAGTTTTAAGCTGAAGGGCATAGTATTATAATACGTTTCATGGTCTACCAAAATTAGTTTGATTTTTTTGCCTGAGTCTTTCTTAGACTGATGCCATTTGAGCATTCTTATATACAAAGACCTAGTACTGTGGAAATATTATTACCCAGTTATTGTTGGTAGCACAAAGAATATGCACAGGTCGGCAGCAGCCATAAGAGAACTGATCCCCTGGACAATTGTAGCTGAAATTCCACCCAGTCTCTAGACTGGGGTGAAGTATTCTGGTAGGACTTGGCAACTGTAAACAGCAACTTAAATGTGTCAGGTGTACCAAATATGGGGAACCCTGGGAGGAGGTGGAGTTTTACACATTAACTACAGCAAGGCAGGATTTTGCAGTCTGCGAAATTTGCAGCCAGTCTAATCATCAAGATGTTCAGAGAGAAAAACTAAACTGAAAAAAGTCTTCTAGACAAAAGATTAGTGAAGTTGCTGCTGCTTCAGGGCAATATAAGTTTTGTGCAATGTAAATTTTCAGTGCGAACTCAAGGCCAGTTAGGAAAAACAACTATTTAAAAAATAACTATAATTCCTTGGGGGTTATTAGACCTAATTATCATTCATTTCTCTGAGGGCTTGTTGTATCCAGAGGTACACTGTAACTATTCGGTGGATTAAATTACAAGGTGGGGAACTATCTTAGGAGGCTGATAGGCTTTCTATTAATTTGAACAGGCTTTTAAACAAAGTGGAAGGCAGAAATGTGTGCAATGCTGAGTCTGCTCAAAGAGAATTTAACTGAAATGAAGCTGTAGGCACAGATTCTTAGAAACCTGACAGGTTACAGAGAGACTGAATGACTCACAGCACTTCCTACATTTCTACCTGTGTGGAAATGAGAAGTATTTTATTTAACTGTCTATGTGGCTTGCTGGTTTAGACAGGTTTTTTTTTTCCTCAGGACTTTGAGCAAAAGCTTACCCATATTCCATTAAAGTTTTAATCTAATTTCCAAATGACGGAAACTAGGAGAAATATATTTGGAAGGCAGAAGTGGGTTGACATTCATAGGCTTTTTAAAATTAAGATCCTTCGTGAAATTTTCATTTATAAAACAAATTGGAAGTGTTTTAATAAGCATTGGACTATGAGAAAGCAGTTGCGATGAGCCACTTAGTTGCATTATAAAACTCATACAGATGGCAGAGAGAGTGGTACAACCTTTATAAGATTAAAGAGGTGCTGCTGTAGACATGCCAGCATCATTTAAATGTTTTAAGAGCTTGTCTTATTTTTCTCCTCCTAGCAAGGAAATGTCTTCCTTTGCTGGTGTTTATCTTCCAATTTGGTATAAATATTTATGGAGAAAAACTGTTCTCTGTGAACAATAATTTACAGATACACCACTTACAAATTACAGTGTCAGATCTTCCTAAGCAGCTTAATATAGTATTTTCAAGCATTGCACCACCTTGAGGGTTTCTCTGATGTTTTGTGTTTCAGAACAACAGCTTATAGCTACTATGTGTATATGTGTGTGTGTATATATATAAAAAGAAATAAATAATGGGGTTTTGAGTGTTTTCTTTACCGGGAGGAAAAATCCAGGTCAAGTGTTTAAAGCACAGACTTCTATAACTGTGTCACACCTGACTTGTCGCATGGCATAAGCTACCTGTGTCTTTCTACCTGCTGCTGATTTAAAATCTACTCAAAATCTCCTCGGAGCAGAAACCATGTCTTTGTGTGCATTTTTAGAGTGCCTAGAACAACAGGAACCTAAACCATTATTGAAATGATTTATATCCAGTTTTACTGCAAACAACTGGCATGGCTTTTGGAAAAGTCATCTCATTCAACAGGTTTTTCCATGCTTTCATTGTCCCTGAAAATGGCGTATTTCATTAATATTTTAAAGTGGTTTAGGATGCTTGGAGAGAAGGAATTAAAGAAATGCTGTCTTACAGCAGTCATCATTTGATGACTAAATCTAAATCTTAACAATCAGCAATGAAATTATCCTCCCAGTTCATCTGTGAGCTTGGTACGTACCACCAAGAGACTAAAGTCACCTACTGCAGATGGCCAGGACAAAAATGATTACACTCCAGTTTCAGTGCAACGCTGACTTCTCGCAGAAGCCAGCAGCAAGGAGACCCCACCAGACTGATTTGTGGTAGGCACAGTTTAAAGGAAAAAAACCACAACCTTGATCGAGCTGGTAGCAATCACGGACACCACAGAGCTCAACATGGATTAAGTAGCTCAGGATTTGCCCTGCATCTCTGGTGGAGCTTTGTTAACTCGGCAGGGATGGTATTTCACGTTACACACCACGGAGCAGTGACTACAGCAGAGGCATGCTCAGAGCCACGTTCCTCAGGCAGTTTTCCCCTCAAAGAAAGGAGAAAGGCCTGTCTTTGGATTCATGGCGCTTCACCACAGCGTCCAGCTTTGTACAGTGGATTACAACCAGTAAGTCCCAGCAAAGGTAGCTCAGTGGAATGGGTAAAAAGTAAATTATTCATACTCCTTAGAAAAAACCCACAGTGGCTCAAGCTTCAACAGACGCATAACCTGAGCTATAGGACAGCTGCTCTTCACCTTATCTGAAATTCATTAGCCTCTCCCTAGTCACCATCGACTTGAGAGGTTGCAAGGCATTAAGCTTGCTGTCAAAGAAAGAGTTGCTTAACCTCTCCGCCCCATGAACACACACACAAGATCACTGCAGATATGTCAATACATAGGCACCCTGGGAATCCCAGGAGCCAGAAAGCTTTCTACAGCTCACAAACTCCAGGAGATCTCAAAGCAAATCCTTTATTCTTCCTAAATGTATCAGCAGGGTGTGGGTGAACTCCTACACTACATAACTTTATCTTCTACCAGTAGGAATTTTTATTAGCATCTAGCTATCCTGCAGAAGGATGGCCACTCTCTATACTGATTAAACATCACGTGTTATTAGATGAAAATATTACCCACATGGCGGCATTAATTTTTTTTCCTAAGACAGGCAAGAAATTGGAGAAAAGGTGCATCAGAGCTGTCTAAGAGTGGAACACAACGTTGCTTGCACCTACTCCCCACACATCTTCCATATTAACTCAAAATTCAAGCATTATCCCAGTCTTTAAGATGACAAAAATGTTCAGAATATACAAGTCCTGTTTCTGGCCTTGGGTTGTAAGTATTAAGTGGCATTTCCCCAGCAACATTAAATACTGTGCTGAAAACTTTCAAAAATATCACGCTAACTAAATATGGTTATTTAAGTCCAAGATAACAGAAAACTTTCCGTTATATGCTCAGGGGGCTGTGAGGGAGGAAGATAATTTACTTCTGTTGCTCTTTCCAACTCTGACACACTTCAAACACCCCATCTTAACTACTTTAGCATTTTATTTATTAGGATAAAATCTTTTTTGTATGGCTTTTCATTAGTTCATCTTTCTCTCTCTCTCTCTTTCTTTCCTTATCTTGTTTGATTACTTCAGAGTAGGTTTCACCTGAGATTTTCGGCCTGGATGCTGTATTACTGCATATAATATTACCTGAGGCTCAAAAATTGACGACATTTTTCCTCTTTATCAATTACGCATATACTTTTCCTGGAATAATAGATGCACACATAGAGTATATTTGGAGGAGCTTGTTGGCATTCTGGCTACTTGCTATTAAGCAACAGCTGAAAATCAAAATTAATCAGTCTTACCAGAAACAGTTGGAGAACAAAAGTTCCCTCACAAAACATTCCCCTGGGGCTCTGCTTCACACCATCGATCTCTCGCATAATCAGCACTTACTCTGCACACAGAAGCTCTGATGCAGAATATGGATTAGAAATCTGTACTGTGGCATCAACAGAGAAAGCTTTGCCACAGAAAGATTTCACGCTAATTTCTAAGGCCAGCTTCGTTTCAAAGATTGGATTTATTTTTTTTTAATATTCATGTTACCAAAGGTCTATTAGAGTTCATTTCTGATGCTTATCCTCCTACGGTCAGCGCTTTTCATATCAGTATCTCATAGTGCTTGCTGGACTGCTTAATTAAAAACTGTACAGCATCCTTAAGAATAGGTATACATCAATATCATTCAATTTTACAGACAAAAAGGTGGAGCTACTCAGAGGTTAAATTACTTGTCTGGTGTCATCAACAACAGAGGCAATGTAGGAATTTTAACGTGTGGATCTGTGCTTTTTCCACTAACGATGCTTTCATTGTATTTTGTCAGGTAAATGTTTGAGCCCCTATCCATAATACAAGTAAGGAAAACAGCCAGCCAGTCTCCTTAGATGTTTGACAAGAACTGTTATCTCTGTGATTGGCTTTCACAGTCTCAGTCATTATGTTCTCTTTGGCATTTTACATTTAAATGCCTAGGTAGTTACTTATGCAAGCTTATTCACAAAAAGAGACGAACTAACATTTGTTTTTCCACATCCTTATTTACATTAATGCCAGAGGGTCATGCATTTAAAAGACCCTAATGAGTTTAAAAAAAAAAAAAAAAAAGCAAAAACAACCCCCCCCACACACACATAAAAAAACCCCCAAAACCAAACCAACCAAGCAAAAAGAACAACAACAAAAACCAAACCAAAACAAAAAAAACAACCCCCCCCCAAAACAAACAAAACTGCCCTCCACCAACAAAAAATCCCCCACCAAAATGCAACAACAAAAACCAAAACCAAACCAAACCAGAAACAAGAGAGGAATACAATAAGAATAAATTGTTAAATACATTCACCAAAATGTAACTCAGAATTAGTCCTCTATCTGTAATTTAAATGAAGAATCCAATACAGGACAACTTATAAATGAAAGTTAGTAGGCAGTTCTGTGTGAATTTTAAGACTGTGAGGATCACTGACATATTTTTGAATGTGTTCACCACTGTACAGTTTTATCATCTTCTTTGCTGTTTAACTTTAGCAACAGTTTGTTCACCACAGGATTTCCCTAGTTTCTATATCTACATGCACATTATTGCTGTGTATTTCTGTGCCTTCAGATGAAATAATTCTTATCCCTGTGCCCAGTTTATACTAAAATTACTATTGCTCACATGGCACAAAAATTGTAAAATGGGAAAAAGATATCTGAAGACTGACATTGTGCGGTGTTTGAGGATTACAATCATCAACAGCTCTGTGCTTTAGGCATAGGAATGTTGAGACCAGCGTAATTTTAGTCCTAAACCAGTGTTACTCTAGCCTTGCTATAGGTAACAATTGTATAATTAATCTTGTCTTTATCTTTTCTTCGATACTTAAATACACAGAAGGGTCTGCCGGTCTGACAATTTAGCATTTTTATTGTTATTTTGCCTGTTTCCAAAGGCTTCAAAAGAGAAATTGGCTTCCCATACAAAGATATTTCTTTATAGAAAAATTTCTTCTTGTTCAAAACCAAATTGGTTTTAACTCCCACAATAAAAGACAACCAAATCTTACAAGATGACACATTCCCACCGGGGATGTGGATTTAGGAAAAAACTGAGCAGGAAGCTAACAAAAAACTAAGCCCTAAGACTTTCAGTTAAAACATCCTGTAAAGAGGATTGGGTTCAGCTACATCAAATCCTCTGCACAAACACAAAAGACAGCTTCTGAAGGAAAACCTTCTGAAATGGCCAACCATACCGCAGGAAATTCAAAATTTGTCAAGAACCGTAAGAAAACAGGTTAAAAGAATTGTATGAGATTTCAATTTAACATCTGACATCTAAGGCGTTTTACTGACTACATGATGTACTTTAGCTGACAGACTGCATTCAGTGGGAGTTGGGCATGCACTTAAGAGCTTTGCTGAATTGGGTCTGGAACGTCTAACAAAGGGAACGAGATTTATGGAAAAGTTAAGTACTTATACAGGAGCTTCTCCACCAACATCTGCATTTAAGACAATCCTTAATGCACTTACTATTATCCCAGGGTTTCATTTAAGTTCTTCCCTCCCCTCCCTCCAAGTTTCCTAAGACAATAAATTTTTGCAAAAAGTCTCATTTCAGAAATTATATTTCCCTCCGAAATGTAAAATGCTCTGGCTACTTGTGCAGCTACTGTCTGAATGTGAAATGACTTTCATCAAAGGGAGCAGAGAAGACTGCAAGTGGTTGAGTAACACCTCTAAATGTGTCTCTTTAGCCGAGTTCAGTGAATTAACCACATTCAAGCTCCTACTAAGATGCAATTGCAAAAATATACTTCAGTTTCTAAGCCCCCATAGAGAGGCAGCATATTTGAATTTCTGCTCACAACGGGGTAGGATCAGACAAGATCATTTTACAAGATCCAACAGTGTGACTTTTCAGGCAGCAGTAAGTAGGTCATTTCCAACCATCTGTTTTTAGCCTCAGTCTCCCTGCGGTCATCACTGAAGCTGTGCACCAATTAATTTTCACCTGCTAATCAGTGGAGACAACCCTGAAACTAACACATCACTCAGTTTCAGTCAGTAGCTTCTAGACTACTATGGGTGGCATTTCCATGAGATTTTATTACCAATAAAGGTAATAAAATCATCTTTCTCTAAAAGCAGATCCCCTATAAGGCTTCTGAATTGCTCCATGTACAACAGACCTGTAAAAGAAGAAAGTGCTCTTTGTCTGATTCTTCAGGCGATTAACAGAGGGTGCATAGACAACTGCCTTCAAATCTTCGGAAAAGAAAGTATCTAGGCACCTTGTTAATTTTGATACGAGGAATTTGGCATCGAAATGCTTGGAGATACGGACTCAAAAGACCTGCTTGAGGTCTCACGGGAAGTCTGTGAGGGAGCAGGGAACTGAATCACATTTTCCCAAGCCCTAGGTAAGCACTCCAACCACTGCAACAGCTTTCCCTTCCCATGTAGCTTTAAACAGGGTGAGCAGCTTACTGCAATGTCACTGAAACCTCATCTTAAACTGTGAGAAGATTAATACATCACTCCAAACCAGAATGGTTGTATTTCATTTGTTCCGAAGACTTATAAAGCAAAACTCCTAATACCATGCGCTCTTCAAATCTACCAGCTATAACTAATGGCACAACTTATACTGAGCCTTGGGTTTTGTTACGTGCATATTTTCCATGTTTATATATATTATTCCTTTTATAAGTTAAAAAAAAATTACATTCTTCAAATGAGTTGATTTTAGCTTCATGGAATGATCCTGCTTTTAGAAACAAACTTGTGCATTATCACAGTAGTGTTAGTTTGACTTAGTAGGTACTGTAAAAGGAGCCAGAGGAAAAACTCATGTAGTAGTCAGGAGAAAGAAAATATCTGTAGGTCCACGAAAGCTGCTCAATAAGAAACAAATGGCAAGAGATTATGATCTAGTTTCTGTATCGCTGGTTGCGACTCTGTATCACAGCACCCCAGCTGCAGGTCAAGGAAGAAGTGTGAACAATGCGTAGCATTCATGAACAGTCTACACTAAATAAGGTCAAAATGATAGCTCACAGGAACTATTAGACTATGGATTTTCGCTCTCATTACCATGTAACATCTTCGAGCAGTAGCCAGCCAAGCTGGACCGCTCATGAATTGCAGCAAGGACAGTTCCTCCCCAAATTCCCCACATACACTATTGTCACAGTGATTGAAATGGTTGTCAGCTCACCTATACTCAGCTGCAGCCAATCAATAAGATATTTGCAATCCTATCAATGAGGATTCAACATAATTCTAAGTGATATATTCTGTAATCACTGCTTTTCAAGATGTATGACAACTATATAATACAGCAGAAGTAAAGGAACCAGAAAATCACATCCTTGGAAGCTGATTTTTTGGTTAGAGGGTAGAAGCTAGTGCATCACATTCTCAGGCTTGCAGCTGGTGCTCCCAGGGTGCAGCCAGGTGTCTCCATACAGCCGGTTACATGGTCGGGGTTTAATGGCCACAATGCCATGCAAGTAAGAAATGAAAATGCACTGTGCTCTGGATCCAAGTATGGTGAAATTCAAAAGCAGGATCCCGATTCAAATCAAATCGCCTCATCTTTATGAAAAGCAGAGGTCACCCCTGAGTGTATATTAAAAATACTTTTTTTGGTGCACAATTTTTTTGCACAGTTGCAGACAACTGAAAAAAAAAGAATAAACATACCTAAAACATACTTATGAACATTTCTGTCACGTGAACTGTATGTGTGCATAGGAAGAAGGAGCAGAGCAGTTAGTGCTGCAACTCTGACTTTGATCTAGACCTGCAGCTATGTGCTCTAAATTTCTCCTCCACTTCTCCCTTTTCTCCCAGTAAACATGCTACAAGTGGTAACTCAAACACTGTGCCCGACCTTGTCTAATCATCATATAAAACACATGTGGGAGGGAGGAGGGTCAAGGGCAGGTCATTCACAACTCTCAAGACTGGTGATACTTAGAAGGGTTTGGTTCACCTGAGTTTTCAGTTTGCTTTTAGAAGTACAGGTTAGGGTTTACATGGAGAGAGCTACACTGCAGAGAGTGCTAATGGCGTATACAGGAGCTGGCAGGGCTGCGAGCACCAGCATTGCTCTCCCCCACTTCTGCAAGAGAACCAGACCACTGACAGCAAGGTAAGACCCAGTATTTTGCCAAAGATGGTTGTCAGCCTCACATGCTCTTCTTTCTCAACATGCAAGTTTGTTTTTGAGCTTTCTGTGTGTGCCACGAGACATGCAGAAATAAAATGAGTGCTATCAGGCAATTATCACAGCAATTGTGATACCCTTAACAAATCAAGGGATGCTTTTTCTTTTGGAGAGAGAACATAAAGTGAAGAATACGAAAATTGCCTATACAATGCTGCCACAGGGATGCCTCTCAAATCATTTTATTGGCAAAAAGGAAGCAATGTCTGCTGGTAACAGCTAAAGATCATGTTCTAATTTTAGCAGTTGCAGTTAACTCATTCCCAATGGAGTTGCACTTACCGTGAGAAGGTTTCTAACTGCTTCAGCACTGAAAGGAAACAAGCATCGAGTCATTCAACTGCAGTTCTATATGCAAATATGCTTTCTGGCCCATGAAGGGAAAGCATATGGAATCTGCTGCTATAACCCATTCAGCCAAACATTTCCACACATTCCTTATAATGCAAACGCTGAAAAAAAAATTTCATTTTCCACACAGTGTTTTAGCTGTCCCTATACAAGCATGATCATTAGCATGCACTTGTGTTCTCTTATGGACAGAGTGCGTGTATAGGAACTGTATGCACACTGCATACCTAGAACTGGTAAAAGTTTTAATCAACAGATACATTTCCCTTGACATCCAACAGCAATATTAATAAATTTATTCATAGATTATGATTGTGTCTTATATAACTCAACAGATATTAAGCTGATATATTACATGTTTATGAGACTTCTGGAGACCATAATATGAACAATCCCATTTTTTCAATTATTTTTTAACTCCCAGAATGGTGATTCAGTATAAAGGATTTAATTTCACACAATATAGAAATTTTCTGCATTAACCTCTAACAGGGCCTACAAAAGAATCCACATTACGGCTAGTCAATGAAAGGGGAATAAAACTCAAAAAGCTTCCTTATAGCAAAAGTGATTTAGTACAACATTCTGAATAAAGTTCTTTTCTAGTTATGAGACTTTTTGTTGATCCTAAAGCACGTACCTAGTGCTAAGAGAATTCTAGCAGTTAATATCTAAGTAAATTAAAAAGAAGCAAGGAGTCTCCCTTGGTGAGTAGTGATAAACGTAAGGTTCTTTAAAGAGTGATTTTTTTCAATGAATTGCATAAACAGATTTGCACTTTGGAACAAAATCTTGAGCAAGTTATTTCACAGTAGGGAATGAGAATTCCTTTTTCATTCAAAAAGGGTAAGAGTAAAGGAAAATACAAAAAATTTAAATCCAGCAAAGGTCAACCTAAAATTATGATGTAATGTGAAGGTAAGTGTTCTTGAACTGTCACCTGGTTTCCTGCCTCGATTAATCCCTGCTTTGAGCCTGTGACTGAACAGAGGTGTGGAAATCCCAAGTGAGCTGGACTCACACAAGCATGAGGAAGGTTTCTTGCATGGAGAGTGCGGCCTGTCACCACAGACGAAAGAGCGATACTGGGGACCTCTGTATTCAATGGCAAAATTGACTGAGCGTGCTGGTAGGTATTCAAGAAGGGGAGATCTCTCCATATAGGTGTAGATCAATCAAGAAATTCATATGAGTGATTCATTCACAGCACTAGTATGTAGGCAGATGCAAACTCACTCTGTCCCTTCCCCAAACTGGCCAAGGGCCATAACAACTGTGGCTCAGCATCCCGACAACGTGCAGCCCAGCTGTGCAGAGGCTGCTGGGCCTGGAGAGAGGGCAATGCAAATGGGAATTATGCCGAGGAAACTGCTTTTAAAAAGCTACAGCTTAAAAAAAAAAAAAAAAAAGAAGCTGAAATGTATGAGGATGCACATTGCGATGGATTGAAGTACATTCCTGTTCTACCCTGAAGAGTAGATCAGCACCTAAAGCATGTTGAACTTCAGAAGTAAACTCCAGTCCTTTTGTTTCTTCTACAATTATTTTCCCTGCTCTGAATATTTAGCTCCCTACTCATTCATCACTAGAAATATCTGGAATCTGTGAGCAATTAGATATACAATATTTAACTTTAAAGAAATATGACTGGTGCTTAAATTCAGAGGGGGAAGGATGGTAATTTATTTTAAAATACCTTCTAAAATGGAGCTATAGGCATTAATACATATAATCATCTAATCTATTGATAGATAATAAAATTCGGAATGCTTGTGTTATGCATCTTTGGCTTGGTTAGCATGAAATACACTGGCACCTTATTTAGTTTAGCAGCAATATTACATTTTTGTTCTCAACCAAATACTGTAGTATATTTTTTTTAGCTGAGAAAATTTACCCTCTAGACTCCCTACTGGATATTTTATGGAAATATGCATCTTAAACCTTAATTCACTGCACAAACAAAAATGTGTTAGGATGGAAAAATGAAAATTATTATGGACTGCTGTAAACAAAACATTATACTAAAAAATGATTTCCTTTTTGCAGGCTGTAATCATGCTAAAAAATATTCTTACTTTTGCTGTAATCAGTATGTGCTGGGGCAAGCACGGGTACCCATACAGGCCGGGGGATGAAGGGATTGAGAGCAGGCCTGCAGAGAAGGGCTTGGGGGTACTGGTGGATGAAAGGTTGGACATGAGCTGGCAATGTGCGCTTGCAGCCCAGAAGGCCAGTTGTACCTTGGGCTGCATCAAAAGGAGCGTGGCCAGCAGGTCAAGGGAGGTGACTCTGCCCCTCTGCTCTGCTCTGGTGAGAACCCACGTGGAGTTCTGTGTCCTGCTCTGGAGCCCTCAGCACAGGAAAGACACGGACCTGTTGGAGAGGGGCCAGAGGAGGCCACAGAAATGATCAGAGGGCTGGAACAGCTCTGCTGTGAGGACAGGCTGGGAGAGTTGGGGTTGTTCAGCCTGGAGAAGAGAAGGCTCTGGGGAGACCTTATTGCACCTTTCAGCACTTAAAAGGGGCCTATAAGAAAGATGGGGAGAGACTTTTTAGCAGGGCTTGTTGTGAAGGGGTTGACAAGGGGTAATGGTTTTAAACTAAAGGAGAGGAGATTTAGACTAGCTATAAGGAAGAAATTATTTACGATAACGGTGGTGAAACATCAAATGGGGTTGCCCAGAGAGGTGGTCGATGCCCCACCCCTGGAGACATTCAAGGCCAGGCCGGATGGGGCTCTGAGCAACCTGATCTAGTTGAAGACGTTCCTGCTCATGGCAGAGGGGACGGAAGAGATGATCTTTGGAGGTCTCTGCCAACCCAAACCATTCTATGATTATATGTGTCGGTCTTACATGTATTTTTAATGAACAAATACACATGATAAAACAGACTAGATCCTGATGCAGCACAAACGAAGTGCCCTAAAGAATGAGCTGTTTTCTTGACTCATACGGGATGATTATTTCTGAGCTGTGTTCAGAACGTATTTAAACACCTAAAAGGCTGCAAACTGGCAAGCGATTTTTTTTTCTTTCTGTTGCAGGAGTGGATAAATTGTTTGCTGCTTTTTCACAAACATCTCCTCCCATTGCAATTATATTGCATTCAACTGTGTCATGGCTGTGGTCAGCTTCATGAACTATCACAGGACAGGCTGGCTGTCAGGCACTAAAGAGAAGAGCATTTAATTGTCTTCTTGGGTGTTAGTGAATTCCTAGCAGCAGAACCAGGCAGTGCTTTCCACTTCAAGCTGTAAAGGCTTGAGGCAAGTAAGAGCTGAGAGGAAAATGAGCTCCTTCCCCTCTATTCTGCCCTGGTGAGACCGCATCAGGAATATTGTGTCCAGTTTGGGGCCCCTCAGTTCCAGAAGGACAGGGAACTGCTGGAGAGAGTCCAGCGCAGGGCAACAAAGATGATGAAGGGAGTGGAGCATCTCCCTTATGAGGAAAGGCTGAGGGAGCTGGGTCTCTTTAGCTTGGAGAAGAGGAGACTGAGGGGTGACCTCATTCATGTTTGTAAATATGTCAAGGGTGAGTGTCAGGAGGATGGAGCCAGGCTCTTCTTGGTGACAACCAATGGTAAGACAAGGGGCAATTGGTTCAAACTGGAACACAAGAGGTTCCACTTAAATTTGAGAAGAAACTTCTTCTCAGTGAGGGTGACAGAGCCTGGAACAGGCTGCCCAGGGAGGTTGTGGAGTCTCCTTCTCTGGAGACATTCAAAACCCGCCTGGACGCCTTCCTGTGTAACCTCATCTGGGTGTTCCTGCTGTGGCGGGGGGATTGGACTGGATGATCTTTCGAGGTCCCTTCCAATCCCTGACATTCTGTGATTCTGTGATCTCTTTTAAATAACCTTGGAGAAAAGGTGGAGAGGATCAAAAGAAAAAGTTGGAAAGGAGAAAACCACCTGAGGTAGGGAAGGAATTAATGCGGATGGCATGATGACAGGGGCAGGGGAAAAAAAAAAAAAAAAAAAAAGGAAAAGGTCTGAAGCTCTGTGAGAGAAGGAACAGATCTCATGTGAAACAGAGTTCCAATGGATAAAAAGCTGCTGTCTCGCACTGGTTACAGTTTTGAAGATTAATGTGAGTGAGGAGCTATTACTCCTGCTGTGTTGCTAGCACGGAAGGAAGGTGCATGGATATGTACCAGCACTCAACCTACAGGGTTAGCTCTGGTCAGACTGGGAACAGGTACTGGGGGGGCTCAACCCACACCAGTCCTTGAGCATTCCCTGCTGCGCTTCTTCAGCGCCGGCCAGTGTGACATCTTCAGGCACAACATCTTCAGGCCCCTCCCTGTTTGAAGGAGTATCAATGAGGACTAACTGCCCTATGTTCCCCATACCAAAAGACTTCAAATGTTACCTGAGGACTAAGCCCCTCGTTTACCACCACCGGAGGTGTGGAACAGGACAAAGGGCAAGTTCAGCCTTGCCGCCTGGCCTGGGTATGGTGTTCACAGCCACGGGAGTGGGGAGGGAGGTCCCAGGATGGGAACAGGCAGGGCTATCACAGATGAGTGTTTTGCAAAGGCAGGATTCATGTCACCATAGTTCAATCACCTGGAATTTAAACATCTAGTCTAGGCCAGTTGTCTGGGCTACCTCTGAGATCAGTGGGGAGAGACAAGCACTGTCAGTGTAGGACTAATCTCATCCTCTGACAGGCACTTCTCTATAAAACTTTGAAAGGTTACCAGTCTCACTTTGAGGGCATAGTCACTAGGGATTAGTCTGATACTACTAAGCTCTTTGCATCAAACATCTCTCAAAATAGTGAATGCTACCAATCTGGGATAGATAACAGAAGCCTAAGAGCTCATCATCCTTCTACCACTCTCTGAATTGTCGCATTCCTCATACAAAAGGAAAATGAAGTGCTGTATTTAATTGATCTTGAAATAACCACCAAATTGTCACATACTAGTATTCTGTCTTCCCTAGCTGAATCTACCATAAACGGGACTAAATATGCACATTTTCCTCTGTTAGCTCTAAATTTACCTATGTTCTTTCTCTTCCCTCATTTTATTATTTATGTTTTTGTTCAACTACCAGCTTTTCTAGGCTTGTGAAATAATCACAGAAGTGTTGAGCAGTCTGATGTTACTTGCTGTAATAATCCCCTTGCTTAAGCAAGATTTTAATGTTTTTTAAATAACAGGCCCAGCAACCACAGCTTACAAAATTATACTGTAATTTCTTGTCTTAGTTTGAATTCAATCAGCGAATGGCCAGATCTTAACAGGGGAAGAAAAGAACAGAGGAGCCTCCAGAAAACAAGTGACTTTTCTGTGACATCGAGCTCTACTGGGAAAAGCAAAAGCTCATTAAGTTTTACCAATTAATCTGTAAATGAAAGACTGAAAATATGATCATCTTAATTGCTTTTAAAGGAAATCAATTTCTAGCCTGGAAAAGAAGCTATCTGCTGTAAATTTCTCTGTTGTGTGCTATATATCTTCTAACTCTAAAAATTTTAGAGTATAACATACAATGTGGATGCATTTATCTTTTGGTGAATGATCAGAGGTGCCTTAAACTTCATTGTATATGGACTACAGTTAGTAAAAATTAAAAGTTCTAATCTTTGCCAGAGAGAAGTAGCTCTGCCTGAATAAGTCCAATTAGTGAAATACTGATTAGTATGCAAGAGATGCGAAGTTGGACATATGTTTTGATGTAACGTTGCTCTTTACTGTAATACAACCTCGAACAACAATGTCAAAACCTGTTATTCAAATAGTGGATCAATGACATGTATGCAGCAAAGCCTTGTTCCCTGATTAAATTTAATTTCTCTTACCTGGTCTCTTCTGTAGCTATAAAGAAACCATCATCTGAAGCATCAAGCCAATTTTGCCTCTGTCTCTTGATCACTGGAATGGTGCTTGTCTTAATGGCACTTGCGCTGGCCTGCAAGGCCTTACCATTAGTCATGTGAACATGGGGAGCAGCATGCTGAAATCATAATAAAAGGGAAAGATATTTGCCTGAGAATAAGCAAAATTCTGTTAACTAATTCTGCTGTAAGGGGCAGCCTACAACACAGCATCCTTCTCAAAAAACAGCTAGTCTTCCTCAACCAGTACTTGGAGGTCAGATAACACCCTGTGTGCATTGACGTGTTTTATCCAGAGGCCTTAAAGCTCTTTAAAAACTTAATTAACTGTTGCTAATGCCATTTTATACAAAGAGAAATTGAGGCATGAATCAATGCCATGAACTAAGCAGATCCACAAAAGAAACCTGTTGATTTTAGGAGAGAATTCACATTTTCTGAGCAAAAACTCAGCATCTCAACCAATGAGACAGGAAACTTGTTTCTTCATCTAAGTAGGGCATTAATCTATTTTTTTAAAATCCATAGTTCTCAATTCATATGTCCTTACTCTGCCTGTCTTAACTTTTTAAATAAAAGTCACTGAATAAGACAAGTGGTTTGGTCCTGCTGTTAACCTAAATGGAAGCAGGATAACAAAGGTTTCTATCACCTTGCTGGTGCCATGGTTCTTAGGTTTACTCACCAGTCATTATATATTAGAGCTGACTGCAATATGTCTGCAGTCATTTTAATACAGATAGCATTAAACATAAACCAATGCATTAATTTTCCACTAAGCCTTCACCTGGAACGAGATCAAGTACTCAAATCTAACGAGAGAATCCACCTTCTGATACATGAAAAGGAGTGAAAATAATGTTTTCTACATCGTCTATAGGTAACATTTCAGAAGAACATCCCACGACAAATATATTAATCTTGGAAATTTGGATCTTGTTTCCCACATAACTGATTACCCGCAGGAGTAACTAATAACCCTATTTAATTAAAACAGACATGTTAGAAGGTACTATGCAGAGATGAAAGCTTGCTTACTTTCTTTGACATGGATTCAACTTCATGTTTTCTTAGGAAGAAGTACTATTTTATTGGTGAAATAATACCAGTTTGCCACATTAGTGACAGCATTTTTGTAGTATTCCTAAAATGTGCACAATGCTGCGTGTTCACAGGAGTACCATCTAATTAGGGGACCAGTTCCACAGTCACCGAGTAAGGAAGGGGCTGGTAACATCCACAAAGATTAGTAGAACAGAATGCAAAATTGATCTCTTAAACCATGTAATAAAAACCTAGCAGCCAAAAAAACCAAAACAAAACAAGGGCCTAATTTCTTCTGCATAATTCTTACACTTGTATTCAATGTATTACATTCACATTAGGCCACAACTTTCAACACACACCAATCCACATCATTTTCTCCCTCCAGTAGGACAAATTTAATGCATTTGACAAAAAATTCCAGTGTTCACTTTTTTAGTGCAAATAACTGAACAATCTCCTGTATGATTCCTTAGATCTGATGTAACAAAACCAAACAACAGGAGCAACAAGACATCGAATCTGAGCGAATCACATATAACTCTTTCTTAGAGCTAAATAATTTTCCTGTGTCTTAGAGACAAACAAGGTTTACAGTGAATTTAGTTGTTGTTACATATAGGGCTGTAAATCCATCTTTTTAGTCTCCCTAAATATTTGCCTTTTTTTTCCCATTATTTCATTTTCTGTCTAGAATGCAGTCTGGTTTTCACATATTTTTTGTATTGGCTTTGGTGGGGAGGAGCAACTAAAGGATATGCTACTAGAAGTAATTCAGTTGTTATTTAGAATAAATTCAGGATAAAATACACAGTTTGGATGAAATTAGAAATTCATAAAGGTATTTTACTGACGATCTCAGTGTACAAAGTAGATAGTGCTCAAAAAGTAAGAATTCATGCAAGGAAAACACTGCCTTACTTTTACACTAATTATTTTTACCTGACAATTGCCATATGTTACAGAGGAACATTCAAGCGCTTGAACAGCAATTTTTTGCTATGCTTCTCCAGTCAGAATTGGGTTTAAATTATCAAATACAATGGTTTATATATGTTCCCAGGTTGCTTTCTAATACACCACTGTATGTTTCCTTTATTCATTGCACCATGTATAAGCAAAAAATGTACAGGAAACATATAAGGTACAAAAAGTGTATTTCCTATGGCATAAACTCTGATGAACAGTTAAGCCTAATAGAAAAAGTATGCATTTTTTTTCATAATACCTTCTTCCCCTGGCAGAGACAGATGTTGTTACTAGTTCTGAACTCTGCTTTGTCTACTTTTATTAGACCCTACCTCTTATTCAAGGCAAGAGATAACGTTAGAGAAAACAGTGCAACGGTTACAATATAATCTCATTTCTGCTGCATCACATCGCTTAGAATTTTCTCTTTTATCTCCCTTCTCCCCCTGTCCTTTCAAGCTATTTGAAAATATTAATTACATTTCACTTAAGAACAAGAGAAAATAAGATCATTGTTCTCCATTCTGTGCTAGGGACTGCATTATCTTTAATTTCTAGTTAATCAAAACAATGGAAGTTCTTGAGCAGAAAATCAGCTCATTAGTTCCTCTCAAAAATATGAGCATTCAATGACACTGTCATACTAATATCAACACCAAGAGCAAAATGAACATTCGGACATAGTACTACTTAATTTTTTTGGTTTAATCATTATTATTATTTTAAATTTCCCCCTCTAGCACATAGTTATGCTAGAAAGGTTACGAAAGCCTCAGCAATACTACCTGTACTACCACTGAAGCCCTATGCATTCAAAAAACCTTCATGCAGAAAGCTCCAATAATTCCATCACAACACTGCCGTGTGCCATTAGCAGCTGGCATTTTGATTTTGACTGTGTGCATCACTAATACGTTGTGTTGAGATTCTGCAATGAAACCACTGGAATTAAGGGTCCACACACCAGTGGGAGATCACAGAACAGCACCTGAGCGACAGGAGCTCTACCCAGGGCTTGCTAACTCTGTGTTGGACAAATCCTCCTCTGCGCTGAGCGACTCCCTTCTCCCAAGTTTTTCCTCATCTCAATCTGGGTACATTCGCTGAGATCTCTCGTATCTCTAGGACAAAATTGTTCCATGCCCAAAAGACATCATGAGAAAACCTATATTTGAGTGAACCTGAAAGAAACACCTCGCCAGGCTAAGGGAGCTCTGGTTCAGGCAATGTTACACCCAACAAAGAACACAAATATTTAAGCCAGCACAGAGTTAGCTCTGGGAAGAGTTTCACCTGCCGAGCAGGAGGTCTCTATGCCACAGCCTGAACAAACCCTCAGAGACCTCTGAGACCAAAGGCAATCTTTTCAAGGTCTTCAACAAGGAGGAGTTTATGGGAAGACCATTTGTCATAATGCCTTCACAGCTTCACCTGTCCCCTGGTAAAACATTTATCTTGGGACACCATTCTCAGGTACTGCTCTCACAGGCTTGTACATGTGGGAGATTTGAGGGATTTTCTCAAAGCTAAGGGACATTATATGGAACTGAACTGAATAGGCCTGTGAAACTAGGAGGAGAGCAGAGAGCAAAACAGCCTGTGTGTACTACGTGACTTCGAGCAGCCTTGAGCGAGAACAAGAGAAAGTGTGTCCGGTGAAGAAATCAAGAGTCAGCAAGTCAGCAATTCTGTAGGGAGGTTTTGCTGAATGCTAGAGCTCGTGCTATCTGTAAGGATCCAACCCCTTGTTAATCGGTAGCGCGTGGACAGCAGCTGTTATCCAATCACATGCAGCCTGTAAGCGCGTGAACAAAGCAATTAGGTACTAAAGGAGACTTGTAACAAGCAATAAACTACTTCAGCTGGATTCACATTGGATTGTGTGGAGTCTGTGGTTTTCGCCCTCACAGGTACGCAGCTCAATTTTTGAGAGCTGTTTGCAAGTGCTGCTCATCAAAACTTACCTGGAAGGGGCATGGATTTCCCACCTGCACACACACTCCTTTCCCAGTGGACAACTGAGACATCTCCAATGTCCAGTCAATGCAATAGTCCCTTTCATGAAGAAGCTACATAAGAATGTGTTTCTCTCTGTCAAATCTTCTGGAAGCAGCAGCACAGGGTTATTAATTCAATCAGTTGCTTAACTGTAAGTAAATCCAGGTCTTTCGACACAAGGTGCACCAGGCTTAAGGCTGTGCTGTGTTTGGGAAACAGAGGAATTGGCTGTGTAGCATCACTAGGCATGTGATATGTCCTGCAGTGGTAGCTACCAACCCAGCAAAGTTTGGGTACTACTCCAAAGACACCTACAAAGATATCCCACAAACAGCTTAAAGGGCATCATTATTATGGAGGGTAAATCTCCTATCCTCCCCAACTCCCAGAGGAACTTCCAGCACAAGGATATTAAGATGCATGTTGTAAATTCAAGAGAGCAATCTTGTTCAAATTCAGAAGTGGGACTCGGATCTCAAATCACAGTTGAGGTTCCTGTCTATAAGTTTCTCAACTTTTACTGGCATATAAGTGGCCAAATATTTATTCACTGGCAGCCACTGAAGATTCTGAAAAGACATCCAGCTTTGAAATAAATACATAACACCAAAAGGCATTGCAAGTGTAAAAGCTCATGATGAATACTGTGGCTGAAAGAATGTTTAACTGGATTATCGTAAATTCCTAAGTGGACTTGAATTTATGATCTCTTATGTTTCCCCCATCCTTTCAAAAAGGAAAAAGTTTCCACTGCCCTAAATTAGCATTTTTAAATTTTCTGTTGCGTCTTAAAAAAAAAATAAATCAAGCCAAGCAAAGCAAGCTACTACATGGAGGTGGGGGGGGAAGGGGGTAGAAATCACTAGAAGAAATCAAACATATGCAGATGATTGGTAATAATCCATATTAATTGTTTCAATATATTTTGCCTTCACCGAATTATACAGGAAATAGTGTAAAACAAGTGTAAAACTAGGTAAGTTAAATTGAGTATTGATTCTGTTCTGCCATACCTGAAGTGTTCTTATTTGCAAAGGCATTAGCATTATATCTCTAATAAGCATCAAGGCTTGGGACTGGTTTAGTTTACTTATTCATAGAGATTTGAAATGAATGCAAAAATTACAAAACAGAGTCTTCACACAGCATGGAGTCACAAATGTGGATACTTGCATGCAGGCACACATTCATTTTGGGTATAGAATTTCATTTAAGAAACCTGGAGGCTATTAGAAAAAAAAATTCAAACAATAGACCATAGACAAGAAATAAACCAAATAGACAACACAAGTATTATTTTTTAACCTCCTGAACCTTTCACAAAACACACAGAATACATGTAATACTGAAAATCCAAGCCATTGACTTTTCTGTGCAAGAAAAAAAACCCACACACACACAAAAAAGCAAAACCAAAACAAAACAAAAACCCAAACCAACAAGCAAAAACCCGATAGTTGACTTTCCAAAGCATCGTGGCTAAAATACAATGTTCATAGCCTCTGTGTTTCATGGAAGTTACACAAAAGCTATACAATGTCTGTATAAACCACGTCTTTAAAAGTAGCATTTTGAAGCAAATATTTATTTCTGTAAATGAGTAAATTGGTAATGAAAGACTAATCTAGGCATCTATCCACAGAATAAGAGGAAATGTATTTTGTGGTTAACACACAGAGGATCCTCTCCTTTGCCCTCCCCTCACAGAGACCCTGGTTTTTTGGTTTTATGAACAGAGATCTGAAACAAAAAATAGGGAAGCATCATTGTATTTAAATACCAAAGAAGAACTCTTGTAATGTTCTCAAATAAACTGCACCATATTTTTCCTTAGGAAAGTATACTCTATTCTTCATTGGCTTTGATTTTAACATAAATCTGAATCTTTGGAGACAGGATCACATTTAATGCCTTATGTTATTTCACCACCTACAAATGCAACTTCAAATACTTTGCCTTGGTAAGACGAAAGCTTTTTTACACTACAGCATCTGAGGCAGTATATAGATTTAGTGCTATCTCTCACATCCTGATTGACTGAAGATGCTTTAACTTTTTACCTGTTATAATATTAACCACAATCAGCCAGATAAAGGGGACTTTATTTCAGAGTAATTATTTTTTGCAGTAGTCATTCGAAAACTGATCTCAGCAGTATTGCTTTACTATGTCTGTATTGAATAGATTATCTCACACTGTTTCTAATGCACTGAATAGTATATTTTCTGGCTTGACTGACATATTCTGCCTACTCATTGGGTAAGAAATTTTCCATGGCACATTCAGTTATGTTTAATTGCAGTGAATATTGCTATAACCTTTTCACACTGTCTGAACAGAAAACTTATTTTTAATTGTACTTTATTTAAGTGCAATGGACAATTACTGCACATTCCTTTGACTGAGAACATCAATCTGAGCAGCCTGAGTTGTCAGCAGAGAGGTCTGCAGAGGTTCACAACACAGGAACGTCGAGAACTCAAGTGATTTAAGACCTTTCTTTAAAGTTTGGCCGTGTTTTGGTGTGAGGAGAAATTTATAGAGGCAAAATCCCCACTTCTTCGGGTCAGTTTTTAGAGCTGTTCTGATATATTAATGGAAAAGAGAGACTAAAAAAATATATTATCTTCAGAGTAAAATTAATAGGAAAAAATATAAAGGGAAATGAAGAGTGAAGTTTTCACCAGCTTCACCATTAACCTTGAGCTCTTTTCCTGACACCCATGCAGAATTGGAAAGAAACACTGAAAAAATTTTCAATCCTTTCCAAAATTTTATAGCAGAGGAATACAGTCAAATAACTCTAAGCATCTTATTTTGAAATAGGTCTATGTAAACCAAATTCACGACGAAGGAGGATTATATCACATCCAGTAGGAAACATCACTTTTGCCAGACATATCTCTACTATTTTGAAATTTTGTGATCTGTAGTCCTTCTTTATCATTCATTTGCACTGGACTATTAATGACAATTGATGTTAAAGGCAATGAACTAAATTTCCTCTTTGTCCCTGCGGAATCAATTACCTGTGTGGGAATTTACACAAATGCTCTACATATGGAAGAGATAATAAACTTGAAGGGACAGCCTGAAAACTGTAGGAATGAAAAATAACAAGCTCACATCACGTTTTGTTGGGTTCTATTCTAAAATTTCAAAACTTGCCTCAAGAATTGGTCTTCTTCCAAAAGTGAATAGCCCTTCCTCCAAATACCTACAGGATAGGCACGAATCATTCCCAGTCAGAGAAACGTTTTATCTATGTGAATTTTTGTTCAGTCCTTGTCTAACTTTTATTAGGAGTTTGAAACAGAAAGAGACTAATAAAATTCCTCATGCTATAAAAACCGAAGATGAACATTAAGTCCATGACATTTTTATACATACAACTTTTTAATCTCATTTTTGAAGCTGTATCTGTCCTTTTAAGCATTTCTCTGTTTCTGGAACCCGAACTTTCAAGGTAAAGTCACAAACCAGCCTCACAGTAATGCATTGCAAGAAATGACTCAGCTATTGTTTTGAACTTTAAATGTGGTCTGGCACATGTGATACACATACAATGCTAGAGATTTTATCAGCACTGATTTGAAATAATCAAAAATCACTTAAACATATAACACACAGAATTGGATTTTTCACCTATTCAAACCAACAGCACTTGTACTTCTTAAGCTTTGTTTTCAAAGCAAAAATCGTATCTATAGATAGATCAAGACCTATAATCTCTTCTGTACTTACCATTATTGTTCTTGTTGTATGGCTGGATGATTCTGGAAAACAAAAGAACCACAATGTATCAGAGTATTGCATTTATCCATAAAAGCCCTATTTTCTGATGCTCAGCCTGAAGGTTAAGATGCTGCTGTTCAGGTACCACAACGAATATATCAGAAATGCGGAGATGGGAAAGATTTCTCATGAAATGAGCATGAGAATCATCACTAGTCCTGAAAATATACGGCACACTATACTATGCTGTTAACTGCACTTGTTCTCTTTGCTTAATTATCCTCTTCTGCAAGAAAATATAAAAATGGAACTAATTCATAATTCATGTTTCAAGAAATGTTTTTTTTTCATTTTGCTTTTAACATACGGCATCATTTAACATGGAGGATTAGCTCTGCAGAAAAAAATACAAATAGTATCAGCATAATTCCATTACTATTCCCATTTGAAAAAGCTTTATAAAATGAGACAACCTTTTTTCTAAAAATTTTGAGATTGATTCTCAGTTTGAAAATGATAAAGTATATTGAGAAGCATAACATCCTGAAATCTTAATTATTCTCTCCTATATGATAAATCAGGTGTCAGTCAACTTCACTAACAGTTGTATTTAAATAACATTTATAGAAGTCTTCATCCTTAATCAAATCTAATTAAAAAATATATCAATACAGGTATCAATAATTTCCAATTGATAAATGTTCTATAATGTGAAAACCTACCAAAAGCCACTGTTATTTTAGTTGTGAGCTCTTCTCCCAGCTGCCTTTTCTTCTCCTTTTTCCACACAAAAATTACATAAAAATACATTTTGGTCACCAGTCCTCCAGGCAAGTTTTAAACTGGTAGTATAAAAATTAAATACTGTGACAGTCTACTGTTTCCTGATACCTGAGTATATTTGGCACTGTTACAAAGTAAGAGAAGATCACAGCAGAGCAAAGAACTCTATAATCTGTTTAATTTTTATCTTCACAGTGAAGTTATTTTTGTTATTACAAGTATGTTTATTTTTTCCACATTCCAGTGAAATAACGTCTCAGGACCAGACTGTTCTGAGAAAACACAGAGACTGCATTCATGGAGGTAGAACCACCACGTTGCTCAGCCACGATTGCCCCAAAGTCACCCTCTCAATTCCACAGACAAATGAAAAAGATAGTATCTCCGTAAAGGGAACTGAGAAACTATCGAATGTACCTGGAGGTTGTTAAACAACCTCTTTTTGAAGAACACTTTACAGACATTCTTAATGCAATGCCAACAGCTGTAAAGTCTACAATATCACCATATTGATAATCTATTAATAAAGCCAAGCAAAGAAGTGAAGAAAGATGTTATATTTGTAGAGTAATATCCCCGCGTTATATCATACAATAAAAACATTCTCTGTTTTTTGCATATCTTTTTCTTAGCTTTTGTTGCTGTAGATCCTGAAATACCATCTAAGTTGTCAAACATCTTTTAGAAAGAGCCAAGTATATCCATAAATGAAAAGCTAAAGAAAGAACAGTTTAATAAGTAGACATAGCCAAAAGATTCTAGGATCTAGCAGAGGCTGCTAATTAAAGTGTCATTGTTACTCAATTTAAACTTTTACACACTCTGATACCCAAATACTCAGGTTTTAGAACTGAGGAGGCACTGATTTCTTCCAGAAAATAATTACACACTGAATTGGCAGGATTCTGACCAATGTTTATGCATGAACACACATCAGCCAATTCTGTGGAAAACTTTGCTTTTAATTAAGGCAACTAAGGAAGAAAGGCCGTGTTTCCAATTACAAAGACAGCCACACGGCATTCAAAAGGGTGTGTTTTACAAAAGGTCTGCACACCCATGCAACCTCCAATGGCAGCTTGAGGGCAACAGAGCTTAGTTAAAAACCACTAACGTCTCGGTGTTCAACAGAACAGGAGACAAAACTTTGAATTTTCAGTTTTATCTGCCAAGTTTTAGAATGACTTAGCGGATTTAAATAATCAGGCTCAAATTTCAGTGAAACTGGCACCAGTAGACACTTGGTTTATAAATGAGTTCCTACAGGCAAATGATTTTGTGCAAGGCAATAACCTGTAGCTGCACTTCTTCAGTGGAAAGGAAACTCCACAATACAGAATGATTCTCCCCTTACGGCCGATGAAGCACCAGTGACGCAGATTACTCCACTTTAGACAGAATTGGTCAGACAACATCACTAACAAGGGGTCTTGATGATGAGATGCAAGTAAATCTAAGTAAATGCAACTTCGGTACTGACAAGATGTCTACAAGTTCATTATTGTGAAGAAATTGATAGACCAATGGCAGCCTACGATGCTTGCATGGTCTTTCTACAACATGTTTCTTTGAACTCAAAAAGAAATAAGCAGGTTGTAAAAAGAAATTTTGTCACAATAAAAGTTGCTTTATCAGCCATACTGACTAATCAAGTGTTTCTCCCTGTTTACAGGCACTAGAAGACTATAAAAATTCCCACTGTAAAACCATTTAAGGTTAAATCAGAAAAAGTCCACTGCTAAAGCATGGTGCCAACTACAGAATTATTTCAAGTTTACATACTATTCCCCGGCAACGTATTAATTTTTTTTACCTTCAGGGTTCTTCAAGTCAGGACAGAAAGCACATCCTTAATAACACTCCAGTCCTTTTCCAGGTGTTCATGCGTTGTGTTTATATGTACTATTATTTAATTAGCCTGCTGATTGGAAACCTAGTTATCTGATATTCGTCTTTCTCTTTTTTATTAATGGAGCCACCAGCAATACCAGTGGGTGAAAGGTGCTGTTTCCTAAACCTTCCAGAATAAATATGCTTCAAGATAATGTCATTTGGACACATGGAAAATAAAGTCAGACAGTCAATAGCAGAGGTGTTTAATGCTAGTAACACTCTCAGCTTATCAAGGTGCATAAGACTACGAAGAACCTTTTCACTCAGGATGGACCACCTTATGAAATAAGCTGGGAAAGGAAGACTATAATTATTTCTTTTCCACTTGGGTTATGAATATATATATACAGTTTGTAGCACTAGAACAAGTGACATTAGATGTTACTTCAAAAGTATCATTAAAAAAATTATATACATATATATATAAAAATACATATCTATCTTACAATCATACTCAGTTTGACTTAATTTGAGGAAGACCCTTAATCTCCCAAGACAGAAATTTGAAACACTGGAGAAACAACATACAGACAAGAAAAGCAAAAAGCGCAAAACAGTACAAAATTAGCATGAAGCATTTTTCCCAGCCACAACATCTTTCCAGTTACACTGCCTAAGCAGTTTCTGAAGGTGCCTCCCCTATTGCACTACATACCAAAATTAAGAACAATTACTCTGCAATCACGGCTTCCAAAAAATAATCAACCTACTTGACAGTAATCACACACAGAAGCACTTCGGGTATCGACTCCAGATCCTGAATCCAGAACACGTAATTCATGAGGTAGTATGCTGCTAATCCTATTACCCAACAGACAGGATTCTCTTTCTGCAACTTTAATTCTTCAAAATATTACCAAGGGAAAGTAGTGATTTCAGGAATTAGGCTCTGGTATTGTGTTTTAAATGCTAACTTAATTACAGTGTTGTTCTTATTGTTTGCTTTTTTAAGAGCTGATTTATTCTGCTAATTAGAAAAGCCAGTGTTGCTGCAATTTCATGTCTACACATTACCTGTATCTAAAAAAAGAGACACTGATTCAGCAGCAAAAATGGGGCCATGCAGCATGAAGTGCCCTTTCCTCCATACGCTATCCCACATATCTCGCCCATTCAAACTCTGCTGTTATCAGACTTATCAGAAGCACGTGTTACACTGGTGAATACAAAGATAAAATGCTATAATATTTTCATAAGCATTTGTTTCCTTAGTACAACAAAGTGGAAGTGATGTCTGGCACACTGAAAGTGGTGCATCAAAGTATGATTGCAAATCTAGTTTTGTGGGGTTTTTTTCTGAAACAAATGTATGCAAAGCAGCCTTTTAAGTCCAAAGATACGTTTTTGAAAGAAAACAAAAAAAATAAAAAAACCCTATTCAGTTTCTAGGGTACTTCCACCCTTGGAAATAACTCGCATTTCAGAAGATGGACTAGGTCTGAGAACTACAGTTGAATGGATATTTTATTTTTGACTTTTGCAAAGAAAAGCAACCATTTTCTATATTTTAAAAAACCACAACACAGTGATATGCTATGCTCATGTTTAGGAACAGTTCCTTCTCAGAGGAAATTCAAGGAAACGTGTTTGTAGAAATGGTTTTGCTCCTCCCAGGTCATCACGTAACCACATCCATCACACAAAAGTCACACTGCTTACCTTTATCCACTGAAAAAATACTCTGCATTTTCAGAAGACTTCAGACAGCATGGAAAGTTGTTATTTTATTTGTAATCAAAGAACTTCAAATACTTGGAAGATAACTATAATGTGAATTCAATGTCAGCAAACGATGACCACACATTGATCATTGCAAGATAATAAATAATTTTCTCAACTTTAAGAAATACTGGGCAAAAATATTTCTCTTCTATTTTTTGGACAAAAACAACACAGACTTAAATACTTTCCTCCTTGCTGACTATTTATCATGTTAAGTCACAATGTCACTTGCATTACTGGGGGTGGAGGAATGAAGACCGAACTGTGGAGGAGGAAATCATCAACTCATTGTAACTAACTGAAGGAAGAACATTGGTTTATGACTTAAAAATTTAAACAGAAAAAGAAAATTGTTTGAGACATGCAAACATGAGATGCAGTAGCTTATTTCTATAAATGACTGACAATGTCAGCGGTACCCCTTGGGGTAATTAAGGACTGTGTAATTTTCCAGGTACATAATCTGGGCGCTCTGGAAGTTGTCATCAGTTCATCATCTCCAGTATCATCATTTGTAGCCTTGCAAAAACAAACGGATATACTGACCACAGAAATGCAAGCTTTAGAGCATTTTAGTTTTCTTCTAAAGAGAAAAGAAACTGGCTACTCTTGTGCAAGTTGCAAAAATCAAAGGTAAAAAAGTTGTTAGGTTCAACCCTTGAGGGTCAGCAATGGTGCTATCAACTTTATATAGAAAGGCACGACAAAGCTCTTACTATAAAGCTTTTCATATAACGACATGAATAAACACTCTGAGTAATATATATTGGGATAAAACTAAGAGTCATAAACACCCTTCTCATAGTCCTTCGCTTCTCCAGTAGATAACAGTAACACAACATCAGTTTTTCCAAAGAGATCTGCTTTCCATGCTCACATTTCCATCGACATCAGTGCACACATTTCAGTAAGAGATCTGTAGCAAAATATTTCAAAACATTTGCTGGCTACACCAAGGATGTGCATGCCCAAAGTAAATTTCAGAGGAAAAACTGTGGAACAATAGATAACTTTTATTTCTCACGTCTGGAAAGAGTGGGTATGCACAATTCAATATTAACCATACTTCGTGTTTCAGCATGGAACAAACAGTAAAAGCGGATTCCCACAGCTTGTTTATCACGCCTCATCTCTCCTCTTTTGGTTGGAAATCACTGGTATGTAAAACAAGGTTTATAACAATTTAGGTAGGTTTACAGTTTATTAACATGTAAGAGAAAATTTAAGGTTTAGTTTTTAAAGTTTTCTGGCATGTGTTTCATGCTGCTAGCCTGCCACCACAGTAGAACATTTCCATCTCTACTGAAAAATAGTGTGACAACAACGATCAGACATCTTTGAGAAAAAACACAACTCCCTCTGCTGAGATATTCCATCCTAGAGTGAAAACTTCTTCACTCACATGAACTTTCACATAGGGTTACATGAAGTTAATGATGATGAAGCACATATTAGAATTGTTTTCTCTGTTTCAAGAAAATTTGGGGCAGGAAAGGCTCCAGTCTTCCCTGCTTGTCAGTTAGGCTGCATTTATTTTCATGTGTTTGTCCAAGGGGAGTTTCAAATTCCCCATGGGAAAACAGGAGCGAAATACAAGGCTTTCTTCCTTGTTTATCTCCTCAATATCCAATGTATTAGTCATAACCAGAGAGAGAAGGGTTGACCAAAATAGCATCTATGAGAGAAGGTACATTCTTTGAGGTCTTTCTCCCTTTGCCAATTGCTTATGTCAGCTTTCTCATCTTGATGTGCCAGAGATGTGCAGGTTCCTAGGAAAACGGACCCCAAAATAGCTGTCTCCTTCTTAGATACAGCCACATACAGAAATCTGACTGCTGAAAGAATCCTCTTGAAGGCGTCAGAACACCTCGGCCTGAGATACAGCAGTAAAGGTCTGGGCAGGGGAAGAGAGGAGGAGGGTCAGGGCTGTTGACTGAAGTCTCCAGCTGTGAACAACCAGTTCTCTTATTTCTGCCCACAAGTCATGGAAATGGTATCAACGGGCACAGACTGATTTCCGCAGCTCATTAGTGACATTAATATCTTGGGCATCCTGTGGATACTCTAGTTATGATGCATGTAAAAGTAAGGAAATGCCTGCCAGTTGACAAGAGATTATTCTCATGTAAAATACCTTTACTTGATCTTTCCAAATATTATACGGAAAATTATCATTACTCACCCTGCCAAAACAATAGCCTGACGCGAAACTTGACTACTTAGATGTACTGTTGCTCACAGTTAAGCAGCTTATGGGTGAATGTAATTGCTCAGAATAATTTCAGACACTGTAATTAAAAGATCAGGTTAAAAAAAATCTACAAAGCACTTTATAGTCACACCTAAATCTTCCCATCGTCAACTCCAGTTATAATCTGGATACATGTAACATTCTGCAGTGCCGTCATTTTCTGAAGACAAGAGTTTTCCAATTTGAAAGAGACTGTCTTCACTGCTGAGAACCAGTTAAATATCTTGCGTCGACTTTATTTTCAGCAGCGATGGAAATTCTGCATCTCAGAATATCTAAAAGCACCAGCATGCATATTCCACAAAAACTCCCCAAAGCACTGCAATTTTTTTCCAGACTGGAAAAAAACCCAAACTTTCTGGCATTTTTCATTCCTCCTACAGAATCCAAGAGTTACTGTTGTTTGAAAATAAAAATGTGAACCACTTTTCTAAGACCATTCAGAAAATGTCTTCCTCCTGCAATAAATGATACAAACAACTACAATATCTTCTCTCTGTCCAGTTGCAATAAACAATGCATAAGCAGTGCAATTTTATTTATGTCTCTGCCTTACCCATGGGTTCATGCAAACAACTGCATCTCTCAGCCACCAGTGACTGACAAACGGCTCAGTTAATAGCAAGATATCAGGGCACAAACCCCACCATTTTTGAAGAGATAAATGAGCTCCCTCATCATCCACCATAAAGAGCAACAGAACTCAGAAATGACAGACTGTTCATCCGTGCAAAAATGAAAGGGAAACTTGCGCTGCATTGGCCAAAATCAAGACTCAAACCAACATAACAACTCCCTAAGAAATAATAATGTTCTTGTTTATGCTCTCAAAAGCATTAAACCAAATATTAATGATGTTTCTCAAAATCTTCCCCCACTCCCCTGTACAGGCATAAAGAAGTGCCATTTCCTTATTACACTGCTTTATTTCTGAGACAATAATTATTATTTTGTTAATAACAAATTCTGTCAAAATATGGCACTCAACTCACCAAGGCAGTAAGACTGACTTTAAATATGCCAGTCTAAACATATATTTATACAAGTCTCAGTGACATTTACTTGAATGCTGTAAATTATTAAATTAACACACTTATATGACTTGTTTACGACAAATTTGTAGTACTGTTGGAAAAAAACAAACCTGAACATGCAGACTTTTCTATGTAAAGAACATTCAGAAAACAGCAAGAGACAAGACTTAATATAAGCCCACTGTGCTCCTTTTTGTTTGTTCATTTCATCAAAGCATTGACTGAAAGATGGAATAGATCATCTACATAGCTGGCTTTCTGGATACCGTTAATTGACAAAATGCAATAAGCCCTGCAACGATCAGTAATATTTAGGAACCAAAAGAGCCTTTTATTACATTTATAGTAACAAAAAAGCTCTAGAGGTTGGCAAAACCTTTCATTGAGCAACTAGCACACTGTGGTCAGTGCAATTACACAGAAACCACCATTTCCCAAGTTGATCTGGTCACGGAGTTTTTGCTGCATACTGCAAAGAAGCTGGATAAATTACAGCCCCAAAATGTATTTGATATTTACCAATGATCAGAGAAGGGGCTAAATGGTAAATATTAAAGGAAATAGTTTTTAAGTCAAAAGGAACAGAGGATCTGTGCTGTTGAGTATCATTACTACTGATTTGTTGCTTTTTCGTTGCATTTTATTTACACTTTGCAGGCTTTTAATTAAAGACAGGAGCTAGCATAAGAACTGAAACAGACACACTTAAATACTAAAATAGCTATTTTTACACTAACAAAATACAGATTTCAGTTCTTTAGGATATATGCTTTCCAGACGGTTATGCTTTCACAGAATATAGACAAGCAGAAATTGTTATCTCCTAAAGCAATGACTTTCAGTTCTCAATGCTAATTTTTCAAATTAGATGTTATTTTGTGCAAATTGCCTTAACACAGTTAGCTGACTCTTTGATACAAACTAATCAGCGTGGGTAATGACTGGTTTTATAAACTCTTCACTTGGAATATACATACTAAGTAGAAGAAAAAATGTAAAGACTTCCAAGCATGCCTCCTTATAGGGACACTATAATAACAATATTTCCCTTGAACTTATCGCTACAGCCTTCTCTGCAGTAGAAATGTAACATCATCGTTATTTCCAGGTGAAAGTCACTCATCACTCAAAGCTCCTGTGGGGAGTCCAGTCTAGTGGCCAGCACTGGGGGGGCAGCAGCCCTCGTTCACATTCCCACCCATTAACAACCAGACCATCCCTGCAGAACTTCACGCTTGAAAGCTGCCGTGGAAATTCAGCATTTATGGCTGTGCTGATCAACGGCATCATCTTTTTACCTAAGTAAAGCGTCACATGGTTGCCATCTTGGTCCACCAAACAGCTCATCATCTGCCTACATTGCGGTGGCTGTTTGCACACTGAGCAGAGGACCAAGCCATCCTCTCTTCTCTGGATACTAAATGTCCACTTTTTGTCAAACTATGTAGTGATTTCTATTTAGGCATTATTAACTGTACAGCAGATCTTTTCACTGGAAGATACAAATAGCATTGGCAATGACAGAGAAACACAACCATTATGAGAAGACGATGGATAATGGATCGAGTTTTCCTTCCTGTATTTGGAATACTATTTCTATTAGCTTGTCTAAAAGGGAGTCCTTCTCATTTCTACCTCAACCTATTCTGTGAAGTATGAAAACAGCCACCTCCTTCATGCAGATCATGTCCTAAACAGTCTATTTCAGAGCCTCACTTCTTTCAGATTTCTAATCTCAACAACCTTATTCCAATACAGAACAAATAAGCTAATGGTTTACAGAAGTTACATCTCACAAAAGGAGAGCTCAGGAACACAGGTATTTCTTTTATGTGCAAACAAATGAGATCCTGTTGGATTCTCCTCTTATTTGGACACGAGGTAAAACTGTTCACAGCTCCAGTTGAAAATCTTTCTTTTTGGTAATAATTTAAAACATATTTTTTTTAAAAAATCGGTAATACAGAGTCACTTTTCAAAATAAAAAAGAAAGAGTATTTGAGAAAAGTTAGCCTTACCCACAAATTTCCATCCTTTTTTTTTTTTTTTAAATTTTTGCACAGCTTCATATCTGCTCTCCATCTGTACCATACTGTAATGAAGTGGCTGCATACATCAGGTTTAAACATCACCTCTGGTGCTGCACATGTACAGGAAGAGCCTCCCCTGTACTTCTGTGACACCCCTTTTCCCACCTCCTCTGCAATGGTATAAATGCAGGGACAGCCACTTTTCTAAGGAGCTCCCACCTTCCATCAGTCTTTAGTGCCGGGACTGCTCATTGTTTCAACTGACTCTGTGACATCGGTCTTGGGATCCAAGATATCAAAAGCTATTTTCCCTCTATTACCAATCACAGTGTTGAGAATATGGACTAAGCCGTGTTTAGAATTCACATGCTAGCGAAGAGAGTGGCTGTAAACTAGCAGGTCCAGTATTTAGCAATTTATCTATGTATCAAGTAACTTCACACAGAGTGATTCAAAAGGCCTTGCATATCTCTGCAAAGTATTTCTTAAAATAAAAATGCAATGCAATAAATCAAAATAAGGCATTTGTTGCATCTCTGCCTTCACCCAATTTGTTTTTTTCTTGTTCTTTTATACCAGAATTAGTAAGAAAACTGGTAAAAGTAGTTTTTGTAAGAGGTTGCTTTACTATTTCCATGTTCAATGAATAAACATCACCATTCATTGCATTAAGGATCAATGCCATAAATATGCTTTCCATATCTTACATTTCTGTCCGCCTGTACCCCCTCATTTAATGTCATCTCAGGTCCACAGAAAGTTTTGTAATTCAGAGACTTAAAGAATATTCCTTTTATATTCCTTCACATACCATCAAGACCATTATGATGGCTGTAGTTTCTTTTTCCCAAAATACTTAGTGAAGAGTGATTGGGGGGTGCAAGCAGTCGTTTTGCACTTGGACTTTGAAGGCTTGGTGTTGACCTGATTACATTTGGTTTCACTGCAGGATGAATCTCTGTTTGAGACAAAAGAGAGAAAGAGACTGTAAATACTTTATTTTAAATAAATAAATAAAAAAAATAGCCTATTCAACATATTAAATTTACACTTGTATTTCCACTGAAAGTTTCTTCAGCATGAGAGTGTTGACAGGAGCTTGAATAACAATTCGTGCATGTCTTCATACCTACAGTTCCTCCAAGAAAAACCTCTATTTCACTTTAGATTGCCCAGCTTTAATACTATAGTGTAGATGTCCAAGGATTTCAGAGACTGAAGAGATAATACAAATCAATCTGAAAAAGGTCTATGTTTACATTTTCCTGCCCTTTGGAGGTTTGTACTGGAGGTACACACCTGTAGATTTTGAGCAAGAAAATAAAAGCATTTTACAACAGTGAAATCACCTCAATACCTCAAGCTATTCAATTTTTTGCCACAATAACAAGCTCTGAAGGATCTTCCCAAACACAAGTCACCAGGGAGCTGGCCACAGAAGGGCTCCGAAGCCGAAACTACCTCGAAACGTCAGCAGGAACAGAAAAATCATTAAGAGTGTTCCTTAAAATTATTAAGTTCAGTTCTCCAGGTACTGCCAGACTCCCATGCAGAATCATAATGGGGGATTTTCAAATAACCCAAGTATCTAATCCGGTTCACGAAGCAGGGTTATTTTGGAGGAGCAAAAACGGTAAGAGGCAGTGAAATGCTTCTGGCCAGCACACTTCAGGGCGGTAGCTGCCATGTTGGCCAAAAGTTGATATCGTTGCACGGAAATTTCGCAGATAAAACCAGCAAAAGGAAGCCTCAGCAGAGTCTGCTTGCCCTTCACCAGGAACTTGCTGAAACAATTAACTTACTCCTATCACATATTTGGGGTCAAAATGTCACCACTGTGTATGTCCTCAGACAGACCTGAATTTGTGAGGGAAGCCAGCCCGCCTGAAGGAAGGTGCCCGTCCCTCCAGCACAGCTGCGGGACACCGCGTCCTGGCATCGCACGGGCTGTGAGGCGCTTGCAGCCCAATTTCGGCCAGACACCTGATTGCCCCACAGAGCAGAAGAGGCCTCTGGACTGAGACCACGAGGGCAGAGAGGCTGGGAGATGGATTTGGAGAGTCAGCTGTCCAAGGGGAGTAGAATCATAGAATGCCCTGAGTTGGAAGAGACCCACAAGGATCATCGAGTCCAACTCCTGTCCCTGCATGTGACAACCCCTCAGTTCACACCATGTGTCTGAGGGCTTGTCCAGTCTCTTCTTGAACACTGTCAGGCTTGGGGCCGTGACACCTCCCTGGGGAGCCTGTTCCAGTGTCCAGCACCCTCTGGGTGAAGAACCTTTTCCTCATGTCCAACCTAAACCTCCCCTGGCACGTCTTCCTGCCATTCCCTTGGGTTCTGTTGTTGTTTTCTCCAGAGAGAAAAGATCAGCGCCTGTCCCTCCTCCTCCTCTTGTGAGGAAGCCATAGCTGCCATGAGGTCTCCACTCAGTCCCCTCCAGAGTACGATCAGTAGACAAAAATGAAGTTCTTTCTCATTTGTAGCCTGGGTTTGCACCTCCCAAAGAGTGCTTCTTTCTGCTTTTCTGTTTATAAAATAAAGCACAGATGCTGGGTATATGCAAAATCATTTTAGATGAGGCCAGGTACCCAAGGAGGAGGCCCTTCACCCTCTGCTATTCACAACTATCGCACAGGAGAAAGAGAAACCATTGCACAAAGCCGCCTGCAACAGCAGAACTTTTCCTCTTTCAGAAACACCAAGGGACTCTGACATGCAAGCGCTCGCCGGCCTCAGGCTCTCGCCCCCCTGCAAGCCTTCATATGCAGCCTGAAGGTGCCAAACCCACCCACCCCAACTGGGGACCAGCCGTGGCTGCAAGAAGGGCTGGGGGTGCCGTGATAACAGTCACGACAGCCTTTAAAAGGCAGAGATAGAAAGGTGGTACCAGCCAAACACTTTCATAAGTATCCACATAGTTGGAAAGGAGCAGGACGGCCACAATGACCCGGCCAGGCTGTACTGGGAACTGCACACCAGGAGGAGACAATGCCAATGATTTTCATATTTGAAAAGACTTTGCTCCATTATTAACCACTGCTTTGGTCAGAGCTTGCAACCACAGTCTCAAAGCATGAACACCCTCATCCACGATGCTTCAGGAGGGTTAGATTAGAAAGAGTGGAGTAGGACAACGCACAGGGCAGGCGTTAGAATAACACAGAAACGGGGTGCAGGTAAATTGCTTGAGGGCAGTCCTGTAGATTTGCGTGCGCATGTCAAGGTTAGTTTGATGTCGCCAATCTTCTCACCATTTCAGATGAGAGCTTTTTGGTGCCATTCACCACAGTACTCATCTGCTTTTTCAAATAAAAGAGTTTAGGAAAACTAAGCTCCCAACGGATTTAATGGCATGGCCCTTTTTTTCATGCTATGGAGAACAAATGTCTATTTTGCTTCTTTACTAAAATGGGAACAGAAGCATACTTAATGTCATCAGACTGCTAAAGCAAAACTTTAAGATGAAATAGAAAGGTTTGTGCCATTTGCTAAGATGATTGGATTTTGGATTCCAAAAGGCTCATTTGGCAATCTGCTCCAATTTTCGGAAAGAAATTATTAATTTTCAGGTCTAATACCAATAAAATATTATCTTATTTGCCAAAGAGCTCCAGCAGCATCCACAATAATCCCAGCAGCTGGATCAACATTTGAGAACACATAAAACCCTGCCATCTACAGCATACAGGAGATGTAATTTTATATTTTCAGGATGAGTGAAGAGTTGAAGAAAGAAGCATTTCCTTCCTTCAACTTTTCTTCTGCCTGGAGGCCACTAATCCTCCATTAGTTTACCTTGAAGGCTGTCGTTTCTCTTTCTGTGGTAAAGGAAGGTAGCAAGACCAAGCTTCCTTTTTAAGTTCCAGAAAGGAACTTAAACAGCTAGGACCACTTCTCAATGGGTTGAGTCCTTCCTGAACTATATTATCCCATCATATGACTGTATTATGGAATAATAGTAATTAGGGATCTTTTAATTCCTGCTTTTACCACTGTGCTATTGCCCAGTACTTCACTGAAAATCCTCTAGCCACCAGCACTTTCTGCTAATTCAGAGAACTATCTATAACATCCAGATAATCCAAAGTACCCCTTTTTCAGCCAAACAACAAATTCAGTCAGATTCAGACTGTATGATCATTTCTGAAATAAAAATCAAATAGGAGTAAGAAACTTGAACTATGTATTAGGAACCCCTTTTTATAAGACCAGGTTGCAGCCTCAAACAGGTAAATAGCAATAACAACTCTAAAAATTCCTTCCATTTCAATTAATGTCACTAGGTTAAAAAAAAAAAAAGTAATCCAAAGCAAAAAAAAGTTGAAGTCTCCTACTTAGTCACTTAAATAAGCATCCTGGATTCCAGAGATGCTTAAGCAGCTGCCCTCGTCTCCTCAACATGCATCTCAGCTGGAAACATTGGCCTGGTTTCCTCATAACTAGGAGGTAATAATACAGGGCAGGGGTGTCAAACTCATTTTCACCGAGGGCCACATCAGCCTCACAGTTGCCTTCAAAGGGCCAAGTGTAATTTTAGAACTGTATAAATGTAGGAGTAGTTACATTTACACAGTCCTAAAATTACATTCGGCCCTTTGAAGGCAACCAAGAGTCTGATGTGGCCCCGGTGAAAATGAGTTTGACACCCCTGCTATAGGGCATTTAATTAGCCAGGGGTTCACCTTAGGTGGTTTGCTCAATAATCACAGCGATGACTGAAGAGACCACAGGGGATCAGCCCCAGATCCCCGGAGGACAGGGACTACTTTTAATGCTGAACCTACCTCACCTGTGGAACTGACGGCCAAAAGGCAGAACAGGGATAAAGGGACGCGATGACCCAGGATGTGCAGGGCACTGAAATCCTCTCTGCCTTACCAAAAGGGCTGAGAACAGCAGCGCCCTGGGAGGCACAGTTAACTGTATTACAGTAAATATCTGTGGGAACTGCATGGAAGAAATTTCAAAAAACCAAATGCCTCCTGTATAAGCTACAGAATGACAGTTAATACTAAATTTTGTAAGAAAAAAATAATGCAAGCAATACTTATTCACTGGAACATGCAAACAAACATCCCAAACAAACAAAAAAATCCCCATCCCAAACTAAACTGAAAATCCCACCAAGCCAGATAGCCAACAAAAAAACATCTTCTAGTCATCGTTACACAGCTAATTCGGATGCATGTCTGTAACTACACTGGCTACAGTTCATATCCCTGCAACACGTATTATTTACCTTCAACCTCAGTAAGATAACTTCACTTCCCATGCTGTCAAACGCTAAGAAGACTCTACATATACCTGGTCTATTTTAGCACCGTAATCTTCTACAAAACCTTCGCCTAAGCAGACATAACACTATCTGACACTGTTCATCCATTCATTTCCAACAAACCTACAGACTTACGCTCCCAGAGGTATCAAGAGGACCCCTCACTGGCTAAATAACATGGCACTAAAAACATGCAGTATCTTCCAAGATTACACCCGCTGCGATTTCTTCTTTTGACTGCACAGACGAGGTCAGTCAGATGAACCATCTGCCTCCTGCCAGATTGTCCCCTTGCAACCACAGCTCCACCAACTCAATCAAAGCAATCCTTTCCTCCTTCACCGGAATGACAACATACGCAACAAACACAGCTGGGATGCCTGTAGGAAATTATCAATGGCTTTTTTCTTAAACTCCAGGGCAGAAGGAATCAAAATTCAGTGAGAGTGGCTCTAATTCTTCATTACCCAGTTTTCTAAGTTTGGATTTTGTTAAAATTGATGTTCTGGAAGAACAGTACAGCTCATTAATAGCTGAATTCTATTTCAGTAAGTCAATAGACTATTATTGTTTACTTCGTTCTAGTATAAAAACCCCTCATGTTGATTGAATTTTTGAGCAAAACATCTAGACTGACTTCTAACCTCAGCTTCGCTTCTGATGATTAATAGAGTACAGAATTATTCACTGCTTCTCTGATCAATGGCTTCACTTCTATAATCAAGGATTAATAAAAAGCCTCTGAGGTATCTCAGCTCTCACGACTGTAAATATTTAATGGTCAGTGGTGGTTCCTTGCAAAGAGGACAATTTTCATTTTTTTAATAAGGAATCACAATTACTAAAATTTCTCCTCTCTCCCTTATCTTAGGTGAGCTCATCATCATCTTGGCTGTGATTTCAGTACAGATTTCATCAGATCTTTTAAAATTCTGCCATCGAATTAAAAGATCAGTGTCTTAGTGTGGCTGAGGTCTCCTCCTTTTAAGTACGTACAAGTATTACAAGTAGATTCAAAAGTAGATTCAAGGGGCACAGTAGAGCAGCACTGAGCATAGCGAGAATCTCTCCTTTGAGTGCCTTTTTTTTGTTTAGACTACCAGTCTACTTTTCACATTCTAAATTACATCAGTTTTCACCCTGCCGTTTTAAACCAGTATCAGAAGGCCTTCTGCCTACATCCTGCAAGTCCAATCACACAGTTTCGCAACTGATAGCAGACCAGAATTTTTATTAAGTTTAGTTTTCTTGTTACTAAAAGCGTAAGTCTCTCATTCTATGCCTATAGGATTTTTTAGTATCAGTACACGGTGAACATTCATTTGGTTTGTTATTCTCTGGATACGCACCTAAATAGCCAATGATACACGACAGTGGTTTTCTGGTGCTTTTTATCTTCAGAGGATTTCCAGCAAGTTCACAGTGTCGATCTGCATCTGAGAATTTTAAAGAATAAAACTCAGTTTAAATATTTACCATGTCAAATATAATTAGGATGCACCAACCAGTTTCTGACTTGCATTTTTGCCACAAATGTCTTTTTTTTTCCTTTTAGCACATGTTCTTTTTTTCATCAGTGCTAATAATGATGGCTATTTAAAGACAGGCCATGTCCTCATGCAAGTGATGTTATGTTGGTTTGTTTTTTTAAAGTTAACATAAATTGTAACACAAATTTTATTGCAATTTTTGCTTAAAAAGGCTTTCTGGAGACAGCTAGGCAAATGAAACATAGATGAAAACATGAATACTAAAATAAAAGCTGCTCCAACTGTTAAAAATAATCCATGCTGAATTCTTCATTGCTTTCTACAAGCTTGTCTGGCTTGAAACAGGGTAATGGAGGTAAAAAGGATTTAAAGTTGGGACTACTGATTTGTCATGTCTTGCTCTCATGATATGGTGATCCATATATTTCTTAATAAGTAACACAGAACATGTGGGCTACCATGGGAACATGAAGCTTAAAAAAAACCAAAAACAAACAAAAAACCACCAACAACCAAACCAAACAACCCTTTACTATAAACTTTCAAACAAAGTTGTCAATTGTAATCAAGTATGACACAGCTCAAAGGTCTCAAAGATTGTTACTTCCTGCAAAGTAAATGAAAATAAGCAGGTCAGTAACCACCTTAAAATTGATGCTACAACTGCAAACTCACACCTTTAAAGGCACTGTGAATATACAAGCAGAGAATCTGTCTGAATGCCCTAAACATAGAAGTGTTCCTATGAAGAGGTTCACGCTGGATAGCGCAGTCAGTCGACCTAAGGCAAAAATTCGCAAGACACCAGGTTTCAGTAAATAGTTTCCAGACTACTGGAACTGTACCATCTTTTTTTTTAAACTACTCAGAACAATTTGCTTATCTGTCTTCCAAGGCACATAAGTAATCCCCATATAGGGCTTCCAGTATCCCTAGAACACAGGTTTTCCCTTTTATAGAAAACTATGTTCATAAGTTGACTGTGTAGATCTAGAGTTCTCTCACATGGAATTACTTCCCACATGTACATACCTACATGTACACCTTTCTTTGTATAGGTTTCACATATGCACATGCAGAACTGCATCTTCTAACAAGCTTTACAGGAGTTAGGTATTACAAACAGAGTATAATAATTGTAATTCTACTTTGTCTCCACCTTATGTTTTACCAAAATGTTCCCGCTTGCTTCATTCCAGCACACCAGATGGAGCACATAGCCATACGAAGAAGGTAAGACACTATATGGAACTATTTACAATACAATCTCTTTATTTTATCTAGCTCTGTGCAAAAATCATGTAGGTCACAAAATCAGCAATGACTGAAGTATTTCAGTACGCTCACAGATGTTTCAATGGATCAGACAATGCACAACTTCAATATATTAAGAAATCTACTTGAAATTCTGGAAATGCCAGCTGGTATCTGGGCAGCCCAAAGGTTCCAAAGACCTGATGCGGTATACATGAAGTACTTTATTATTTTATCTTAATAACAAAATATACTGTTCTCATCGAAAAAAATGCACTGAACCTGGTGCCTGGAATATTTTTAATATTCCACAATGCTTGAAATATTTTAAGTGACAGAGTAGAACGATGTGTCTCCACTGTCTCCCTTAGTAAAATAAGCACAGACTATACAGTGAGTATTTTATAGTTACTCTGGGAACAGCAAAGCATCGCCTAAGAAGTAATTATGAAGAAAATTTTCCATCTATGTCTTCACCGTAAAAAAAGACATTGAATCGTGCCAAGATATTAATATACTGACTGAGAATACAGAGTGCAAAGAGAGCACAGTTCCCATGCCTGAGGCAAAGCATATTCACCAAAGGTACTAGGTGGGTATTCCAAAGCACACCTATCTATTAAAATAGTTAAATATGTTTAACAGCAGCAAACTTTAATCCACAATATAGTACACCTATAAAAAGTATCATAAAGGTTATGATCTTTATGCACTACATACAGAAAAACACAAAAGTTAGACCGTGCATCACTCTCAAGTGTAAAAACATAGAATAAAATTTAGGTACAAATTTGGCAAAAGCAAAACTAAAACCAAGTCCTAAAATCAAATATGGGCTTACAGGCGAACGCTAAAATTCTCAGTGAGATCAGTGAAACAGTGGAGAAATAGCTATGAGGAAAAAAAATACTAAAAGCCAATAATTGGAGTATTATATTTGATAGTGTATTTTTTCAAACATTTCAAAAGGAGGAAGTGTGTTAGTGCCTGCAGCAATAGGAGATGATAAAGGTATGAGGAAAACACTCAAGAAAGATAAAGGCATGGCAGAGAAGCTGAATGAATTCTCTGCATCAGTGCTCACTGCAGATGAAGTTCACTTCCCAAATCCTTTTATGAGTGAAGTGTGAAAAGCTCACTTCCCAAATCCTTTTACGAGTAAAGTGTGAGAACTGTGTCACACCGAAGTGTCCATAGGAAATATTTCAAAACCAACTGGTTAATGAATAAAAACAAGTTACCAGGAGCAGGTGGAATCCATCCAAACAGAAACTGCTGAGCACGTACATTACTGGTGTTTAACTAACTCTTAAACTGCTCTCGGTTCAAGAGAACAAAAACACAGCAAACGTGATAACACTCTTCGGTAAGCAGGTCTGCAGACTGGCAAAAGGGGTGAACTATTAATAGAGGCGAACAGTTAAATATGCAAACATCAAGGGAGCTAAAAACGACCTTGTCAAGGGAAAACATGTTTAATGTGTTCACATTATGCCACCGTGTGTCCTCGCAGCAAGACAGACGACTCCACCGTGGCCATCCTGGCCCGAGGCCCTTCCCCTCCGCACTCCCAAAACCGCGTACGGACCCTGCGCTGGGTTCTGGGATCCCCACCACAAGAGAGACAGGGACATACTGCAGCAAGCCCAGCCCCTGGAGAGTCACCCGGCTGGTTGCGGGGTGGAGCACAGGACACACACGCGGGGGCTGAGGGAAATGGGCCTGGTCAGCCTTGAGATGAGAAAGCCAGGGGGAGACATGGCTGCCACCTGTAACTGCCTCATGGCAAAGCAGAGAGGAGACCGAGACAGACACTTCTCGGAGGTACATGAGGACAGAATCAGAGGATGGCCTGAGTTACAAGGGACCCACAAGGATCATCGAGTCCAACTCCTGTCCCTGCATTTGACAACCCCTCAGTTCACACCATGTGCCTGAGGGTGTTGTCCAGTCTCTTCTTGAGCACTGTCAGGTTGGGGCCGTGACACCTCCCTGGTAGGTAGTCATGCTGTTGCTGTCTGCGGCAACAGGCACAAGCTGGGAGATGGGAAATTCTGCTTAGATGTAAGGAAAAGATTACTTACTGTGAAGCTGACCAAACACTGGAACAGGTGCCCAGAGAAGCTGTGGAGTCTCCATCTTTGGAGACAGACAGATCTTGTTTGGACAAAAGGTCTGAGCACCTGAGCTTTGTGCAGGGGGTGGAATTGGAGACCTCCAGAGGTCCCTTCCGACCTACACCTCCAGTAACCCAGTGATTGCAAGTGTCACAGGCCTGCCAGGGTCCTCTGAAGGAATTGTGACATGTACACGTGCAGCTGATCTGGCAACCAGCTGGGCATTTCAATTAGTTTCTAACAAACTGTGTCGCCAAAGACCATCGCTGTCCAGCTGTTACAGGTTGAAAGAGAAGTTTTTGTCCAGGGATTATCACCCAATTAAAATCAATTGTCTTTATAATCGCCAAAGGATCTGTGCTGGGCAACATATGAAAGATCAGGAAAAGAGGTGATCAGGGAGTTAAAAGTTTCCTGATAAGAAATTACTGAGAGTAATCAAAGGTAAAAATGATTGCGAAGGATATCAGCAGGATCAAACAACAAATGTATATTAATTCTTAAGGGGTAAAATGACTGTAACATATAGATACAATGATGAGTGCTCAACCACCACCACAAAGAAAAGAATTTATGGAGTGTCAACAGCTTTCTAAAAGTATCTAAACAATACTCAAGAGCAGTCACTTAAAAAGAAATTAGAATCAGACTACTAGAAATGATGATGATGGGATGAAAAGACAAACCATCACGTGACCCTCTCTAAAATGATGGGAAAGCCGTATCTTCATGTGCATGTAACCTGGGGCACCATAACCCTAACAAGTAAACAGTACAATCAGAAAAACTACAGGGAACATTACAAACCCCAGCATGAAAGAGATTTTTTAATGAGGTTTTAAACGAACCAAGTTCTTACCTAGTAAAGTGATGACTGCTGTGGATATTACACAAGTCAACAAAATCAGGAATGCTATGGAGAAGATGATAGAGAACAAGGTTTGTTCTTTTAGATTTGAAAGTTATTTTTAATTGTATCTTTTTTAAAAACTAGGTTTGTAGGTCTCTATAAAGTGTGAAAACTCTCACTGGGGAGTTATTTCTCTTCGATATTCCATCCTATCTCTATCAAAAATTCAGATTATCTAATGGATCTACTGTGCTCTGTAATTCTCTGAATTCTGTTCTTAGAAACTCTGAAAAAAAATCTAGTGTGTTCTTGTAATTATTTTACTGGCCACTAGAATTTAGCACAAATTATATTAAAAGACAACAGCAGAGAAAGTATTTTCATCCTCCATGCATCCAAAAGACCTTGAAAAGCTATCAAAATCAAGAAGAAAGAAGTTATTTGTGACTCAATACTTGTGAATGTTACTCACTTCAGATGAACATATAGTTTTATGTCAGTAAAACATAGGCTGCATGCTTACGAAGGCAAATCAGTAACAAGATCTTGGCAGTCTACTGAATTTTCACTTGTCTTTGTTTTATTCAAACCAGAATGTAACAAAGCAAGTACTGTGTACCAAACTTCTTGTTAAATCTGCAGATTCAAAGGTATGTTTTGATCATGAACAGTATACCCATTTCAAGATAACTATATATATATATATATATATATATATATATATAAAATACAGGTATATTACCATCCACTGAAAACATTCTGACAATCCTGTCTACATAGACAGAGTTCAGTTACCCAAATTTAAATTATTATAATTAATGCATATAGTTATAGTGGTAAAACTATATCCGAACAGGAGGAAAAAAAAAATCCCTCAAAATCTTCCTGTGCTGAAGTGATGAGGTTCACAGATGCACAGAGCTCATATCAACACACTTGTATAAACCAGAGACAGATCAAATCCTGCCAGTGACCGTATGGAGACCACCACCCACTTTGGTTTCCCCTAATTAAGAGCCCTTCCTTAGACAGGATAGTTTTGCTGAAGTTTCTAAAACCCACGTCTAATATATTCAAACTAAAAAGAATGCATATTGCCTCATTTAGAGCATGGGAATTTCCTCTTACTGAAACCGGTCAGCCAATTCTCATTATTCCTGAAAATCCATCAGTTATGTTTATTGTCAACAATTCCAGCACACCTATTATCTTGAGGCAGAACAAAGTTTGAGATGCCCATGCCGGGTTGTGCTCTTAGCAGGAGATGCCATGCCTTCTTGACCTTCTGGAGACCATCCCCAGAGTGAACTGGGATGCAAACGCATCATCTCCAGTACCTCCTGCTGGCGTCCGAGGAGGGGTCATCCCATATAGTTCACTGATGAGACAAATGTAATTCTCGGCACTAGCTGAAGGAATGAACAAGATAGAATAGGACTTTTCTGTCAGCCCACGTAATGGGCCGAGGCAGATGATGTGGGTGGAATTACAATAATAAAAAAATGCTCTTTCTGAAATCTGGTTTCACCTAAAAGATGGTTGGGCTGGAGATCAGTATCCTCAGATGCTTCCATGCCCCTCCAAGACAAAATTAGTATCTGCAGATGAGTTCGAGTGGAATGCAAAAATCAATTTATTTTATGAGCAAGCTCTGACTGGCTTGTTCAAACTTTCTGTCTCAGAACTGGGAATTAGTTTCATTTACAACCTGGCACTTCAACAAATTGCCTAAGACTAAGAAGGCGTAAAACCTGGTATGCTGCTGGGTTAAGTGCTCTACTATCCTTCTGTCTTTAGATTTTATGGTTTCTGAGCGTTGGTACAGTGCCTACTGCGACACAGTTGTGAAATGCAGTTACCTTTTCAAGCACTGATTTGGCACACACGAAGCGTCAGGCGAGTCTGACAAAACACCTAAGCAGTCATTAAACTCAGGTTTCAGCACACCAACATGGAAAACAAATTCCAAATCAGCTCATGGGTGTCCTAACCACCTCATGCCACATCACATAATGGGTAACCTGCTACTTTGGCCAGATTATTATCTAAGCACGACTGTAACTTTTGTAACACCAACCACAGACCTTTCATTCAATCTTGTAATTGTTCAGTGGTATTCAACATACAAAATTAATTAAATCTCTCTTCTAAAAATTTTTTAAAAAGCAAAATTTACTTGCATCAGGCTATCCTTAGAAAAGGATTCAAGTCATTGAGGAAGAGAATCTCTGTTTAGTTACAACAAAATCTACAGAGCGCACTGAACACAGGTCATCAGATATAAGTACATGAACAAAAACAAAAAACAATTTCTTTATGTACTTACTTATTAGGCGCTACTAGAATAAGAATATGACAATGACGATGCAGGCAAGAGCACTGTGTGATTCCACAGAGAGACACTGCCAGAAACAGAACATGTGCCTATGTGTGTGCAGATGTGTGTGTGTGTGTACACACAGGGAAACATGAGTTAGATTTCTTAAATGAGGTTATCATCTGGTTTCCACTATTATAAAATAATTCAAATGCGTTCAAAAAGCACTGACAACTGTGAATCTCCCCCTCTCTCCCCAGTCTACGTTAGGTAATCAGAAAGCATCAGCATTCAAAAAGACAAAATTGCAAGGTATAGATTTTGCTTTATGTAAAAAGAATAATGAAAGACGGGGAAAAAAAAGGTATCTTTCTGCTCTTGATGTTAACCTGATGTGGCATTTTTTCATTCAAAGGAGCAAAGACGAAGTGCTCACAGCACTGCCAGTCTGATACAAGAATGACTATTTCCAGCTGAAAAGCTCGGCATTTCACTCCTTTGTTTTAATGTTCAACTGTGTATATAATGCTTGGTCTAGTATGAAGAGTAACGGTTTGATGAAACTTTTTTTCTTCTATTTTTTTTTTCCTTAAACAAAAGCTTCATCTTCTTTCAAACTGAGTTACTGCGGTGAGTGAGAAGAAATAGGGATATGAATAAAAAGATTCAAGTGAACTTTTAAAATTAATTTTCCTCTATGATTCAGCAGAAATCAGTGCCAATTACATAAAAAGTACAATGCTTTCCTCTCAGAAAATAACTGTTACTTTGTATTACGGATTAAAAATATAATCCTAGTCCAGCCTTAAACACATTTCTTCTATGAAAGTACAATCCATTTTATTCATGGACATATGGTTTCCTTAAATCTGAAAGTTGCTCCTGCCTTGCTTATCTTTAGAAGAAGAAAGAAAATGGCCAACAAGACAACTAAATAAGTACAACAAGGACAACAAAAAGAAATATTCACCAAATTCTGGATGACTGCAGAAGTAGATGAACAGCGTGCATATGAAGAATGGCTGGTATTAAAGTACATAAGGGGAAAATAATTACTCAAAACCAGATTTTAAGCCTCTGGGGAGTAAATTTCTTACAATTAACACTGCCATCATCAGCATCCCAGTTAAATATGCTGGGAAAACATTTAGCGTTAATCTAGTTAAACATAGTTATAAACCCAACATCTAATATTCTAAAAAGGTGTCTTCAATTCTAATACAATTGACGGCGCGATGAGCCAGCATGGCTCCTTTTGGAATACCAAGCATCTGCTCTGAGAACGGCCTCTATGGGAGACCGGGAAACAACAAAACAGCGCCAGTGGTAACACAACGCGCTCCGTGCAGATGCAAAACCTGCTGGAATATTCGGTGACTGCAGCGGAACTTACACACCTACAGATGCAGTCTTACCGTTGCTATCTACAACAACTCATAGCCTTTTGTCATACTACTAGTGAATTCATCCATTCTTTATATTTTGGCTACAAAAAGAGAACGCATAATATAGAATTTTATTTAAAACTAAAATTTAAAACTGGAAGAGACAGAAAACAAACAAACAAACAAAGAATGATGCAACTATGATGAAATAATAAACACGGCTATCACCACAGTAATAATGGGCTGTATTACAGGCCAGATTTAAATTCTTATGTATCCCTGGCTCCTTATTCCTTGACCAATGCCACCGAGAAAAAGTTAAACGTGTACAGATCTGTACTTTCTGTTCAGCGAAAGCATAAATGAACAATATAAAAGCAAACTTCTTTCACAATGCCTAGTAGGAAGCATGGTTTTTGTCACAGCATGGATTTTGCCTCCCTGCCCCCTGAGTTTTTTTTAATGACAATTTTCTAAGTGAATGAGTTACTAGTTCTCCCCTTGTAATTCACTGAAATGTTCCCCCAGCCTGAAATCTGTTCAAGTCAGCCAGACTTTATCCAATGTGTTGGTGATATGCTGAACAAATGAAAAAAAATGAAAAGCAAAAGCATATAGACAAGAAATGTTTATTGAAAAAGAAAATAAAATTAAAAGACAAAAATGGGTGGAAAGCACAACACACAGAACTAAGAATTAAAAAAACATCTTACATTCTGCCTTAATGGCAGCAAAGTTAATAGGGACAAAGGGACGTCTTGCTGCCTGCCGCAGCCGGAGGGTATTTTTGCAGACCTGACGGGCCAGTTTTGTCCAATACGTTGTGTGAAGAAAGAAAGCTTGACGTGTTTTCACTGCTGACTTTGGACTTCCAGTGTTACGAACTGGAGTTCCCTGCGTGGCCTGTCGGGACATGTGAGTTCTAACATGGGATTCCTACAAAAATAAAACAAAACAAACAAACAAAATCATAACACTTACATCCGAATTACAGCATTGAAAAGAAGAGGATTTGGTTAAATTCACAATGTTACACAAATAATATGTATAAGCACTACGCAAAACCCTGGGGCTTATGTAAGAAGCTGTATAACACAGTAGAGACCTTTATTGTGACTGGATATATAATGTGATTCTACACAAGATATAGTATAGCCATATTAATGTTTTATAGATAACACACCATTTCATCGACAAGATAACATTTGTTCACCAAAAATGCATGCAGTGGATGTTTGTTTACCTACGACTTGGTCATATAAAGACACAGCAGGACTTGCACACTGTGCAGTTCTACTTAAGACAGGAAAAAGGTTAATAAATTAAGTTTTGCAACGCTAAAGTTGAACACATACATAAAAAAACCATTCCATTAAAATATTAAAATCACAGCAGTCTTGTGAAAGCACCACACTTTGGTTTAGGAAGTCTTATCTACACAATTGTACCTCTGTAGGTTGGCTGGAAGAGAGTTTATCTTCATCTGTCTGCGTGGGCATTTTCAGGCCACCGTATTTCTTCCAATAAATCCAGCAAGATGCACACAATCTGCATTGCATATTAGGAGGACCCCAAGAATACCACTGGTGAGACTGTGGAGCTAAGGAGGAAAGAAAAACACAGCTGAAGTGGTGCATGGTACATTCAATATAATAATTCCAAATGCTGTAATAGTTGCCATTCCCTAAGAGCGCTATATGGATATTGAATGTATTTCACATATCAAAAATAAGGACTTGGATGTTTAGCTTATTTTTTGAAAAAAAGCACCCCAAAAGTCCAGTTCAAATGGAAATTTCAAAATACTTCCCTACTTCATTTCAAATGAGTGACTTTGTATTGCCAAGATGAGATTTTCTTCCACGGGAATAAAATAAAAAACAGAAAAACACCAACAAAAAAACCCTCCAAACAAACAGAAAAAAACCAAAGCAAAACAAACAAACACCTCCCCCCTCCCAATGAAAGTGGATTTGAATAGCGACATTCAATCAGTATGTTGAAGCCAGCTCTAACTTAAAAGTTATTTCTTCCACACAATTAATTGAAAATCATCCTCTATTTTAGGCATGCAAACAGAAGTACATACATTTGTTTTTTAAAAAAGGTCATATTAATATTAAAAAAATAATATTAGTATTTTAAAACACTATATTTTAAAAAATTACTTACTATAGCAACTTTCACAAGCTCGACCTATTAGAGAGGCCTGCGCTTGGTAAGAGGCTCCCATTGCTCCATTGACTGCAGCAGGTTTCCCATTGTTACTGGATATTTGATTGGGATTTGGTTTATTGCTTTAAAAAAAATAAAAAGATGTAAAGATTTTACTAACTCGTTAGTCAACATGAAAACAAACCACCTAATTTTGGCATTCTGATGTGTGGTGACCACATCTGTAAAAACTGTTCTAGACAACAAGACAATTTTTTAATGCTCGTCTAGTACTTTCAGCACCGTAAGAGATTTGCTATGTAAAGAGCTGCTTTGATACGCAAGTTTACAGATCTTTGTAAAATGGTCTCACTTGGCAAGCTAGTACAAGACCAAGTCTTGGGGTGAAGCCTTAACATAAGCCTGACAGAATTTAAGAAGGAGACTCCAGTCAACGGATGAAGCTTTACAAGGTGAGGCTGGGCTTTGGGTGTAGCATGACAAGAGTAGCAACCCTGACTGTCACACTGCAAGGCTGCCCACCCTAGAAGAGGACCCGATGCCTTGTGTCTCGAGCAGAAGCGCAAACATCCCTTCCCCACCAAATGCAGTCAATGCCAGTGTCCCACAAGCCTGGCAAAGCTCACCCATGCATCAGTCTGTTCTGCCTGGGCTGAGTCTTAAACTCCTTTCACACTCTGAGAAGGCTGAAGAACTGTTCTTGGATTTTTTTTGTTGTTGTTGTTATATTATGATGATGATTAATTTACCTACTAATACTTCAGTGACTTTAAGGTCAGTTAATTCACTCCTCACTAGGTTAAGTATAGTATTTCCAAAGCTCCAACTTTGTGGGTGTTAACTACTCCTTCGACAAGCTATACTCACAAGACAGTGCAAGGCTGGATACATTGATTCCTAAGATGATTATTTGGCACTTTACATAGCATAAAGTATATTCAAGATTAGATAAAACGACTAACTTGAAGAAACCTTCGCTGTATCAAGTCTGTACTCCAAATGCCAGCAAGTCCATCTCCTATCTTCTTCTAGTGAGACACACTTTTACAATTTCCCAATACTCTTTATAAAATACCTTGGGCACAAGGTACCGGAGGAGGGATCGAGAGACTATTAAGTCTCTCATGTTATGATCTGTTGCTTAGTTACCTTCCAGAGAAACCATTAATTGAAAGGGATTTTTTGGTATTGAGGAGAGAATCTTGTTTTTTTCAAGTTCAAAAAGGTATTCAGCTCTGAGAATCAAATCTACTCAGATTTCAAATACAATAAAATCAGTCTTGAAATGCAGCATTAGCAATCCATTTGCCTATGAGTGTCCCAGATGGCACAGTTATCAAAGATTTGAGAAGTCCTACCCTCTTACTGTTGACTATGGATTTTGTCTTGACATGAAAGCAAAAGACAGAGATTAAGAGAGATCAAAAAAGGCAAAAAATCCTACATTTCGAAACAGGTTTTGTTATCCAATAGAACTAGTCTCTACTGTGAACATAATGGCAGACATTCTGAACTGTCCACACTATCCAAGGAAATTAAATTGAAAAAGCATTATGTAAAGTCGGAGCATCTTCGAGTTTTCCTAAAGCAGCCACTTCCCTGAGAGGGTTAGGAAACACTCTTAAGAGTGTTCAGCATTTTTCAAAAGGTGCCATTTATTAGAGCCTTGGGTTTTAAAACTCACATTTCTTTGGAGATTAGATTAGAAGACTGAATTTAACAGTCTGCTGTTGGTATTATTAAATCTGGCTAGGAGAAAAGGCTGTATGAAATATGGAAATGAAGCTCTATTGTATGCAGTTTATACAAGTCATCGAAAAGACAACAGTGGATTTGCAAAGTATTTCATTTGGTATTCTAGTCTTCTGTTATACAAACACTCATAAAATGGGAAATTCACATGTATGTAAATTGAATATACCCACAGAAAACGTAAAAGAATGTCACCTGTCATCCTTTCTCTTCCATAATCTTGAGGAAATTATGAATATGAAAGAGACAGATTATATCTTGTTTTCTTGTACATTATTGAAAAAAAAAAACTATTGTTATACTCACTAGGTAGGGATGTACACTTGTTTCAATTTACTTTCTGCTTCAGCTGCTTTCAGACGTTTCTAGTTGAAAAATTAACACATTAAAATATTTTATTATTTTCAAGTGCAAGGTTTCACAAAACTGCACACAGCTCAACTTTAAATTATTTCTGTTTTGTGATTCCACATGAACTTCCAAAACAAGCGTAGAAATCTACAAGATGAAAACCATGAAAAACGAGTTCTCTGTTTTTATTATTAGTTTGAGATTATAGTATACTGTCCTGCCCAGTAAAACTCGCAGGCCACACACGTGACAACAAAACTGTAAAAACAACAATTACAATTCACATAAACTACATCTACATAAACACATAGGACATTGTGGCTAACTCTAACTGCAGAATAAGAAGAAAATAAATGCGTGAAATCGCACACGATGAGTTTCTTATCAGTCCTGTAACTCAATACTTCTTGTGTGCTCTGTTCCACTTGAGGCTGGTATTTCATAAGCACTATAAGGACGCTGAACAGTAAAGTCAACTGACAGAAATAACTAAACATTAAGTGCCATTACAACCGTAGCTCAGGAACACAGCAGCAGCAGGACCGCAACACTACTATCAAGATAGTCTGTGGATTTATTACATTATTACCTTCTTCATACTCAGAACAAACTCAAAACATGCTGCACTCAAGGTAGTATTACAAATGTCTAAAATGTTAGGGAGTTTTAGTTATTGCTATATGTTACAGAAGTAACTAAGATGACATTTTTTTGGCGATGGCACAAGAAATACAGAGATCAGAAGTCTGTTTATCTGAAACATTTGTCTGTACATAAAAGATGAAGGAAAAAGATTATTTATTTGCTCTTCCTGTACTCAAGGCATTAGTTCTGTTCAAGGAAAAAAAAAGCGGGGGGAAGAAAAGGAGTTGAAATTCAGTAATTTTTTATATATATATATACACTTTTTTTTTTTTTTTTTTTTTTTTTTTTTTTTTTTTTTACACACGAGGGAAAAAACCACGGGTGACACTGATATCCAGCAATAATAAATCAACACTACATGCCTGTCTCTCAAGATTCCCCCTTTATCAGGTGTTTCAGTCCTCCATTTCTCCTACAGCAGCCAATTCTCTTCTCTGCTATACCCCTCTTTTCTGATATCCAATCTTTGGGAGGCTCACAATCCAGGAAGATATTTACCACCTTGAGAAAAGTATCATCAAAAGAGACTACTCCAGGACTCTCTCCCCTGAGCCACGGGGTGAGTTACAGGGTTCATCAGCTTTACTGGTCGAGCAGCCTGAGCAAAGTCTCCTCATGTAAACCGCTGGTCTTTTCAGAAAATTGCCTCTGTACCATCCATCACCATAACTCTCATTTATATATACAAAAAAAGCATATTTGAAGAGGAATCTATGACAAATAAACTCCTAAGAAGTCCACGCCACCACAAGTTAATTCCCATGCAACAAGAGAGCCCTTTTCAACTTACTTCCAAGATAGGTTTGGGGTGTTTTTTTTGGTTATTACAGGTTTTTGCTGTTCAGACACGTCTTTCCTCAGCACCATGCTTGGTGGCACTGCATTACATTCAACAGGCCCATAGCAAAATTGCCAACGCAGTTATGCTCTGCCTGCTTAAGTCAGTCTTTACAAGAACAAGGAGACAGAACAGCAGCAGCATGCCCCAAGTCTCACGAACTAATAGTTCTTAATCTGAGAACATTCCGCAGCCCAAGCAGAAGAGCTCACAACAGTGAACTCCTCCCACTTAACAGCTTCGGGCCACAGGCTTTCCACAACTGTTTCTTTTTCCTTTTCATATGAAACCCAACAATACAGAATTTGTTTTCAAACTGAAAATGCAATGAGAGACTGCAGGTTAGCAGGCAACATGCATTCCGCAGAGGTTCATAACGAACCAGTCCCATTCTACAAAAAGAACAAATAAATCTCACTGCACACTTAGCAAGATGAGAGCAAAAGAGAAAAATGCAATAAAGGGAAGGAAATGAGGAAAGGAACCTCGGAGCACTGTCATAATGTAAAGGCATTGCAGGAAGCTGTATTAAGCCCTGATGGCAGTGTCAGTGAGAAGTGACTAAACACATTAATTAAATTTTAGCGTACTTTTAATACTGGCATGGGGTTGTAAGAAATGCAATTTTAGCAGTCGCTTTCTTCCTTTATTTACTAAAGTGAATCATATACTGCCTTCTATAAAATAATCAGACAACGGCATTTCAGTATAAGCTGTATTTTTATGCACTAAAACGATGGTTAATGTTGCTCTCTAAAAGCAACAGAAAATGTCACAGCTTGAATTCACACCAACCTATCAACCTCTAAGTACTGAGAGAGAAGAAAGGATGCAGAAACAAAACTATCAACAAACAGTTGCAATTTCTGAGATGAAACCTCTGCCTGTCGAAATTTGGAGGCTGAAAACTGGTAAACTCTAAAGGCTGCAAGTTGCAATTGAATACGTTTAGACAAGATACAAAGCGTCAGAGAGCGCTGATGCTTTTCCTGAAAACCAAACACAAACGCAAAACCAACCAAACAAAAGAAACTCACAAAAAAAACCCCAACCAAACAAACCCAAAGCAACAAACAATTACATCTGATCTTAAACAGCAACCATTTCAAACAAGTCTTCCAAACTGCATTGTAGGGGAGGTTCAGCTACACTAACTCAGCTTTTCACCTGGGCTCTACTACTTTTAATCAACTACCCTTGAAACTGAATATTATTTCTCTATAGGCACGTTTGTTATGAACACCAACTGACAAATATCCCAAGCAATTACCATTTGCCTATGTTAGTGCTGTTTTCAACAGTGGAAATAAATAAATGAGACAGAAATGTCATATATTGTTGCAGCACAGTCATGTAGTTATCCTTACGCATATTCTCCCTTTTTCTGTTGCGAAGTCTCAATAAAAGTCTTTTCGTATTGAATCAAATTTCTAAAGAGAACACCACAAATAATGAGAATACATTTCACTCAGTGGAACGAGCTGCCCAGCCTTCCTCAAACACTATATAATGTAGTTGTCATGACAAATGCCATATGGCCAAGAATGATTACCTGACTGGTAATCAGGACTGAATTAGTTTTGCTAGACAGGTTCAGCACAGGCTGAGAACTTTAATGTATCTATTTGCTTTCACCTTGGCTGGAAAGGAGCATGCTCTGAAGGGAAGGTAGCAGTAGCATCTCCACTGCCATTAAATCAAATCACCACCTTCGGCTACCAAGCAAGAATAACATTTAGTAGCAATTACGGTAAGGAAACCTTTCTTATGCCTGACACAACGCAGCCAATTCACACAAAGAAATAGAGGTAATTAAAGAGCAAATTTTCATATTAAATCACACCAATGTAGAATTCAGAGACTGTATTTTATGCGTAAGATTCAAGTATGTACATCGACCTTTTTGTCTTCCCATTCCCCCAAGCTGTCCAGCCCCTCAAGCATGATATTTAGAGAAGAATGACTCTGAAATTGCCGCTTTCTTACTGAACATACTTTCTCCCTGAAATGCATTCAATTATCTCAGCTTGTTCTGGTGGGGTAAAAAACCCTACAGATGTAGGGTGTTTTGAAATATATTATTTTTTACCTTTCCAGAACAGACTAAACAAGGGCAGGATGAAGCTCTTATCTCTTGTTAGGAAGGATTACAGAAACGTTAACCAGGATAGAAATGAGGTATCTGGTCTACACTGGTTTTGTTATTGATGACTGTGCTTGGCTCTGAAAGAACACGTCTAAAGCATTAAATCCTGTGGTGTATTGCCATGTTCTGAGTTAGGATGTTCTAAGTCTACTTAGTTATTAATACAGGTAAAACACAGGCATTTATAAGAGTATTCAAGTTGCAGATAACCATAAAACCTATGCGTTTTTCTTGCATGTGAGGCTAAAAACCTAATCCTGCAAAAGCATACACTAACTCAATACACCTTGATCATTGTAGCAATGGAATCACAATGAAGCCCTAAAGAAGGAAGGGAGTTTCAGTCTTTTACCAACCACTCCAGAGCAAGTTTTTCAGAAAAAATTCACAGGAAACAAGATCAGTCTCTGAGCAACCTAAGAGTGTTGACAGAAGTCAATTTACACTTCAATTTATCCTTACTACATGGCTTTCAGTATCAATAAGATCTTTTTATCTCGTCTTCAAGATAATCCATTGCTCAATCCTTAAAAACAGTACAGCACATCTCTGCTCGCAATACCTTTCTAGGCTAAAAAATAACAGTGCAAAAGAAGTGTTGAAAGCAAAATAAATGGAAACAAACCCAGAAGAGCATGCTTGAATACACAGCGTGTTGTTTTCTATTTGCATTATCCACAGAAGTAAAACGTCCTAGTGATAGTCCAAGGCTCTACTATGTGGTAAAAGACTTTTCCCTTCACTTTTCATACCCTAACAAGACAATGTAGCAAGGATTCCAAATAAACAAGATCAAGCTGAACCAATTATCCTTCTGACACACAACAACAAAATCTGGAACAATTCCAACGATGTATCTAACAACACAGCTGTAATCGTTACTGCAAAAAATTTATTTTCAGCATGCTGTACATAACTTCACCACTGATTATGTAGCAACTACAGGATTTACAAACTTAAATGCTAAATCATAAATTAAAATGGAGTATTTTACAGTATTCTATATTTCTAAGTCAGGAAGTAAATATATAAAGAGTGCAATATATAAAAAACACTAACATTGAAATTTTGCCTAAACCTGCTTAAAATGTCTCATTGTACCCAATATAATCTTATCACATTTCTGCTCCAGAGCAACTCAAACCACTGAACATTTAATCGGAAAGATGAATCCATCGACTGTGTGCAGAATGTTCTCAATTTTGTTTTTAAATCCTGGTAATGCCAAGGTAATGTTCTATCATGGAGTGTCCATAAAAGATTCATAACATTAGCAGCCACTCTAACACAATCTATTTTTCCTTTTCCTTCAGCCCCATGCTGAAGCAATGCCTAAATGCCGAAAGCATTTGCTCTGCAGCTCTTTTCCTTCTTATCCTGTGCAGCAGTCCGACCCAGGAATCCCATTGCTACAAACCAGCATATAATACAAATGGCTTAAAAAGTCCTTCACAGCTATGCAATGTACAGTAGGCATCAAAGGATTTGACAAGGCACCCTGTGAACAGCACAAAACCACTGGTCTACAGCCTAAAATATTATCATAGGCCTCCCACGACATTCCTTTTTAAGAACAGGGATTATTATGCTTTAACAAGTTCAGATTTTTTAAGAACATGGCAGACTGGTTCATGCTGAAATAGCCATTAAATTACCTGTTGTACATATCTGTCAGTGGTTTTCCACATGTAATAATACTCAATGATGCTAGTCAGTGACTTCCAAGGGAGCTGAAAAACATTTGTTATAAATTAAAGTGGTTCCAAGAAACTTCAATGCCCACATTTTATTAAACGCATGTTAAAATCAAGTATAGTTGATACATGAATTCTAAAACGTGAATATATTAAGTCCCTACATTACAATCCATATGCAAATACATATTACTATTAATAATAGACAATCTTTCCTTACAGTTAACAAAGATGCAGTATTACAACAATATTACACATCCAAATACAAATGTAATTTGTTCTGTTTAAGCCATATGGTTAAACAAAATGATCAAAACAGAATCCAGATTTCCGTCAGGAAACACAGAGGGTAATATCTATTACTAAGCGGATCAGATGGAGAACAACATCAGGACTAAAATAAATCATCTTGACAAGACTGTGTTCCAGTCTCATGATAGTTTTAATCTTAAAAAAATACAATGGTTACTGTACTCGGTTCACAGTTTTTCAAGTTCTATAACAACCCAGCTGCTCATTCAATACCACTGGTTTTGCATAAATCTCTGCATACTCTTGACCATTAAACAAGAAACAAAAGGATGCTTAAGATAAATGCTATCTTGAGTAACAAGAATGACACTGGCAATATTTCACAAAAACCTCGGTGCAAACTCAGGGCAAGTGATGATGATGATTATAATCATCATTATTTTGGGTGCACATGTTCACTGGTAAAGTGAAACCGTATTAGCCTAAGTTTAGGGGAGAAAATTCAGCATACAGCGGTCATTTTTAATTACTATCGAATCCTCTATTTAACTCCATAAATTCTTTCTGTCATTGAAGTTAGTAATTCTCTTACAGAATTCATGCAATTTTTCTTCATAACCTGGAAAAATGCTACTATTTTGTTCATGTTTTTTTCTAGAGGCATGCATTAAAGCTAATATTCTCTACTCGGCAGAAACGAGGATGATTTTTAATAAGTCTAAGAAAATACAGAAGTGGTAACGTTATCTTTCCAACCTTATTCACTCCACTTTGGGGCTTTCTCCATGGCCTAAGCCAAAATAATAGGTTCCTGAAAGCACTAGAGGAACAAACTGTACCAAGCTGCCTCTGCCAACAAGCAGGAGCTCACAGACCGTTTTTCGAGCTGTTTTCTTGCAGATACTCAGAGGAACTGGGTCTTGCTCTCACCTCAGCCTTTCAGGAGCTGGGATTCAGGTCTACACCCAGCTGTGAATTCTTTTTGAGGCCGTCTACTACAGTGTGTAAATCCCGGGTGAAAACAACAGCAGTTTTGTTCATTCGCTTTTAACATGCAGCAGTGTAATAAAGGCATAAACTGATGTTGCAATAGATAGCAACACATTTGGTTTCCCAAAATCTTTTTACTTTCTCAGGTAAGCTATGCCTTAAGAGAAATCTGCCCAAGAAAAGGCCAGTGATGGGAACATGTGTTTGGTGTGAGGTCTCTAGGTCCATTTTCTTCCTGGCATCCAGGTGAAACACTGTCACCCCAACTACCTGTCATTGTCAACTAGTATATTTTAGCTTCTCCACATTAATTTTCCTTCCTGAACACTTATTAACACATTCAAGCTACAGATTATATTTGACATTTATCTAGAAAATACTTTAATCTGTTTTAACTATGATTGTGACACCCATATGTTCATATACTCAGTAGGCACCCACAATTCAAGAAGGGTGATTAAGGTGCTTGGACTGGATAACCATAATCCTTCTACACTTGGATTTGCAACTCAGAAAACCTGTTTGATAGACTGAGCATGACCATCCTGTATTCTGTTTACTAAAAGGACGAAACACTGTAGGGGCATGTGAATTTTCCACAGACTGCTCTCAACTGCCAGAGAAGTTGTGAACCGCCACAGAATAATGTACTCTCATGACAAAATTTTATTAAACACTAATTGAAAGAAGTATAAATGAGCAGCTGCATGACATTTTTGTGGCAGAAAATTAGCAGAGAGGTATGAGCAGTACAAAAAACAAGAGAAGGAATTTTCAGTTTCTTTAGCTTCTGCAGGATAAAAAATGGACCACTCAAATCAGACCGGCATGAAAACCTGGGGATTATCAAGTACATTAAAATGAATGTGGTAATTTTAAGGCATGTCTCCACAATTTTCTGAAGTTGGAAAACAGTTGCTCCTGTTTTCCATGAACAGTTCGAGTCTGATTCCCAAGGCCTTTCCTGCCATATGTAAAATTTAACAGTTATAAATTTGTGAAAACTGTTGATAACGAAAAACTAAGAATTAACAAGCGTAACAGCTGTCTCATACAATTAGGAAAAATAGCTATATTTGGAGAACAAAAAATATTCAGTCTTTTCCCATTCTACCACCCTGGGATGTGAAGTAATTCAAGTATATCAAGTAAATTCAATTAAGTTAAAATTTTAGGTTGATTAGGATTCACATAGGTTCTTAAAGACAGCAGAATCTCAACAAATGAGCTCCTATAACAGTTGATGAGTCAACAGCTGATGAAAACCATTATTTAAAGGCTACACTGGTAATCTGAAAACAAATGAGCTGCTTCTGTCTATTAAAAGGAAAGGTAAACTCCTTTACACCATTTAATTTATAATAATTGTCTCGCTCACTAATATTTAATGTTTATAGCTTAATGATTGAGCTGCACGCTGAATGTCAAACAGTGCTACTTCTTTCTAATTGCTGGGAAAGTACATGAACCTGCCCTTTAGAGAACGATCAGGTAAGGGCTGCAATAGCAGCTGCCGTGCCTTGCAAATCCAGGCTGATTCAGAAAGGCAACTCCTCTGGCTTAAGACTCAAGCAGGTACTACACAATTCTTCTGTTTCAGGCCAGGGCCACCAACCACTTTGTACCATGCAGCGTGACAGCCCTGCCTGTACAGTGGCACCACTGCGTGACTGCTTAGGCTCCGGTTTAGTCTCGTGCATCGTAGAGTTTAATTTTATCATTAGATCAGAGGTGTCCAACTCAGTTTCACCAGGGGCCACATCAGCCTCGTGGTTGCCTTCAAAGGGCCAAATGTAATTTTAGGACTGTGTAAATGTAGGAGTAGTTAGATCCTACATGGACACCCGAACAAGTCAGCACATAGACTACCAGTGCATTAGCTTCTTTGTCCGTGCTCTTACAACGCATGTAAGAGTACTGACTTTTCGATGACTAGCCACTGAAGAGAGGGCTGATAATAAATAAATGTATTCTCATGGAAAATCATTTCTTCAATGCTATGTATTTATACCTACCTCACCCTGCAGAAATTTTTCATATATCCATGACCTAAATCTTGAAGGACTATTTTAGATGACTACTTAACACCAAATATTTGTTTTCAAATCCCTGTACTTTTAGAATGCTAAATAGCAAGTGAGAACACAAATTTCACTCTGGAGAAATTAAGATATCCCAAGATTACACAATGCTTAATATAACTGAAATATTTCAAATTACATAGAATTAGATCAAGACTGTGCGCACTAAGTCACCATCTAAATTCATATGTAAAATAGATGTTGTTCTCACAAGGTTTTAAAAACTACATGCCACTCTTCCAAAGGTAAAAAGAAAGTGACCAAGCTTAGACAATATCCCTGTTCTAACTGAGACTATAATTAATTAGTGGCCCACATCCATTTCTGCTGCACCCTGACTCATCATTAACGTGCCCTCAGCAGGCTACACAACCCTACCTCTAGACGTGTGCGTCTTTCACTTTGGGTGGAAGGCAAGGGAAAATATCTGTATTTTGGGAAGGAAGATTCAGTGAAAAAGGAAGGGTGTCAGGAGTCTACCTGAGATAAAATTTGAACATTTTAAACAGCTCTTGGTAGACTCACTCAAGCGTCTAGGATTTGAGCATTACAAACACACAAGCAATTCCTGCAACACATTACTCCACTGTATCACTCTGATGTATGAATATCAACAGAATTACATGTAGCATAACACAGAAATTATACAGAAAATAAAAATACTACATAAATCTTAGAGACAAGGCTTAGGCATACTTGCTCACTAACTGTTAGGACTCCACTTGTAAACAGCCAATAAAATCTGTAATATATGCTCTGGGCATTTTGAAAAGCCAAACACTATGTATCAGGAAACATTTAGTTAGAAGACATAGCTCCTGAACTATTGTACAATTACAGCTAAGGACCATTTATCTGTATGAGAAATAATAAGGAATTGTAGATTACAGTAAGATTTCAGTTCTTAAACTCTATAAAATATTCTTTTGTAATCATATTTTCTTGAACTTAAACAGATCTATTTCATCCATGATGCAATTTTTAACCTTATGTGATGAATGCAGTGAACATTTTTTCCCTTGGGAATCTCAAAAATAGCACACAGATCTCATACACCTGTTAAAACGTCAGTCCTTCAGAAAAACAATAGCCTTCCCTTCCCAAGTTCATTCAATTATCTATTCCATTTCGGAACTGTCAACGTGAAGACAAGATAGCTTAGCACAGTGCCGAGCCTCCTCCCACTGTCCCGCACTCCGTCTCAGGGGGACTTCTACATTTACCATACAACGACATATTTCCCTGACAGAGATTATTAGTAACATCTGTAAAGAAAAAAAAGCTGAGCTCTGAGTCAAGCAGAATGAGTTCTTGTGAAAATGTTTCCATCGACTTCAGTATTAAATAATGGCATTCCTCTGACTCACATCCAAACCTTTTCACAAAGCCCAGTTTGAACTTAGTACAACAGAGGAAATATTTTTCCTTGAAAGAAAGAGGCTCTTCAAGAAACACAGAAAAAAAATTGCAGTCAAACTACTACCAGTTCCAGCAATCAGTGTTAGAATCTATTTCTTTTAATTACTCTACATTAGAATTCAACAAATTAAAGCTCTGCTGCCCTATAGTCTGATATTTCAGTACCAAAACCAGTGTAGTTAGAACATATTGGAAAACACTTCCTTTACTTTTCAGAAGTGCCGAAATACCTAATATCTCAAAATGACTCCCTGTAGTGCACTTTAAAAGCTATCTGAATATAAATTTCCCTCTGCTAACCATAGAAGGAAACCCCAGCTTTTTCAAAAACACTCAAGGGAGTCAGCCACGTAGCTGCTAATGAATTTCACTGGAAATTGTGGAAAACTTCTGAAAAGCTACTGAAACACTTTCAGATGCTTGTAAAATCCTTGTAAAAATCCTTATCAAAACACATCAGCATGAGACACCCTACCTGGCATTAAACCATTAAACAAATTATCTCCTGTCAACATCTTTCCAAAGAATGGCGCTGAACAAGAAAGCATATTGACTTTCATCCAGATAAAATGTCTAGGTATGTTTATTACATATTATCAGCTACAAAGATTTCTCCACTAGCCAATCTTCCAAACCTACAGAAAGCAGTTACGCTCACCCATGCAAAAAAACAGTAACAGAAAAATGTTACCACTTTCATACTTACAAAGTCTTGTCGAATGTCATTGAAGTCCTTGCCATACTTTTCCAATGCCTCTTCAAATAAACTGGCTTCTGATGCTGACCACTCTTCCATTTCATCTCTGCACAAGACAGGCCCTCCAAGTGGCACTAGAACACTGATGGCACTGCTCAAATCATAGTTGTGTTTATGCAGCGTATCCATTGCATGAAACTAGCAAAGAGAAGGAGAGAATACAATTTGTCTAAATAAGACAGCAGTCCACTTTGGTTACTGCAAATTCAATGTCTTATTTTCTATAAGCCATGCAAGAAGCCTGAACTAATGCTAAATTTAGAATCTAACCTGATATCATAGGCTTTCTGCTGTGGAACTGGTACTGTAACTGCTGCTCCAAATATGCTCCCAATTAACATGGGAATATCTGGAAGAATAACTACTATAATGACAAATATGTCTTTTCTTAACTTAGAAGGAAGTACCTTGCCAAAGAGCAAGAGAGAAGGGTTTTAAAAAGCTGAGGGGATAGGAATATGAGAACAGACAGACACAATAATTAAACCATGGTGGTTGGCTCCTCTGGTGCCTCATTATAAGACATGCCTTTCATTAAGCGTAATGGAACTTACTGGACCATTTGCAATGGAGAAACATTTATATGGAACTCAAACACTAAATGTACCCCTTTATTAGCAGCACTGCACATATACTTTCAAACAAGAAGAAACTGCTATAAGGATGATTCTACTCTATTAATCACTGAACACAGTAAGAAGGATGCACAATGTGTGGGACTTATTAGAAATTCTTAATCCAATGAAATCTTCAGAAAATGAAAAATCTTAAACTAAGTAACTGTTTTGTTGGGAAAAAAACAAAACCAAACGTCTAATGTGAGCAGAATTGTGTTGGTAAGGTCATATCAGGAAGTGTGAAACTGAAAACTCATTTTGAGTATTACTGAAAACATTACATTTTCCCACTGCCTTTACTGCACTATTGAAGTGCAGACTAAATCAGTTTCCTGTTTAATAGCCTTTGAGTACATCACAAAATTTAAGAAGTTAAATATTTCTCATAGTACTACTAAATATGTTTTATCTGGAATATAAGAACTGTCCTACTGAATCAGACCAGTCATCCATCTGGCCAAGTATTCTGTCTCTGACAGCAGCACCCAGGGATGTTACTTAGAGAAAATATGCAAGTCTAACCACGGTCTGAGGTAAATTCCCATTTCGTTCACTAGCATCTACAGATCTTGGGAATTAGGAATGTTAGGCAGTACACCTCTCCCTAGACTCCTTAGTACCCCCTTACGGACCCATGATGCATAACTTTTCTAACCTCTTATTTAACTTGCTGATATTGTCCATTCTCACAAAATTTTGTGTAACTAAATTGCAGGAGCTCTAGAGATATAAGGCAGTACCCTAACTATTCTAAACTGATCTGTTAGCTCCATCGAGTGTCCTCAAGTATCTGATGAGTAGCAGATCTACTTTAGCATTAACTATCATCTTCACGATTCTGTATACAAATACTTAAAATAATAAGCAACTCCTGCTGATGCCTTTGTAAATTTATCTATTGCACAAAGGCAACATCAACACTCAGAAAATACACAGGATTATCCACAATACACACAGGCACCTTGCACACAGGTATCTAAAGGAAAACAGATATCCAGAGGACAGGGAATCTGGAGTAATAGGTATTGCTGAATTCACAGATGTAAAAAAAGCTGTCGGGTTTCTAAGAAGCCACCTACCAGTGTGATGTCTCGGGAAGCAGCAGCTGCACTCATGTGTAAGCTCGGTTGCCTGACGGAACTACTGCAGTCCAGTGCTCGAGCAAACGTGCCAACCGCACTACGAAAGAGAAACAGCAGACAGTAAATGCACAGAAAGATTAAACCTCTTCTTTAGTACCATACTGTACATCATATCTATAAAAGCATTGTTTTAAAAATACAAATCACATACTGTTACTCTTAAGATTTCAGATCTTTGCTAATAAAGGACAATTTGATAAGGACAAATCACCAAGCACTGCAGTAAAAATTCCGACCTTCTGCCCCCAGAAGTAACCACCTACATATAAGAAAAACAGCATGGAAACAAAAGATATTCAAGAGAATTCTGATGCATCAATTTTATATTAATTCTGAAGCCAAAGACTTTACCCAGTTTGGGCTTTGCAACTGTGACTATTATTTTTAAAACTGAAAAGCTAAAAATACAATTAGAAAGGGGGTTCACTGTGTTCCCATGAGGAAATAAATAACATTTTAGTCACTTCAGTAATGTAGGTCCACTACTTCCATTAATAAGACAAAGAGAGCATATTTGTTTACTATTAGGTACCTCTAGAACTATATTTTTGTCACAGGTTTTATGTAATAATGAAAAACACGGCATTATTGAACTGGACACATTTTTTTCCAAACTTTTACCTTTTTCTTGCACCTTTATTGATGTATTGTACAAGGCATTTATTAGAATCAACGGAGCAACAAAAGATAAGAAATAGAGATGAAGAATTAGCGTGACAGTGACTGTTCTAAACCACAAACTTTTCTTGGAAGCACACCTACGATATAGCACACATGGTGAAGGGAAAGATGCCTAAGAGAATTCGACTAGGCTCTGCCTATCATAGAGGAAATAAGAAAAGAGTCAGTGACACATGAGAAAGATTATTAATTATTAGGACAGAAGCTGCTGCTGCACCCTGAGTTGCATCATGACTCTTGAGGCGCATCACGTCACTATGATATCAGAAAAAATTATTTGTTGCAGTTACAACATAAGTCCTTCTAAATTCAAAGATCCAATTACTCATCTAATATTTTTAATACAGTGTAAGCCTCTGGACTAAAAGACTGGAGCCTTATTCAGCATTCCATACAAGTTCTAAGTGTAGAATTACACAAATGAGGAATGCCATTGACAGAGATCAACACACTGAATGTGCCACGTTACTGTGTACTCTAAACCCAATATTCAACAATAACATGATGTGCACCAAGATTTTAAGTCACTAAGGTATATCATTGGTCATGGAGAAACTGGTAATAACATCTGCTATTGCAATTTTATCTTGACTCTCAAAACATTTAATACTGAATGCACGTTTCAGTACTCTCTGCCAAAAACTTGTAAGACACAGTTAAGACTCAACAGCAGTGATCACACACTCCAGATATTAACTGCTTAAATTTCCAGATCAGAACAAATAAGGTATATTCAAATGTTGTTCCACAACCTTTACTCCCTCTTTGCAGGGACAACAAAGATGTGAGAATAACACAGAAATACATGTTCTATTTTCTTTTTTAAAGTCTGGCAGTACATAAAACAGTACCAGTCCACAAATCACTCCCAAGAAAAGGGCTCTATTGTGAACACATTTCCTGATAGTCAGTCAAGCCCTTTAAACATGTTGGCATTGGTAAGGGCTGTAGCTAGAGTGTCTTTCCTGGAATCCTTCTGTCACTACTGTTCAAACCAGGAAAGCAGCATGTGGCGTGACTGCATATCCCTTCTGCTGCTACCTACTAGCTTCTTATCTTCCTTTTGCATAATTAACACTATTTTCTTTTGGCCATGCTTCTCCAATAAAATCAGAGTATGCTATGGAAATTACAGCACTCTGACACATTAAGCTGCCTTCAAACTTTTTAGGCTGACTTCAGAGCCCAACCATATGTGAATTATATTCACAATATGTGAAGTTAAAATTAAGACACAATATAAAACTAGATTTATTTGGAGTAAGTGGCAAAGAGGTAAGAATTGATGCACTAGTTGACATGGCTTCCAGCGCTGTACTGAGTAGGAGAGGAATGTGTTGGAGCATGGGGTACATGAGTGCACAAGAAATAAGAACCACCACAAAATGGGGGGACAGGAGTGTGCCTGTCAGTGGCTATATCTTGAAATCAACATAACTTACATTTCACCTTTCCCTGGAAACTTGTGAAAAACAGGGAATTTTTCAGACAATCCAAGTAAGTGTAGGAATGCTAGAGCATTTGGCTGTTGAATAGTAACTAGTCTCAAAACTTAACAGTGATATGCAGTGCTCTGGATAATCAAGCTGTGCAGTCCAAATCCAAATTCAATATTTATTTTAGAAATCATTAAAATACCTTAACTTTTGTGTTCATCCAATTCGAATAAAGGTACAAGGAACACATTAATTAAAAGGTCAAACATTTCCTTTGTCTTTTTTTGGTATGATTTTTTTTCTAATAATACTAAATAATTATTTTTAAAATGTTAAAATGAAAAATCAAACTAACCAAGATGTATTCCCAGAAGACACACTATTGTCTTCATCCACCTGCTACCAAAATAAAACTCAGTACTAAACCACTGCAGGCTGAACAGTCAGAGCCTAACTACTATTTTTTTCTTTTAAGCAGACTCTTTAACATAAATGTTCCATTAAGTTGGTAGAATCCAAAGAATAACTGTAAATTTTTAATTGAATCTATATTTAATTCCGTAATAACAGCAGTAAACTCATGTAGCCAGCTAGTCACAAATTAGTTATTCAATGAGTAATTATTGAGATTTCAAACAGAAACCAACACTCCTCATGCCTCCTCAGATACGTCACGGCCACAAGGCAGGTGGACAGTGAATTACACAGGTGGCAGAGAGATGGACAAGAATGATAAACCATTGGTGATATAGGCAGAGAGACCACCCTGCACCGGCTGTATCAGCAAGCAGGTATAAGAGCTTTAAGGGCTAGACCAAATTACCTAATTAGGTTTTCCTTGTTTCAATTATCTCAAAGACCAGAACCAAGAACGTTCTCTCAAGGACTTAGAGATTGCAGCTGACAGCCGTACAAACATAAAACAAATCACGATAATCCGCTGCCAGGATCTAAGATGATGGAATAAATCCACTAATTCAGCAAAACTCAGCAATATCTGTGCCCCAAAAAACCTGAGAATGAACTCTGTAGGGGTGGAGTAGCTCATCATCATTTTGTTGTGCCAGTGTGCCCTACATTCAGGCAAAATGTCAGATTTGGCATTGAACACAGAAAATACGTTGTTCCACATTTCTTATAACTCAAGTCTAAGACATTAAAGGAAGTAATTATTCATTTTTTTTGCATAAGCTTAGTATTGGTAGCCAATGAAATCATGAAGCAATAAACACAAGAGACTGTCATAACACATTTCTAAAGATTTAATTGCTCATCAGTATCTAGTTCTGAAAAGGGCCATTATTTACCAAAGAAAATCTGGAACCACTGCAATTACACATCAGGATAAAAACAGTCACTCGTCTCCCCAGTAGCAACAATGGGCCAGCACCAAATCACATCCAGAAGTTTCTGGATTCAGGCCAGTAACTGTTTTCTTCTACCTTGTATTCTCAAAATTTTATCCAGCTAAGATAGATATCATTTTTAACCCAAGGATGTTTATTTTAAAAATCGTTCACTTGTATACCTTGTTCCTCTGTTTCAGTGATACCAGATGAGTAGTGGGTAACACTCTGGATAAATCTGTTGAAAGTGAAGCACCTCTGTGCATACAGGAATCTGCAAACTCACAATTTTTCCTGCATATTGCAAACTAATGAATGAGACCTATGTCTCACCTCAGAGTTAACATTTGTGAGGAAAACAACTGAATGGATCTTCGGTGGTATCCTACATATTAGGAAGGCTTTTTGTTTTCCTTATTATTACGCCAATGTTCCTCTTCACTGTGAGTTGGAACCTGTCCTAAAAGATGACCTCTTAAACTGCTATCAATAACTGCATTTTACAAACAGTCAATTAATATCTGATTGCTCCTTAAGAGAGTCTCATGATACTTAAAATCCTGGAAAGAAGAAAAAAAAAATACTACTTCAGTGGAGACACATGTCACCAGCATAATATTAATTAAAGCTTGAGAAATCCCCCTGAGATTTTTACTACTGGATAACGTAAAAGTCTGACATGAAGAACATATTCATGGCAAAGTGAGTTCCACAAGACAAATTTTCCTTGCATTTCTAAGCAACTGTCTGTACGGTGCTATGCTTCATTATTATCACTTCAGATATTTAGAGTGCAAAGGGAGATGACATGACAAGCATGAGAAGTCACCTGCAGCTATTCTTTCTCTGAAAGACTCTCCAAGTTAGGGGTGAGGGGTGGCATTACATGTTATGTCCCCTACACACCACAAGTAACCTTCAATTTCATTACTAAATGAACAGAAATGGAACATACATAAAATCTTTATTATGCAACAAAAAAAGAATCTGATACATACAAGTAGTTTAATTCACAGGGTATGATTTAAGTGATCATCTGTACTCCCATCCTGCAATTTCACAGTCACAGAGGAGAATTACAGCCCCTAAAAAGAAGGTCCATGAAAACGCTGCGGCAGAACTTTTTTCTATATAATGCAACAGAATTCATTAAGCAATCAAAAAAAAAAAAAATTCAGCTCGAAGTCTGAATTAGTTGTTTCCAAATTAATTTGGTCAAGAAGAAATACAGTAACACAAAATGTACAAAGGAATAAATGTGTATTTGCCAATCATGACAGATACGCAGAAATGCAGCATTTTTCACACTCCTAGTAAACTTCATGTGAAAGTATTTTTCCTTTTTATTTCCAAACCATCTGCTTACCATTAGATGCTGCAATTCACCTTGTTAGTGAACAGCTAGTTTTGCTAGTGCAGCATTGGCATCAAGATTTTTCACCATCTTTACCGCATAATTTTACGTTGAAATTCTGTCATTAAATTTCATTACCTCTAATGAACTCCAACTCCTCTTACTTCTCACCACCTAAAGAGAATCCAGAGGCACACTAATATCGAAGCTTTTGAACTAGTGACTTTCATGTATTTATTTTTATTGATGAGCTTTGAGAATCTTGTCTATTGCCACTGACTACACCGAATTATCTTGCAAGAACAGATTATTGAGTACATTTTACGATGTTTTTACACATTGTTCTCAGTTGTCGAGTGTATTCTTTTCTTCAATATGATGAAAGATACACTGCTAGTTGAAGCTGCATTGTGTTCCCTTCCTCACTGTAAGGTAAATTCATGTAACAAATACACCTCCATATACCTTGAGCACTTCTAACCAAATCAATAGTAAACAACAGAAAATTAATATAATCACCATCCTGGAGAAAACAGAAAAGTGGAAATAACAAAGCAAGGATCAAGCTCTAATTCAAAATGACTAACATATAACTTTCCATTCTTCTCTGAGCAGGCATTCAAATTAAGAGAAATATGCTATGATAGCCAGAGGTATTGCAATGCCATTTTAATTTCAAAGAAATCACGGAACAAAATTTTAAGGTAGAGATGCAATTCTTAAAGGCTATTTTAATTAGTCTTCAAAACTCTGTTTTAGTTGGAAATAATCTGGGACCACAAATATCTGGAAAATAGTTTGATTTAGAGATATAGCCCTTCCAGAAGACTATGTTGATAGTCTAGTTAGATGAAGCAGAATAAATTAACTAAGTTCTTAACTATTTCACTGCATCATAAAGTACATAAACGGAACTAGAATGTACTAAAAACTTAGCACGTAATTAATTCTAGACCAAATTAGTAGACAGAAAGAAAATGAAAAAAAAATGGGTCACATCTACGGCTCTTAGCATCTGTCCAGACTGGAGTGCAGAAGTCCTACCACATTTGAGTCTGGTCAGGACCATTTTTGGCTCCTTGACACATTTAAAACCAAAAAAAATAGGCAGGACTATTACATTATACACACAATAGGAAAGTTTCTATTTCCTAATACTATGCAACTTGGACCAGAGTTAGAACAAGAACATGAGATCTCACAAGAGAATGAAGTATTCCTGGTATATTAGGAATGACAAACACTGATGACTGTAGCACACAAACTGGATTTCTGTTACGTTCTACATACTCACAGTTATTTAGTCCACAGGATCAGATTAGAGTTAGCCTAAAAATAAAACTGCTCAAAATGTGCAGAGTGTGGATGGTAGGTCTTCAGCACCAAACATTTCAACTCTACAAGTCTACTTCTCCTGTACTGTACTATTTGCCAATGTGGACAGATCTGAACTGCTGGTGCAGCTTCTCAGAGCCCTGTTCTTGGAAGCCAGTAGACACAGAACAACTGCTGCTAATATGTATGACAGAACAAAAATCAGTTGATGAAGCCGTATCTTATTTGAACGGAGTAGAAAACGGTGTTGGAATTCTCATTGCCAGAGTATAAATGACAGCATGTTACCCAAAAAACAACTCAAAACCAGAATACATTAGTCTGATGCCTCAAGCCCCTCCTAAGAGATGCTTTTGGTAGGTTAAGCAAGAGCCCTTGCACAAATTATGCTTCCATAGTAGCAATAAAGTACTTTCAAGATTTGTAAACCCACAGAGTCAAACAAGACTACTTAGGGAGCTCCAGGTTAAGGATCTTTCCACTCAAGTACTCTTACACTGATTTTTCTGGCACTGCTACCTCCAGTTTCTGGACAGGACAGGCATATTCTCCCACCATCATAACCAGCAAATTATTGCACACTAGGGCTTAGTGACAGGCCCAGACTGACCCAGCATATAAACCTAGAAAAAAGGCATCTCATTCCTGAAACAGTAAACAAACCTTCTAAGACTGGGAAAGCTACGTGCCTGAGGCCATATATAAATATTCTTGAAAATGGGCAACACAAGGAGAAAATGAGAGCATTTGAACACATTCTAAAGAACCAACAAAGCATGCTTGTGTGACTGAAAAAGCTAAAGCCTATAAGGACAAAAGCAACTTTTCCTTCAGCCAGAGCAGACTGCAGAAACTGAGAAGAAAGACTCAATGCCTTCGATGCAGCATGTAAAAACAGTCATATGAAAATGCTTTTAAAGTTTCATATACAGATAGCATACACGCACTTAATCAAAATCACGTACAGGAAAGCATTTAGGAAAAAGTTCTTATTGCCAGAATTTCAAACTGGCGTAACTAAACGTAACTTCCAGGAAGCAGAGAAATGCCATTCTCACTGCAAAGCCAGTAGGCACAGTCAACGCCCAGGGAACTGCAGTTAGGCCGCAGCAGAGAGAGATCTCCTGAGTGTGTGAGCACAGTTTACTGGATCATAACACCAACTCCATGGGAACTCAGACAGCTTTTAATGGTCCAGTATAATGCAAGTATTTACCTACAAGCACACAGCATACTGAATTTAAAGCTGCCCCAATCATCATCGGAGAACTGTTCCTCCAGGAATTGGTGAAAATCTGTCTCAGAAGCACTTAGTGCAACAGAATTTGACCTTACAGCCTGTGAGTACAAGTGTAGAGGAGCCTGGAAATAGTTTGTCAGTTTAAAAGCAGCATACAAAGATGAACAGAGTTTTGTGGAAGAACATCAATAAAGTGGCATCCGAGTAACATCTGATTACAGATTGCCTACCACAAGATCTTGGACAGCTGTAACTAGGCAGCGATGACCAAGATCCATTCCCAGCATAACAGAAACCTTATTTACGGACATTTATCAACTTCTGAACAAACACAGTCTTAGCCAGGGCACAGCATTGCACCAGATGACTTAAATAAGTAGAGAGAAGAGTGCTTTTCCCTAAAAATGTCATTTATTCTCTGTCACTTCCCAGCAGACTGCTTACTGGTACACCCCTCTGGGGACACTTTCAGCTTCACAGTGTACTACCTCAGCTTCTCAGAGTGGCTGCAAAATGGGGAGTGGAGGGATGCAAAGGCAATGAATGAACTCTCCAAAAATGCACATAATCTTCATGCAGATGGTATTTTTAGGGCACCCCATAACGGTCTGCACACACATGTCCAGGTATTATACTGCTGGTGATAGAAGTTGCTCCATTTTATGGGTTCTGTTCTACGGAGCATCTACCAGGTATTGTGATCTTCTGAACAGACAAGTGTTCACACCTATAACCCCCTGGCTCGCTTGTAAGTTCAACAGGGACACTCATTTTTTTACTACTGTATAGAAAGGATACAGCAGTACAAAGTGGGGGAGAAAGAAGAAACCCAGGTGGATCAGCATCTGAACTGTAAAACAATAGATAGCAACCCATTTCACCACACACAAAAGCTAGAAAATATAAAGCAACTTCTCTCTATTTCCTTCCTGAAATGCTTTGTTCAAAAGAGAGAAAGAATAAAGAACAAAAACTGGAAAGAACGTAAAAGGATTATTTGCCCAAGAAGATTTGAGACTAAGCTCTGCAACCAGGTTACAGAGAATACAGGAGATTAAGTGCTTCAGGATGAAATTCCTACATTAGCTGTGATTAGAAGTTCTTTGCCATCATTAGAACAGCACCTTTGTACTATATTTATAAGTATGAATTAGCGGACAGGCAAAACATGCTGTATCTTACGAGTGTAGAGTTGTTATTCAGTGATAAGTCTACAGAGTATAGAAAGTGTCTTTTTTTTTTTAATTGAGAAATTATTTTTAAATGTTTTTATGAATTCCAAGAGCTTTGATGTTCCTTTCATAAATGTGCTTTATCATGTCAATTTATAAAATTGAACTGGCCAGATTTTTTTCGCTACTGAAATATACCACTTCAAAACTTTTATTTCAACATTCACCCAAAATAACTGCATTGCACATTATTCAGTTTATATGCAAATTGTGCAAGTTTTGCATCCATTCTTTGTTAACATTTTCTTTATTTCTACTCTTCATTTTTATTTTACACTATGAAATTCCAAGAACTATAGTATAAGACTGAAATATTAGCACTGAAATAATGTTTTATTTACTCTGAGGGGAAAACAGACTGATGTCTACATTTGAAGTATCAAATTCTACTGTAACCTGAAATACAGAGAGTGTAGCATTATTCCAAAACTCACTCTCTTTTCCTCTCTTCTGTATTGGTAGCTTCAATAAATACGCAGAATGTTATGGTCTGATTTTCTTTTAGCTAACTGTGGGAAAGACAAGGGCTCACAAAATGGCAAACAAGTTGAGTAACATGATATAGGGGAATAAATAGTCAGTAGGAAATGAAATTTTTTTTATTAGAGGATTTTAATCTTACCGTGCTACAACTAAAAACTGGTCAATCTGACGGTCAGTAAGGGGGCTATCTGGATCCCATACTTTAACTTCCAGCTTTGCCTGTTCTCTGTCATCTAATTCTCCTGTCAAAAGGTAGATGGGACAAAACACTTATTACTTACAATGTTTTTCTCTGTGTATTTCTTGTACCATGTTTAAAAGAGACATTGTACATTTTTAAACACACACACACACAGTATTTAACAATCGGCAATTATCCATTCAAATTCTATAATGCAGCATCAGTAAAATAAGTATCTTCCCTTAATATGAGAATTTCAATTTAAGGAAGCATAGTATCAAAGAACGTTAATAAAATGTGATTATAAACTTTAAAACATAATTTAAGCAACCAGTGGTTTCTTTAAAGTGCTTCTCAACTGTGTTAAAGTTACTGTTTCACTTAAGCCATATTAAAATTAACTTTACACTTAACCAGTTTTAGTAATTAAATTCTATTTCATTTGTATTCTATGGCTCCAAAATAAAAATCATTATGGAAAAAATGCTGTCTACTACATTTAATTATTTTTTCACTTATTGCTCTCAGCCACTACATTATCTGTAATGTTAACACAAATGTACTATTAAAACTGCTGTGTTTGTTGACTAGTTATATCCTTTTATAAAATAATATATAAGGCTACAGCACGAGAAAGTGACTACGTACTCCATCATCATTTCCCAACTCCATTTGTCTGAACAGAGCAATTTGCATACATGCACGTGGCTGAAACAACGGTGACAGTTTCTGAAATTTAATTTGCCATCTATTCATTACTAAAAGAGTATGGTATTTGTACTGCTTGGAAGAACAGTCAAGTGTGAAGACGCTGCAATGATTCATGTTCATATGGAAGCCTAAGTCTTGGCTTGACTACTACACCAATCATTGCAGAGTCTGATTAAGTAGGCATCACATATTCTACTAGGATGAGAAAATTTACCTGTGGGATGTGGCCACCACATTTGTGGCCACAACTGTTGGCAAGAGCAAAGTCAAAAACATTGTCTTTACTTGGTATTCTAGAATACAAGCATGTTCCTCCTTAGGTGAACATGTGAAAAACTCCAATGTTTAGCTGGCTGCCAGTACTTGTCTCTTTTATGAGCTACTACAAGAATAAAAACCTGTTCTCAAATACAGCTATTGCATTTCCTTGGAAAATCTGGGCGGTGTAGGTACCTCTCTGAAGACGACTTTAGTCTGCACTATTTCTTCCGGCTTAAGGAAAACAGCCAGTCTAAACATGCATGGTATCATCAGGACATGAAATAACCTGTACGCTTAAGAGTCTGGAAATAGCCCGCAAACCACACACTGGCTCTTCTGAAATCTGATCATATATGGCATATTTCTCCCTCACATTCATTCTGGAAGGAAATGAACACGTGGTATATATTTATCCCTACCAAATGCACATATTAGAACTGCACCATGCTGGCTGGCTGATGTTTCAGGAGCAAATTTCATAGTCACATTCTCAGGAAAACAAATTAAGTTACTTTCTCCTGATATGCAGGCAATAAAGAATTGCCTGCCTAACAGGACTTCTGCTTCTGTTTTAGCTAATTCACATCTAGTACTGGAGACAAACTTAATTTCTGGCAATCTCGATAGGATTTTAGGTCTACAAACTTATTCAATGGACTACACTTGTCAATACATTCATCTTTTCCATCTGCGACAGACACATTGTGGGTGATGTTCCACATTTTATAAATAATCTCTGAGCACTTCATTTCAATCTGTTAATATGTGGTTTTTAAGTATCTGTCATGTTAGTTAACTGTTTCAGGACATCACGTCCTGACGATAATAACAATACTCAGGCAGGGCATACTTCTCACAAAGAGACATCAAACAAACACAGCACAAGTATCCAACCAAAACACGTCACTCTCCTGAATCGAGTTCACAAGAAGAGAAAAAAAATTGCAATACTACATGCCTTACTTCAATTAGAGGTAATTGAAGAATTGCTACTACAAAATGTTGGTTTAACTCTGATAAAGAAAAATCTGAAATATTGCCAAACAATATTTTATAATGGCAGTAGACATAAACAGAACATAGGCAATGGAATATCCACACCAAAATAATCTAAACACATATAATATTTGCAATATTATATATTACTGCAACAATGGTGGACAGAGAGGTTTTCAGAAGATAGGTGATATCTGCCAAACTGCACTTACAAAAAAATGGCTCATTCCTGATTTTCCACTTAAACGGCAGAAAAGTAACCTAAACAGATCAAACCATAGAGGCAGTCAACGGCTGTAGGAATCTTTGAAAAATTGATTTCAGGAATAAAAATTTGGTTTACTTCCTTCGAATGTGCTGAAAGAATCAGTACAGGAGGATCACGTAAGATGAAAGGTCTTCTTTCAAAATAGTAACTCTAAAAACCCCTCTGTTTTCCTTCAGCTGTATATTCTTAGTTAATTATGCCTGTACCTTATACCATAGGACTTCTAACATGGCAGACTCTTTTGAAACTACAATGGAATTTCTGTTATCAGCTCTACACTTGTATTTTATATTGTTGAATTTGACACGTAACTACAACACATTCAAACTGAACAGGTATCAAAGTTACCACAGGATTTATTCCTTATACTGCAGACTCCAGCACCCAAACGAATCAGGGAGTTTTCCTTTGCACATTTTCACTGTTGCATCTGAGAAGGTTCTCAGGTTCTGTTATTTACGTGTTACCTTCCCTCACCACCACCAACATACCAATTACAGCTTCTCAGAGGTGCTAAGCTATTTTTTGAATGGCTGCTATGACATACCAATGTATCCAATTCATTTTGAGCACTGCTTATAATTTTATTGTAGTCAATCTAATCCTGAATATTAATTTTACTGGAAAACATTAGTACATGGCCAGAAATATGCCTGGTTTTCTCCTCATCAATCATTCAATGCCTCACTTCTCATGGTTCGCTTTTTACTAAAAGGAAAATGTTTGGGTTTTTTCTTATAAAAGTTCTAGATCTCAGTCATTTTAAACAAAGGAAAGCATGATCTATCCCCCAGAAAACAGCTGTAAGATAATTTTACAAAACAAAAGTAAACCAAATGCAACTTTTAACAGAATGCAATTAAGATGAACTACAAGAAATTAAAGATCTACTTAGTCTTTTAGACTTTACTTCCTGCAGATAAACACCCCCAGGGTAATTAGTACATTACATTTAGCATGATTCTTATATCCAACTAAAAGAAAATAAATTGCATCGTTTTCCTAGAGTGCAATTCTTTTAATTTCACACATATCTAACAATGCTGCAATAGTGTATCCTTTTAAGAAACTGAAATATGAAATTTATAGAACTTAGATTTTTTTAAAATTGTTTTCAGGGAAATAATGCAAATTCTGCTTTTAATGAGAAACAGCTGATGAGGCAGTTGATTGAAAAATAGCCAGGAGGACAGTTTTTAGTGACTCTACTTGTCAGGTAAAATTTCTTGGTTTTGTATTTTACATAATTTTCACTATTTTTCAATATAATCTTTTGATTCTCCTTTTAAAGAAGTAATTTAGCAGTCACTTCAATCCAAACATATAAACTGAACTCCTGCAGTGCTCGGCTTTCTGAGTGAACCCATCTTTCACAATATGCAAAACAGAGGTACCAGCTGCTGGATCCTTAATCACATCGGACAGAAAATCAGTAGTTGCAATTTTTTGGTCATAGTAAGAAGGCAGACACATCCATGGACAGCAGCTGGACACCAGACCAACAGTTTGTGTTGCAGAGTTCCTCCTACTGTGGAAATTAATTCAGGCCTTGATACAATCACTTGAAATCAGCCAGGAGTTTTGACTCATGCATTAATTACCCAGACCACTAGATACCTAAGCACATAAACATGAAGGCCCTTTGTAGATGCTCATATCCTTAATGCTTAGCATGTATCTAAGAAGTAAATTCAGTGTCTTCATCTTTGTGTTTCAGTTTTATACCTGTAAACCAGCAATATATCTTAGCTACATCGCACAGATGTGGAAGAGAGATACATATCAGTTTTTATCCTCCCTTAATCCAATCCAGCATCCAACAGAATGACAACTCTGTTATTGAAACACGGGGTCAGATTTAGAAGACAGAGCGTTTACCAGATTTTTGCCAGAACTCTTTGGCAGTATACTAACTGCAGATAATCCTAAATGTCTTTTTGAACATAGTTTCATGTGCTATACAGCATTGTAAAAATAAGCAACTAATCACTGAAAATGAGGTTTCAATTCATGGACCAACTTCTCATACTGCTATTTAGACTGCTTGTCTGGAAACTTTTTCTCAAAGTTACAGATGAGAAAAATAACATCACATTGGATTTTCTCATACTGTTTAGGTATGAACAAAGTTCCAGACACTGAGTCTGTCTGAAGTAAAATCTGAGTTTTCTCCTTCAACAAAAAGCTCATTAGTTCCTTTCCAAAACAGTCAGCATATTCACTCTGTATAATATGAATTATACATTCATACACAGAGGTTAATTATGAGAAAACACCAGACAGCTTTTGGCAAAAAACTGGTGGGTGGGGGGGATGTACAGCTTAACTGAGAAAGCTGGTTACAAAATGTCGAAGTAATTGCCACTAGGAAAAGTAGTTTTACATGAAGTACAGGAGGAAAAACATCTTTCAGATGGCTGTACAAACTTCATCTAGTGACACTTACTAAGTTCAACTGCATAAACTGAATTCGCTGTAAACAGTCAGCTGACTGTTGGTCTTAACAGAAATTCCAACCCTTCTCACTATAAAAGCTCTGCAGACGTTGAATGCTTATTACTCATTTTTGATTTTTTATGATTTGTCAGTACTGATAATCAAAAATTACCCAGAAAAAAAGTTCAAAAACTTACACTCAACTCTGCAAAACAATAAAACTGAATTACGTGCAAATAACTGCTCTGATTAAAGCAACATGAGAAAGCTTAGATTATTTTAGAATTGTAAGCAAAAGGAAAATTATCTGTTTACCATTCAACTGCAGAACAATCCGATCTCCCCACTCTCAGCTTGCCCGACATGTATATTTAAGATTTCAATTAGTCATTCAGATAACTAGTTGTATATTTACACAAATCTTATGGTAAAACTCAATTTATGAACATAATGCATGTGTGAAGACTAGAAAAGAAAAGCAGACTACACAGACTCCATGTAGAGACTACAAATGAAAGATATCAGGTGATACAATCCCATTACTTTTCTACAGCAATTTAAACTGCTACTGAGCGTTTTCTAAAGTAATAAAATATGCATAGTCCCATCACCTTCCTATCCTCTAGAGCTCTAGTCTATAAAAAAAAATTCAGTTATTCTTCACTTAAAAAATCCCTTTGGAATTAAAACTGCCTCCAGCTCCAACGACCTTAGAGCTCTCTCAGTGCTCATCAGTCTTGCAGTGCTGATAAATCAACCACTGATGATCAAAAGACAAGACCTCACGAACCACTCAAAAGAGCTTTAATTAACCATGTTCTAAATTCCTAGAAATAAACAGAAAGAATTACAGTTGGCCTCAGAATAAACTCAACTGTAACCACACAGTAACGACCAACTTCTCCTCAATGCTGCATCAAGAACGGCTGGGTTGCGGGAATGTCCAGTGGTGGAAGAAAGGAAGAAATTAGGTTGCCTCTTTCTCAAAACCCTGCAGAACAGTATGAAGAAAGGAGCTTGCACGGATCACAGAACATGGAGACATCATTTCCTAAGAACAGACCATTCCTCACTTTATAGTCTTTACGTTAAATCACATTTAGGTAGAAACCCCGCTGTTACAGAAATCGAATAAAAAGTCAGCCCTTTCATTTCAGTTTTTTATAGTAATTCTAAAGGCAATGACCTAAATTAATATATTGCATAAAACTACAAGGTCACCTTCAGTTCAAAGGCAAGAACAAATATTCAACTGATGAAAAGATACCTGAAATCCACTTTTATTTTAGAATTAGTTTCTTGTACTCCTTTTCATATCTGTGAATAAACCTGTACAAGCTGACTTGCACCAGGATTCCCTGCCCCTTGTCCCCATTTTACATCATTCTTTTGGTCGGTAGACACTCTGGAGTGGTCTAGGACCTATTCCAATCTGAATACAGAAAGATTGCAGCAGGTTTTCTGAATTCCTGAAATAACAACATATGAGGTAAATTAAGTTTTCAGGAAAGCATAGTGAAAATGATCCTGTGTATTAAAAAAATAACAATACCATAATGCATATGAATATTAACAATATTTAAAATACTTCTTTTGGAAAGAGAGATACCATAATGCAAAGGCATTGCATTCTTCAAAAAAAGCCCACTAAATTCAAATGAAATGTCTAGTCCTGCAATTTTTTTCACATAAACTTAATGTTACGAATGTGCAAATTCCCCTTGACTATAGCATTCTGAAGATAAATAGGCTGTTCATTTGCATAAATTTAAATGAAATGTATAATTTAGAGAATAACATTTTCTTTAGGATTAAATATATTTGACTTATTCAAGTGTAAAAAACACATTTCATCTTCATCTGGTATTTTTCACCTTCTACAGAATAAACTTAAAAGCAAATCAGACTTACAGTAAAACAGCAAAGGAAACAAAAACGTGAACTTACAATAAGTCCATTTAGGCAAAGTTACTGAGGTAGAAAAAAAAAAAGCAAAGCCAATTAAACCCTAAGATGTCACTGCTTGAAAGGCAATTTGAGCACTCAATGCGATACATTATTTGGGATAATAAGCACATACACAGTACACAATAAATAACTGTATCTTTGCTAAGACTGACTACCAGACAGAACTCATTTAGTATTTGAACAACCTCAGCCAAGGCTCCACAGCTATTATTAGTAAAGAAATTTTTTCTGACAACAATTATACACAACCTTCCACACTGACAACACAGCACAAACCATTTGTGTTGCTCTGCAACCAGAAGGCAAAAGAGAAGGCGGCTACTTTAACCTTTTCCTTAAAGTTGTTGAAAAATAGGAGGTTCATAACAAACATAAGAAAAGAATGAGAACAGATGCCTCAGTCTCCTCAAGAAGCTAAAGACAAGAAATCACAGAACTCTTGTTATGGAGACCAAAACTCCAGCTGACTTCTCTTCCAGTATAAAGCAAACTTGAGAAATACAGACCTGCTGTTATGATTTGAGGCAAAGACAGGGGGAAAAAAAAGACCAACAATCCCCAAGCAGAACAACCCCAATAACTGCCACTCAAACGGCATCTCTGGCAAGTGAGGGTGATTTTCAGTGGTTCTTCCAATAAATAGGAGTATTATATACTATGAAACAACAGAACAGATCCCTCCCTGTGAGATCACAGCTGGGTTCCACTATTCTAAAACGTATTTTTCATTTATTAAATGAAAACAAAACTTTAGTGTATATGGGAAGCAATTAAAGAACCAGAAAATACAATACACTAAGTAGTTTCCCAGTGTTAAAAATCCAACCAGTGAGTAGATGAGTTTCTTATTTATGTCTTTAGTTGTACTAATTTTTAAACTTAAAATTCTGGAATTCCAATATTCATAAATAGGCTTGAACTCTTGAGTTTAATAGTTTCTATCTGATGTGTCTGATCTGCTAAAAATGATGTGTTTTTACAGCTGAGTTGCAGCAAGAAGCAAAACAACAGAGAAGACATTAGGAAATACTTCTAAAGGAATCATTTAGTTCTTTTTCAAAACAGAGAAAAAGTTTGGAAGTCTTGGATATGAGTTCTCTGAACGTCACTGAAAATTTACAGCTTAAATTTCCCCAACTGCTCCCCTTCTTCCTATTAAGCACTCAGCTACTTGAACTCCATTAATTCTAAAATGTCTTGCCTTCAAGAAATGGAACCAACTGCACAGCAAGTGCTGCTTCTAAGTGCTTTCTGGTTATTTTCAGATGTGCAAGAGGGACTCTGGGCTTTTATACAGATACTTTGAATATAATTTATAATTTTATGTACTAAAAAAAAAAAAAAAGCTTTGAACAGAATGTCTTTACTACAGGCTACTTCTTCCTCCATTTCAGAGACACTAATTCCTCTTCCTCTCTATGTCTTAGTTAGAGGGTAGTTCTCTTCCCTGCCAACTCCAAACTCTTTGTACTGCTTTAAATGGCCAGAGAGTACCTAATTGTGAGATTCTTGGGGAATTCTTTATGGAGCAGAACACAGCAGTCTCCTTTTAAACCAAGAAAGAAGAAATGAGCAGCACTGGGCTAGGAACAGGACTGCAGCTGGGATGGGACCATTAGCATGAGAAAAATTCCATGCAGCAGTACACAGGTATCACCTTAACAGTGACTCTAATTAAGATCAGTCCTCCAGGCTAATTAAAACAGCAATTTGCAAACAGTTTGCCATTGCTGGTGGCAGTACTCAATCAGGACTACCAGTCTGGGTCTCTTTAGCTTGGAGGAGACTGAGGGGTGACTTCATTAATGTTTATAAATATATAAAAGGTGAGTGCCACGAGGATGGAGCCAGGCTCTTCTCGGTGACAACCAATGATAGGACAAGGGGCAATGGGTGCAAACTGGAACACAAGAGGTTCCACTTAAATATGAGAAGAAACTTCTTCTCAGTGAGGGTGACAGAGCCTGGAACAGGCTGCCCAGGGAGGTTGTGGAGTCTCCTTCTCTGGAGACATTCAAAACCCACCTGGATGCCTTCCTGTGTAACCTCATCTGGGTGTTCCTGCTCCGGCGGGGGGACTGGACTGGATGAGCTTTCGAGGTTCCTTCCAATCTCTAACATTCTGTGATTCTGTGTGATACTTTGTAACAGCAGCCAGTTCTTGCTCTGCACTCAGCATCCTTAGAGCGAGCACAATGAGCAGAACCGATGAGCTGACAGAAGCTGCTGCTACTCACAGGCAATTAATTCACAGTAAAACATTCTTACCAGGCACTTCCCACTGTTCAGGTGCACACTGAGAGTTGCAATCAGCTGCCGCTGTGATGGTGCCCAGGTATAATACACACTGGGAATCCTTGTGTGCCCAAGGACACCCTTCGACCATTTGCATTAAAGACAGGTAGAGAAACTTCGGAGTTAAACCCCTCTACAATCTACTTTCTAGCTGGTGGTTTTGTGCCAAATCTCAGAAATTACCCCATGTTTTCTACAACAGAGAAACAACATTTTTAAAGGTTAGTAGTTGCTCTGTTAACTGAATCATACTATGCCTACATTATATACCTTTTCTTCTACTGAAGTACTATAATCTAATTATACTCAAGACTTTTTGGTAGGTACTAATGCTGTTAGCTTAACATTAGTGTTTGCGCTTCCTAATCTTCAGGTGTTCCTTTTATTTTTAGACTGAGATTTGCTAAAAGCTCAACATATTGTCTCAAGCCTTTATGGAAAAGTCATCTCAAACTGAGCATGCTAATAGCAAAAACTGAATACATGCAAAGAACTTGTCTACTACCCAGCATCATCACTGGAGGGAAGGTGACTAAGTAGCAGTTTGAGGTTTCTCTTGCAGCTTCTCTTAATGCAAAATGATTGTATATAAGCACAGTAAAAGATGTGGCCTAAGCTCACCTTTGAAGCATAGGCGTTTTGATTAAATGACTGTCACTCACATGCTTGTTTAATAAGAGGTAAACTTCCAGTCCCAACTACATCTCTCCTGATAAAGCAGCACTTCCCCAAGATAAAAGGCAGATGACTGTGGACTAAATTTTGTCAGCAGGTTGTTAAGCTGGAGCATCACAGCAGGATCAGTTCAAGTTGGGAGGGATCTCAGGAGGTTTCCAGCCCAACCTCCTTCTCAAAGCAGGGCTCAGCTGTGAGGTCAGACTCTGGCTTTATCACTTTGGTCTCAAAAACCTCTAAGGACAGAGATGACACAACCTCTCTGAGTACTGCTCCACTACCTGATCATCCCCAAAGGAAAAAAAATTCTGCTCATGGCCATTCTGAACGTCTCATTTCTAGCTACATCTTTTTCATTTCATCTTCCCACTATACACCACTGTCAAGAACCATTCTGCCTTCTCAACAACCTCCCCCCAGTCACTGGGAGGCTGCTGTTGGTCCCCCACTCGAAGCCACCTCTTCTCCAGCTTGAACAAACTCAATTCCCTCAGCTCGTCCTTGCAGGGCAAGTGCTCTAGCCCCAAAAGCGTGATGGCCTCCACTGAACTTACTTCAGTTTATTAGTATCTCTCCCATATTGGAGGACCTAGATCTGGATGTGCCCCAGGGCATTTCCCACAGAGTTGTTCCCCCCAGCCCCTTTGTCCCTCAATAAATTTCATGCATTTATGAAACAAAGAAATTGGAGTGCCTTCATAAGCTACGGTTCTCCTTTCAGCTAGAATGAAATTCAAGTCAAATCTCAAGCCACAGAGGAAGAAATCTGTCCTTGTGACTGAGAAACACTACCAGACGTATTTTTTCAGTCTTATCACTCTTCTTTCATGCTATTTGCTACAACATTGTCCAAATTTCAGAAGGTATTCAAATGACTGAAGTTTTCTCAGATAATCGAGAGAGTCAAAAGGTCTCTGAACTACCTAAGGGTCTAAGACCTTGACAAGATGACCTGTTTGAAAAGGGAATGAATAAGAGAAATTCAAGTTAACTTTAGCAGAGAAATCTAATTAATTCTCTGTGTTTGTGATCACTGGACAAAACTCAAGAGGTTCACATGATTCATGAGACACTTAAAGATCTACCTCATAATGAAGCATCTGTAGGACAGGGTACAGAACAACTGTACAAAATTAAGATTAACGAGTTATTGGAGTTTGGTCAAGCATCTTCTCAAGGAAGCCAAGGATACAATAGCTATTACTACTGACATGCAAATGCAAATCCATTCGTGTTACCTAGGCTGTGAATGAGGGTATATGGGCTAAAGGGAGAATGTGGACAACTAAGCACTGTCAAGGCTCACAGCTATATTAACCAAATTAGCAGAAATTGCAACAAAGATACACTGGAGATAGGCCAGCACACCTTTTATTAAGAATACATACTTACTGAAGTTCTGCAAAGAGATTAGAGATAAGGAAGCTGGATTCCTAATAGGCTTTAAATAAGTTTTAAGAAAAACAGGAAACCACATGAGACCTACATGGATAAACAGCTGATGGTCTGATTCACATGATCATTCTTACACTGGTGGGCTAAGTTTTCTTGAAAATGCCGATTTCAACATGGAAACGTTTTACATTGCCCACTCTTCTGCCAAATCCTGGTACACAAAATGTACATACATTATTGCTTGACAAAGCAACTCTAACATCAGAAAATGGATTTAAACAAATTATACTTATTCTCTAATTTCCTTTACTATCACAGGAGAGTGTTATTCCAAATTTTATTCATTTTCTTGAAAATACAATTTAGTATTTTTTGTTTGGTTGTGGGGTTTTTTTCAGTCAAAGAATTACTCCCAGTAGTTTCACTAGACTCACATATCACAACCAGAACACAGTAATGATGAAGTTCTTTATTAGGTTTATTTAGAAAATACCCTTTGCTTCAGAAGCTTTAACAGACGGGAACAATTATTGACCTTTGTTAGCTTTGTCCCAGTCTTTCCACCTGATTCACAATCCTATGAATAAATAAAAGTAAGCCATTACTTAAGAAATGACTGATTTGGCCAGTGAGGTTATTTTGGACACTTGGCTGCCCTATCTATAACAACACTTTGACTGTATTTGTTTAGCTTAGCTGTCATGCATTTTACTGTGTGACAAATACAATTATATGTCCAGTACTAGGCATGAGGCAGAAAGGCTAGTGCAGGCCTCTGAGGGAAACAATTTTTTTTAATGCATTACAAGAAATCCTGTAGAGAAAAAAAAAAAATCCCAGTTACTCCCATTCTTAAGCATTATTCTACTTCATGAACTACATTCCTAACACCACACTGGTACTTTTCTCTCCCTCATTCTCTGCTTTCCAGCCAACCATGTAACACAACTTGTCACTGCATCCGTTGTTCCACTGCTGAGAAATACTGGTTGAAATTCCAGAATTTAAAAACATTTGGTTTTAAATAGATCAAGTCGTGAGATAAAGAAGGATCAACGTTCCATAAAAGTCTACCAAGTATCTAAACTGATTTGCTTCAGAGCAATTTCCCTGACCTTCCTCATACTTACACTCCCCTGTACACAAAACAGGACCAAATGAAATCTATTAGTTAAACGTGATAGCAATCTGATCTTCTTCAGAACAATTTATAAAAGTATGCCTTTTAACCAAATAACAATGATGACAATGACTTGCCCAAAGCAAAAGTGTATTGGGGGTTTTTGTTGTTTGTTTTTGCTTTGTTTTCTTTTTTTTTTTTTTTTAAACTTACTAGTCACATGTTTTATAAATTGCTGATCAAATACAGTACATGGATGAAGAAGACGACAGCTTCTGGCCCCCACATGCAGAGAAGCAGGTACCTTGCTCCTGGACTGCAGAGTAAGGACACCTGAAACCAGACACTCTTTGTCCAAATACATGGTTTGGTTCTCCAAGATAAACCTTTTTATTCTTGCTTTGTATAGAGGAGCAGAATGTTACCCCACACTGGAAACAAACTTGGAAAATAAACTGCTGTGCTCACAGAATAAGGCACTGGAGAACACGTTGTTAAAAGCAGGATAAAACTACCTTCTTTGGCATCATACTAGACAGAAGATAAGGCAATATTGTAGAATATAATCTCCTGTTCTCCAGTGTAATAAGAGCAACTAAAAAGATTCTCAAAATCTTTGAACTACAGTCTAGAAAAACAGGAGCACTTGGCACTGGAGGGAGAAGAAAGGGTTTAACACAACCATAGTATCATTTGAATCTGACAACCTGGATCAGAGTTTTACTGCCAAAGATGCTCAAAACAAAAGTCATAAGAGGCTGCCGAAAGAAATCTAGTCTGGTCTTTTTCCGAAGTTACTGTCTTCACTAACTGCATAATCCAAGCGATTTAGTTAAACCACTACAAACAAAACCAGCCTAGATAAACAAAGCTTAGGCATTTTCAACCAGATATAAACTTTGTCTATATTTGTTTACTCTGTGTAAAGAATTTATGATTCACTATATCTCAAAGTGGAAAAAAGTTGATCTACAATAGAAGCATCATAGAATCATTTCGGACGGAAGAGACCCTCAGGATCATCGAGTCTCTTGATTTTAATAAAACTTTTAGTCTTTTAAAAAGAAAACATTCTTTTAATTTCAAAAATTGAAGAGGAATATAAAGTTATCCAATTTACCCATGGGGCAAGGTGGGGTGAAGAAAGCATGCTGTATTACTCAAAGTTTGAACTAAGCACCAGATTTTGGAGTATATTTTATTCAAGGAAAAATGGATAAATCAGTGCAAAAACAAAATCCCAAAACACAAACACACGCCTATTCCCACCAAAAAATGCACGCAGCTCTCCAAACACTAAAAAAAACCCAAACCACACAATAGTCCATTCAGATAGAACATAATTTATCACACTATATAGAAAATGCAAGCATTTTGAATTTTTCATCTACTAGAACATGTCAGTGTGTTTACATCAAAATAATTTAATGTTTATAGAAAATGTGGAAGGGTTTTCACAGTTCAAAGAACTTTTTCGTTTTTCAGTCATTTTGTGACCGGTCTTCTGAAATCTAATCCGAACTGGCATGTTTTCAGTCACTTGAATTGGATTTATACGCCAGTAACTTTTAAAATAAAGTACCTGATAGTGTGTGAATATTCCATTTTTTTTAAACCTTTTTTAAAAAAAATAGTTTGGGGATTTTCTGTAAACATAAAATATGCCTACCAACAACTTTCAAAGAGGTACACTTCCTTCACATTAAAATTGGTGTCAAAAATTTCACATGTGAATAGTTTGCAATGCTTTCTATTTAATTATACAATACTATTATCAGATGACACAAAACCTAGCTTTCCTCAAATGATGCCTAACTGACTCGAAGTTGTCTAAATTCTTTCTTTTAATTTAAGGTGATTGCTCTAGGCTTAAGGCATAGTCATGCATTATGGCACAGTAATTTGGACACACAGATCATTAGCCACTTTTAAGAATATAGGCTGAAAAATTTATTCCGAGATGCAGAAATCTCCACGCAATCTCATATTTTCCAAATATACCCATTTTAGTTTATTAATTTTAAACACTGTTTAGATTTCTTTTAATGAATGGAAAGGCTTGACAGCAAATGGATTAACTTTGAGGCCATCAGCTTATATAAAGACACAGGAACAACTTAATCACCTTTTTATTTTTCTTGAAGGTCAAAAGGCTACGGAAACATTTAGATAAAAATCAGTTGAAACCACAATAATTCAGATATTTTAATCCTCCTAAAACCAAATTATTTTTTTCCACCAGCCTCTGGAAATAAGCGCAGATTAATCCAACTAAATTGCTGAAGAAGTTCTCTGTATACCACCAGATCTCTGATTTGTGGGCAACTTGGTATTTCTGAACCTTAATAACTGATGGACTATTACTGCCTATTAAAGACAGCAAGAATACTGCATCACTCGCTGCACTTTGGGGACTACTGGGGAGTGAGAAAAACAAGACAGTAAACACACAATAAAATCCTGTGTTCAGGATGTAAGGGAAAGATCATCCGCTCAGGGATTTAACTCAGAAAGTTAAACTGCAGAAGAACTTAGTAATTTAATTTTTAATAAATATGGAATTTAATGGTAGAACAAAAATTAAATAAGTAAAATTTCCATGGGAAAACACGTTTACTTTATATCTAGTATTCACTATTCCATAATTAGGCTCTCTCTTAGGTAATTTAAGTAGCAGAATTTGGTTGGAAAAGACTTTCTGCCTGGCAGAAAACCCCAGCTCGCCCAGAAAACCCAACAATTCAACCAGCTCCTTTGGAAGCACATCAATACTTCCTGGCTACTTGATACACACATTGAGACAGTCATTTTCTCTTAATCCTCTGGGAAGCTTTCCTCTTGAGCATACGAACGTTTACATCGTTATTTGTTTCCCCATGACAGCAAGGCTGGCAGTGTATCATATTCTAGTCATAAACTTGCTCTGAAACAAGCATGTACACCTTATAAACAAATCTGGAGAAGACTTCCTATAGTTTATTTCTGGTTAAGAAAAGTCAGAATAATAATGCAGGTGAGCTACTAAATGTCATCCACTGCAAAATAATCTGCCACTTCCAGAAATCTAATCATTCTTGTTTTATGCGGTTTATTAAATAAGCTTTGTAGAAATACTACTTGTTTTGTATGAAAGAAAAAATATAGAAAAAAAAAAGAGACCATGATGAAGGGAAAACACATCATTTAATGTTACAAATATACACTTTGTGGCATTCAGAACTCCTTTGACTTAGTGCAAGTGACATTCCTGTCACATAATCTTTTCTTCATAAGGAATAAACACCAAGATTCTTGAAAATAGTATGTCTAGATATGATTCAGGCAACTTTTGTTACCACTCAATGTAGAGTGCACATTTCACTGAAAAACCAGCTCATTTTAAAATTTACTAAGTAAATATAATTGCAAACATAAGACACAGCTGCTCATGCCTCTTAAATAACATCCAAACACTAAATAAATACTGTACTTGAAATTTTGTTTAAAATAATAAAGTTTCTATGTAACAAAAGACTAAGGCACAGGTAGTTGTGCTAGATTATAAATATTACAGTTTTAAAATACCAGTGATTTTAAAGATATGCAAAGGCTTGAAATACTTGTTTCAGTCCTGCTACAAAATAGATAAAGGTGCTTTGACAGAAGCCGATATTTTAAAATAAGACACAAAGACACACATCCTCTACACAGAGCCTGTTTTAAAAGGGAAAAGAGAAAGAAGACATTTTTCAATTATTTTGTTACAGTGTTATTATTCTACAAAATAGGTTTAACCTTCATGGAAAGATGTTGAGGACAAACAAAAACACTGAATGCCTAAATTGTGTTATGCACAAACTTGAAACAATGTCTTTTAACAGCTACTCACGTATTCTTTTTTTCTTCATAATATCTACTGCTATCAATTTCCTAAGACCTACTATTTTACTTTCTCTGTCTCTATGCTGATTAGCTTAGTTCAGAAAGTCAGCCATAAATAATAATGCAAGATGAGGATTTTTTTTTGACTAATCAAAGATCATATATTTACCTTCCACAAGCATGTCTGGCACATCTGCTTGATATCTAGGGCCCACTCTGATTTCTCCCTTGTCTGCTAAAAGCGTTTTCAGTGACGGATCATACACCAATGAATAAAAAAAAGTATCCTAAAAAAGAACACACATTTGCAACAGCATAATGATTTTTAAAATTGGGTTCGTAAGTCTGTATCATCTTCCATTTGGAAATAATTAAAGTAACGCCCCCCTTGCACACTTTTACAAGGCATAGGTTTGGTACATTAATTCTTAAATAATGCAGATGTTTCATGAGTAATTTTAAATGGCTAACTGAAGCTTCTCTCATTACTAGGAGTTATTTCAGAACAGAGCAATAGCAAAAAGATTCACACGCAAAAGTATAATGGATTTGAAAAGCATTGATGTTAACTGCTTTCTGAACTGAATACATTTCCTCTCCTAAATATCTCTACCATACTGATACTGCATTATAAATTAGTCTCAAAAATTATAAAACACTATCGGTGTCTGAAAAGGGCTTACACAAAAATATTGCTGCCGTTGTCTGGTACAGTCACCTGAAGTACAGAGCAAGTCCTGTTTTCAGAAACATTTTTATCGATTATCAGTGGTTTGGGTGTAGAAATTGAAAAAATAAAGATATGCTAATTTCAACTAAAACACTCTGTCTGCCTGATGTTATATTAAGACATTCCAAAGAAAAATACATTTATTTTGAAAGGTATATTGCAATGCAATTATATTCCAAATTATTGAGGAATGTTCTTCCCCTCTGGTAGGGCTAAGCACCCTCAGTTCCTTCTACAGGAAATTGAAGGTCAGGAGACACTTTCAATACAGGAATTCAGAGCCCTTAAATTAAACTCCTACGCTAAGTTGCCCTCTACAGGAGTCTCTCTTCCTCTCCCTGTCCACTGATAACAGAACATTCTTTTTTTCTACAACACCTCTAGGAAAAAAAATTAAAAAAAGGAGAACAATAAAGGGAAAAAAAAAGCAGCCACATGAATTCCCTCTTAAATATCTGCTACAGAAAAAAGCCTGTATATTTTTCTAAGATATCATATGAATTACTTCAAATTAATTATTTTCTAAATACAACCATATTCATAACAAAACCATTATTTAAGAGCACCAGTTAAGTTTTTATCCAATAACACTTTTAAAATCCGTGTTTGTAAAAATAGTTTTTTTAACTTAACATGTAAGAAAATATTTTCAAAGCACTGTTTGCCCATTTATTAAAAATAAAGTTGTAAGAAAACATAAACTCATCTTGCTATTTAGCCAAGTAGAAGTCACATATTACCTCTTTCTCCAGATACGACAGCACAGATTCTGTCTCATTCAGAAGTGCGACACTGCATTTTCCCCTACACAAACATAAGGGAGAACTGTTACTTCATATAAAGTTCTAATTTTTTTTAAATCAAAAAGTTATTTGCAAGAAAACAATCTAGACATACTTTAAACTTTTACATCAAAAATCTAGTGAAATGTACTTTGCCATATTTTAAGGTACCAACACTAATATTAAAGCACAAAATGAATGCCTGTACTGACCCAAGCACTCAAATACATAAGAATTCTGCAAAACTGGGAAACAGTTTCAGAAACGGTGAAGCAGTGAAGGAACAAGAGATACTACGGCAAACGATAAATACACATACAATTAATAAAAAGGCCTGAGTGAATGAAACATCACCTCCAAGTGACTCGCTTCCAGTAAGTTCAGTGCCTAATTTGAAAACAAATAATCCAAACTACAAACAGTGTAAGGTTTTACCAATGGCCTGTAGAAGTACTTTTTCTTTTTGAATGAAATTATTTATAATCATTAATCATGGAATTGTATTCATTTCTTCTATGGCCAAGCTACAATGGCCACGGTCAGCAGAAAGCATCCCATTCTCCAGCAGCGGTAAAGATCTGCCCACATACAACACACATAGATAATGCCATACGAGTTTGACCCCTCTGCCCCAAGCCTTTCTCTCCCCTCTCTCCCATCCCCTTCTCCCCCAACACTCCTTTGGCCTCAAATTCCTCTGCCTCTGACTTTTCTGCAAATAATCTGCAGAACTATTTTTAACACATGGTATTTTAAAGAAACACACATAGATGTAGATGAAAAATGTTAAGTGTGCTGAATCATCTTGCTAGCAGCTGGCATTTTGAAGCTATCCTTTTCAATTGAACTACCGTTTTATAATAATACTTATTTATTGCCCCTTAAATACATTACCTTGTATTTCATGCACCTAAGTTTTATTCAGGTTATATCAATTTAGTCAGCAGCTACCAGGAGGTTCCAGTGGCCTTATGGCTACAGGATCCCTGTCCAAAACACCCTTCTTCTCAGGAACACACCAGCACACAAATACAGATAAGATAAGACCTCCTTGATTTTAAGATAACACAAAGATGTTACTGAAAAAAGCATCCTTCATTTCAATGAATGTTGACTGTTAACACACAGGATTAGATGCCGATTGTTAACGGCTCATCATTAAGCAAAGGTACTCAGCTCATGTCTTATTCATTACCACTGCACATCATAGGAAATGGGATTAAACTACTCACTAAATCTGCAGTATATAACCTCCTGAATTTCTCTTAAACTATGGATTTTCAGGAGAACCACACCAACAAAGAGAAATAGTGGGAAGATGAGGGTGAGAAAGTTGAGCACAATAAAAACAGCGGGCAAAAGACTCCTGCAGCAGAGAACTAGGAAACCTTCTCTACACCCAACCATGTCTTTGAAAGTTTTCTGAAGCTTATATATCTCATATGCATGGACTACAGTCTCAAAAAAAGACAATACTAGGCATAGAGTAGTAGATACCATGCTAAAATGAGGGGGGGAAAAAAAAAGGGCATTTGACAACAGGTAAATTACATACAGTCAAAATTAGAAAAAGTTATCTGTATTATGGTTACCAGTTTCTATAATCTAGAAACCTGAAATACTTACTACAAATTATTTAGAATCTTTACCAAACACATAAAATCCTACCATTTAGACAGCTCCTCTTTTTTCCCCAACAGAGGAAAATCCTCTCAGCCTATTGTAAATGGTCTACTGGGTTATATTCTCTGGCATCTCTCAGTCATGGATGCCTAGGAAATAACTTAAGTAAACACAGTTTTCAGTGATATGTCCCTAAATATTCTCCAACCACCATTGCACTTTTCACCCTTTCTTCCAAACTAATATTCGAAATGTCCTGGAGAGAAAGTTGATGTGGTTTAAACCACATTATGATAAGACCTGGAGTTCTGAGGAATGTATCTGAAAACCCAGGTCTTCTACAGATTTGAACATAATTTTCTCCCCCTCACAGTGTTCTGGAACTTCGTTCATTAATGTTTTTAAACAATTTCAGATAATTGGGACAGACGGAGCTATATCAAACAAAGAATGAATGTAACAAGAAAAAATCTGACTAATCTAACTCAGAGGAGAAAAAGGGTGAGCTAGCTACCTACAGAGACAAGTGAAAGAATATGCACCAGCTTGTAAGATCAGTTACACATCAAAATAAAGTTATGTTCTCTTTGCAAAAACACTAGGATTTCTGAAAGTTTTGAGTATTATTTAGACTCATAAAGTACAATGCCATATTTCCATTGTTCTATTGGTGGAGCTTCCTATCTGAAATACGTCACAAAAAATAAGCAAACCAAGCTAAAAATTAAAAATAATGACCCGGCTTTCATAAAGTGGGGGAAAAAAAAAATTATTCAGATATGAAACCTTCCTCTTACACAAGTCTGATTTAAGCTACATTCCTCCACCAAGCAGCATTCTTAACTGACATCAACAGGGTGAATTACTAGTAAATAGCATCAGAAGGGCTCAACAATGTTAAGATTACATATCTGGCTTTGATCTTTTTTTCAAATTAAAAATATTCAGAAAAATTATTTTTACTTCCTATAGAATTAGATACATACAGATAAATTTTGCCTAATACACTGCAGATATCTCAGCAATGTACAAATAACCGCAAACAAAAAAAATGTTAGTTATAATGTCTTCACTTACCATTTAATTCTGATGAGACAAAATTATCCCTTCAAAATCCTTTCTGCTCCTAAATGTACTTTGTATTTAAACCCGTCACAAATAAAAAGTTCTTCCGTTGAGGTGACAACAATACCAACAAAACTTGTTATAGCACTACATCAGCCAGCAGTAAAAAGTAATTTAGAGGTATTGCAGTAAAAGGAGACAACAAAGCTTGCCTATATATACACTCATGGTACTACCAGACTCTGTCATATAAACCACTCAGGACTCAATTGCTTCCCCTGTCCCAGGAACCAGAGCTACAACTCATACCTTTTTTCCTTCTTTAAAGCATTAACCATGTGAAAGCTGTTTTCACATCCTTCTTCGTTCCCATTCATTAAAAGCTCTTGTCTGCTTGTAAATTTTTTTTTGTCTTTCAGGTGACTCCACCAGCAGGTTGACAATTCCTGATAGTTTACACCCCTCAGCTAAGGGACACCTAACAACCTATTTCTCCACCCCTACAATCTACTTCCATACTTCAGTGAAGTCCTGTTGTTACAACGCAGAAATGAGACTCAAACACTTTCCACAAAAATACTCTAAAATAGTACTTTTGAAAAAACACTTTTTGCTTTTTTCTTTTTACTGTGGAACAAAGGAAAGGAAACTAAAAAGAAAACTTGAAAATAAATAGCAGCTTTGTGACACACTCACAGATTAGAATGTCTTGGACAATTCAATAAGGAGCTAATGAAAATTAACACTCTATAGGAGATGTCAGTACGAGAGTCCTGACAGAGAGTAAGCAGACATACAACCTAACAGGCCTTGAAAACTGAAGAGGAAAAAGCGTCACCTTTGAGCGAGACCCAGTGGAGGAATGAAAAACATGTGTGGATACAACTCAGATAAGACCATGACAATAATCAATATTTAGAACAGATAAGTACAAGAAGACTTCTCTTACTAACTTATTCCAATGAAGTCACAAGATAATGGTAACCAGCTCAAGAATTTAAGCTGTGCGAAAAAAGCGGTACCAAGACTACTACACAAGACAATGCTATTAAGAGATTACAATATAGCCTGGTTAAACATGCTAGAGCAAAACATCAAATTCTCCAGAAAATATACTTAATGCATATCTAGGGTGGCAGGGGGGGGAAAAATATTTGCACTGTCTGGGTAATTGTCCTTTGATAAATTTTCTCTTAATCAAAAATATAGTTTCAAATCTTTACCAAAATTCAAAACACTGATTCGAACACTGATCTTTTAGAACTACCAAGATGATTCGAAATTAACAGTAACTGCTTTGATCTTTTAAAGTCCTTGTTTGTTTTGGCACAGCCCCTACTTTTAAACCAGCTCTACAATTGCTATTCTGCTATTAAGGCTATTTCTTCACGTTTTCGCCAGATGAGTAAGACAGCCCTCAAAATGCAAATCTGTTAACCAGGAGGAACCACAGGAGTGGAAAAGGCAACCTCATGGGTCTGGTACTGTGCCATGTACGTCTCCTATTGTAAAGTGGATGCAACCTGCGTGAGGTTGATGTAGTGGAAGCAGAACTCAGAACGAACTGCTCTGGGTTCCCACCAAGTCAACGAAACTTGATATGCATTGGTCATTCAGATACAGGTTGAAGAAAGAAAATAATACATGCAGGCATGGCTCCACATACTTTGAAATTCTGTTATTAACAATTATTCATTGCCCTCCTGAATATTACAGAATGATATTGGGTAATTCTGTACAGATATATCAATTGTCTCTTGCTGATCTTCATCAAGAAATGTTGGTCTCTCAGTAGAGAGCTGGAACTCTAGCTAGTGTGAGTCACTAGCTAGACAGCCTGAGAATAAAGTAACAGGAGAGAATATTAGGAAATATTACGCTTGTGAGGAAAATCTGATTTGATTTTAGTAGATGCTGTTACTCAAGGACAACCAGAGATTAAACTAAAAAGACGGTGCATAATAAAGAGGGTTAGAAAGGTTTTATGCGGGTGCAGAACTCAAAACTAATCTTTCCGGTTTTGGCATAAAGGGAAAGGGGGGGTGGGGAAGGGGAGGACAAAGGTGCAGATATTAAGTAGAGGAAGAGAGAGCTGCCTTAAATAAAAAAGGTTTTTCCTGGTTTTAAAGGGGAAAGTGTTTTGAAGATTTCCAATCAAACAACCACTTTGAGCCAAGTCTTGATCCCTTACAAGCAGCCTAAATTGCAATGATGATCACCGAACCCCACACTGCGGAGCCCAAAGAGCTTCTGCTAATTATGTGAAATTGATTCCCCAGTTATGGGAAGCCAGTACTAAGAGTACTTCTGCATTTTACTTTTAAGCACAGTTTAAGGGGCCCAGAATGATGCTGACTGACACATATAAAAGCCTTTAGAGCAACTTCCAAGTTCTCCAGATTGCAAAGATATTTACAACTTGGAAGCAAACTATTGTGCAACACTAAAAACAAGAAAATAAAAGCATCATCATAGAGATTTAACTCTGCAGCAAACCCCTAACTGGAGTCCGACTTTTAAAATATTCAATCGATACCTATAATTGACAGAAGAAAGATGTGCATTGTATTGATTCATACTTAACTGGCTTGAGATTGCCTCTGCTCATTTACAGAGCCATCTCAAACACCAGGGAGAAGAAGAAAAAAAAAAAACACGCACAACAAACAAAAAACACTTGATAGGTGAATACTACTGGGATCTGTGCCTCCGACAAAACGATACCAACCTCCTAAACAGTACGAGATTGTGTATCTGTGGCCAAAAGATAGATCAATAAAATTGGCATTACCTCATTAACACACTCTTGATCAAATAAAATTAAAAACAGAATGCACAACAAATTGATTTACGTGCATCTAAATGAACAAGTACATGCCTGGCACGTAACATATGCACAGATCATATGGATGGCCCAGGTTTTTTATGCTGCATGTGGCTTTCAGTTGAAAAATTTAGAGTTTTAATCTTAATTAGAGCTGGAATGCTGATTTTGAGAGCTCCAAATTGGTAAGATTTAAAGGCAGTCTCTTGGAGCAATCATGCACAACTGACATGGATTTAAAAGCAGGTTGTAGATAACATTCAAATTTTTTTGCATATTAAGGTTCCAGCTTTTATACAGTTCTCACCACTGTTCTCTATCTAAACAGGACAAAGCATTCTCAATAAGAAACAAACTTACAAATGACAGTTCAGTAACAATTTACAGAGTTTATGTTTGGACTACCATGTTTAGCTGAAGAGCCAAAGCATTCAACAACTCTATCAGAAGATCTTACCTTAATCGTGGTAGAAAATGTTAAGAGGTAAATGTATGGATCAATGAACATACACACATCTGAACCAAGCTTTAACACATTATCACTTAAAAATGGATCTGCACTAATACTGTTCCAGTCTATATTACTGACTAAATCTTGTGTTCTGTAGCTGAAGAGAGTCTGCAAGAAAACTGAGTAGAAAGAAAACTCCACTGAGTGCCATGGAGAGAGTTAAATCTTTTCTTGGTCTGGGCACAGTAAAACTACATGTTTTGATATCTCAAAATAAGCATAACTGTATATATATTTGCTATAAACTATTGTCAAGAAATTCAAGTCATGGATATTTTTCCTCTGGGGATTAATTCATGCTAAAAAGTAAAAAAAAAAAAAAAAGATTGTTACCTTTTAGCACAGCAGCAACAATGCATGTGTATCAAACAAAAAACACAGGAGGCTGGTTAGGAACGATTTTTCAGTGTGACATTACAAGGCTGCCCAACTCAAAAGTAATGTACATCACTCTGTGCTTCTACTGATAAATACAGTTTTTCTTATACAGTTACTAGTACTGGCTATTGACCAAACCTGAAAACAAGATTCTGGCCTAGACTGAATTTTCGTCTTAATTCCTGTCAGAATTCTCTGAATTCTACTGGGAGAAAAAAAAAAAAAAAAAAGACGACAACATGCTTTGAAAGTCCTTTTGCTCTATATAAACTCAATCCAGAAAGGAAGCATTCCTCTCTTAATGATCCAAATCATCAGTAAGCACATGTCTATGCAAAGTAGATGCACTCCTTATCCAGCCTGATTTATGCCAGAAAACAAATCAGGTTTATAAGGCTCACAGTAAGCTTTTACAAATTTTAGCTAATTTCTATCTCATATACATACACACACACCCCCATATGCCAGAAACTTCTAGTTTGCCAAGAATGACAAAACTCAAAATCCTGAGGTAATACCACTAAATCCTAAGGTTCCATGCCTTAAAAAGTCACAACATTTCTTCTAGAAAATGACCTGCCAGATCATTTAATGTGTTTTAAATGAAGGCATCCCACATTCAGGAAAAATAAAATTAGAAATAAAATAAAAAATAAAAAATAATCTAAAAATAATCTCTCTCTATGCCTTAGTTATTTGAAGTAGCAATATTAGTGAGTCTCAATGAGATCATGGAGGAGCAAGCACAGCATAAAGAAAGCTGTATGATAAAACTGAGCCATTTATTATGCATCTTAAAAACATCACACTCTTACGGGCAGTTTGTAAGCTCTACAAATTTTTTATAAACCACACATACTTATGCTACTTTTTCCAATATGTCTACAAAGTGGTACCAACCAAAGTTACTTCAGTTTGCCCAGGAGCTAGGGGATAATTTAAAAGCCAAACACACACCAACAAACAAAGCAAAACAAAAAACCATACAAAACCAAACAAACACAAAAACCCCCAAACAACCAAACACTAAAAAAAAATAGTGTTCTGGACTGCATTAGTGATCAGAATGATGTCAGAAGATGGGGGCGGGGGGAGGGAAGATAGTAAAAAATGTTTTAAACTAATACAAGGAACAATTTCAGAACTGAGGGAAACAAAGATTCTTACAGCTTCGATACTTTAGAAGTTTAAGTACAAATTTTTGTATGCTTACATGTAAAAATATGCAGACACTCCAAGTTTTTTATCAAAAATTAAATCACTCTTCTCATGTTCAGACTACTTGAGAGCTCTTTAATGCCACACAAGTGCAGGCATTTGGCAAAAATATTTACCTTCTCCTCAATCACATTAATCAGCTTTTAATAAACTGATCGTATGCAATCCTAATCTTTAAAAGGCTCATGAAGTCCTTTCTGTGTAGGAATGGATCCTTAAAAACTTGTATTTAAACTCTAACTCACCAAAAAGACTGTCGAAGAGAAGTAATTTAGCAAATTTCACTTTATTTACTCAAGATAAATATTTGTCACCCTGCTGTAACTAAGAAAGAATTTTGACAAAGTAGTACTTTAAACTTAACAGAAACTCACACAACGGTATCAACCAACTAAATCGCCAACATAACAGCAACCAAATATATATATTTGAAATTCTCTTTACCTTCACAATTGTTCACCACTCTTTGAAACTCTTCTCCGTTCTCAAGTTGTTTTGAATTTAAATAGTCTGTATACAAGCCTCTTTTTACTCTGCATAAGTGAGTTTCAGCTTTTTTTTCTTTTAAGGAGTGGTTTTATTGCAGTACAGAGCAGCCCGAAAGATTCATACCTGCTTTTATTACAACATCAGAGAATGCTTGGCTTATGTATGCTTTCCAGACACTTAAAAAAATAATAGTAATCCAACACAAAAACCACAACCCCAAGACTGAAACACTGTTATTAGCAAACAAGAACTAAGCAAAGATAATGAAATGGCAAGATGAACCCTGATGGATAAATAAATTCTTCTCCACAACTCATATGAAGTATTAAATTTAAAAGTAATTACAAATTATCTTAGAAGCTAATGTAATCTTCTACAGCAATCTAAATATGTTTATCACCTATGAACTCTTGAGAGCTTAAGAATGAAAAATAAATTTCAAACCCAAGTCAGAGAACCCAGAGCATCGCTCCAACAAGACAACCACCTGTAGATTTTTATGCAAGGGACCCATTTTACCATGTGCCAAGTTTTTTGGTGAATTTTACAACACTGGCAAAACAAATTCACCTTTAAGACAGCTTTCAACTTTTTTTTTTTTTTTTTTTTTGCCCCGTGCGTTCTCATGCCTTTCCAAAATGTTCTATTTGGTAACGCCCAAATCTCTGAAAACCCAATTAAAATACACGGTGCTTCAACTCAGCCCCTCTTGGGGACTGGCATTGCTTACAAGAGCCACGTGCATGAATTCCGGGTGCATTTACCGCGGGACGTTAACGCAGGAGAGCGTTCAAGGCATCTGGCTGGCAGCGCAGCTGTTACAGTGCCTGGCAAAACCGTGTCTGCGCCATCCAGGGATTAGGAAGGAAGGAGATAATCCACTGGAGGGGTGCTACTACCCTTACACATCTGAGCAGACAGAGGAGGGAACTGTTTCACTTGTAACTTGACAAGTAGGCACCAAGGTAACGAAAGTCTTGGAGACCCAGACTAGTAGCTTGGCTTGCACTGTACCACAAGCCAGCTCTGCAGAATGATGCTCCACGGAGCTGGGCAATTTCACCTTCCCAAACACATCCCACTGCAGGAACACTGCACCCACAAGGCACTGCTGACGTGCTTAATTACTACTACACTACTCGCTTCTAATTTTTCGCTAAATCTAGCAGGTTTTTTGGTGCCAAAACTTAAACCACTTCCTGAAGCTACTAAAATGGCATAGCGACACCTAATATAAAGGGGAAACAGAATGCAGTCTAAAAAAAAAGAACAAACACACCCAATATTTATAACAAAACAAATTCTAGCTCAAGAGAGTTACATGTAATGTATATAGCAAAATAAAAAGTATGAGAATAAGGAATGAAACTGTATTTCAGTAATTCAAAAGCCAACAAATTACATCAGAATTATTTGAAACTCAACAATACAGATCAAAGAGCTTCAGAATTAGACTTGCACATCAAACAAATCTAACCTGCTACAACAACTTCAAGGCCTCTCAACCATAAAATAGTGGCACCAGGTGTATACATGAGACATTACAGTATTTGTAGCTGTAAATTAGAATAAAAGTAATCTCAGTCATAGGGTTTTTCAGGCAGGAAGGGGGTTGTAATTTTATGTTTAAAAAACACAAAAGGAGTAAAGTTAAGAAAATAAGACAAAGGCAGTAAATTATTAAAAATTAAATAAAAACATACCACAAATGGTAAAATTATTTTATTCCCTTAACTTACAAGCACAAAGGCAAGGAAACTCAGTTTCTTTTCTTGTCTGAAGATGCCAGTAAAAGATCTGTAGCTGCCAAAACCAACTATAGATGGTTCAGCCTCTTCTCTTAAAATCACTTTTAGCTTTCTCCTCTTCCTTCCAAAGGGACTTTGCTTTTGTATTCTCACTCTTGAGAGAATTTAACTCCATTTTCCACTCTATTCCACTGCACCATTTGTTTTCTCCTGTAAATCCAAGTGCTCCTATCTAGGGACTAAAGCTGCAGGTGGTAAAGAGCAAAGGTCCACAGAATGAAGCTGCTCATACATTGGCACATGCGTGCCTATCTGCTGGCTTTCTATATGAACATGAATGGCTTGGTAGACCAGTGACAGCCATGAATGTTATCTACCCTAACTTTACCTAAGTCTGAAGAGTGTCCCATAGTGTCCTTTAACCAGACTGGTAACATATGGATGAGGTGAGTAGATAATAAGGCTGGAAAAAAAAAATAGCTGGACCACCAGGCTGGAAAGGTTGTAGCGAGTGGTGCAAAGTCCCAGTTGGTTACTGAGGGCATCCCCCATGTGCTGATACTTCAGCCAACATCTTTATTAACAACATGAACAAGTCAACTGAATACACACTCAGCAAATCTGCATATGATACTAAATTGGATTTGTTCACTCTTAAGGTGTGACAACTACAGGGAGATATCCTACTGCTGTCTTCCATTACTTAATGAAAACATGTATAAATAAGACGGAGCTGAGCTTCTTTCAGAGAAGCACAGCAATAGGTCAGGAGGCAGTGAACAGTAAGCTTCAACGAGGGAAATCCCAGTTAGATGACAGGAAAAAAAAATTCACCATTATGGTGGTCAAACACTGAAACAAACACTCAGAGAGGCTATGGAATCTACATCCTTGGATATTCTGTAGTACTGATGGGAGAAAGTTGGAGGAGTAACACCTTCGCAAAATTTCTATCCCCTTTTACAGGACAAGCTAATTAATAACAGTTATGAAAACTACTGAGAATCACAGAATCGGAACAATAATAAGTTAGAATAAAAGGCTAAATAAATAATACTTTGCAGTGTATTTTCCGTCTTGTTAAAATAGTTATGATTGTTAAAATGTCACTAGACTACATACAGTTTGTTCCAGAATTCGTCTGGTAGAGGCCCTAGTAACACGTGATAGCACAGCCCTACAGCATTCCTCTGTTCTGAAAAGAAGATGCAAGTCATCACTCTGCATTTGTCTGCTGTACAGCGCTGCAGGAACTACGAATTCACATGTTTTTCTGGCTTCTTTGTGAAGTGCGCACTGGAGAACCTCTATTGTATTTGCTCCCTGAGTTGTGAGGTGAGAAGACATTTACAATACTTCCACGTAATCTTCCCTCTACGAAAAGAACACCTTATTTCGATATCTAAATGTCAAAGTAAGTAAAAGAAACTGCTCAGGATTATTATCTCTATGCTATACTTGGAGAAGCAGAGGTTTGACAGTTAAATTACTTTCTCAAAGTCAGAGAACAAGTAGCTGAATCAAGCACAGGAAATTAATACAAAAATTTCCAACTTCCAGTTTTTATGTTGGAAGTGAGAAAGAGAAGCCACACATTTGCCAATGAGAGAGAAATATACACAAAGTGTTTCTCCTATTGGAGCATATACACTTTGTTTTGGTAGCTTCGAGTCATTTGTGGTCTGAAATGACTGAGAGGAGCAGGCTGTAATGAGAAAACAAAATTCCTTCAGAATGCAATGTAAGAGCCCTTGTTTTACACTTACTACACTCCCTCCTGGCACTGTGCTCTCTTTTCCATTTCTAGGTACATCATCCACCCCCCCACCCAAAAAGAATTTGCTTAAATAAATGACATGAGCGCTTGCATCATTTACAGAAAGAAATCAACAAACCCTTTTTAAGGTTTAGCAAGCCTCTTCCTACATTAGCATTAAGGCAATTTCAAACAATACTTAAAAATGCTTTTGCAACACTCAAAGTCAATCATGACTTCTTCAAATTTACTAAAGTTGGAGTAATTTTATTTTTAAATGCGTGCAGCCCTAAATTGCAGATCTGACCACTGAGTCACTGTCTCCTTTCCAAACCCATCTGTGGTTTCCCTGTGCAGACAAAACAGTCAAAGTTCCTCTGGCCAGCAGAAGAAGAATTAATAAAACAACTCTTCCAAAGTAGGGACAGACTGACTTTATACCACGCTATCAACTGATGCTCTAATTGGCAAGCCAGAGCTCTCAGACTCTTGTCTCTTCCAAGGCTCAGACATGAAGTAACAGAGGAAAAACTTAAGGCAGTTCCACAGCAGTTCGTGGGACAACCTGGCACAACTCAGCTGTGATCAATCACCTCTTTTTGCAAGATAAAGGCTGAAGTGTTCAAGCAGGTGGGCTACTGGCAGGCAACCCACCCCAACAGAATACACATATAAATGATATTTACTACTTCTTACCTGATATGCGTTGCTGGAAGGGACTCATACTGGCGAGAAAGGAAGAGCTCTCTGTGCTTCAACTGATGTTTCTGTTTATCCGTCAAATCAACCTCAATCGTAGTTTCAGACTCTTCTTCAACTTCTTCTGCAGAGAAGCAGAGCGTAGGTTGAAATTAACTCTGTTGCATAACATCGTTGCAGCCATTTCACTTGACATCCCCCCCACTCCTTAGCAACCTCCCTTTGTATTTCAAAAAGATGAGTTTAACAAGACTACAGTTCACACAACTTGACAGAATATTAAGTATTTTGAATTGTATACATTCTACTGAAACTCGCTAAAAGATTATGTTCCTCTCCTACTGTACTATGCACCGATGTCTTTCACACAGCTCTAAGAACAATCCTGAGAACATTACTCATTCCTCTTTTTCATCTTCTTTCATCTATTTTTTTTTCCCCCTCTGGAGGTGCCTCTTGCTTCCTGGTCAGTTCTGCCCTACAATTTCTGTTGCTGATATTGGTATTACTAAAACTTTTACCGAAGTCCCAGGGAAAAGCATACTCTCTATGAACAAAAATGTACTGAAACAATTGCAATTTAAGACTGCCAAATCGGAGTCTAAGAACACTGAAAAAGCCTTCCATTATGTTGACCTTATTAGATACTGACACCACAGTTTACTTACATATTTAAATAATATTTGAATTTATTTTTATTTTAAGCAAGACGGCACTATTTAATCCAGAAGATAGCACCTATAACAGCAAGTTGTAAATTATACAGTTCTTTCTGAAGGATCTTTTCTATTGAAAACTCTCTTTTATAGCTACTCTAATCTGAAATTCTCTCGTATTACCTCGTGTACAATAAAACAAAGGAAATCATTCCCTTTTAAAGATTTAAACCAACTGTAAACTGAGAACATAAAGGAAGAAATAAAAGCAGATACTAGAAAGTGTCACATACAGAGTTAAAGAGCAAAGTTCACAGCAGTTCCTAACATGCCGCAAGATGACAGGCTCTGCATAATGACTACCCTGGGATCTCCATGGCTGAAATCTACCTTCCTAGTGGATTCTTGGGACATGCAGAACTTGAATCTACACCTCCCCAAGCTTCCCAGAAAAGACAAAAAGTCTCCGTGAACACTGTATGAAAAAATACAGACACTAAAACTCCTCCTACATTTGGCAATTTTCTAACTGCTACATTATCCATTGGCTGCAAAACCAAGCGTACTTTACAAAATATGTCTCAGAAATTAAAAAATGAAACCTCAGCACTAGGTGGAATTTCACATAGCTATCTACAAGAGATCATGTCATCCACTCCTGCAACCATAACGATTTTTACAAACAACCTACAGACACTTTCTCAAAACGAAGCCTGCCTGTATCCTCATGGCAACCACAGTTCTCTCCAAATACAATGCTTCATTTTCTTTCTTTTTTTAAATCATGCCTGTGTGCAGCTGATTCCACTTCTAATAGTTCTTTCCACAAAAGTGATAAAGCAATACACTCTGATATAACGAACTTCTTCGAACCCAATTCCATACACTTTAAGTCTAGCTTGCTGTAGACTCTCCAGTCACCTTCCCTGTTTTAACATGTTTTGTGGGGAGACACAATAAGAAAAACAAAAATGTAAACAAGACACCTGCCCCAGCCTCACCTGACACATGTACAGGTTCAAGTCAGACCACAACTCAGTTCAGAATTATTCTGGCATCTATCATACTAACGATAAATAAAGCTTAAAAAAAAATCTGTGCAAAGGCAAAGCAGTTTTAAGTAATTAAAGAAATTAAAAAATAGAAATTAATGTTAAAAGGGCTTATGTTTAAAGCAATTAATAGCTATTATCCATTACAGTAAATTACCCTTACAAGCTATAATTGTATTTCAATGTTCAAGCATTCATATTTCTTCCTAAAATACCAAGACATGCCAGTGGTTGCTTTATTGTTTTGGGTTTGTGTGTTGTTTTGGTGTTTTGTTTTTTTTTTTTTTTAAAGTTACTGCTTGCAGTATTCTACAGGTCCAAAGTTCTCAGTTGCCTATTTATTTCCTCTCTCCTTCCTGAAAAAATATCAAAGCAAGATTGTGTTATAACCATCTGAAAACAGCTGACAAAAAGCAGTCCATTAGAAAAAAAATTTAAGCATCCAAACACAGGTGTCTGGGGCCATTTCAGATTCACATATCCAAAACATCTGACTGCAGATATGGCACAAAACACAGGAAAACGTGTGCCATTTTAAAGTGGCTGCAGGTAGCCAGAGATTATATTCCAGAGTTTAAAATGGCTTTAGACACCTATGCTCAAGTATCTTAAAAGCTCCTCCAGACTAAGAATTCAAATTAATTCTACAAAAACCCCACAACTTTAATCATATATATATTGTGTTAATCTTACGTAAACTGAGAAACTGTTCATCTAAGAGTCTGAAGCTGAAATTAAGTGTCTCCTACACACATCTCTGGAAACACTCCAAACCTAAACATGAAACAATGTAACTTTTTCTGTAGTTTTAGAAATAAAACATGTATGTTTTACTCACAGTGATCTGACAGGTTCAGTAAGTAGAACAAACCATGGCCAGACACAGAAGAGTTCCACTCTTAACACAATGTAATTTATCATCAGGGTAATTTTATTATATATATATATATATATATATATATATATATATATATATATATAAAAAAATGCTAACAGTAGGATTAGTATTAAGTAACAGTTTTCCCCGGTAGTTACACAAACCTGTAGCATGGAAGGAAACACTGGATAGCATAAAGAAGTGAGAAAACTAAGTTTGCTTGATGGCAAATACAAAAATGATTTGCTTTATGGCAATACAACAAATTCTGCATCTGAACAAACCTTTAGATAGCTGCTTTCAAACCAGGTTTTTGCACAGATCAGGCCTTAACACCTATGAGAAGAAAAGTGGTGAAGAACTTTCAGTACTTTCAGTGGTCTCTTCACCTTCTTGACTCAGATTTGCAGCACATGGGAAATTTAACTTTCCAAGGAGAGAATATTCCTGTCAAAAGGAGTGAAATGGAAGGTATCTACACGAAATCACAAAAAAGCACTAAGCTAAGGACATGTTCAGCACTCAGGAAAAGAAACAAAGCAATGGCTCAGAGTGAGCAAACATTTTAATGGAGCAATATGGTGATGACACACATCGGCCTCACTGTTCCAAGATTAAGGAGAAAACAAAATGCAATTTCAAATTGTTCAGCTTAAAAATATTTTGAAAGTCTTAATTATGACTACAAAGATGAATACAATCAGTTTTTGAAAATGACACAGTCCCCTTTAGGCCTTGGGTGAGGTTTAAGATAATGCTGTTTGGTAGTATTTTTCCTGGTTTACAAGAAGTATTTCATTATTTAAAACAAAAATCCTGGAGAGCAAAAGCAGGCATCTTCAGTGAGCTTTTAAAGCTGTAAGTCTATTTATTATACATGGGCTTTCTAACCAGCAACTGTAAATGCTTACTTTGATCCTGAAAACCAGAGTGATCTGGTGCTACTTTCAGTGGCAGTGCTGCAGGCCAACCCTCTCCCTTTTTCCCTCTGACGTAAGTAAGACTTAACTGACTCAATCAAGCAAACAATACTGGGAATAAACAGTAACCCTCACTCATTTTACATATGCACCACCACCTTAAAAACGTGCTGAACTCTCTTTTTCCCCCTCTTCCATTTAATTTGTGGGATTCACTGTTAGAGAAAGGTGTGTTAGTGACTGTGAGAAGAAGATGCAATTGTCCGTGCCACCAAAACTCTGTGTACAGTGTCTTTGTTTATAGTTAAACAATGTGATGACTCAAACTCACCACTCGGAAGAACTGTTTGTTTTTACAAGTAAAATCAAACTAAACTGAGGGCAAGCCTTTAGAAACACAATGCACCCATTTAATATAAAATGGTTTTAAAATAACTAAAAATAAAAATCCTGAAAGACACTTAAAGGCTTAAATGCAACTCAAACCACTTTATAGTTAACCATCAGCTGGTAAACAAGTTAAATTTTTCTAACATATTACTCTTCCTTAACTAAGTCAAAATAACTCACCATCACAGAATCACAGAATGTCAGGGATTGGAAGGGACCTCAAAAGATCATCCAGTCCAATCCCCGCACCGGAGCAGGAACACCCAGATGAGGTTACACGGGAAGGCGTCCAGGCGGGTTTTGAATGTCTCCAGAGAAGGAGACTCCACAACCTCCCTGGGCGGCCTGTTCCAGTGTTCCATCACCCTGACTGAGAAGAAGTTTCTTCTCATATTTAAGTGGAACCTCTTGTGTTCCAGTTTGCACCTACTGCCCCTTGTCCTACCATTGGTAGTCACCGAGAAGAGCCTGGCTCCATCCTCGTGACACTCACCCTTTATATGTGCTGCCCTTGTCTACTGCAACAGAAAGAGAGATTAGTTAAAATACTGAAGGCTACCTTCAGGGAAGAGGAATAAATCTTTGAAGGAAAAAGAAAGCTGTCCCTCTATTGCCACCAAACTGCTGACAGTGTTATTTTCGGCTAGATGTTCGCTGGATCACAGAATCATGGAAACAGAGAGTAATTCAGGCTGGAGGGGGCCTCAGGAGTCTCTAGTACAAATTCCTCCTCAAAGTAGGCTCAGCTGTGAGGTCAGCCTGGGTTACTTAACATTTTATTCAGCTGGATCTTGAACACATCTGAGAACAGACACCACATAACCTCTCCAGCAACCCAACCATGGTGAAATCTTATATCTAATCTGAATCACTCCTGCTTCAATTTAGTCACTGCAAAGAGTCTGACTCCATCATCTCTCCAACTTCCCCACAAGCACGCAGAGTCCACTTCTCCAAGCTGAACAGGCTCAATTCCCGCAGCCTCTCCTAGCAGGGCAAGTGCCCATCATGGTGGCCTCTGCTGAACTTCCTCCAAGTTATCAGCAACTTTTCTGTATCAGGGGCCTAAAACTGGGTGCAGTACTTAGATGTGATACAAGCAGTGCTGAACAATCAGGGCAGATAGTCACTCGCCTCAACCTACTGGCTACGTGCCTGGTGATACAGTCCAGGATGCTGTTGGCCAACTTGGTTGCCAGGGAGGTGCTGTGCGCCAGCAGCCCCAGGGCCTTTCCTGCAGAGCTGCTCCCCCAACCCCTCTGTCCTCAGCCTGTACCCCTGCCAGAGGCTCTTCTTTCCCAGGTGCAAGACTTGGAATTTGTCCCTGCAGAGCGTCCTCAGGTTCTCAATATTCAAATTCCTCCTGCTTTCTAGGAATCCTCAACTACCAGCCCTTCCCTTAAGCATATCACCTGGTCATTCCCCCAGCATGGTGGCACCTGCAAACGTGATAAGGTTGCACCACATTTCCTGCTCCTGTCACTGATAAAGGCAAGTCCCCATATAGATCCCTGTGGGACTCTGCACTCAGTATGAACCCTTAATCACCACGCTCTGACTCAGACCATGCAATTAGTTTTTTTATACACCTAGTTGTCCCCTAACACAGATCGATTCCAATTCCTTGGCCTGGTGTGCCCACCAAAAATGCTAGTGATGGCACAAAAGAAAAAAGCAGGAGTAAGAGACCTAAACTGGGAAGACATGAGAAAAAACAAGACCAGTTCCTCGAACAGCAGCACGGACCAATGCTAAATTAAATCAGCAGTGTAACCAAAAACTGAGGTGCATTAACCTCCTATCTCTTAAACTTCATTGCTTCTAATTTTAAAACCATATCTCGGCCTAGCTGCATCTGGTTTATGCAAGCTTAGATGGAGAGATTTAAATCACTATCACGATTTGTGAAGTTACAGCAGTTTCACTAAGTTTGTTAAAACACCTTTAAAGTTATATTAGATCAGTGTAAATTTCAGTTCGAAGAACATCTCTAAGACTTACTTTCAGAAGAGTTTCTGAACTTTCTTCCTTTGCTGCAGGACTTTTTCTTTTACATTCTGCCCAAAAACCATACACATCATAGGAATCACCAACATATTTTAAAACCTAGAGATAAAAAGCTGAGAATGCTGAAGAGCAGCAAGTTTACCACACACATCAAAGGAAAGATGGCTGCGTGTAAGTCTCTCTTAAGCTTAGCTTGCTGTGGCAAAAACATCAAGCGCATTTGGCAGCGAGGTGGTACAGCAGTAAGAATTATAAACATAGATTTTGGGGGAGAGAGAGTAAATCTATTTACTGCCAAAATGAGTACAAAAGATAAACATTAAGTTCTACCATCTGAACAACTTTATTCGGACCGTGAATGAAGCGCTCTCTTAGGTGAGCAGTTGGCCGATTTGCTGATCTGCATGAGGCTTCTTGCCACGCATGTTGTACTTAGTTGTGATATTTAAACACCCTAGTGCTGTAGTAAAGCAGTTTAATCAACTTTGTGAGCTAGACCATGCGTGGTTATACTGTCAATTTGACTGAGAAAGTGTTTACCAAAGCTGAATTAATTAGCTTTACTTATACCCCGTCTGTTGGTACAATGTTGAGATGGCTGTTAAAACATCTAACATCAATTTGATATCTGCCATTACTGTCAGATAGGATTAGAAATCTAAAGCACTGTTTGCATGGATTACAAGTCATTTATGATAGATAGCACATTACTATCTAAAGTGTGAATCTGAGCAATTCTGCAGGTAGAAAAAAAAAAGACTGATCAGTTGTGCTTGCAGAGAACAGGTGTACTTTTAATTTCTATTGGACAGCACAGATATACACGTGGTCTCCAAGAGGTTACGCAGTTTTCTTACACAATTATCCAGGTGATCCTCCTACACTACCTCATCATTATTTTTCTAAAGGAGGTCATAAAACAAAGAAATAATTACTCTGCACAACCGTTAAGAGCTAATATGCCACACCTTCTTTCCAATAATAAAAATTATTTCTAAAATCATACAAAAGGGTTTTTTTGAGACAGTAAGTTAATAGGCAACCAGGTAACTCTCTCATGTTTATCATAGGCCTATAGCAAAAATATTTAATGAAAACTGTCACAGTTTGCATCACCGGAAAACTCCACCTTCCAAAACTTGATGGATGGGTTTTCTGGGTAACTGGTTATGGAGATTTTTGAGAGCAAGGAGGTTTGTGGGTGGAAGGCAGGGAAGGATTACCTCCATAAGTAGTATGAGTAATGATGTGCTACATTAATAAATAAATCCTAATAAATTAAATGTGGCATGAATAAACACAAGAGTAAGCACACTAGTTTTTAACCCTGTGATTCAGAACTGCAAACTAGTTTGCAACAACACTACAGAAGAGTCCCACAGAAGCATGAAAACAGTAACATGAAGGCAATGGTGAAGGAGCAGGCAATTCTGTACTATAAATCTAAACTATATTTTTCCCCTCTCTCCCTTTTATTCACTTTCTGTCTCACCTATTCAAATGCAAACTCTTCCAAATAAGAAAATATCCTGTTGGAGGGCTCAAAATGTGTTTAGTCACGTGTACACCTGTACAAACTGTGGCAACCTGTTGCAGCACGCATGGGGCAACAGTCCTGGCGCAGTGTTTCTTTAAGCAGCTCGTTAGTAGCCGCAAGCAGCAGACTCAAAATTGTGCCACCGACACAGCTATTTAAAATATGATGAATATTTTCAATGTCCAATTACTGGTATCAAGCTCATCAGCTGAATCAGAAGCCAATTAATAATTTTTCCAAAGCATAAATATGTTTAGAGCTGTGGTGGGAAAGTGGAAAGTTCTAGTTCTACCCTGAAATCCAGGCTGGTTGACCAACCCACAGAGCAGAAGCGCACACTGCAAGTCTGATACTGCCCGATAAATCATTTTTTAAAATCTATCATCTGACTCAAGAAATACAAAGGCTACCTGCAACAATGCCTGCATGAATAATTTCAAGACCTGCGTTTGAGAAAAGGGAGATTTGCCTCTCCCATTTGCATGAGACTGGTGCCATTAACATTTCCCATCACTTGGATATTCACTGTTTCCATACAGAGCTCCTGCTCATAATATCTTGTTAAAACATCATGGTCTTTCCTTTAGAAGAGGCAGCAAGTATGCCTGATCTAGCTAACAAGTTATATAGTGGCCTATCTTTAAGAAAAGGCAATGTAAATATTAACAAAAGGGGGGGCATGTAGAGAACTAAGAACACACACACACAAAATCTCTTTAGTTTTCTGTAAGAACTCTGAATCCACATTTAAGACCTACACTGGCATTAGAGGTAAGGGTGAAAGGGTTGTCAGGCATTGGAACAGGCTGCCCAGAGAAGTGGTGGAGTCGCCATCCCTCGAGGAGTTTAAGTCACGTAGATGTGGTGCTTAGGGACATGATTTAATGGTGGACTTGACAGTGTTAGGTTAGCGGTTGGACTTCATGATATTAAAGGTCTTTTATGACCAAAACAATTCTATGATTCTATGATTTTCTTTCACTGTGTGACAATGATAAACACATAGCTTCAGAGATCTGAACTGCTTTTCTAACATACAATTCACATCCTCCATAGCAGGTAAACAGCATTTCAAAGTTTGTTGGCAGAGACAAAAAGGCACAGATTGTACAAGCACTTTCCTACCCCTACTCAGAATGGCATATGATTCTGCTTATAAAATACAACTTCTTTATCTTGTACAGTATCTCCTTCCAGAAGGGCTGAATTTTGTTTGATTTTTTTTTCCCCAGGGAGGAAAGAAGTACTAGGAAAAAAAGAAAAATATTTGTATATCCTGTTCTTGAGTAAATTTAACCAAACTACATTAAAGCTCTATATGCAGGATTGTAAAATGAGAAGAATGTTATCCAAGATAATGTCTGCTCAATGCCAGCACCTTAAGAAGCTTTTCTGTTCATAGACCTGACGAGACAAGCAGGAAGAGGAGTTCATTCACTCTGATAGTCCATGTAAGACTTAAAAATTCCTATTTTCCATCCTCAGCTATACTAGAGATTTATCTTCCAGGATATATTATTTTCTTGATGCATGTAAAAGGATCTTAAGATTCTAATTAAGTGGAACTATACATACGAACTGAGAAAAGTATAAAGAGATATGAATATATGTATCAATTTAAAATTATTAACACTGTTTTGTTTATCAATTCCTATGCCAGTGGGAAAAACAAACAAACCAACCAGCATAAGAATAAAAATCTTATTGTATTAACTAGTCAAATCTTTAATACATATGCCATCTTTGTCATTTTTTTTTGACTAAATGGAAATAAAGGTCAAGTAAACCAAAGAAGCTTTTCTTCTACTCTCAGTGCTTTGTAGACAACACATTCAAATAACACATTTGCTACGGTGTCAAATAAAATACCAAAAATCATTGTTTATTCACTTCATACATGTTGAATGTTCACTATTCTGATCTCTTATCAAGAAAAAAATTAAAAACAAAAAAAGAGGGAAGAGCATTATGAAAGTATATCAGGCTAGTCACCCTTTGAAGGCAAATATAAACATAAAAGCTGCCTGTATATCAAAGCCCTTTTTCTTGTATGATACTTGGCAACTGAGTCCTTGGCCCCTTGAGGACCTATCAAGAATAACAGCATCAGAACTTCACTCCTGACAGCAGCATCACTCAAAGGGTCTGGCCTAAAGGAACTGTCACATAGCAAAGGGCCACAGTACCCTGTAGGACTAGGTTACAGGTCACTGACCCTGCCAACACTGACAATTTCTGCACTGGCTTAAGCCAAAACAAAGCTGCACTTTCGATACAGGAAACTGAAACATAAGTCTCTTCAGCATTGCATATCACTGTCACAATCTCTCACAGAAACAAGAACAGACAAATGAAAATCTAAGTCTGTCACTCAGCATATCAAAAATGGGAAAATTACTAATTTAGCTTTGCTGTTTCTTGATACATGCTTAACCTGTAGTACAAGCAGAAAACACACACGTACTTACATAACCTCTGGATGTGTGCATATATAGTGCTCTATGCATAGCCCAGCAACTACGCAATCTGCACAGGGAAGTCATCTTACGTATTGTGATAAACCTGCAAACAAGTTCTGGATTCAGACAGTGGGTAACAGTCAAAACGAACTACTTAGGCTCCTCAAAGCCTTTTAGGAATTAGGTATTGTAGAACAGGCTTTCACTGAAAAAAAAAAATTGCATTTTTTACTACTCAGACTTGTTTTGCTCATAGGAGTGATGTATTCTGCGTTAGCATGAAACACTTCTCTGCAAGGATCCTTGCAGAAGCACTTATGTGGCACATCAAAGTCAGAATAAAAACCAGGTTCACACTACAAATCTTCCCTTGCTCAGATAGGGTTTCAAACAGTAGCTGAGGGGAAAAACAAAGTATTGTTCAAACAGACAAATCACATCTCCAAACAGCAGAGCCATTCCAGCCACCCACTCTGATACTCCATGTAGTTCATGGCATGTCAAACTCAATATATATGGTAACTTAGAACCCATATCCTGTTATTTATGCAGGGTATATTTAACAGAGAAAGAGTTTACAGACAAACCACAGAAGTACTATACATATTAATCTTATCTGCTACTTCTACTTTTTCCATAATGCCTCACGCCATATATATCCTCAGCAGTGCATGAATCAGCTTGGGTAGGAAGCATTATGATCACAGCACTTTCGAGCCAAAGTGAGTAAGATCCATCTCTGTCATCATGTGTGAAGTTGCAGGCACGCATGAGGGTTACTGAGGACAACTATTGCAGACTTCATTCCACTGCATGATACAGACATTCAAGAATTATCGCCGGTAAGCTTTTAAACCATCAGGCCTGATCCCAAATTCACACATTTAACTGCCGCTGCACGATGGGAAAAAAAGTCATTCTATACTAACAGTGAATTTACATCATTCAGATTTGTAAATGATACAAACCACTAATTCAATTAGACTATCAGAGAATTCTTTGAAGATGTAAAATGCATCTTTTATTGGAGCTTTACAGATAGAGATAATCTAGCAATGTTTTTGTACACTAAAATTTATGCCTCAGGTGCTTTGGTGCAGTGTGGGTACACTGGGGAGAAAGTGGGAAGAGTCACTTAAATTTACGAGCCAAGAAAAAAAAAAATAGGATTGAGCTTATAGAAATCTTGGAGGTGTGAAACATCCTATTTGTCTTCATGAGACAAAAAATTATGATCAATAATATCAATTTAAACGTCTCTAGTATTTTGCAGCTCATCAGGAAAACAGTGTAGGTTCATTGGCCCACACAATTAACAAACATTAAAGAGGCAAAAAAAAGTTAACAGCTAAGAGACAACACTTATGTGCTTTCCACAAATCAAAAGAAGCCCAGAAGAAGTATGGCAATACCAATGCACACGTTTAATCTTGACCATGGGGAAATGAATCCTAAGGAACACAGGGAAACAGAGAACACACAACGCCTGGGCAGGTTTCCGTAAATGCTGTCTCCTTTCAACAACTCAAATGTGAAGAATTTATTTTGTGAGTAGAGCTCAAAAAAGTGCCACCTTCTTATGTACCCCACTTTCTCTACCGAGGAAACATGCTAAATAAATAATTTCAGTAATTTGAGTAATAAAAACAAAATCTGAATTTAAGGTATCTATTAAACAGCTTTAAGCACAAATACAAACAGATATTTTGCAGCATTGCACTCTACAGCAAACTCACAGTGTTAATCCAGATTTTTGGTTGTTTGTTTTTACATTCACAGAGATGGGCAGCAATGTGTTCGAGCCTTTTAAATTCTGTGTTCAGAAAATAAGATTTTTGAACTTTAAAAAAAGAGGTCTAGGTATGAAGGCCCAGAATTATAAATTCATTCTTAAGAGGTCAAAAGATGAAGTACTAGTTCACGCAGCTATACAAACTAACTGCGTAGAGTGGACAATATTTTTATATGTGCAGAACCCTACATACCCAAACACAGATCACATATACACGGGTGAAAAAGATACATTTATGCAAGTTTTCTATCAGAGCTAAGCACTGAAAAATTATGAACTCAGTTGGAAATTCATTCACTCCATTAAGAGAAGATCATTAACATTCACAATCTAACACGACATTCTGCACCAAAGAAAGAGTCTGAACGGCCACAGCAGTTAATAACTCCACAAGATAGTTAGAGCTGACAGTAAACTTGTTAATGAGACAATACACACTACAGTTAACTACTAATTCTAAAATGTCATTCACTAAAAGACGACTCTGATATTGTCAGAAGCAAGAAGCTCCTCATTACTGCTTCTTTATTGCTTCTACTGTTGAAGGGGAAAAAAATTCACAAGTTTGCAGTTCTTGCACAAAAATCAAATGAACAAAACACAATTTATGAGACTACTCTAAGTGCCCTTGGAAAGGATAATTGACAGCCTTGAGACAAGTTTCTCCTTGGTGAAAAGGATGTAATTTTGGACAAGGCTTGCTCTATTTCAGGAAGTTATGAATTTTTTCCCCCTCTACAAATAAAGTACAACTGAAAGTATTCTCTTGGGCAAATGAAGGAAAACTTCATGTTCCCTTGTCTCAGGAGATCAAAAAGGTCACATCTTCCTCACAAAAATCCCCTACTCCTACAGCTCATTTTCAATGAAAGTGATAGTTACACTAATATAAAAATACCTTAGCATAAAAACTACTCTGCCACTGCCTAAAGAATTTGTTATCTGTATCATCCTTAAATGGTCTTCCTAAGGTACGTCTCACCCACATCAGAGACTTCAGGATCCCCAGAAGCAACATAACATATTTGAATCTACTACTGCTTAGTTTATATGTCTCTATTAGTTGACTGTAAATAAGTCTAACGTGTAAAATTCCTGTCTCAAGCAAACTCATTCTCCTAAACATTCCTGGCTTACTACATGTGGTTTTGTCTCTGTTCACCACCCCATCTTCAAAGCAAACCCAGGAGTATTCTGATGGCTTGCTCACAGACACGGACTTCTGAAAGACTTGTCTTTTCCTCAAAGAAAAGAGGGCAAATAAGAGGACAAAAATAATTTTTCTCCTAATTCTTGGGCACACAGTGGGACGGTGCGGAGGGCAAGCGGACACAGATGACAGGGCCAGTGACGCTGAGCTGCAGACAAACACTAGTTTATATTTACAGAAGCCTTGAGATTAAGAACATAGCATCTCACCGAACCAGTTACACCAGTCTGCTCACTCACCCCTCTGGCATACCTAGCAACCCAGCCGCCTTCTTCGTTATAAATGCTCCATGAGATTCTCCTGTCTTTGATTCCCAGCTCTGCCTTCCCACTCCTTAGCTCCTTTCCCTCCTGTTTAACATCCAGCAAAATGGTATCCTTTGTCACAGGGTGGTATCAACAGATCAGTTTTCTTAACAGCAAGCAGGAAAGAGGCTGCCTCACCTAGTACAATTAAAAAACGAATGGCAATCTAACAGAAAACCTTCAGAAAGCCACTAAATTCCATAGAAGAGCCACTTACACACTACTGCAAGGGGAGCAAACAAATTGAACTCTTGAGCTCCAACGACTTCTTTCTTTTTTGCGCACACATGACCATAAGACAGACCCAAAAGCTTTTGTTTCTCTTTTATTTGTATCAAGACGAATGCAATTCTACAATGATGTTCTCATTCAAAGGATCACCTGCTAACAGGCAGCTCTTTTAACTTCAATTCCCTTGAAAGAGGAACTAAGAACTCTATGTGCCTCTGAACATCCTTTCCTGTAGGAATGGATGTCAATCTCTCCTAGCACTACCAGTAAAGCGAACAAACTGTCTTAATTCATTCCCTGGAAGTTACATGTAGGATATAACAATATAAGCATTCACCATGTTAAAAAAAAAATATATATTTCAACCTTTAAAATTAAGAAGGTGGAGAAAACAGATCATATACAAGGGAGGAATTAACACCTCTCATTTGACCAAAGGTGCTACTAACTAAACACAGGCTGTGGAGTCAAGAGGCACTCAAGGGAACTAATGCAACTAAAAAAAAAGCCGATTTAAGGTTTCAAATAAAATCTCCAGTCCAAAGATACTTAAATCATATAATGTCTTGGCATAAAAAGTAACAGAAAAAGTCTCTCATCTTAAAGTGAGTTTTCAGAAAAGACTGATTAAATAAACATTATATCCTTTCTGAATAACAGCCTTTTAGTTTGATGTACAAGAACTACTATGATGAGAAAGAACCACAACAAACACAACACCAAGTTTTTGGTTGTGTTACCATCTGATTGGACAAAAATAACCCAGTAATTCTAAACGTTTTGAATTATCCTCAGTTAAATATGTGAATAAGAGAAAAGAAAACTGAACACAAAACATTTAGGTGGTTTACTCTAGAGTTCTCTATTTAATCTCTACACAGACATAATTTTTTTCTTATACACTGAATATCTGAATTGCCTTGTTCTTGTTTTAGTTCTATGTACACTTGAGAAAAATACTGAAAAATAGAACTAAGTTGTATTTCTTCAATTGTTGAAGATGAAAGGAAAAACTCTCGTGTGGTTTTCCTGGAATTGAGTATTAAGAATGCCACTATGCAATGGCAACCAAATATTAAAAAAATCTGATGATATATGATAAGAAGTCACATTTCATTTTTGTCTACCTCTGGGAATGAGTAATCTGCATTACTATTAAATATATTAAACAGTATTTCTCCAGTTAATATCATTTTCTTGCTATCTTCTACACTACCTGCTGCTCTACTGGAACAAAACACTTCCCAAAAATCAGATGGAAGATGCACAGCTTCATTCTCTTGGATGCATCTGGCGAGTATTATAATGTTAATGTAGGCTGACAATATGCAAAATAATTCTCTTGGTTTGTGGTGGGGTTTTTTTGTTGTTGGTGGTGGTTTGGAGTTTTTTTGGTTGGTTTTTGTTTGGTGTTTTTTTGTTTTGTTTGTTTTTTTCCCCACAAATACAAAGCATCTCTACATAAAAGAGCTCAAGAGCAGCAAAACTGCTGTGTAAGATCAAACCATTTCCAGGACTGTTCAAACACTCTTGATATTAATATACAAAATAAACTCTTCGTTTTTATTTGTAAGGTGCTTTGAGATATTTAGTAGGACCTGTAAATAAATATGTATTGATATATTAAATAGCCTTTACCAACTTTGACAAGAACTTTTAATAAGAGCATCACTTTACAGATAAAGCAACAGAGAGAATTCTTGGTTTCTGATCACAATCCATCAGTGCCATACCAAGGTCAGAACAGAGCATGGACTCCCAACTGTTCAACAGGAATCGCTAGATCACTAGTGAGACTCTTCCTTTGTTCGTATAAATCTACTGAGTACAAAAAATCTGTAGCAGAGACACGATTTTGCAAAGCACTGTGACATGAAACATGAGTGTTCAAGAGCTGAAGGCTAAGAGAAGTCCTAAAAAAGTGTGACTATGAGAAGCCCATGATCCCTACAAAGAGCAACTGAGATTGAAAAAAGAAGATTTTGACTACAGCTTCTATAATGTAGAAGAACTCAGTTTTACCTTTGATCTCTCAGTCACTGAAACAACATGCCTTAGTTTTGTTGGTTTGGGTTTTTTTGGGTTTTTTTGTTTGTTTTTTTTTTACGTTGACTCCTGTCTCATTCACAAGGGCATCAATTTTGTTAATGAGAAAACAATACGTAGTACATGTGCTTTATTATAGGCCCAGAAAAATTCTGAGCATTTGGTCAGGTGCTCAGCATGCCTAAGTCAAAAGCAAGTTCTCTTAATAAATTAGAAGATAGAGGCCTCTGACAACAGGATTTTTTTTTATCTCCTCCCCTGCTGGTTGACTAGGCAAAAGCTGTTTGAGGAGTTGCAATAAGAGAATGACTTTCAGACATATTATTACATGAGAGCACACAACCAGATAAAGATTTTAAAACTGTAAAAAATGGTATCACGCACTCAGGCTGCCTTACTCAGCTTCAAGAAAGTAATAGTGCATAAAACTACTACGAAAGAAGGAAATACAGAAGTTGAGCCCTTCACTGTAACCCAAACCCAGTGCTGGTGCAGAACTAGTACAGTCCCCCCTCTCCTGCTATTAAAACCTTGTCTTAAAATATTAACATCAACTCCACTTTAGGTAAAGGATCCTCTAAATTCTATAGATACAGCTACAGATGGCAGTTTCTCTTTCAGTCACACCATTTGGTTAGAGAACATCTCTGCGCCACCCCTTTATGTTTGCTTCACCCATTTTAACAAGCTGTGTGGTTTTGTCCCATTTCTCCAAGTTCATTTCCTTGTGTACTTCAGTCATCTGTTGCAATAGCTTTCATACTGCCTGTTGTCTTTTATTCCACCCTTTTCCTCCTTTCCCCCTTAAAATAAGCCTTATTTTGCAGCACAAAGAAAAGAAAGATCCTCTTGCAGTGACCTATGGTAATAGCTACAACCTAAGAGTTGGTGGGTGTTACAGTCCAAGAAAAATCCCCTACTCAGTACTGGAGGCTGCACACTATCAAGCAGCTATCTTGGCCAGTATTTTGCTTTGACTTTCAAGTTGGCCTTACACACTCTGGTTTATACTCACAGAGATTAAGGGGAGAAAAAAAATAATGTCGTCAAGGGCCCATAAAACATTCAAAACCCCTGGATTTCAGTGGCTTCAGTTAACTAATAGAACTACTCCCAGATCTAGACTCACACCACACATGGTGCTTGTAGATAAATAAAAATGCTTGTTAATTAACTTCCACCAGAAACACCAGGGAAAAAAATGGAGGAAATGTTGCTTCTTCACAGATTACTGTCAGATGCTTTGAAATCAAAGGAACTACTCTGTACCTGAGTATTTTAAAACGGCCTAAGGAAAACTTGATTTTTTTTCTCCCCATTTTATATCTTGAAACTTTTCTGAAGGCATCTCAAAAAAACAACACAACACACAAACAAAACAACACTCCCCCTCAAAAAAAGTATATTGACTCTTTGCCAGTGATAATGTCACAGATGTACTTAATTCCATTATTCTTTAAAACTGTTTTGAAACTTTTTCAAGTTATTGAAAATTTGTTCTTAAAGTTGCAAAGTATTTTCTTACAAAGCTATTTTCTTCTCTTATTAATGGGACCATAACTATGTCACAAAATGCAACCTTCAGAAACTGAAGTGTTACCCAAAACATCCTAATCCCCAGCAGCCAAAATCTTCAAAAGTGCATTACCCAGGACAGTTTTCTCTATCAGAAATTAAAAAAATAATTGCTAGCAATACAAAACATTGTTAGAAAAGTTCAAGCAGATCTTATACTTAAAAGACTTCTCTAGACATGTATGCTGGAGTAAACAGTGACTGAACTAGAATTTCCATTCCATAAGAAACTCACTTCTTTTAGCATTTATTTTATTATAAACTAGGTAGAAGTGTTGAAGCATCAACATCTTTAGCTATATAAAACATTCCCCAAACATTCAATTCATAAATATACAAATATTTTGTTTACATACATCATATTTTTAAACAGAACACTGTGGTATTCCAGAATCAAAACATTTAAATTGATTTGACATTTAACTACATCTGCTGTATGAGCCATATGAAGATCCAGGCAAGCAATCCTTCACTACGTGCTGTCCCCTATAACTATAATATGTCTCGTAAAATAACTCAGCTGTACAGATTCTACAGATTGGTCAGAAAGAAAATATTATGTACAAAGAAAACATCCACAGAGAAACCTAATTCATAAGAAGAACGAGTTAGAAGACTTATGACCTGTGAGACAGAGGCATCCTAAAGATGCTTGCTGAATCAGCTAGAAATTACACTTCTATTTGCTTGCTAGAAAACAGCAGGAGAATCCAAATAGAAAAAATGTGGTGGAAGATTCCACAGTACTTCTACTGACACCAACAAACCCCTAGCATGCTATAGTGGAAGAGCAACAGACCGTCAACAAGTCCTTTATACCAAAGTGCTGACCAAATGGCAATCGAAAACTCACAAAAGAAACAGAAAAATCTTATTCACTTTTCCATGTCAAATGATGCCCACAAAACTAACTCACCCTTTTCTGAAAAATAAGCCAACCCCCCCAAAAAAATTACAAGTATTCTTGTTTTAAAAATCAAATTAAAAAAAAAAAACAAAAGAACAAAAAAAACCCAAACCAACACAAAAAAACCTCAAACAACTCTATTTCCAGCAGGCTGTTATCCTTTTCATCATTCTCTGCCCCCTCCATTAGAAAAGAAAAACAAACCAAAAAAAAGTTCTGGAAAGCTTAGTGAAGCTCACAAGAAGTTTGTTTCTATACATTTCATAGGGAAGAACTCAAAAGACTATAATAATTGTGGGGGCAGACTACCATAAATTAGATCACCAATAATCATAAAGTGTACCTTATGTTAGAAAAACATTTAAATAAATCATCCCCTTAGAACATAAGCAAGATTTATCTTTTTTCTTTAAAATCCAAGCTAGTACTTCACACTACATACTCAAAGCATCTCCACTTCTCTAGGACCAATGAAAGAATAAAAAGCCAAAAGGTAGTTATTTCTCTTCACTAACAGTACTTGCATGAGTTAAATTACCAGAATTTTACATTACTCCATCATATACCTGCACACAAAATATGGCATTGGGTAATGTCTTTAAAGAAATTCATCCTGATAAATTACAGAACTGAGGCTTATAATCCATACATCAGTTATTCACATTAATTTTGAAAACTCAAGTATCATTTATAATCAAAATGTTATTTAATAGTATAGGGCAAGAAATTTACCAGACGTTGACTTTTTAACACTTCAGTTATTTACCAACATGAGTGAAGTGTTCTGCAAATAACTATTTTCTCAAACACCTCAGTTTTTTAGGTTCTGATTTTATCTTCAGAATTACCCTTTTAATTATCAAGTTATGAAACAAAAAGGTATTTCAGTTGTAGACGGAATGGCAGCTACCAGAAAAAGTTACGTTCGTGACGAAAATGGGACTTTTTCCCTATTACCACTTGTTGCTCTTCTGAAAAACTAATGAGATGATACTTACAATATTTTACTGATTAATATCTACAATTATCATAAATTGACATAACAGCTATTTTACAATCTCCCATGATTTGCAGTCTCCAATTACACATTTCACTCTTTACAATAAGCAATACGTGTTTGTGCCTAACTCAAAAGAAGTCAAATCAAATCTTCACAAAAGCTGTTAAGCTTAAATTGACTTACACTGAAGGTTTACTTTTGATATAAAAAAGAAACATAGCTTTAAAAAGTCCTTCGTTTTTTTTTTTTTTTCCTCCGAATGGAGATTTCAATCACTTTAACACAGCTTAACTTAAGTCCTGGAAGCAACTACTAGGAGCATGGCCAGTATCAGATAATGTTAAGCATCTAACTGGATATTAATTAATACCTAGTATAAATAAATATCCCTCATGCCAAAGAAATGCGATTTTAAGCAGCTGCAGAAACTGAACAGGCTGTGATAGCAAGAAAAAACACCCTATACAATCTACTTACTAGCATGCTTATCTGCAAGCATTATAAGGCTGTTGGAAATGTCTCTTCGCCTGTAAAAACACACCACTTTTGCTTCCACGTTTCCATTGGCAGTCTACAAAAGAAAGATGAATCAAGTCAGAATGTATCCTTTCTCAGCTGAGCAATACAAATTAAATGCCTTCTGTTTCCAATTTTCCCTTACATTAGTAGTTCTCACATGATCAGTCAGGCTGAAATCAAGAGAATTACTCAAATAAGTCAAAACTTCCTGACACAGGCCAATATCAATTTCTGATCCAATAAAATAATTTATTATATAGTCCTAAGAATTTATATATTATTCAGCTGGTTAGAAATGTAATACCAGTATCATGTTAACATAAGAATCCTTAACAAATATTAGAAACTTGTGAAGATTTCTGTCTAAAGCTGGGTTGCAAAGAAATGTATGGCATTTTTTTTCAGAATTATATTTAATATAACATGATTTGAAATCTCTCTGCAGCTCATAAAAGAGCTCTTTAGTTCAGAGTTGTTTTCATGACTCATTACAGGGATGACACTCTTCAGCTTGATAACATAAAGAATCCACTAATATTTGAAGAACTGTCCCCTCTTGTTACATAAAGTACAAAATTAGTTAATTACTTCGAGTTACCTATTTAAAATTCAAGACATGGCACTGACAAGTATCATGTTTTAATTAAGTTTCTTACCAAAAAAGAAAGCATCTTATCTGCAGTAAAATGATAACCAAAGCATTTCATTACGTTTGCATAACATCTCCATTTTTGCTGAACGCCTTTAACACATGAAAGCACATAATTCACAATTACAATATCTGGACTATATCCCTGAAACTCTCTTTGGGAAAAAAAAAAAAAAAAAGTCAATACTTCATTGCTCTAACATCCACAAGCAAGATTAAATTATAGCAATGCAGTTTAAAAATAATAAACGTTACATTCAGAACATGATTGGAATCACTTCAATTACAGTAAATAAAAAATATTCTTCTCCAATAAAAGTCCAAAATGATTTGCCATGCAGAAGCTCGGTGGATGTTGTGTTGAACAGCACTAACAGGTAATGTGGTTGATGTCTGCTATGGAGTTGTGTTATGTTCCGTTAATAAGAAGAAAACTGTTTGCAGGTCACCAATTTTTTAATTTACTTCCTAGCCACAGGAAAAAAAAAAAAAACACCAAACACACACACCATACAACACCTTTATCACTATTTACATCACGATAGGCATTTTGATCATTAACTTTTGACATAATGTATCAGTAAGTTTTAATACTACTTGATGGAGTAATAAAAATATGTCACACTAAAGAAAAAAAAAAAAAACACAACACAATCCCACACCACTCTTGGTAGTACAAGAACAAAAGAAAACAATTGTGCTTTCCCCAAAATGACACACTAAAAAGTCTCCATTCTTTACAAAAACACACTCAAGAATAAAGACAGAGAATGCTGTCTCTGTTTCTATGCAAAAGCCCATCCTTCATTCACAGCTGCCAATAAGCAAAGCAATAACCAGCCACAGAAGCCCCGTATGCTGTTATTTGATCACTACAAAGTCTCAGTGACACCTACTAGCTCTTTACACGTACATCCAGAAGCAGACACATTGCATGATCACATCATTCCACATGGATTCAACTGTGCCATCACCATATACAGCACTAAATTCATTCATTTCCTCAAGGATTCATAGGACTGGATTGGATTTTTTTTTTTTACAGCAGAGTACTCCTGTTTACCAGGAATCGTCAACTGGCTGTTTCCTTAGATAACAAGGCAAAATTACAGGATATCAATCACATAGCAAGATTTCAGTAACTGAAACATACAAAAAATACAGAGCTAATCTCGAAAACAAAACAAAACAAAATCCAAAATAAAAACACCAGAAAATTCTACCCAAATAGAAGTCTCATGGGATTAAAATCATTCTCAGTTTTTGAAAAGTGCACTGACTGTTGTCAAAGGTTAATCAAGAATCTTAGATACTTGTGTACCTTGTTAAGTTCTTCAATTCTCCTAATGAGATATGGATTGCTGGAAGAATTTTCAAAATAAACATAATCTGCAATGAAAAAAGGAAAGATATTGAAATATCAAATACTACATAAAAGCATATCATTATTAGTGCAAAAATTTTCTTCTAAACCTAGAAGTTGATAAAAAGCCGATATTGTTTAGTAAATGTTCAAACAGTGAATTCTTTCAATACTGAGATTTAACATAATTTGTTCCTAAATTCTGGTTATAACCGCACTACACAAGCTTTAACAATCATGCTGAAATGAACACCTTGTGTTGGAGCTTACATTGTAATTCAGCAATCCACACACTTCATAAATCTTGATATAAAAGCTGTAGTTTCTCACAATTGATGAGGGAAGATTTAATATCGAAACTCACTAAAGCGCTCAATTCTTATGGAGATAAGTATTTCTGCAAAATATGCTACCTCACATTTATTACCAGGTGCTGGGATAGTATGGTTGTCCAAATGAGTAATGTACATTTTATGACACTTGCTTTTGTTGTTGTCTCTCTCTGTCCAGCAACATGCAGACTATATTAAGCAGTAACAATCATGAGGTTAGTGAGGTTCTTCCAGGACAAAATCTCTTGTAGCATGACGAATATAAAAATATTTTCATAGAGCATATGGAAGTTTACTCACATCCTGAAAGCTACTCCCATGTAACATACAAAAAATTGACATGCGGCACATTTCCTCAAGTTTTCTCAAAACTTGTTTTTGTCAAATGAAGAAGTGTCCACCGAATGAAAACCACACTTTGTGTTTGGTATATGACTCTGTGCCACACGAACTTTATTTAAAAAAATTGGGTGGGGGGACCATAATGAGGTACAAAACTCTTCTGCAGTGCTTTGACACTAGGCTAGAGTGAAATAAGAGAAACAGGGAGCTCGCTGGGCTCTACAGAAAGAATATGATCTTTAAACATTGTTCAAAATTACTTATTAAAATTACAACAACAAAAAAAGAGAAGTGATGACCGAAGAAGCAAACCCTACCCAGATTTCAACAGTGCTGCTCAGAGAAGGTTTAGTTTCACGAGTACAGGCTGACGGGATCACAACCTACACCACCTAATGAAGGAGTATGCAGATGGACGATGTGTGGATATATCCCAAACCAGAAACAGATTGTAACTAATACTATCACCCCTCATTCCCTCGCATCTTACCTCTCACCTCAGGCTGCCGAGGAAAGAGAAGGAGGACACAAGCTATTTTTGAGCACCAAGTACGGAAAACCCAACTTTGAGCGGTGCACCTGAGCCACAGCACTAGGTGCACAGCCGTGCCCATGCCGTGAGGGAGGGCAGTGCGAACTTATCGGTGTCTATTTCGACAGGCTGAGGGGTTTGGAGAGGAACCCTCGCCGTGCTTTTTACCGCCCGAGTGCCTCCCTGTGCCAAGCAGTCACGTATCCGCGCACTCCTCTGGGGTCACGTCGGTCAGCAGGAAAGCTGGCAGAAATCCCCCGGTTACACAGCCGGATTTATAATTTATCCCCGGGAGATGAAGGAAGACGCGGAGACACTCCGCCGACCAAGGAAAGGCGCGGGGGTCGGGGAGCGGCTCGGAGGGAAGCGCCGCCGGGCGCCCCTCGGGGCGGGCGCCGGCTGCCCGCACCACGCCGCCCGGGCCCACCAGGCCGCGGCGCCGGCGGGGCCGGGCCGAGGCAGGCCCCCGGGCCGGGGACGCACGGCCCCGGTAGATCGCCCCTCGTTCGCCTCGCAAGCGGAGCAGCCCGCTGCGCCGGCTGGGCGGCTGGCGGGGCCGGGGGTCCGCCGGGCGGCCCCTTCGCCGACGCGCGAAGAGAGGCCATGCCCAGCCCGCGCCGCCGTGAGGGGGCAGGAAGCCGGCGGCGCCGCTCCCCCCGTCCCCGCGGAGGGCGGCGCTGCCCTTCTCCTCCTCGGCGGTGGGGGCCGGCCTCCCACCCGGCACACAGGGCTGGCGGGGAAGGAACCTGCGTCCTCGTCCTCCCTCTCCGCTCCGCGGAGGGCCCGGCGGCCCCTTTACCGGGGCCGGCTGCCGCCTTCTGCCGCCTGCCCGGGCCTGGCCGCCCCGCTCGGGGCCATGGCGCGGGCCGCGGCAGGCGCGGGGGCCGGTGCGCCTCTCTTCACCCCGGCGCGGTGCGCACAGGTCCCGGCACGGCGCGCGCAGCCCGCTGCTCGGCGGCGGCCCCGGCCGGGCCCCGTCCCCGCTGCCGGGCGCAGGGTCCCCCGACACCAGGCGAGCGCTGCCCCGTCCCCACATACCTCCCACTCGGTACATGTTGGCCGCCATGTCTGCGCTCTGCACCCTCCTCCTCCTCCCGCCGTCTCCGCCGGGCCGGGCAAGGAGGGAGCGGCTCCCGCGGCCCCCCCGCCCCGCGCTCGCCCCCACCCTGCGCCACCCCTCCCCGCCCGGGCACAGGACACGGCACCGCGCCTCACGGGGCCGCCGCCGCCTCGGCCGCTTCCGGAGCCGCCCGGCGGGGAAAGGGTTAAACAACCGCCCCCCGCCGCTTGCCCCCTCCCCCCCGCGCACCGGCCCCGGGGCGGGTCGGAGGCCCGGCCGCAGGTGGGGCGGCTCCAGCACGGACTGCGGCCGGGGCCGCGGGCGGGCGGTCCCGGCGGGGGTTGGGGTGCGCGGCCCCCCCCGGCCCCGCTCCCGGCGGGGGCAAGAGCGCCGTGCCTTACCTCAGAGCCAGGGCCGGCCGCCAACGCCGACACGTTTTGCGGGCTCCCGCTGCTTTGTCCCAAAACTCGGGGGCGCCGCGCTGCCGGGAGCGGCAGTCACCCCCTTCTTCCCATCTCCTCTCCGGGCCCCGCTGGATTTTTTGTTTTTTTTCTTTCTAATGGTTGCCTCCCCCCAGGCGCCGCTTTGTCCGCTGCAGCCGAGGCATCTCCCCGCCTAGGTAACTCCTGGTAATAACACAGAGAAAGTTTCTCACACGTGTGCGCAGCACCTGTTGATGATCGATTTGGCGGCTCCTTTGTTCGCAGGACGCGGCCGGGGGGAAGCAGCCCGGCCCCGGGGCACCCCGGGTACCGGAGCTCCCCGGAGAAGCCAGCTTGCTCGCAACAGGCAGCAGAAAGCATCCACGGCGGGGTAGAGATAAATCTAGCAGCTCATCTCGGAGTCAGGAAGCGTTGAAGGGGATGCTTACAAATCACCTGATGAGAAGGGCGCTTCAAGAACCATCAATATTGATGTAACACGAAGCCATTTCCCCGTGTTTATACAAAGTTCACACCATAGCAAACAATCTGGACACTTTACAAACAAATGGATCCTGGCGTGGAATACTTCCTTGGGAGAGAAATGCTCTTTATCATTTTCTTGCAAGGAAGGTGATGATACATTATTTGTTTCGTGTCCTGGATTTTTGTGCTTGCAGCTTAAGCATCACCGAGCTAACATTTGACTTCATCCTGAGCTGCAGGGAAACATGTTGATTAGAAGGAGGATGAGCTTCCCTGGTGTTTCAAATGACAGTATGCTCTCTTCCCTTTCCCCTTTTAAGTGAATCTGGGACTATTAGGTTAAATTTCTTCCACTTGTAGGGCACTTTTAATTTCCTGAATGACTACTTTGTGTCAAGCAGGCAACTGAGTACCACATTCCTGAAATATGTGAAGCTGGCATATGATACTCAGCGATTTAGCCTTCTTCAATAAACAGCACCACATTTGTGCATCAAAAGGAAAAATCAGAAATCTTCTTCTATTTTGCATCCCAACAAGAACATCTGTGGGAACTGAAAAGAAAGTCTGCAGATACTCCTTGGGAAGTAGCAGCTCTATCCAGCTGGTTATTTCTAGAGGCACAATACCACTGCCTTAGCAGAGACCTAAAATACAAATAGCTCCAAGTTAAATGGAGTGTTATTTTTACTCTTGTGGTTTAGTGTTTGGTAAGTGAAGCAGGTTAAACTTTCAAGGTAAGAGAACAGTTAATTCAAACAGTTGGCTTGTCACAGTCATTATCAATGAAATGAAATGCCTCCAAGGCTTAAGTCTGCACTTCCACATTAGAGGAATTTCCCACACTTTGAAGCTTACAAGGTACCCTCATCCAGCAAGGAATGAATTTCAGTAGAAACAGACTCTTGCTTCCATTGTCTGAAGGCATGGCCTGTGGAAAAAGGAAGGCAGCTCCCAATGATACAGAATTAACCTCTCAAAAACGTGAGAGAGCAGCCTGGGAAAGCCTGTGGTCCCAGCCTGCCCGTTCGGGTTGACATCCTGAATATAGTAAAAGAAACCCCAACTTAATTTATAGTTGCCCATCTAAGGCACACATCACAAAGCAGATAAATAAAGAATGACATTTATATACCTTAGTACTGAATCACTGGCCCTTACTATTCACACTAACACAGTTCGTATAGCCACAGACAGCACAACCTGATACTGTACGGTGTCATGCTGCTGTATTCCCCTCTACTCTGCCCTGGTGAGACCTCATCTGGAATATTGTGTCCAGTTCGGGGCCCCTCAGTTCCAGAAGGACAGGGAACTGCTGGAGAGAGTCCAGCGCAGGGCCACAAAGATGATGAAGGGAGTGGAGCATCTCCCTTATGGGGAAAGGCTGAGGGAGCTGGGTCTCTTTAGCTTGGAGAAGAGGAGACTGAGGGGTGACCTCATCAATGTTTATAAATATATAAAGGGTGGGCGTCACGAGGATGGAGCCAGGCTCTTCTCGGTGACAACCAACAGTAAGACAAGGGGTAATGTATTCAAGCTGGAACACAAGAGGTTCCACTTAAGTTTGAGAAGAAACTTCTTCTCAGTCAGGGTGATGGAACACTGGAACAGGCTGCCCAGGGAGGTTGTGGAGTCTCCTTCTCTGGAGATATTCAAAACCCGCCTGGACGCCTTCCTGTGTAATCTCACCTAGGTGTTCCTGCCCTGGCAGGGGGATTGGACTAGATGATCTTTCGAGGTCCCTTCCAATCCCTAACATTCTGTGATTCTGTGATTCTGTGTATTTGCATAATTTTAAGTCACTGCTGCAGCAAGCTGAAGGAGGTAGTGGGCACAACTACCCAACTCAGTTGAGTACCAACTTGCAGGACTGGCAGTACAGTTTACTTTTGTGTAATGTATACAAAAGCTTGGATACAGTTGATTTTCTGTGCCATCTCAGTGCACAGAATGGAAAAAATTAAAGTTATGTAAACATCTTCAATTTTCTAGATTAAATATAATGGAAAACTCTAGTTTCAACCACAGCATTGTTGAGGGAGGAAAAAAAATAATAATAATAAAAAAAAAAACAGAGAAGAGCTTTGTCTTAACCTGGTAAATGAACTGTATTCAGCTACAGACTGAGATTCCTTGTGTTGTTTGAAATAAACCACATTTCTTTACCAACTTGAAGTTGCAAAATAGATTATTCCTGTTAGAGACACAGATTACCTGAGAACATAATTTCACAACTTTTTTTTGTTGTGCCATCCCAAAGAGTCCACCATTTCTCATCATACTCCTCCAAAAAACAGCCAAGAAGGAAAGAACAGAGTGTAAAGGATAATTGTAAAGCACAGAGCAGTTCAGGTCCAGGCTCGCCCTCTGCCCCCACGTGACCTACATCAGCAGTACTGAAGGCGATGGAGATGAGACACTGAGAGCAGGGCTGCCTGGGGAGCTTCCATGCTATTAACAATACAGTGCCTATTGACTTGCCCAGGCTGCACCCTCTTTATTGTCTTTTCCACTTCAGCATCATCAGATGCATCTGAAGTGTGTATATTAAATACCCATTAAGCTGACTTGAGCTATACAATTTTCTTACTGTATTTTTTTAAAAATGCAATGATAAAATACAGGGTTTTTTCAGTAGTGATAATACAAAAATTTCACTTTTTCTTTGTAGGCAATTTAAGGCTTATTTCTCATGTGTGGAATCAGTTGAACAAAGGGAATGACAATGTGCTATCAGAGAATTTTATTCCTGAATTTTCATTTTTAATTCTCTATCTTTTCAGAGACCAACTGTCATGTTGCAGAACTCTGGCTGTTCACATTAGTTCAGAGGTTTTAGGACAAATCCTCAAGGATTCTTGCAGACATAACAACTCCTCACCACCAATGCCTTTTTCCCACTATTGCAGAGCCAAGATGAAAGTTTCAAAAAGCTCTGACAACCTATTACCCCAGAAAGTGGCAGAATAAACCTCCCTTGCAGCTGTCACGCAGCATCCTGTTTTGTGTCCAGAGAACTTAATTTCAAAACTTCCAGCCCAGCATCTTCTGTAGATAATAAAAGCCTGAATCTAACAACAACAATAAAACCTCACAAAGTTGCTCCCAAAAGACACCAGTACTAAAAAGACATCTTCTTCCTAAATTACTTAAGTATTAAACCAACAGTTCAGAGGTCTAAAGTAAAATATATTGATAGAAGTGTCTTTAAGAACGGAATACTTTGGGATCTTACAGGTAGAAACATCATATTGAAATGAACAAAAGCATTGGAGCAGAGAGTTGCTTGAACCATAATAAAAGGTTCTCAGCTCCTTGTAGAGCTTTCACGGAGACTCACCCTCGTGCTGATGCAACACAAGGGAAAAGGCATTTAGACTTTCCCGTCCTTGGGCCATATTTACAGGACCTGCCTAACTCAGAGTGGCTGAGCCTAGAGCAAGGCTATCAAACTCATTTTCATGGGAGGCCACATCAGCCTCGTGGTTGCCTTCGAAGGGCCAGTGGTAATTTTAGGACTGTGTAAATGTAACTACTCCTACAGGTATACAGCCTAGAGTTTCTTTTTGGCATGAGTGATCTGGAAGCACAAGGAAACGTTAAGCAGTTCAAGTTTCTGAGTTCACATCAAGGCAACATGGCTCCCTTGCTAGTAAAACTTTGCTACAACAAATAAACAGGCTGCACACCTATAACCCATGCAAAGAGTTAAAAAAACCAACCAACCAACCAACAAAAACCCAAACACAACACAAAAGACTTTACAAATGATAATTTCTTATCAGCCAAAACTCCTACTTACACTGAGAGTAATTCACCACCACAGAGAACTTCAGTAGTTGACGGGCTTGTCCTGAGGTTCAAAAATAATATATAGTCTGTACAAAGTCACTTTCATCTAGCGTGGACAAACATGCCAACTAATACAGCTGCACATTGATCGGATTGGCGTACAGGCAGCTAAAAGTACAGGCACTTTTTTTTTTGACTAATGCAAAGACACACCACAGCTTGCAAAACCTCATTAATGAATTTGTAGCAGCAACAGAATTCATGTTGCTATCACTTAATTAGTCACCAAAGAAAAACATTTTTCCATGTCAATACTAATTTTTATATTTATAGAAGCCTTAGATAACTTCCATTTTGTATCAGACATTGCATAAGGTTTTTTAAATTTAATATATGAAATTCAATTATTAATTATTATTCATTATCATAAGCAATAAAAAAATTTATCTGGCTCTACTGAAGCAGAAGCTAGGTGCAATCTGTAATAGATGCTTCCATATCAACTTCTTTATAAATCAGAAAAAATATCCCAACCCTCTCACAAGAGAAAATCGTTTTCTCTTGGCATCAGAAATAATGTTGGCTTTTTATTGAATCTGAGTCAGATCTCTCAAGAGACTCTTAGTTAAATATGTCACTATTTTCATAAAATTTGATTTAAGTAATAGCTTAAAGTTAATTGCTAAATTATCAGTAGTCTGCAGATTTAGATGTTCAATCCAAATCTTAAAGTTGTAAGAATGCTACTAAATCAACATGAAGAGAAAAATAGTGCTTATGGCTGGAAACAAGTTATTATTCGAGTGGGTAGTGAAAAAGAGATATTTGGTAATGGTTTTTCAATAATACTATTGTATAGATAGATGCTATAGCCTACCATATGGCACTGTGTTGACACCACACATATTTTCATTTCCCATAAATTATACAATTTAATTAAGGACCTTTTTTTGTGCAAAATAAATCAGATCTGTATATACCTGTCTCCTTGTTCTGACTGAATTTGCTTTAATGAAAACTTTTCTGTTGCAAATGGAAATAAGAATACAGGTTGGATGGAGAAAGGGAGGGAGGGAGGGATGGTAAAGCAGGATTTATTATTAATCTACTGCTAAAGACCGGATATGCAAGAAATGCATTTCTTCCACCCCACAGACGTAACTCTCACAGTTTTTTGTAATAATCTCAGTAACAGAGTAAAGATCTTGTTTTCTATTGGATTTTTTAAAAAGATAATATTTTCCCATCTAGAGCTTTTTTTATAGCTACCAATTTATTTTGTAGTTCCCATCCTAATGGAGAAAGAGCCCACGGCTCTAGGATTTGGTGTTGTACTCCATTCTGTTTGCCAGTTTTAGAGAAGACGGAGGTTCACATCTTGCTTCTGTTGAAGTCAACATGCATTTTGTGGTTGACTCTGGTAGGACTCAAATGAGATCATTAGATACCTTTGTTATCTTTGACGTAAGCGAGGTTGCAAATCAGAGTAGCTGGAAGCGTGCTGGAACGTTGCATAGATCTGCAGCGCTCCTAAATGAAGCTGTTTGGGGCTTGAACACAGTAATAGCAGACAGACATTGAACACACCAGATTGGATTTACTCTTTAGCTTTCTCTTTCTCTCAACTGATCTATTTTCCGTGCTAAACACCTGCTAAAAAGCTGCCAAAGGTGCTTAATGACACATATTTAAGTAGAGTACAGTACATTCATCTGAGCAGAATTAATTTAAGTCGAGGACTCGGCATCTGTTCAGTTCAGTTTTTCTGGGGATTGAATGATTACAGGCAAGCAACACCAAAGCGCAACTCATTGATCATATGTACCCTCAGTGCCTTAGCCTGCCTCTAAACACTGCCTTGTTCTTCCATTACACATTTGACTTGAAATTCTCAAGTACTGCATTCACTTGTACCTTTGAAAATGAGAACAATTTCTTTATGCAGGTAGCAAGTCTCCATGTCAGTGCAGCAACAATTGCTCGTTGTTGCGTGAGTAGGAGGAACTTAATTTCTGCAATGGATGGGTGAATTTCAGGGATACATTTATCAGTGGTATCATAAACACACACACACTCTTCTCTTAAATCTGGGGAACCATGCCTGCTTACACACAGAGAATTTAACTTTGCATTCAAGTGACCTTTATTTCTAACACCAGGCGGTAGCACTGAGGAGGTCAGTTTGCCTGAATAACAGACGACTTGCTCCCAAAATTATCCTGGGTGCCAGTGAGCAAGAAGAGCAGCACTCCACAGAATGGTAGTAATACTGTTATTTTGGAAAGTGTTGGCAGTCACTTTTAAGCAAGTCTTTTACCTAGAGACAATCACTAAAGTCAGTGAAGTGTATGAAGTATTTTCTCAGGATGAGGGGAAAGAACAAGTAACGTACTTTAGGTAGCCAGATTACTGCAGATAGGTAGAGTCACCACACCAAGCAATAGAGGATGACACAAGAAATATTCTAAGAATGAGAGCTCCCTGGTTGCAAAGCTAGCATGTGTTTTTGTTGTTGTTTGGATTTTTTAAATTATTTCTTTAATTAAAATAAGCTATGCCTTGTGCCTGGCACAAAGAAATTAAAAATTTGAAAACCTCCTTTCCCCATAGCACACAACAGACTGACAGAGAACACTTGTGCACTCAGAATACCCTGAGTACTACCCCTGCGTGCAAGGGAACAAGAGATTTTACATGGTTCCTAAACAGAACTATAGCAAGGAGCCTAACTTTGGATGTCATGCAAACTGACACATCCAGCGAGTTCCTTAATAATGGCACTAACAGAGTGCCAAAATAGACACAAAACCAGGCAAATTTGTGCCAAATTTGGCTACTTGTACCAAATAGGCACAAATGAAAAACCTCAACGTATTACCTCCATATTACATACATATTCAGTAAAAACCTCTCCACTATTGCTGTTCAGTCTCTCTACTTTATAGGGAAGACAGATGCCAGTTTTACTGTCTGATAGGTCTATATGTCCACGCTCAGTCTGCCAAGTTTCACTCTTCTCCCTTTCAAAGTGAAGATTTTTGACTCTACGCTCTTCAGGCTCATATATCAGAAGAGCCTCTAGCTATTCTTTAACCTTTGCAACTAGACCCTTTTGTGGTTTAGGTCTTGGTTACAACTAGGGATAAAAAACCGTAAAATCTGGATACCTGAGATTAGCAGTCCGCAAGTATCTGAATTGTAACATTCTACAATATTGTCTAGAATACCAAGGAATATTTTATGTGCTTACAAACAAGTTATTCTTATCATTTATATTTCAATATGAAAAAAAATGCAGGGTGCACCAACCCTCTTCTCCTCATGAAGCTCCAATGGTAGGCAAGAGTACAGCATATAGCCAAGACAAACAAACACACAGAGCCAAAATGGAACGTTTCCATTCCCCTGTCTTCCTCAAAGCTATTCAAGCCACTACTCTGAACTAGGGAATTGGCAATGAGGAGAACTGCTAGGGAAGAACACAAATTCTTGCTCTGCAGGAATAATATGACCAAAGAAGCATCTTTTACAATATGCTCTTTGAAATAAACCAGATTCCTTGATTCAGTGGCTCTGCCATACAACTCAGAAAATATTTAATGGTCCACAGAAAGAAGGAATGAGGCTTGGGCTCACACGCATACAATGTGCTTGTTTTCCTATTCTTCTAAATACAAGAATAAGCTATACCGGAATAACCCCTTTCATAATGTTACAGCTAACTTCCCTTTAGTGATCTGTAAAAGTTTAACTAATGTGTGTCAACAGCAATAGGAAGGAATAAAAGACCCACCCCGCCCAAAAGAAAAAATTCTACAAAACAAAACCAAATCCCAACACACAACCAAAAAACCCCCAAACTAGGCAGCAAGTTTTTCAGGACTCTTTTCACTGAAGCCAGTTCCTGAATTTCACCAGAATAACAATCAGCAGCCAGATCAAAGTACAAACATCTGTGTATGTTACTGTGCCCAGAAGACATCAGAGAGAAAATAAACACAGCTTATGCTGCTAAATCACATTTACTCTGAGGCAGAAGAAGCCTGCTGATGCATATTTCTCAGATCTACTCTTCCAGAAGTTCTCATCTTCTTCCCAAGTGAAGACTCATATCCCTTTGAGGACTGGCTGGGTCTGTGAATAAGCAGTGGTCAACATCCAAACCCATCGCTGTTTGGTGATTCTCAGGTGCTGAATGCTACCTGCTTTCATGAACATCAACTGGAAGACACGTGATGTGCAGTACAGGTAGAAGGCCCTCCACCTTTGCAATGCCAGAGAATACTGTGTAAGTTCTTGTAATAATTATTCATAACATCAGTTCCCTACAGACTTCTCATTAAAACAGCTGAAAATAGTACCCTGTGCCAGGGAAGGGGAAATTGCAATAAAAGTATCCTAGCCATAGTGACTGTCAAGCCTTTCAGAATATGACACTTTTTAATGAATATTTTAAGATTTCATATTTTGATTTGGTTCCTCTTTGGTAGCTGCCCAACATTTTGGGATGAGGAATGTTATTTACAATTGATGAATATTTTCTTCTCAACATGAGTCATTGTGTATTTGGTTATCAACATTTCCTGCTTAGAAAAGAGAATAATGAACCATTGAGTATAACATGGTGATCTGTTGTGATGGGAGAAACAGCAGGAGAAGGTGCTTGGGTAGGAGCGTGGTGTTGCCTTCTATAGGGTGGAATTTGGACATCATGGAGCTTACACAACTTCATCTGATGTTTTACCTTAGCTCTTTAGCAAGCTTAATACCATCTATAAAGCATGTTAAGTTTATGTTAGTTATACTTTTAAAACTTGAAGATGTAGACTGCTTAATAGCAATCGTGACTTAAAGGTGAACAGTCATTTTTAAAGGCCTTTTACAGTTTTCCTCATGTAAAAATGAAAATATCAACTTGTAGTTTAAGCCTCTTTTTTATGGGACAAACTGTGCTGCTGAGCAGCTTTCTTATTCACCTACAGATTTCTACAATGGAAGCATCACAAGGACCGAAAACAATATCTTCTGCTGTATTAGTTCTTAACAAATTCAAGTATATTTCTGAATGCAGTGTACAGTTCAAAAACTTCATTATTTGGGGATGAGCTCTTTCCTACAAACACTGGAAAACCCCATCACACTTTCATCAAAATTATTTCCCCACCAGAGAGGACAAAAGTAACTACAGCTCTTCATAATCTTTCTGGAATTGTGTATTAAAATTGAAGTATTCACTTTTTGTTGGAGTCTGCTGTTCTGAACAGCAAAAGGTATTTCAGACACACCAGTCTTGCAGTCCTCTCCAAGTGCAAAACTTCAAGGCACAGAGAATCCATCATGTCACCATTCATAACTGTAAAATTTTCTCCATCACTATTTCCATTACCAGCCTCTGTCCCAAGTTTTATAACTTGGCAGTAAATGTTCATGCTAGGCTGAAATTTGCTCTGTGTGGTTTAAGGAACCTACAAGTTATTTTCTTTTTTACTACGGAATTATTTCTCTGGTTGTAAGAGACAGGGACGATTCCTTTTATGTCAACAAAACAGGCAAAGAATCTACTGCCTGTAAACAGTTATACCAAGTGATTTGTCTATAAGAAATAATTTTTCTCTTACGATATCAGTCTCTCAAGCCAGTTGACCTAAATGGTCACAATCTGTGCAACGCAGATTCCTTTCAATGAAATTTATTGTCTAAAGTCCTTAAATACAGGGAATATTGGAATACTAGACGGACCATCATTATCGACAAAAATAGATTATTTTATTTGCCTACAGAGACTCAGAAATACAGGGCCATAATTAACTCTCACTCACATCACCATAAATTCAGAATAACTCCATTGATACCAAGGGTAGCAGAAATCTAAGAGACTGTAAAAATCAGCTGTATGACTAGACAAACTGCTTATGTATTTTGCAAAGGGGGAATATTTTTCATGTTCTGTGAAGTCACTGAAACATTGAACTTGAGAGATGAGGAGAGTGTAAGAAATATTTTCAAAATAAACTCTGGAAATAATAAGAGAGAGCACCAGGCTCTGGCACATCCCTAATTTCTGCTGGGACCCAGGCCATGGCAACTGTCTGCCTCTTCAGATAGGTGACCATAGCCCTCCAAAATACTCTATAAGCTGAGTGGGGACCTCCTCAGCATCCTCTTTTTAGAAAGAGGCACAAGATGCTTGAGGCTAAGAATAGAGGATGAACATATGACTTCTTGAGTAGGACACTCAAAAGTAGGGCTCCCAATACAGCTCCTCAAAAACAGAAGCACAGGATTTCAATCTATGTTTTCATCAGTACTTGGAGTTTGGAGGTTTGTGGGGCTTTTTGGTTAATTTTTGAGGCTTTTTAGTACTCCTTTTCCCCATTTTTCTTCTCTTTTGAAGAATAAAGAAGAAATAATTTTTAACATTTGAATTACAAGAAGTGTTAGGTAGAAGACACAGAAAATCAGGCATATAAATTGGTGCATTAAAGACAGATCTCAGAATTAAAGCTATAACTACAAGAGGAAAGAAATCAAATAAACAAGGCACTGCAAACATGAAATGTCTGTTCCCAGTTTGAAGCCTGTTTGCCAGCACAAATGTTTTAACAGATGAAATTTCTAAAAAAGAGAGAAAAAAAGAGAGTCACATTTAAACCTGCTAAGGAAAAAATGTGTTGATGATCTGATAACAATACCCTTCAGAAAATTAAGGAAGCAACATGATCTTAAGGTCATGTTTTGCAGTCTTCAGCATAAGACTAGAACACAAAATTTTAAAAAAACAAAAAACAAAACAAACCAAAAAAACCCCAATGACTGCAAAGGCCCCAAACAGAAAGACACTCCTGCAGCCTCTGTGGCATACCAGAATGCTGCAGACTATGGACAGGGACTTTCTGCTCAGGTGTCCTGGTTTTGTTGAAAGCAAGTTTTTAGTGAATTTTCCTGTCAGCTAAAGTCTTCTTGCTAACTTCACTTTTCTGAAAGCTAGATACATGTTTTGGTAGACATAGCAATGGAATGCAAGGTCGTTGATAAGGATGGGTGCACATCTCGCGAGAGCAGTGAACTGAAACAGGTGACCAGAAACTGACCAACTAAGTATTCCATCCCATTCACGTGATACTTCATATAAAAGTGGGGGATCATGAGGATCTCGTCCCTTTTCCTTATGGCCGACATTGGGAGAGGACGTTGCGAGTCGTCCCTGCGAACTGAGGCCCAGTGACAGACTGAATCCAGTTCCCGTTGGCTGCAGAGTCCAGTCCAGGACTTCGGGTGCCGGCCCTACATCTGCTGGAGCAGTTGCCAGGACTTTCAAGATTGGTTTTCTATATTTTGTATTATTTTCTCTATTTTTGTCACTAGCATTAGTAAAACATTTTTAATTTTTCCAGCTCTCTTCTCTCTGTCCTTCTTCCCCTCCCAATCACCTGTCCTGAGAGGGAAGGGGAGAGAGGGAGGGGCAAACGGGGGATAAGGGGTTAACAATACATCTGCCATGGTTTATTGTCACCCCACAATCAAACCTTGACATAAGGGTAGGTGCCTTCTGAAGTAAACTTCTGTGGTTTTACTAGAATTTGCCCACCTTTGAGAAACAGGGTAATATCATATTAATTGAGGTGCGACACAATGCGGTGTGTCTCATTAAATGATGTTAAGGTTCTCTAAAATGACACATATAAATTTCTTATTACTACCATTTCAAGATTACTGATGTCTCCTGCCTTGTTTATGCGATAGTAAAAAAAAACCAAAACAAAACAAAAAACCCACAAAAACAAACAAAAAACAAACACCAAAAAAACCCAAACCACCAAACAAACAAAAAAAACCCCACACCAATCCCACAAACAAAAATACAAACAAACTCCCGTGGATCAAAGGAAAACGTGATTTAGAATCTGAAATGAGCCATCTATTTTATTCTGTCTCTTACAATTGACAGGTGCATCTATAAACCTGCATGGGGAGCTGAACATGCAAAAACCCAGTCATACTGAAAATTTAGCAAAGATCTTTATCACAATAAATTTGCATAGCTCTGCAGACAGCGTTAATAACTTGTTTCTAAGACAGAATTTCTGGGAAAGATCCGGTTTGTCACCAAGATTGTGACATTTTGTTTTTCTGCTATATCTGGGCTCAAGTCAGTCCGAACTTGATGGCAAAGTTGTGCCAAAGTCACTCCAGCCTCAGCAGTTCAGTTCCGCAGTTCAGTTCCACGGTTCATCACAACGAGAAGCAGGGAAACGAGGGCATGTCTAAATTGCCAGCCTCCGTTGATGAGCTTTACCTCCTGCAGGTGCCCCAGCAGCTGGGTCAGAGAAGTGGTGGCCACCACAGCAATGTGGGTGGCCCTCTTGCCCTTTGCATTTCAGCATGACACAACTGTTCCCAAGCGCTGCAAAGTCCCACTGGCAGCACTTTGTAATACACCCCACGACGGCAAAGGAATAAATCTTTTTCAACTGCAATTTCATGATGGATTTGACACATATTACAGAGGAATACCACTGGCAAGCAGCTCCTCCTCTGAATCCCACTCCTCCCTCCCCAAGAGGAGTGTGGGGAGTCCACCTTCCCCTCCTGTAATTAGCGGGAGACGAACAATTACTGAACATATTGCAGCTTTCCAATAAAATGACGCAGGAACTGCAACTTTAGTGACATCTGACTTAAAATGTGGGGGCAGGTCTGCATGTAGGTAGGATCTGCAGTTGTCAGCAGAGAAACAAAAGCATGTTGAAACACAAAAAAAACCCCAACACACAAAAACCCCAAAAAGTGTTAAAAAAATGAAGTCGGCAATTGCACAAAATGAAGCTAGAGTAAGTTCTACTAGGGAACAATACAGCACAGTACACAAATGTATATTTTCATAGTGTGAAAATGTATATTTTTATAGTGTGAAAGAAAGAAAAATGTTTTCTCATGCAGTTCTTTAATCTCAAGAACCAGATTCTCAGATATTTGCTAAGAGGTGATCAATCTGCTGGATCATTCTGGTGGATTTTGTTGCGAGTATTTGTACCTGGTCCAGAGCATCAGTGATTACATCTTGAAATCATAGTTGAAAAATACCATCATGAGGAATATTATACCTTCATAAAATGAAGGCAGAGAAAGACAGACTCGCTCTGTCTCCAAGAGACATTTCCAGCTGTGTAATGGAGATAATGGTATAATCGCTTTCACTTCCAATTCCAGGACATAACCTGGTCTCTTGCGTGATTTCCGAAGGAACAGTTTGATGTAAGGGGTGAGAAGTTACTGCTCCTGGAAGCAAATACCGACTGGTGCCAGTGGTACAGCAATGAACTCAGGGAACATCTACGTAATTTGCTCAGATGTTGACAGTGATTATGTAGGCACCTGGGGAGACCTGTATGGAACTGCTCACATGGAACCTTTTTGCCAGAAGCCAGAGTCCTCTCCAATATATTGCAGATAAGTTACAGGAAATACTGAGGGATCTTTAGCTTATTTCTGCAGAGCCACGAAAGGCAAGCTGCCATTTAACATCCTACATGATGAACCCAGGCTGGAGCGGCTTTATTGGCTTCCCTGTAACGGTAATGGAGCTATGCTCCAGTTGTTCCTGAAGCTCCGATAATGCAAAGTTTTTAACACCTCGTTGAGCTGCAGAACCAGGTATGAGCACACCGCACTCTCTGGTGCTGCGAGAGGCTCAGAAAAAGCAGATTTTTTTACAGAGAGGGCTGATCTTATTTTCACTAAGGATCAGAACACAAGACACTACTGGTTTATTAATTTTAACTGCATGAGCATTTGATTTCAGATTTAGTATTTTAAGAACCTGAGCATCATCTTTAGCATTTGCATAACTATTTTAAAATTCATCTATGTTAGCAAGCTCCATCATTTTCATAAACCAGTATAGTCAACAGGAAGAGTTTCTTAGACTAATCCTACAAGTTCTTCCAGAAGTCCAAGAGAAATAGTTCTTTTTTAAAATAAAAATCTGTATGTAAGGGGTCAAAGTGACTGAACTGTTCATGCTCAAGTGTTATACAAGACCTGATTCTGCATCAATTGTTGTAGTTTGGTACAATGGAGTAGTCAGTTGTTAACAACTCAGCATTTGAGAGGGTAATATTTCCCCTATTCATCAGCAAACAAGTGAAAAGGTTTTCAAAAATGCTTTAACTGTATTTCCTTTGAAGTGTGAAGCTTAGAGCAGTGTAATAGCAAGACAGTTTCTAACTCTCCTTCTCCTGAGAGCTTAGATACATAAAATGGGAAAAGTACACTGTTTCTCACTAAGGAATAAAATAAATGAACCAGTATTTCCAGAACCTTCTCTTTAGAATATTTTTCCCCCACAAAACCAGTAAAACCACTACCCATGGGACACTACCTCATTATGTGGTCAAGTCTCACCCAATTAGACCTCCAGGCTTATCATCTCCTCTAAATGAGCAGACAGGGCTCCGTGTGCTGCCTTTGATATCTCTGCAGAAGTCCCCAGCAGTGGGATTTCAGAGTCCCAGCTGTCTGATTTTCCTTCCCAAAGACCACAGGTGACTCACTGGACACTCAGGCATGTGTCTGCTCCAAGTCCCAGCCAATGCACCTTCTAAGTTTCCACAATCTTGTTCTTTATCAATGTCTAGGGCTCAATTCAGTTACCTAAACACAGGTATGAAGTGTTGCCTGTATGGCATCCAGGACATCCACGGGGGCTGGTGGACAGGACACAGAAAGTTTGGGCACTATTGGAGCAGCAGGTGGACAACAAGGAAAGTGGAGGACATCTCAAGTGCCACTAACTCATGTAGGCTTAGGCAAGTGAACTCTCAGCTTTGCTGCGGATGCAAGGGGAAAAACACATACCTTCAAAAAAGCAGAACAGCAACTCTTTCTGTTAGCTAATGAAAAAACAATCATGACAAAATAATGTTTATATGCATTTATCTGGCCTGGTTTTCTTCCTGTTTTGAGAGCATACTTTGGATTCACCCACACACATCGTCTTCAAATCTCAGTATTTCCCTCTCTCTTCTCTGCAGTTTCTCATCCCCTTGGTAGGCACTTAGAAAAGGATCTCACTGGTATGAAAACACATTCCTGTGGTGTTCTCTCCTGTGACAATAGGTTTGTGCCTTTGAATTCCCCATTAGCAACTCTTCTAATCACCTTCCGCAGGCAAGCAATGTCCTTCTCTCCGAGCTTTGTATCTGCCTGCCTGGAGTTCAGATGTAAAAAACTGGTTTACCCCAGCTCATAACAATCTCTGTCCAAAAGGGCTTCATTTGATTCAATGATCACTGAAATTTAATAACCTGTAATAACTAGTTAACCCTGCATCAGGTACAAGAAGTTTTGCTGGGCTTTTCTCAACACGGAGGTGAAAGACAACAGAGAATGCAGTTTTCTCTCACATTTAAAAGCAGCTTGCAGCCTGACCTACAAATACATTGGGTCTCCAGTGTCAGATCTTAATTGTTCACTGCCAAATTTCCCAAATTGTTAGCACACTTCATGAAATAAGTTAGTCTTATCATAAATGTCAACTACAGATTGTATTCTGTGCACATGTATATATATGTGAATACCCAGTTCCCTACTAAATGTCATTCATCCACTTTTAGAAACATTCATATTCAAAATTATTCAGATTTTTATAAGTGCTTTAGTGACAAGGGAGCTTGTACTCTTATGTCAGGTGCCACTGACAATCCAGACTGCATCTGTCACTAGACTGTTTGTTTGGTAATTATATGTGGTTCATCTTCTGGAAGGTTTTCTATGCAGCCCACAAATCACGATGCAATAGAGGGGCTTTGGTGCAGAGAAGTTTGATTGAAGAAAAAACATCTATTGGAAATCATTTTTCCCCCCCAAGATCTAAATTAAGGATCAATGCAAACCATAGTCCATCTGCGCATGCAGAACCTTTTCAAGCATTTGTTCTATTCTTTATGTGTTGGCTTCTCAAATAATTAAGATCGATATTGCTAAATGCAGTATGTTTAATACCAAACAACATTGGGGTTTTCCCTCCAAAATTTTACATGTTACATACAGTATACTCCCTGGGCAGGAAGATCTTTTTGTTCTGCATGTACAAGTCTACCATCAAGGCAACCTGCTCCACAGCTACGTGTTGTGGTCATAAAAATAACCAAGATTCCTGACAGAAGACACCCCACCAAAAGCCAATTTTACCTACACTGAAGTCGACAGCACTCAGTAGCTACCTCAGTAGGAACAGAAACTCATTCCAAGTTATGAAAAACGCCTGTCATCAAACTGTACCACTTTGTTCACGTACAAAAAGCAACTAAAGAATCTCTTTTCTAAAAGTAAACATAGAGCTGCACTCAAAACAGGGAGCAATGGTCTCAGCACGGGGCCAGAAAGATTTGGAAACTCTAGAAAATATTTCAAGTTCATTAAATACCCCTAGGATGCAATAGCACAGTACAAGCCATGAAAATAAATGTTGATACAAAGAAAGCTATTTTTACATAATGACTATTAATTGTGAAGTTCCTCCTGGGCAGCAAATGATAACAACTAATAACACCAGGAAAAAAGTAATTGCTTTGATTTGACTTTCCAGCATTTATCTCCAGATCATAAAAACCCAAAAGAAAACCAAACCAACCCTCCAACCACCTGAACTCAACTAACTACTTGAAAGAGGTTTTTATAATATTTTTATTACCAGCTCAGTCCTTCTAAAGATTTAGTTTATGCCTTATTATTTACCATTTAACAAGAGGTTGAATATTCTTTACTAATTTCTATGTTGACCTAGTTAAATGGATTTATTGGCTCACTTATTTTTTACTAATTAGGTACCATCTTTCAAATCAGGACAGCTGGAACTTTCAAACACACTTTATTTCCGCAGTAGCCTTTAGAAAGGTCTTTTTATTAATATATTACCAAGTGTTTTGCTTACAGCCACACAAAGTCTTGTTTTTTCTTTTTCAGGCTCTCCATCCTACTTTTCGAATTTCTTAATTTCAGTCTCAAAATTCAACAGCAACAAAAGAAGGTTACACTCACTGAAGTTTCCTGGAAAATGAGACACATATACCACAACAACCACTGAACTGACACTTGTAAATTCTGAGTAATACCCAAGAAACAACCTGAATTACCACAAATGTACTACGAACCAGGTGTTTCATGACTGCAATGGGGTGGCCAATCTCAAAGTGCCAAAAATCAGAACATCTACTGGAAAATTACAAATCCTGTCTGAAATCTGAGGTTTTGTTCCCGGTAAATTGCTGCTCCTGGTGTGAGAATGCATTGTTTACAGCTATTGACACCAGCTCACCAGAACAAATCTCCTCAATTGAATGTCAGTAATTACAACTAAAAAAACTAAACTTGAACATGCCAGACTACAGAGGAAAAGAAATCATCACCGTTGTCAGATTAGCCTTGCTTACATAGAATGGCTGACAATGTTATTTTGAAGGAGGAAATCATTGTATTCTACATTTAAAAGAAGCTGAAAACCAGAAATAGAAACAGGCATCAAATCAAGCTGCAATGCTTCATCAAGTGATGCACTTTAAAAGTGTTGTCAGCCCAGCACTTTGCCTGTTCCGCCAGCTTCACAACACAACACTTAAATCTTTGTTCATCTTGAAGTGATTTCCAGAACATACAACTCCAACCCATATTTCTATACAGCTAGTAAATGCATGTCTTCAGGCCACGTTATCTGCACTCTCTTCTCCTGTAAGCACCCTGACATGAATGAAGGAGGTTAAAATGTATGGAGCAGGAAGCATGTCAAATTGCAAAGCCAGAAGCACCTGGATAACTCATAATCACTGTTAGAGTTCCAGTCAGGTGTTGCTACTTTTTTTTTTTTTTTTTAAACAGGTCTTCTAGTAATTGTTCCTGAAAGAATGAAATACAGAAGCATACACATCAAAGAAAGGTGAAGAGGTTTAAAACAGTGCATGTTGCTTATAAAATTAACAGGCAGCCAAGAGACATTAACTGAATGCAGCTGCTGGAGGAAAAACCTTTCCAGCCGTGTGAAAACAGACACCAGCATGACTGAACAGAGATCAAAAATGACCTTACTGTGGAACAATACGCTGCCGTCTATGCTTTACTACATTTTGTAATTGGAGTTTGGGTGGGTTTCTCGTCATCTCCGTAAATCAACAGAGAACCATGACTAACCGTGACCTCTAGTGGATACAGGGGATAACAGCCACAGCAGAGCTTGCAGGACTCTCTCCGTCGTAACGTGGACATTTATTCGAATCTCTCTCGAAGTATTTTTTATAAGATGACAAATAGGGTTAAAAATAGTAGCGCTTGATCGCATTCTCCTTTAAACCAACAATTTTTACTACACGATTAGATGACTATCCATTTATTTTGATACACTGAAACGTGCCTTACAGATCTCAGCTGAAAAAGTAACGTGGCAGCAACAAGAACAACAAAAAACCCAAACCCAACCCATAAAGACAAATACATATATCTAGAGCGACAAATAACGGGGATGGTAAAACACTGCCTTAACCTGGATGTCCTTTTACAGACACAGCACTTGAGTGACAAATCTTTGGCATTGGTTTTGAAAGGATATACTCACCTGCCCTTTTTCCTGACTACTGGAGGCACATTTGTGACTGGAAGCACCTCACTGAAGGAGAGAGCTGTATCTTGGCTGATTTTACCCCACGATTCTCCAGATGTTAACAAGCCTAGAAAAATACCCCAGCCTGGACAACTGTCATATTCGGGTAAAAAAATGAATTAAACAAAGTCAGTAGTGGAAATGAGGAACCCCTTGTACATAATGCAACCAAATGAAATCAAAACTTTAGAGAGCAGACAGGGTCGTACCAGCTCACGAGTGGTTTGATGGTGTAGGACACATGAACGTAGGGAGCTGCAGGAGCGCAGACGTGACACTGAGGTGGGCAGCAGGAGGGAAGAAGGCTCAACCTAAGGTACCTGACTCTTCCTGCTGCCCATACACTACGTGAGGAGGAAAAAGAGAAGTGTCGCCCTCGCCAGATGTACATGGGGGGGGAGCGATTTGAAAAGAAACCCGCGTTTTGCAGGAAAGCCCGGCCGCTGCGGCCGGCGGCTGCCCCCCGCCGCGCAGCCGTGCCGGGGCCCGGGAGCTGCCCGCCGCCCGCCGCCCCGGCACGAAGGGCCGTGTTAAACAAATGGGACGGGAGCGACAGGCGCTGGCAGCCGGCTGTCTTGAACAAGAAGCGAGTGGTGTCGAGCTCAAACGCTTCACTTTCACCTTTGTTTTTTATTTGTGGCGGCAGGGGAACGCCCCCAAAGTGTTACTTGGGTTTGGTGAACAACTTCGCCCAAGTGCCGCCTGGCGGGGCGGGCGAGGAGGGGCTCTGCCCCGCTGCAGCCGAAGCCCTCTGCCCGGAGGGGTCCCCGGAGGGCCGGGGCCGGGCCCTGGGCGGGCGCTCCGCAGCAGCCCCCCGCGCTGCGCCGCGCCCCGCCATGTGCGCGGGCGGGAGCAGAGGCATGTCCCCGCCCCGCCGCACCGCCTCCCGCTCGCCTGCCAGCCGGCACCGGCGGAGGGGAGCGGCGCCGGGCGCGGAGCTCCCCAGCCCCGCCATGCCCGCGGCCGTGCCCCCGCCCCGGCGGGGCCCCGCGGAGCCGCCCGTTCTCCGGCGCTGAGGCCGCGGCCGCACCTGCGAGCGGCTTTGCCGGGGGGGCGCGCAGCCTCTGCCGCGCCCCGTCTGCTGCGCGGCCGCTGGGGCGCCCGCAGCTGCGCCTCTCCGCCCGCCCCGTCGCCAAGCGGGAGCCGCCAGCGGTGCGAGCGGAGCCGGAGCCGGGGCCGGGGCCGGGGCAGCCTTCGCCCGCCCGCGCTGCCCCTCGTCTCGCCGCCCTGCCCACCCTTCCCCTCCTCCGTCCCGCCCAAGCCATGAACTTTGGCCGCGGCCCCTCGGTGGTGTTGAACGTCGGGGGCACCCGGTACTCCTTTTCCCGGGAGGTGCTGAAGGATTTCCCGCTGCGGCGGGTGAGCCGCCTGCACGGCTGCCTCTCGGAGCAGGACGTGCTGGAGGTGTGCGACGACTACGACCGGGAGCGGAACGAATACTTCTTCGACCGGCACTCGGAGGCTTTCGGCTTCATCATGCTGTACGTGCGGCACGGCCACCTGCGCTTCGTGCCGCACATGTGCGAGCTCTCCTTCTACAACGAGATGATCTACTGGGGGCTGGAGGGCTCCCACCTCGACTACTGCTGCCAGCGCCGCCTCGACGACCGCATGTCCGAGACGTGCACCTACTACTCGGCAGAGGAGCCGCCCGGGGAGGCGGCCAGCGGCCCCGAGGGCAAGGGCCGGCGGCCGCCGGGAGCCGAGGGCGGGAAGTGGCTGGAGAGGATGAGGAGGACTTTCGAGGAGCCCACGTCTTCCGTGGCCGCACAGGTCCTGGCCACCGTCTCCATCCTCTTCGTCATCGTGTCCATGGTGGTGCTGTGCGCCAGCACCCTGCCCGAGTGGCGGGCGCCGGAGAACCGCAGCATGGAGGAGCAGAGCAGGTACACAGCAGAGTCAGTGAGGGAGCCCTCAGGGTAGGAGGATCCTTTATTTTCCCGCTGTCCGGTCCCCGTGTGTCCCGTCCAGTCTGTCCTGCCCCTTGTCCTGACGGTCCATAGCTGTAGACGCCGCCGGCGGAGATCGCCTGCACGCCTTAAACCCCTGGCCCTGAACTGGGGAGCTGGGAGGGATACGGGGGTGTCTCGGGGGAGCGGGCGCTGCTCTGCAGCTCCGGCTTCCACCGGGCTCTGCCGGGCGCCTGCTGGCTCCGAGCGCCGGGGACGGGCGCGGAGCGGCGGGCAGGGCTGGGGGCGCGGGGAGCAGCCGGGGGCAGGCTGGGGGGTCGGGCAGGCTGGCGGCGGGGCAGGTGCCATCGGAATACGGCTCCTCTTCTGTGTGAGGGTGCCTCCTCCTCTGCAGGATCTTGGAGCTCTTATTTCTCCCCTTTTAGGAGCCACGGGACTCCTTACCCACATAGAGAAGTTCAAGCACTCGGAAAATCACATTAAGCCTTGCGATTGTGGGAAAAGGGGAATTAAAACCCTAAAGGAAAAGAATACAATTCCCTTCTCTTTTCCTTTGGGAAGAACACAGTCCTGTACGTACTCTGCATGTATTCGTACAGGTCCTTCTACTGGAGCAGATCCAGTGCCTGTTACAGTTCTCATCTTGTAAAATCCTGTATGTGGGAGCAGCCTTCTCTTCGTTCCTCTTTCCATCTCAGATTCTCTATGTGGGGAAGAGAGGAGATGATCAGACTGTGTATTATGCTTTTTCAAATGCATCGTATAAGCGCCCCATTGTATGAATGTAAAAGATGTTTACATTTCCTTTAGATAAAATGTGTGTAAGTGCACTAAAAATTGCAAAACAGTTGCAGAAACCAGGATCTGGGGTATAAGGGTCAATCGCAAGACTTATTACTAAGAACAACCCCTTTTTCATCTTCTTTGTGACCTCAGCTTTGGGTTACATTGATGCAACTCTGCTGACTTCACTATCATTGCGCTGGCTCACTCTCTTTCTCTCTCTCTCCTGTTCCCTAGAGAACAGAATCAAGACCACTCTGGTAGGATTTCTCCCATAAATAAGGCTGACATATAAAGACAGAAGTAAATGCTGCTTGTATTTCCTAGCTTCTCCCTTCTTTTAAAACAGACATGATATTCAATAAAAAGTTTTCAGCTTCTGCTCTGCTAAAGGGGCCTTACAGTGAAATCACAACCATGTCATTATGAAATCACTCTCTTTTACCATAGAGTTAATCGGAATGTGATATATTATCTCTTAGTAGCCAAATTAATTCCTTGGAAAGTATTTTCATAGTTTCCATTAGCTTAATGGAATTGTATTTCTGTATTTCTCATTCTGGCTGAGTCAAAGAATTAATTGTATGAACAAAAAGAAAGCAGATATAGATTGAGAAGCTGTTGATTCCTGCTTAGATTCAGATATGTGAAAAGTTGTCCTTAGAGGTTCTTCCAGTTAAAAAGACTTACTTAAGCTTTGCAAGATTATTTCAAAGGATGGATGCTCTGGGTGAGCTTTTTGTAAGGCAGCAAATTGCTTAGATATCCTCAATAGACATGGGAAAAATAGATGCAACAGTAACACAGCATTAGCCACATTGGCTGTATCTTTGTTCACATCTGCATGGTGTGGGAGTCAACAACAATTTTTCTCTTCCTGAAAGAGTTTAACTTGCAGAGGAACAAGGCGTATGATGTGTAATTTTTCTTTCTCTGTCTTCGAGAACATGTGTGTATTATATACACGCATAATTTTACTCTTCTGAACAATTGCATATTATATAGCTAGTGTTTGAAGGATAAGGTCATAAATACTTGTAAGGCACAGTGTGGCCAAACGCTTCACAAGGCAGCGAAGGCTGCTTTTCAAACTAGAAGGACCACTATCAACAGTAGGGTGAGTTTCTTCAGTACTGGTTATAGTACTCCATGGAGTTGCAACAAAAAAAGAGAAATAACTGTAAAAGTTGTGACCAAAGAGTTTCTAACCATCTTCTTGCAAAAATCTGCCACACCTAAACACCAATACATGCTAGCTGATTTCATGTGCTCTCACTGCACAGGGAAAATAGATACCGATGTGTTCTTTTCTGTCCACAGCTGGTCACCTGCCAAGGTGGCCTAGTTCTCTTACGGGAACCACTCCTTTCTTTATTGAGTGTGCTGCATCATGACTAAAAAGCCTGGAAAAAAAGGGGTGAGCTACTGTTGCCTTTAACTGAGTGATCCAGTTTAGTTACAACTACTTACACATGCCATAAGATTTGGCCTAACATGCCCAGTTGTCATCTGACTTTTTTTCCTTTTATTTGTTTATAGTTTCTTTTGTTTGTAGTTATTGCATTTAAAATGAGTTAGGTTTTCAAAACCTAAGTAGCTAAGTGGCTTGTTTGGAAGTCTGACCACAGAAATCACACAGGAGTCTCTGGGATTGTGTATTCTGGCAATACTGTCCATCTTAGGTGAGAAGGCTTTTAATAAATCTGGCCACTAGTTTCTGATACAGTTTGAAGCCAAATCCTGTCTTTTGTTTAACCAAGAGTCCTCACCGAAATAAAGAAATTCTATCAAGCATGATAATAAAAGATTTTTTTTTTTGGTCAAGAGAAATTGTGACATTAATGCTGTATGCAAGTGAGTTTTGATTCACATGGCACTGTAATTACTAGTATGAAGACTCTACATTGTTCTAAAATCATATTTTGAAAAGCTTTAGAAATGAAAATGGAATGGGCTTATCTAGAAGTCCTTAGGCTGTAGATTTTGGATGTAACCGACTATCCAGATCAGCATAAGCCACTACTTAGAAGAGGCAAGAACTACCTCATGAAATTCAGCAACTTTGATATTTTTAGTCTCTCACATGCTTTTTAATAAAAACCCCTGTCCTTCCCTCAATGTTATGTTACAGCTCAGAAAGGTGCCACATGGATAAGTTCTGTGGCTGAACTGTGGTCACTGTCCCCAAGTCCGTTCTGGGCAGCTGTAGTGAAAACAGCTCTAGCCCTGTGTCTCCAGCTGACCTGAATATCATCTCTAGATGTGAGGGAGTGGGTCACTAACGCTGTGACGTTCAAAAATCAGCCTCTTTAATGAGGTTTGCAGTGAGGGTTACTGTGGCTGCCAGCTAATACCAGCTGTGTTTATTTTTCTTGTATGAACACCTCTTCAGCAGAAGAGGAATTGAGTCCACCAAACCTTTCTCAGAAACCATTACATTGTTATGACTTTTCATGCTGACCACACTCTCTAAGGGTGAACAGCCTACGGCTGTTGGAGTAACACCCTTTAGAGGGCAACGGAGAACTCCATGAGTAAGCCTTTTTAAGGAGAGAGGGATGGGGAATCTGACCTCCGAATTTCGCAAACCTCACAGACATTGACAATATAATTCCCTGATTTGCAGAGGGATTGCCTTCTCCAGGTCCATTCTTAGGAAGAAGGATGAGTTATTAAATTTTTTACATTTTAAGATCTTTGCTCTCTTCCCTGCCTCGGCATGTTTCACTCTTCAGAGCTAAAGATTTGCATCAGATTTGCACAGTTTAGGAGCAGACAGCAGGGACACCTGTATGCCCTTCTGCTGCTTCTGGCAATTTCAAGTCATCTTTGCTCTCCTCTGAACACTGCCAACAGTTGCATACGGCGAGTCTCTGATCAGGGACCGGTCCACAAACTGATCAAAAGCATTATCTTTTGGGCAGAGCTTCTCAAGCTTGTCATAGGAAGTCATTTGAAGATGCCTGACTTACTGCCAGCACAGTTCTATCTACCTCCCATTAAACTATTTTTCTAATGCTAAATACGAGTAGCTTGGGGAGGGACTGTTGCCCCTTTTGCACTTACTAATCATGATTAAATTTGTATTGGAAGAATCACTCGGTTATCAAGCCCATATGATTGCTGTGTTCTTTAGCAAAAGCAAATAAACACAGGAATTTCAGCATCTCTCAGCTGTTGCCAGTGGGCTTTTTTTCATCTCTGCAAAACATCAGCTTAAGAAGTTGCATTTCAATTTTAGGCCCACGAAAATCATTATTCCTTTATGGTGGTGAGATTTCAGAACACCTGAATGCTCACATCCAACATCTGTTCAAAAAAAAAAAAAAGAACTTTTTTCCTGGGTAAGATCTAACCTGAACACCACATCTTTGCTAAGTTAAAACAGTAAAATAGTAGGCTGAGGGTAAAGAATGGAACTACAGACCTAAGTTAAAAACATGGATGTGGATTCTTCTAATGAATTTACGAGCTTTTTGAGAAATAGAGATGAGACAAAGAACGGACGTGTATCGCTGCCTGGCCACGGGAGAACCTTAGCGAGCTCACCAGCGCTGGGTGCCACTCGTGTTCCAAGTATATGGCAAAGACGCTGAGGACACCAGGGCTTAAGATGTTCATATCCAGGTGTCCCCAGAGAGCTGTGAAAGGCATTTGCCCCTTCCCTGGAGACTGCTGGGTCATTACAGCCTCCCACATAGGAAACTGGAGTTTAACACATCGAAACACATTATTGCTATCCAAGCAGCGACAGAACGGAAAAAAGCCAGCAAGGTTTTTAATGCAGGGAAACGAGCTGTTTCGTGGCCCTTACTCTGCAGTTTATAGCGAGACAGAAACCCTGTTGATTTCAAAAGGATTAAAAAAAAAAAAAAAGAAGACATTTGCTGAAATGACTAGGAGTCCTCCTGAGCAGGAATTTGATCATTCTGGCTACTGGCTGGACATTTTTCAGGTTTAATGTGCTTTACATGGAAATAGGCTTTAGCAACAATTTAACAAATCAGTGCTGACAGACTTTAATCCTGTCACATACTGTCTTTAATCATATCATCTGTTTTCCTCATGTGTCCTGTTGATGTGCATGTTTTATTTACAAGCTTAATAGATAATAGTGTCACTAACAAATATTTTGGCTAGATTTCAGCCAGCTCACCAGGGGATATTGAAAGTATCCAAATTGGCATACTGGGCCAAAGAATAATGCTAAGTTGAAATACTCTAAGATATTCAGAATATTATTTTTTTTAGTAATAAAAAACTAGTCTTGTTAGTGAATGAAAAAATTTCTGAAGCAGTTTAACTCATTACATATAATATAGCTTATTCTGAAAGGAAGTTATCAGATGGAACAGAAAATGAATAGTGGTGAGATTACAGTAGAAATGAGGCTCACAAAGGCTTGATCTTCCATTTATGGACAAAAGACTCATTAGAGCAATCTTGACAGACTGTTAAGTACCAAGAGGCTTAAAATTTTAGGAGAAAAACCCTCTTTCATGTGCTTAGGTCTGGGACAATATACACTAACTTTGAGCAGAAATAACCTGTAACTGAATAAAAATTAGGACTTAGTGTTTTCACTGATTAGTTATAGATTTTGTGGGGAATCTTAAGTAAACACTTCATGAGTTTGTTTTTAATTTCCCCTCTCCTTTTTCAATACCAGACAATTTAAAGCTGAAGTGATGGGGTGGGGGAAGAAAACAACACCAAAAACTGTGATGGAAGTTTATAAGATAGGTACTGCATTTTACCATATAAAGCTTATGACTTAATTATATAGTTATAGGTTTTAATACAGCATTATTCCAGGAATAGGCAATAAAAGGCAGTCCGTCCTGTGAATACGCAGCAAATATTTGAAGAATTGATTACAGAAGATACAGTAATTTTAGTCTTCTGAGTGCATGCATTTTATTTGGCTTTAGCTTCATACTCGGTTCTGAGTTCTCTTGAGGACTAGCTGTTAAATTTGCTTTCCTTATTAGATGCTATTTATCCATTAACAAGGTTAGCTATAAAGATAAGTCACTACAAGGAGAGGGAAAGTGGAAACATAGTATGTAGTACTCCAGATTTCCAAACAGGCCAGAGATTTCTAGTTCTTCTCACTGAAGCACTTTTACGTGATTTGCCAGGTCTGCCAAAATCCATCTACACAGGCAAAAAGGAGTGGCAAGAGAGAAAAAATGAAAAATGTTTCACCGGTGGCTTAGAAGTAAGGAAAAATTTAAAAAAAGGGACACCCTTATTCATTATCTTCTCCCTAGCCAGGAAGCACGTAATTGATTAGAAAGGATAGATGTAACAAATGGAGAAATGGAAGTGCAATATGTAATGCAGTGGCAGTAATGCATCTCCCACTGTCTTGATCTTGCTTGGTCATTTTTGCATCAGTGATGTTCCTTAACTTCAAGTCTGTTCTACACTACAAGTCTTCTTCAGGCCTTCCCATTGAAGTATGACTGATTTACAGTAGCTCTTGTGCTAGGAACTGCCAGACTAAAACAATGGATCGATCACATTTCATGGGTTTTCACTTGCACAACTATTCCCCAAAGTTATACTGGACCACTGAATCAGCATTGATTCATAAAGAAGTCTTCTACTGAACCACAATGATCAGGACCAAACCTCCTTAAAGCTCGACCCAGAGGTGACCTGCCTTATTTGTGACAAAATCAAGGAATCACATTTCCGACATTATCAGGGCATCAGGAAGAAATGCAGAGTGAAAAAGCTTTAAATTGTATAACTGCGAATTGCTTTTTCATTTAAATGTTCAATGTTATAGGATACAGGCAACGCTAATAGAGAAATCTCACAAAATGTAATGAAATTGAGTTTGTTGAAATTGTTGAATATTCCTGGCTGCAACTTTCTATTTGGATACAATTTCTCTTTTAATCATTACATGAGATCTCAACTAGCCAACATATAAGTACATTCAGACTTTATCAGTGTGTCCATTACCTTGGTCTTGCTGTTCGCCTGATTTTACTAGGGAAAGTCTTAGATATTTCCTCATAATGTGTAAAAAATTACCCATTAACATTTTTTCTTTATGTTTTCAACATAAAGAAACATAATCCACATTCATACAATAACTTTTGTATATCCTGTACATGACTTCTGTTTGGAAGACATCATGATCTGAGAATTTTTTAAAATAAATTAAATCCACTTCTGAGGTAGTTGGTACTCACTGTCATTATTAAAAGAAGCACTAGTATTTTCCAAAAAAAGCTTGATTTTTAAGACAACACATAATACTTAACAGCAAGCTATTTTTGAAATCCATCGGTCTTTCCATCAAAAGGTGCTAACAGGAACAAGTGTTTTATAAACCTTTTATGAAGAAAGGCCACTTGCTTACAGAATTTTCATTGTTATTCATGAAACAAGGAAAAACAAGGTCTGTCTTTGTGTGAATAACTCTTTCGTTAAGTAATTAATTTATGTTCATTTAAATTTGCTGTGGCTGGAGTCACAGTGTACCTTATGACCTTACATCAACTGACTGTTACTGTTTCCTCCATTTTTTAGTGTAAAACTAAAGTGAATGAACAAATAAAATTAAATTAATATCAGATAAGTAAAACTTCAGTGTATGAAACTTTTATGAAAGTTAGCTTATAGCGATTAGTATAATTACAGAAGTTACAGAAGAAAATTGTCTTTCTAACAGGCAGTTGTCTTAATAATAACAATAGATTTTGTAACTGGTAAAAAAATTATGCAGATGTGCTAGGGAAACAAAATCTTAGGTTTGAAATGACGGTGGGATTATTACTTGCAAATCATTACGTTTCTACAGACATTACCTTGTCAGGATTCCTGCAGTAGCAAAAAAGGTCTGGTTGTATGTAGTATTTTCAAATCCCCAGTCTCACATCAGTTGGGTTTCAGACCTGTTGGTATTGGGAAGGCATCGGCAACTGGCTTTTTCTTTGCTCAAACTGTTGGTGAAAAAGGATAAACAAAGGAAAGAGGAAAAGATTAGCTCCCGTTCCCATCCTCTATTAAGCAAGCAAGCACAGCCTGAATTCTTAAGAAAAGGGTTATTTTCAGATGGGAGATTTCAGACTACATGCACTTTAGTTATTAAATAATCTTAGAGGAACATTTTCATCTTCTGTTTCTACCTTCCACTGGTTTCAAGTTGAGATATTCTCAAGTCTCATTCTCTGCACTGGGACTTGAAAATACTTACAACATACTGAAATCACCTTCCAGGATTTCTTTTCTTAAGGCCATACTTGTATTTGGCAAGATGATCTTGCCTATTGCTTTGGGTATCTTGACATTTTTGCTGCAACACAGTGTAGGTGGAGTTACATTTAAAACAAAAGAAAAAAAAATCAGTAATGCAGAGCGTAGTGGTAAATGGAAGGGCAGAAGCTTTTTACTTTGTGTACCCAATGATGAAAAATAAAATACCATCTGTATTTAGTGGCAATACCTATAAAGTTCTGAAAATAGTTCTAAGTAAGCCCCTGTTTGGGATGCAAATCAGGCAGACTGGTTTAGTTTGGTTCCTGAAGAGCCAATTTGCATGAATTATCCAATGCAAAAGCTGATTTCTGCCTACTCGATCTTCACTGCCATTTTAGTTTAGCAGTCTGGTTCAATCCCTTGCTGTTCCTAACTGGCCAGTTCACTGATCCACAGTCCTTGGTGTTCCCAAGTGGATCAGGCCTCATAGATTTAAAAGAAACCAAAAAATGAACAAAATCTCCCCAAATCCAACCAACTTAAAAAAAAAGCGTTCTAGGTAACATTACCCATTGGCACAGGCAGCATACCCTTTCCTGTACGGTTCCAGTTTTTGTAGGCACGTTTTCCCAGTGTTAGGACCAGTATTAATCTATAATTCAAAGAAAATGATCAGTGAGTGAGTTCTTGGCAATGATCAGTTCAAACTCCTCACTAGATCCTCAGGTTGATTGCTGAAATCTGGTGCCACATGCGCAGGGTAAGAATAGCGTGTCTTTCTGTTTGTCACTTGTGAAGGTCTCAGTGTCAATTTGGTAATATCTGTGAACAAACCACACATCCACTAAAACTTTTGCACGGAACATGAATGCTGTACTTTGTTTCTTTTGACAGGATAATTGAAGCTATCTGCATAGGCTGGTTCACTGCAGAATGCATTGTGAGGTTCATCGTCTCCAAAAACAAGTGTGAGTTTGTCAGAAGACCTCTCAACATCATTGATTTACTGGCAATTACTCCTTACTACATCTCTGTTCTAATGACAGTTTTCACAGGGGAAAATTCACAGCTTCAGAGGGCTGGAGTCACCTTGAGGGTCTTAAGAATGATGAGGATTTTTTGGGTGATTAAACTGGCTCGTCATTTCATTGGCCTTCAAACACTTGGTCTGACTCTGAAGCGTTGTTACAGAGAGATGGTGATGCTACTTGTCTTTATCTGTGTTGCTATGGCAATTTTCAGTGCACTTTCCCAGCTTCTTGAAAATGGGCTGGACTTGGGAACAAAGAATAAGGATTATGCCAGCATTCCTGCTGCTTGTTGGTGGGTGATCATCTCGATGACCACGGTTGGTTATGGTGACATGTGTCCCATCACTGTACCAGGAAGGATTCTTGGAGGAATTTGTGTGGTTAGTGGCATCGTTTTATTAGCCTTGCCGATCACTTTCATTTATCACAGCTTTGTGCAATGTTACCATGAGCTCAAGTTTCGATCCGCTAGGTACAGTAGAAGCCTTTCTGCTGAATTCTTAAATTGACCAAAATTGCATTCTGTTGTAGTTACTTGCTAAGCTTTGTCTTAGACGAGAATGGTGGAAGGTCCCTTCACGTGTCCTCCTTGACTGGATGGTCCTATGGAACAACACTCTTGCCAGCCTGGAGAAAGCCCATCACCATTCAGACAGGAAGGATGGCCATCTGCCTTAGGCACCTTGCAGGGAGAGGGAATGATGTTTCAAATTTGAGAGACAAAATTAACAAAAGAGGATTCAGAAGTCCTCAATCAGACTAGTTTGGTCTTTGGATTCCCTTTCCATACAAAAGCAGAACAAAAAGTGGGCTTAACGCTGAGAGCTGTCATTCCCATAATGACATCCTATACCATTCTAAGCAATGTGTAGCAGAAGTTTTTCAGAGATTTCAAAATCTAAGTGCTCCACAGAGGCATTGATAACTCCTTGCCTGAACTGTCTCCACTTTTAACTCAGATAACCAAATTAGATACTGAAGGAGAATCACTGCTACTTTTGAGCTTCTCAACACACTAGAGCTGGTTCTGTAACTCAGGAAAGATGAGGAATATAGGTCTGTAGGACAAAAAGTCTTGCGGCCTGATTCTGATCTTTGATGAAGCACACAAATCTTCAGGAAAACCAGTGAAGTCGGTGGCGTTGCTCTGATTTTGATGATTCAAAGCAGTACACCTCTGAATGTTGTAGCAAGGACTCCCTTAGCCACAATTAATTTCTTTTCTGGAACCAAATCGTTAGTAGATGCAAGTGGTGTACTTTATAAAGATCAGCATAAAAAAATCAGGCATTGATAAATACATTTTCTGGTAGTCTAGTGGGGGAACTATCCAAATTTTACATACAGTCAGTTCAAGTCCATCCACCTGAAGTTACATACTCATAAGCACAGGTATTTTTCCCCCTCATTTAATTAAACACGAATATCATAAATTATAATACTCCATCACTTGAAATAGTCTACAGAAAGCACTGGGAAACAGGAGTAGCTGTTCCCTGTCAGATGAGACTCTTCATCACCTTTAAATTCTGCAATCCTTACAGAAGGATACACTATACTTTAATAGAAGTTTTAAAAACAACTGTAAAAAGCCCAGAGCATACCAAAGAAAGTAAAATATAGAAGTGTGAGTTGTACTTGGCAAAATGGTATATTCTCCAATGTAACTAGAAAATTAAAATGAATCAAGTAGGGTTCTGAAATATTGTTCACTACATTTCTTGTGTAGTACTGCTTAATAGCATCATTCAGTATAATTCTGAAAGGCTGCTACGTAGAAATGTGCGGTTAGATACTAAAACACATTAAGGTGCAGCTTTGCAAATCAGGCTACCAATAAACATGAACAGGGAGCTTTCTTTTTAACAGGAAGGTTCAGAGTCATCAGCATAGTTGAATTTGGTATGCTTGCCTGAAAATACTGCATTTATTATTACTGTGCTGTAGAAGCATATTTTATAAACGTATTTGTTAAAAGCTTTAGAAGTGAAATGAGTACCACCTAGAAAACACACCTCTGGAGTTGCTCACTCAAATGAAAGTACCACATTGGTCAGTAACCAGTACATTGAAGTCTCTACCCTGAGACCTGAAAAATTCATTATCATTTTAAGTGGTCATAGCCTTAAAGAATTACATTGCAAATGCAGTTTTTTTCTGAAGACCTAAAAGAATTTAAGTAGCCTTCTTGTAGACAAGCTTGACTTTACCTTCAGTAGTTTTTCAAGACTACATCATTAAGTGACGTTACAGCTGTACCTCTGTTTCTTGCCACTGATACATCCTGGTGTTCAGGTTAGCTCCTCTGTAGTTCCCTGTACTACTGTATTTATTCCTTTTATATCAGAATCATGTCACTCAGAAACTGGCTCCAGCATTCCACAGAGAGGTGAAAATGAGATAAGCAAAAATTTCTGTCAAAGGTGAGATTCACAGCTGATGTTAGTTAGCTAAGTTGTGACTTCACACCAGTGGAGATGCTGGCTCTGTATTCCTGCATGTGTACCTATATATATCCTGCATATATTATATATTATAGTCAGACAAAATTTTTTTTTCTTCTCACAAAAAATTTCCTCCTTGACTAAACTGAAATTTCAGACTTAAATCCAAACACTGCTGTTGAAGAAAATGACATTTTCATATTCTAATGAAAAGTTCATGTTGACAGAATCAAAATCGTTTTTTAGGAGAAAAACACCCCCTTTTTTTTTTCCTATTAAAAATAGGTAAAAAACCACAACCAAACAACGCCCCGCCCCAACCAACACATAAGAACTAGCCCTACAGATTTTCTTATGCTGTTTTTAACGCTTGGGAAACTTACTTTGTCTTTTGTCCATGTTCTGCATTTAACCAAACCAATGCTCCAAGATACAACCCTCTTCCCTCAAGACGCCCAAACCGTCATCACAATGACAATAGTTTGAAATCCATACAGAATGTGAATATACTTTAGAGTATGTTTCAGTCTTGATTTCAAGACAAAATAAAAAGCATTTCAGCACTACCTATAAATCTAATTTTTAGATGCCCATACAAAGGAAAAAATAGAAATGAAGGCACATAATAACTTATGAATAGCAATTTGTACCATGAATCATTTTGTATAAGCAACTACGGTCAGGAAGTTTTCAAAGATTTAGGGTATATGTGGTATACAAACAAAATGTTTGTTCCTTTATAAAGCGTTTTCCAGCTAAAGAATCCTTTCCCAGTGTAAAAAAATTATGTAATGAAAATAATTGTATAAAGGAATAAGTCTGTGGAGATGATCTTAAGTTGTACTTTTTTTTTATTAACAGTTTATGTTCACTTTTTATATGGCAAAATGTGAACAGAATAACCAATGTATTTTTCAATTTGAGTTACAATAAAATATTATTTTGAAACTGCTCTCTATATAAGCCCACTAGGGAGAGATACTGGGGTGGTTTGTTGTTTTGGTTTTTGTTGTTTGGTTTTGGGGCTTAGTTCGTTGGTTGTTTTTTTGTTTTGTTTTGGGGTTTTTGTTTGTTTGGTTTCTTGGTGGTTTTGTTTGTTTGTTGTTTGGTTTTTGTTTGTTTATTTGTTGTCTTTTTTATTGTTGTATGGTTGTCAGCATGTAGACTTTAGTTTTCTTAGAAACCAAGTTGAAGTAGCGTGATCTCAACAGTAGCCTTAAAACATAATTTTATATTAAGTAAATAGGGTTCCTGACTTCTAATAACAGATGTCATCTTATTTGCAATGGACCAGTGGTTTTTTTTAGTGAAGCTTTAAAAAAAACTGAGTTATATGTGTAGTCAAAAATAAGCATACTTTTAAACAGATGCAACTGTTTTACTAGAAGTTTACTTGAGACCATGTTTTATGAAGACATGGGGTGCAGTGCTCTATTTCGAAATACAGCATTTCAAAGCCAAGTGAAGACAGGCTGGCTCATCCCTAATCAGTGCCAGTTTGAACCCTATACAGCAAAGTATTTCATCAGCAGTACCTCTTCCAGTATTTGAAATACTCACAGTTGGAATAAATTAGGTGAAATATAAATATAATAAAACTGGGGATAAATGAAGACAGCTTATATAATTGTGATCCAGCTTTTCTGTTCATCTAAAACTAAAACCAATGCCAAGGAGTTTGGAACTGCCGTTGTATGTTTTGATGGCAACAAAGGTTAATCATACATTACATGGTAGGTTCAATCCTTAGGACTGACCTATTGGGAACCATATATTGGCTGCAGTCCTTCCAGGTACTGTGTGCCACTTAAAAGCATTTGATCATTAATTAAATCACTGGAATGGAAAGCTGTCTAGGGTGCATTTTCCTTCTACAGTTCTACATGAAGCACCATCCCCAAAATCATAAAGAATGGAGGATTATCATTTCCCTTGATGCAAGACTGGGAAACGATATTGTCTTGATGAATACACACACACAAACACACACAAAATGATTAATTGGATTGACTGATGATTTTAAACAGTTTTATCAGCACAAGAGATCAGCCATTTAAATATGTGATGTTCATTCTTACTGTACAATGGCTTATCCTGGTGTACATAGCAGCAAATTTGAGGAAGATAACAATCCTGTAGATGTAAGATTCACATCTTGCTACCCATGTATTTAAAGGAAAAGGTACTGGATTTTCCTACTGTATAAGCCAATTTTTACCCGTAAAGGAATCAGTCTTCAGTTTTTGTAGTGTTCAACCCTCTCATTTCCAAAATAAAACGGAAGTCCTTATGGGTTCAAACCACTTGCCTCTTCCCCTCTGGGTAACAACTATAAAAATCTTACCAGATCTGAATGTCTGCCAGGCCGTGGCCGTACGCACACAGCAGCCAGCTGAACTCAGCAGCCAAACCAGCCAGTTTCCTGGGAATCCGCACAACGAACAAGGGCTGCTGGGCTCTCAATTTTCTCCCACCTAAGAGGTTCAGGATAAAACTACTGATTAAAGTTTGATCATTTGAATTACCTTGAAAATTTTAGAATTATCCTTTCAAATGAGCTTCTGAGGAGGCATTTGCTGGAAGGTTAAATAAGCTCTGCATAGCAAAAAAAAAATTATATTGCTTTATAAAAATTTTTTCACTATAATTGTAAAAAAGGAAATTGATTCTCGTTTTCTGTTAGTTGTTTGTAAAAGCAAGCATACAGGTATGTGTGATGCTAGCTAAATTTGCTACATAAAACAGATCCCTGTTTAAAATAAATAGACTTAGTGAGAAAGGTCTTCCAGCTTTGCTAGAGCTGTAGCAGTTTACACTGGCTGAAGAGCTGCCCCAGCCCATATGGAAGAATCAAGAATTGCTGGTTCCATAGTGAAAAACTAATACGATGTGTGGCCTGTGAAGTGCAACACAAAGCAGGGAGTATCTTTTGCAGACGACAGGAGAGGTTGAGCATCAAGAAGGCCGCACAGTGAGCAACCAAGACTGCCAACCTGCTTGACAAGAGATTTTAAGAGCCACAGAAGAAGAATAATGTAAATATTTGGTTGAATTAATACCATGTGAATGTTTGCAACTACACATTTTAGACTCCTTTATTCTTTACAAGCGCAAAGGTTTATAATTTTATAGAACATTAATTTTATATATTGTTTGCTTTTCTGTAAAGAAAAATGTATACTATAATTTGAAAAGGTAATAAATGTTGGGTTTTGATGTGAATGCAGAATTAGATGCATAAAATCACATAATAAAATTTGCTGGTCTTGTTGCTATATTTCATGGACTACTGGTAAAAACACAAATGTTTATAAAATGTGTTCTTTTTAACAAATGAATTCTGTGGCTATTCATATTGGTATTGTACCTCAGCAAAATTTTTTTTCCTTTAGCAATTTTTGGCTGCTGAGAAGTCTGATATTTAGAACATGAGAGTTTTACTCAATAAGAAATTTGAATATTTGATCCAGAAATTAATCTGAGGGGAAAAAAAAAAGTTAAACCTACACAGGGTTATTCTTCAGCAGCTTAATATCTGTTTTAATTATGGACAACAGAACTGTCAAAACAAAATGAAAAAGCAACGTGTAACATATAGATTTTTCCTCAGGGATTATAAGAATAAATCTGGGAAAATGGATTGAATTCGACTTCAAGTTCACTGAAATGTATTTATATTAAAACCAAAACCCAACACATCACCATGGTGTTCATTCTGGAATTTCAAAACAACCAGAAATTTCACCAGTGCAATGCTTGTATTATTATGAATGGATGCGAGACACTCTGGTGATTCTTTAAATGCAGCCATTTCAGAAGTACTTCCAAAAATAATCACAATTAATGTTTTTTTTTAAGAAAAAGTTTGAATATTTTAAGAGATCGCTGAATTATGAACTATTCTGGCACCAGCCCAAAGCATTATTATAAAAGTGAACTGACTCATCATTTAGAAGTCATGGACATTTCTACTTCTCATATTTTGCTATTTCTAAAAGCTTTACATAAAATCAGTCAGTGAAGAAATGAAGCAGGTGTCCACATAGTCATATAAGTACATTTTATAAGTGTTTTTCTAAAAGAACTTCTGAAATATTTTGGAAACAGAAAGGTTTTTAATGTTTTAACACTTATTATTTTACAGATATGCTCACCGCTTGCACTTCCTAGCTATCTGAAATGGCAACTGTAAATACATAGAATTCCCCCAAAATAAGGTCGATTCTTGCTGTCTTCAGGAACATTTTATACTTCTTTTTTTGTCACAAGAATTTAAAAAAGAAAACAGTAAAGAGGTTCATTAAAATCTAGGTAACCTAGAAGTTCAAAGCTGGAATTATTTCCCTTGTACCCCGTTTTCACTGCTCTTCTACCAGTATTGAAGTAGCAACTAGGAACCACAGTGAGGACCAGGCTTCTGTTGTACTAAGTGCTCCACAGCCACGAATCAAAATTACAGTGCTCCTCCCCAAAACCATATGATCCAAGACTGATACACAAATCAAAAGCTGTATGCAGACAACAGTACAATCAAACAACATGACATTTCTCTGTAGCATGAGTGTAGCTTATCTATTGAGTCTGAGGTACTTTTAAGTACTAAGTGTTCAAATACATATTTTTTTTCTTTTCAATTTAGAGAGGCTTCCAGAGAATGCAGCACTTAGAAGACAGCCTTCCTACATTGCTAAAGGCCTTGTCGGCTGTACTGGCTGCACCAAGACAGCATAGCCTCTAACCATGACGTTTGTTGTTAGGGTTTAATATTTGAACTTGATGGGATGCTATGAATGAGTAAAATTGGACCCATTTATTAGAATAGCATCTTGAATTCTTGACGCTATATAAGGATGCTATTACATAGATGCCATATAAGAATAAAAGAGAAAAACAATCCCAGCAATGTATACACTAAGTATAGTCATGCAGAGGCCCACTGAAAAGCATCAGTAACAAAATTATTTAAATTAAAAAATAAATAAAGACAAATCTAGAAGTGTGGATTCCTGTCAGAGATTCTTGCTTATAGCCCTCAAATTTATATGGATTCCTTGAGTACCCCCGCCTTTGGGTGCAGTGTCTTTAGGCTGTACCTGTTGGGTCATTTGATACAAACTAAGCCTATAGATCACAGCAGCTGTTTGGTCTCCAGAAATCTTCTTCAAGGGAGTCAGGCAACCAGAAGTGAATAAAAGCCAGCTAAGATGAATTTTGCTTTGTTTTAGAAAATCTGTTTGTCATCTGGCTCATGGAAGACCAAGTCTTGGATGTAAATGCCATGTTACCCTCAACACAGGACCAGCAACCATGAAGCTCATCTGCTTCCCTCTTTATAGCAGACTCCATCTTCAGCATCTCTATCTTGTTTTCTTAGACCTTTCTCCTTTCACCTGATCCTCACTCAAGGAACTGAGGCTGCTATTACCTTTACCTTCTCTTCATATAGACTGTCCCATTCACATTTGAAATGCCGTTCAACTCCAGATTAGATAACTAAGAACAAATATCAATACATTTCTCTGTCTCGGTGTAGGATAAGAAGTTCTCTCTTCCCCCACAATAAATGTCATATATTTTGGGAAGAAACAGTCATGAAAAGCTAAGCTTTTACAAAGCAATACAAAATAGCCTAAATCATCCACATCCCACCCTTCATCTACAGCCTTACTCTGGCACCATTCAAATCCACTCACAACTCTGCAGTAGAGATCACCCATCTACCTTTGGCCACCTACTCCTGCCAACATGAGTGGACCTAATAGCTGAATCACCAATGGGATGTTGGAGATACAGACTTGTACTTCTTCACTTATCGGTTGATTACTCTAAATTGCTGTTTCTACCAAGAAACTGTAAAGCAAACTGGACCAGCTTGGACAGTACATTTCCACTGGCTGGTCCACTTCCACCAGCATGTAATAAGAGTCATGCTAGAAGCAACCAACAGCCTCAGAAACTGGTAGGCTTTCACTCTAGTATTAAAGATCCCAGTTTAAGATCCATAAGGGGAGTTACTACTTTTATGTTCCCTGCTTTGGGGATTTATCCCTACTCAGAGTCCAGGACTGTCATGCGAACTGAAAGAACACTCCAGAAAGCAGGTGGAAGACTAATTAATGAAAAAAGGAAATGAGGTAGAGGCATAGGGGGAGGTTAAAAACAGTAAATCCAACAATGCAAAAGGCTCTGAGCTAGTAATGAAGTCCTTGCTAAGTGACTCATCAAAAGCTAAGAACATGCAATGCAGATGACTCTGACACTGGACACAACAGGACTTTGCTGTGCTTTTCAGCCCTCTTCTCTATCACTGCTGCTGTCCTGCCATACTCTGCTGTCTTTCTTTGCCAGACTTGGGTCATCCAACTCCTTTCCTCCTCAGTTTGTACCATTTTCCTAGCTGCCCCATTTTCTTTCTGCTGCTAGCCACACTGGCAGGTTTCTGCACTGGCACCAAGTATTTCTGAAACTGCAGTAGCAGTCCACTGTCTGCCATCCCATTCTGCCCATTCTTTTCTGTCCTACTGTCATTTTTATAGGCACATGCTTATACGAATTGAGCATCCTGCCCCTCAAGGAACTGTGCTAAAAAGCAGTTCCCCAGTCCACCGATCCCAACTGATACCTGCCCACTTTGCTAAAAACTTTCACCCACTTGTTTGGGTTACACATTGTGATAACAACTTGTATTGCCAACATCTGTGATTTACTACTTCCCTCTAAATGTTTTCGGAATGTGTCTGCTTACAGATGCAGTCTCTCAGGTCAGGAGAATAAAAGACAATCTGGCACCACCTCATGCTATTCAGTAGTCACTTCCTTTTCTGTTGAGCGCTAATGATGACCAAAAAGCACAAGGCATCCACACCAAGGGGACCCAGGGACTGGATTCTCCAGGCTACAACACCAAATACGCACAAAAGCAAACAGAGGGCTTTGACTTAAAACCTCCCCAAAAGTTACATCCTTTCCTTTCAGAGATGACCACTTGAAATTTCCATGGGATTGTACCAGCTTGGCATAGAAGGTCCCTCAGCTCGCCTTTAATCATGATGGCTGCTACACTAAGCACAACCTTTTGCTGCTTACAGAGGCTAAAGTTGGGGTCAGCACCATGTCAGCCAACTCCTGGTGTTCTCAGGCTAATGACAACACATGCAGCAAATGTTGCTGCCTCCAGCTCCAGAACTTGGGCTCTCAAGCAACGTCTTTATCCATTTGCTCCTACTGCTTTAAAGCAGGACATACTACAAACAATATGTACTGCTTTGCTTTTAAAAAGAGCATGAAACAAAAGTTCAGCTAAATCACCACACATTGTCTTGGAGACTAGAGCAAGAAGAATTTCACTACAGTACTTGATTAGGCATTTTCACTTTTCAGAGGAGAGATACAGGTCTCCTGAATCAAAAGATGTTCAGCTTGAATGTCACAGTTCAGAGGGAAAATTGGGTAAGTCCATTGTAGAAACCTGCAGTTATTTACCAGTAGTCATAAAGAATCCATACATTCTCTACTAGGTCTTTTATTTCCTCCTCATCTATCAAATGTGCAAATCATATTTTATGATTTTTTTAACTAGCTTTAAGAAAGTTTTTTAAGCTTTAAGACTGCAATCACCCAAAAAGGAACAAAAGGGAACACACATAGGTATTATTCCAAAGTTCAAATTGGTTTATGTGTGAATCAAAGTAAGCTCTTAGATTACACTGAAAATATATGGGATCTTAGGTAAAATCTTTTTAATAGCATTTGGAGAATGCTTCCCTTGTCTCTACCCATAAAACTTTCCTGTAAAGCAAGCGTGTAGATCTCACTCCTAATTCATTTCTCCCTGAAGCACTATAAACATGATGATATAATTCAATAACCTAGTCAAAGCAAAGAAAGAACTTGGAGTAATTTGGTTCCCATTATTTTAGTGTAATCTCTACACTATAACGCAAGTGTTTAGCTGCTGCTAAGAAGCTTGAGTTTGTGGGTTCAAATTATATTAATCTAATACCATCTGTTTGGTGGCGACTGGATCTAGGACAAGCAATTTAATGGGGTCAAAGCCATGCCTCCAGCAATTCTGAGGATGCATAGAAGCAAGTTTCCATTCTGCCTTTGAACAGTGAACAACCAATACTGTAGTCTAGAGGAAAATCGTTCAGGAAGCCATAATCACATCAGCGCCACACTGCAGAATCTAAAAAGAGAACTATATTGGGGAGAGGAAACAATCAAGAGTATGCAAAGTAAAAAGCAAGTAAAATCTTGGTGCCAAATCTCAATTTCTACACCTCCTCACCACCCTTTTTCAGACCCCTCAGGCTGCAGAATCGGATATAGCACTCTTAAATGAACATGCTTGCACCACCAATGGTACTGCAAACTCTGATACTCCCTCGGAAAACAGAACTCAGATTTTCCCATTAAAAAGCCCAGGCTCCTCTATATTGAGCCAAATGAAACTCTCAGTTAAAATTGGCATCAGAGAACCTGACAAGGGAGCCAGATCCAGTTCAGCAAAATTTACTGCGAAAAATGTTTAGGAGGTAGAATACTGTCAAAAGACATGTTTTCAACAACGATTTTTGCTCAGATGTTAAGTGTAGTCAGCAACAGAATCACTCTGCTTCCATCCACGTACACATCCCTGCACTCACACAGGTCACCTCTATAAACAGAGACGCAAAGCGCAGCATGAAGAGCCCTGATCTAACCCTGGGCTCTGTCAGGCTCCTGCCCAGCGCAGAGGCAGATGTTGCAGGCAGCACTGCCTTGGAGGGCTCCCTACTTCTCCATCTATCCCCCCCTTCCATGTGTGGACTGACTTGGCGCAGAAGCAGTTCCCATCAGCTTTCCCTGCTGTTACTCTACTCACATCCAGCACACCTCAGTCCTTTTTTTCTGTAGAGCCGCTACTGAGCTTCCCTCTCCCCCTCCCTCTGGGCTTCATCAGTATCTTCCCACACTGTCACCAAATCTTCTGAACTTCTTTCTCCTGTGCAGGGAAATGCTGTGATAAGGAAGTAGGTAAGTTCTTTAATCTGCTTGTACTCCCAGTTTTACAGTGTCCCTATTCTGATGGCAGTAGGAAAGCACAGACTGGTATACAAGAGCTGACAGAGTATTTTAAAAAAGAAAAAAAAAAAAACCCTGTCATTTATAATGTGGCAAGACAAAAGGGAAATGCATCAAAAAACCTGCAAGACTTTCTGAAACAGATCTAAGCTACCCTATGTAAGAGTCGGTCTGAAGAGCAGTATTTGCCTGAACATTGCCATCAGGGACTTGGAGAACAGATGCCCTGACAGAGAGAATTGCACAATGACTTGGAGAGAGGCCTGAGGAAAAGAATTGTGTTGTACAGGTCTCTCCGACCTGGGGACAATAGCTGCTGTCCAGAAGATGGATTTCACCTGCTGACTCAGCCAAACTTGCTCCCACCTCCTCCCTGCTACCAAGGCCAACGAAGAAGAGCATGCGTAGAAGCTTGCCAAAGGTCTTGAGGTCACCCAACGAACCAGCATGAGACCCCTGAACCGAAGTGACACAGGCACAGACGGGTTCTCACAAGCGAAGTGGGGACTCTTCGGGCCTGCGCAGTTAAGCCTGGATTGCAAAACAAAGGTGGTGATTGACCTCAATCCATGGGAGCAAGGCAGGGTGAAGAGGCATAAAAGACAATTCCCAACTGGACATTACTGAGATCTCCCCATCAAAGGATCACAATGGAGGACTGGCAGGATGCTGTACGGGACCTGAGACCATAGGGACACCTTTGGAACTCGTGGTGGTAGCCAACCCTTTTTCCCCCCTTTCCTTTTTTTTTCCTCCACTTTCTCTATCACGTGCTGATGCCTTGGCATTTTGATTGCCTTAATTTTGCACTTCAGGATCAAGGTAAACAAACCATCACAAGTCCATCACCGAATGGATTGTGACACCCTACCATACGAAGAGACTAAACCATAATAGTTACATGCTTATAGAATGCCAGTGAGCCTATAGGATGCTGCAGGAAAGATAATTAGGAAACTGTCAGTTGTAAAGGTACCACAGGGTAATGGTTCCTGCTGCTGGCTGAACATGATCCTCAAAAATAAATATAGTAAAAACTATGCATTATTTTCAATGCAGGAGACACTGTTTTCACAGCAGCAATCCATTTTTATTATGTTACCTCTGATGTGCTAAATGATTTTCTAGTAACCAGACCATTGACATTAGTATTACTATATTTAAGTGTATCTCTAAAAAAAAAAAATTTTTTTTAAAAAATCAGTCAAATAGAAACCCCTTAGAGTACAGCCTGATGACAAAATCTGGGCAAAGCTGGACCTTCTGCCTGAGTATGGAGATAGTTCAGTTAGCTCTGAATGGCTTTTTCCCATGGCAGTACCTGGAAGAGGGGCTTAGAGGCAGTAGCTGTGAATGCGATTCTAGGCAGGCATTAGGATCTAGAAAATCCATCCTCACATCCAGTCTTCCACAAATTACCAGGTTGTGCCTACTGTGGGAAGCAGCAGAGACAAGAGGAGCGATATGCAGAATGAAACAGCTGACACCGAGGACTGTACATCCACACCATACACATTTCAGGGAGGGATACTTCAGACTAGTTCTAGTCTGGTCCTATTGTCTGAACACTCGTTAGCAACTGGAGCATATTAGGTTTGTTTTTTAAGCGCATCTTACAGTTGACCAGGAAGTCCAGCTTCATCCAAAAAGATATCACACCTGTGAGCTCCAAGCCTGCTCAGTGATACCAACTAAAGCACAGGTAGAACTTGGAGGTTCACTTCAAAAGCATATTTCTGATTAAAAGCTTCTTAGTTGAGTACATCTAGAGGAAAATTCTTTTTGCTCTTTGTACTTTAGTTTCTCCTCTGTGACATACTGGAGATCTGTTGTTTTGAACCTTTGTGGATCCACAGAACTGCAGACATGTCACTGGAGTTGCAGCAGGTCCAGGCTTTTCCTAGGTTACGCCTTGGCTGAGCAGCCATGGTGCACTGCACGGTCCTGGTTTCCGACACGCTCCGTCTAGAGACTCAAAGGTTGCAGTAGTTTCCTACCCATGGAAGACTGTGTCCAGGAGCAAACCAGGAGATGACTCTGGCTCTGCTTCCTAGACATATCCTTAGCTAAAAACCGAAACAAAAGATTTTACAAGACATGTCTAGTCGTGTCACAAGGATGCCTAGATGTAAAGTACTGCTACTTGATGGCACCACCTTCAGAATTGTTAGCAAACAGTGATCCTGGTGGAAGAATTGCTGTTATTCTTGTTTCTTCGTCCTGAACAGCGTGGATTCAATGCACTCTGTCACAGAGGATCACCTCAGCATGCAGCTGTAGGTCACTCTGCACTATTTTTGTTAGAGCTCCACCCTCAATACTTTATATCTTCTTCAGGAAATCACGACCCAGAAGTTGACAACTTTTGAAATTTATTACCTATGATAGTCGTTACAAAAACTCATCATGTGAAACAAGGTTTTCATCTATTCACGTTCCTTATATCCCTGAAGCATGAGAGAGAAGTGGTAAAACATGATCAAGTGCTGAAACATGAATAAACTGACCAATTATTAAAGCCAAGCTCATGATTTTTGAACAGCTGGTGTTGGCAATCCTGCATGTTCATTGATTATTGCCTTTGCCAAGGAGCAGTTAGAGTAAATGCGGGGCAGTGTCACTGTTGGGAAAGGGTAAATTAAGCCTAAGTTCTGAAATGTAACTGAAAATAACTAAAATTAAGTATGAATGACTAACAAGTGGGCGTTGGACAAAGTAAGCAAAAGAATTAGATATTCAAGTCAAGCCACCTGCATAAATTGCCCCATGCATTTCCAAGACAACTGTATTTTAGCTGTTAATAGTGAGAAACCGGGCAGGGGATCTTGCCTCACCCCATCACAATACTCTCTGCTTCACACTATACAAATGTACATAACATTTCCTCTAACACATGTGCAAGGGAGGGGGTTTTCTGTCTATAAATCTTGCCTTATTCAGGGAAGTTTGTTACAACACTGGACTGCGAATGTGGTTGCCTCTGGACTCCAGACCATGGATTTGCATATGAAAAGGCTGCCAAGAAGAAATGAAATAGAAGGACAATGCATCATCCTCCCAGTAGCTACGATAGATCTGAGAAAAATAAATGAAATAAATGTTACACTTACAGCCTAGAGAGGGAGAAGGAGGAGGTGAAGGAAGACTGGTAGCAGTGTGAAACAGACCACCTCGCAGACACATTTTACCTCTAGATGTCCAAAGATAATGCTCACTTTATTTGGAAATCTATTTCACTAGCTGTATAATGCTTAAAGGAAAAGTTCAGGAGGAATAAGGTACTGCCATTGTGAGGAAAAAAAATATGTCACAGCAGAAAGCACACAGATAGACTTCGAGCTGTGGTTGACCCTGCCAAAGTCGACAGTAAGAGGCAAAGTATCCAGCCTTCCAGTACGGTATTTCAAAAGTGGGAAGTTTAGAAGCCATAGAGATAGCGCCTGGGGATTTCAAGATTACTTTCTCAGAAGTAGAATATACAGGGCTTTTATGTAATTATTTTATTGACAGCCAACATTGATGTCTCAATTAGATGAAAAATTTACCTTCACTTCTGCAATTGTGAAAAATAAAAGCAGGAAAAAAAGCAAAGACAATAAAGCTGAAACACAGTGAAAATAATATTTACTGTAGGCTCTTATAATGCTTTCTACATCTGGAGATTGGAGGATAAAAGTATACTTAACTGCTAACCTAGAATAAACTGTTGCTTTCACAGTTTCCATTCTGCTTTTATACAGGTAACATGTAACTGCAGAGAAACTGTCTATAAGAAGCAAAACTTATTGTCCCAGAAGTATTATGCAATCATTAGGCTTTATAGTAATTAGATTGTCGGGTTTTCTATTCCTTAATTTACTTTCTCAGACAAGTTCTGCCTGAGAACCTGGAAAGAAAACTATACAAGAGGTAGATAGCCCCAAATAAAAATCAACACCTTCAAAAAGATTCCTGGTGCCCATCATACTCAGTCAACACAACACCCTTATTGCCAAAATTGCTATTGCTATTAAGTAACTATTGCTATCAAGTATTTCACATGTAAAAGCCTTATGTCAAGACAAAGTGCCCATGCAACAGAAGTGAAATGTGGCATTATTTCTAAATTCATAAAGAAGATATAAATGGCTGCCTCTTCAATTCCATCTCCCTCAGAAAAAAAGGCAACAATTTTGTTATGAGAAAGATATATAGTAAAAACTTTGTTTAAATTTATATTAATATTGTAACTGTATGAATAGTTTTATAATGAAAAACTATTAATTTTCAGTATTGTTAAGTCTATCAAAGAGAAATCTCTTAGTGGACAATAGCAGTCTATTTCCAAGAGTCACCTGTGCTGTATCAGTACACAGGGGCAACAAAGCACCAATAAATTCAGGCACAGGTTTTAGAAGTAACTACCACATTATTCTGTGCACAGACTGACTTTATTTCTTTCAGTTGATAACATGATTCAAATGCAACATGTTTACAGCATCACAGTCTCTTGCATTAATAGAGCTCATGCTTAGTGATCATCTTCTAGTTAGGGGGTTTGTATATATTATGTATACACACACAGAGACACACAAAGCAAATATTAAGCAAATCCAGTCTAGTACTCTTAAAAATGAGTACTGCATAAACAAAACATAAGTGCATACAGCAATTTCCATGTTCTAAATCCACCCACACAGTTGTTCTCAGCAATTCAAAAACAGAGCTGCATGGGCAGATTCACGGAGTTTGAGTTACAGACATCTGTGCTGAAATAATGATCAGCATATGAAGGTTTTGTTCATTAAGCAACAGAATAAGGTCTTGTTTTTTTATTTATTTTATCCTCAAAAAGAAAATAAATACACAAAATTCACAACAATGACCAAAAAAAAAAAAAAAGCAGAATAAGCTCAAGGTATTCTGTTTTTTTCATTCACTTCCAGGAATCTATTCATCTTGAAGCATAACCCTAGTGCTAATCCAGTAACAAGCCATCATAAACAAGCTTGCATGTATGATCTCAGTTACCTTAAAAATCTGGAAAAAAATGAATAAACTACAGTGTAGCCTATAGGATAGTATTGCCTTTAGCTGCTGCCAATACCACACTGCAGATGAAGATATAAATCCCTAACAGACCAGATGTAGAACTGCCAGTCCCCATGAATTATTCATCTCGTCTCTAAAAGTCAGAGATCAGCTTAAAGTCCAGTGCAGGAAGTCTTTTCCTTCTGGGACACTTTGTTTGCATTAACTGCACATAGTTTTGTGGCCCATAAAATTCCCAGTCTTTCTTTGAACCCTGCTAGGGTGAGCGGCCTCATTTTGCTGCAGTTGCTTCCTATGGCAGTAAATTGTACAGTTGAACTACCCATTATGTCAGAAAGACCGATAAGCAAAGCAGTCTTGGCAAAAGTCTAGAGACTAAAGCAAAAGATGGACCAAAAGCCTAAGGCACAAACAAGTTTCTTCCTTTAAAGGAAAGGCCTTATGCTATTCTGATTTTACTTCCCTTTTCACGGAATGTCCCCAGGCTCCTGTGTTACAAGAAAAACAGCAAAAGCTTCATTTGTAACTGCAATTTTATTAATGTCATCCTCCTGTGCATCTCTCTCAAAAGGTAAACAATACTCCATCTTCGATTTTGTGAGCTAAAACAGGAGAGAGACAGCACCTAGGTTTTGTTCCAATGGCTTGCAGCAGCAAAGTTTCACCGCTTATCTTTAAGCATCATGACTTAAATTGATTAACTGAAAAAGGGGCTAAATTTGTACATTTTTCACAGCCACCTCAGAGCTCCAGGGCGCGAACCTTTCATTTCTGTGGCTTTCAGCCAATATTGAATGACTTTTCAAAAACTTGATTGTTATACAATGGTGTTACCTCCATGCATGACCTGTCACAAAAACAGTGCTCCTCTGGGATTGTAGCATGTATTAATATTGGGAAAAAAAGCCATAAGAGCAAGATACAAAATATCTTAGTAGATGAGCTTGCCAGGCATACCTATTTCTTCTGGAAAATGCTGAAGTACCTGGACAAGAGGAGCTATAGCACATCTGCATATAGATATGCACAGGGAAGGTTCCAGAGTAGTTATAATACCAGCCAGATCCCACAGATTTCAATAGGTCAGGACTCCCTTCACACAAACCTAGTCATGATTCACAGCATTCCACTCTAAAAGAATATGTACATCCCATCTTCAGGGTCTTCTGCTCCATTACAGGCAGATTTGTAATAAAACATAACTTCCAGTTTAGCTTTCTCAGAACTAAATAGAAACCTGATCAGCAAATTCTTTTCTACCATAAATTACACAGCACATGTTCCAGTTCATTAATGCTGCCTAGTCTTGAAAGCTACAGGGATTTCACAATTCTTCCTGTAACATTTACAAAATATTTCCATACATTTCCTACTTACTAAGCAAATAACATAACCTCACCACTTAATGTTCCTAACACAGAGTCAGAACATCAACTCAGGGTATCACGTATGAAGCATCCAGCTGCTTCTCTTGATGAGAGGACAGCAGAGACGGCGCTTGTGGAACTGAAGTCTCACCAAGAAGAAAACCTGCCTGCAGGGCAACAAGCACAGAAGAGAACTGGTGCAGCAAGGACCTACACTTCTGGTTCATAGCCCTGCTCTCACGAGTAAATGGATGCACAGGGCTTGCAGGGGCTTTCCTCGTTACCAAGCAGTGGTTATCCTGTGTAGGACATGTCTGTTCAGAAGGGAATAAACCCAAGGAGACTCAAGGCTCCATTTTGCTGCCACCAAACTCAAATTCTAAAAACTAAGTAGAAGGCATTACATGTGTGGGTAAAGAAACCATATCATATATATTTTCATATGGGTGTTTTACTTTCTGAAACATCCCCTATGATTAGATCTTCCCCCAGTTTATAAGCAAAGTATATTTTAATAGTTTTCACTTACTGCATGACCACAGACATTTTTATAGCAAGCATATCTGCAAAACTGTATGTGGGACTCCTAACTGGTGCGGATGATTAATGATTAAGCAGTACCAACACACAATCCTTATGTTTAACCTTAACGAACAGCAGGCATTTCACAGGGTGAACTCAAATTATGCATTCGCACTGTCGGACCCTGACAACAGCAGGATGCTCTGGATTACCAACAAGAAACTCTCAGTTTGCAACCACCTGTGACCCAAGGTGCGCACAGAAGCCAAATTAGCAGTCACTGCCCACAGGCCAAGCTGTAAGCACAGCAAAACCCTGCCACATTGTACCTTCAGCCTTCAGGCTGCCAGACTTCTCATGAGACAAATTGTAGATTTCAGATGTTTCCACAAGATGGTGGGACAGAAGGAAATCATTTGATAAAGCAGAGACACAAAGATTAAGTTCTGGAACACAAAACCGCTGCTGTCCCGCCTTAATGTCTATCATAGAAACACAGAATCATTTCAGTTGGAAGAGACGCTCGGCATCATCGAGTCCAACCATAACCTAACTCTAGCACTAAACCGTGTCCCTAAGAACCTCGTCTGAACGCCTTTTAAACACCTCCAGGGATGGTGACTCCACCACTTCCCTGGGCAGCCTGTTCCAGTGCCTGACAACCCTTTCTGTGAATAATTTTTTCCTAATATCCAATCTGAACCTCCCCTGGTGCAAATTGAGGCCATTTCCTTTTGTCCTATCACTGCTACTTGGGAGAAGAGCCCAACACCCCCCACACTACAACCTCCTTTCAGGCAGCTGTAGACAGCGATAAGGTCTCCCCTCAGCTCCTGTTCTCCAGGCTAAACAGCCCCAGTTCCCTCAGCCGCTCCTCGTCAGACCTGTGCTCCAAAACACAAGCACACCAGAACAAGCCGCCAGTGCTGCCACAAGTTCCCAGCCCCCGGGGCCCAGCGGCTGCAGCCGCCCAGGCCGGACGCCCGTCACCACCCCAGCGGCGGCCTAAGGGGGCCGCAGCCGCCAGCCCTCAGGAGGAGACGGGCAAGGCGAGCCAGAGCACCCCACACAGGATCCCGGCTCTAGCCAAACCACCCCCTCGGACCCCGGGCCTAAAACCCGGCAGGAGCGGCACCTCCCACTGCCCCCCTGGCCACGCCCCTTGCGGGGCGGGGTCTCGTCCCCGCTTTGCGTTGATTGGCTGACGGCAACTCCACCCCTCCAGAGCACCCGCCGCCAGCGCGCATGCCGCTGCGCTTGTCCTTCGGGGGGCAGTGGTGCGCACGCGCACTATAGCTCAGCCTGTTAGGGGCCCAGCCTGTTAGGGGCCCAGCCTACTGCCTGACTGAAAATTGCCGCTGGCCTCACTGTGAGAGCGGCAGGCATTCGAGGGAGAGAGGCAGTCCCACCGCTTTAGTAACGACTCGCGTGTTTCGCCGGATTTTTTTTTTTTTGCGCCGCTCCTTTAAGGGCTTCCCTCGTTCACCGCCCGCAGGCGTTCGTGGGGGTCTCCGCGAGCCGGCGGGCCCTTGCACGTTCAGCCGTCGGAAAAAAAAAAAAAAAAAAAAAATCCGGCTGGGGGTCCTTCCGCGAGGGGCGTCGCAACCGGTGGGCCGTGGGGAGCGGGCGCGCCGGGGCCCCCGCCATGTACTACAAGTTCAACGGCGTCACGCAGCGGCTGGTCGGGGCCGCGGCCTCCGCCGCCTACAACCCGCAGGTAACGGCGCCGCCACCGCGCTGGGCGCCCACGCGGCCGTGACCTTCGCCGTCCTCTCCTCAGAGTCCGCTGAACCGAGCCGGGCCCGCCGCTCCCTTCGCGTCGAGCGGCTCCGGCCGCCGGGCGAGGCGGCGGGGCCGGGGCTGGGGCCGAGCCCCGCGCGGTGGCGGAGGGGCCGCGGGGAGCTGCAGTCGCCGGGCGGATGCGCGTTCCCGGGCGGAGGGCGCTTGGCTGCTGCTCTGGCCACGGCCCCGCTGGCGGCTCAGGGCTCCCCGGCGGCGGTTCGGGACCCGGCGGCGACGATTCCGCGGGGGAGGGATCTTCCCGCTCACCCCGCGCACACCCGCGCTGCGCTCGGCGAGCCGGGCCCGCCGTGTGACCTTGGGCGAGGCGCTTTGTGCTGCGGGGCGGCTCTTGGTTCAGTTTTGAAACACAGTGGGTGCTCCAGCAGGAATGAACGCGCTTTCATCATGAAGGACCGTCCCTGAGCTAGAACGGGGGCTGGTGGTGTTTTAAAATTGCAGCGCTGCAGCAAGTCCTCCTGTCTTGCTTGTGCATGCCGAAGGACTAATTACTGAAAGCATTAAGAACCTTATTAGAGAGGACACACATCCACAGAAGTCTCTTTGGAGGAGACTGAGGGGAGACTTTATCATGGCCTATGGCTTCCTCACAAGGGCAGGATGAGGGGCAGGTGCCAAACCCTTCTTTTTAGGGACCAATGACAGAACCTGAGGGAATGGCAGGAAGATGTGCCAGGGGAGGTTTAGGTTGAACATGAGGAAAAGGTTCTTCACCCAGAGCGTGCTGGACACTGGACCAGGCTCCCCAGGGAGGTGTCATGGCCCCAAGCCTGATAGTGTTTAAGAAGAGACCGGACAACTGTGGGGTCGTCACATGCAGGTGTGAACTGTGTGGTTGTCACATGCAGGGACAGGAGTTGGACTTGATGAGCCTTGTGGGTCCCTTCCAACTCAGGACCTCCTGTGAGTCTCTAAAGCAAAATGAAAAACAGCCTTTCCTCTGTATGATGCTGATTTATTTGCCAATTGTATACAGGTTAAAGGCTTCATTAGACAGGCTTATACTTCCATACTTTATGGAATACATACATACAACCTTTAAAATACAAGGTTAATTCTTTGGGAGCGGATGATGGATCCTGATTACATTGGGTATTTCAAGACGTTGAAGACTTGCATAGTATTGGAAAAAAAAAAGAATCACAGAACTTGTTTTCTTTTATGTACATTAGTGCAGATTCCTATGTAACACTAGGAAGATTTGTAAAGTGATTCTGTCACAGGACGAATGCAGCATGAGTGGTGTACCATGTTCACGTTTGAGTAAACTTTGAAAAACTTAAGTTTTGACAGTTTAGTAATTAAAACCCAAACAAAACAACAACAAAAAACACAACATGGAGATTAAGGATTGGAAGAGTGATTTTTTTTTTTTTTTTAAAAAAGTCAGCCTTCCAAAGAGCTGCCTCCAGAGAGCAAACATACCTCATATGATGTGAGGTCTTTAAGAAAAAAAAAAAGTAGAAATGTATGCACACAGAAATGAAATAAAAGTTGCTCATTATATCACATATCACATCCAGGTACTGCAGCCAGTTGTGGGCCCCCCAGTATGGCAATTTTCTCGATCAACTGGAGCAAGTTCAGCAGAGGTCACCAGGATGGTCGGGGGGGTTGGGAGGGCAAAGCACTTGCCCTGTGAGGAGAGGATGAGGAAATGGGGCTTGTTCTGCCTGGAGAAGAGAAGGCGTAGGGAGGACCTAAGACTAGCCAGCACCTACATGGAGGTTATCAAGATAATGGAGGCAGGCTCTGCACAACAGTGAATGGTGGGAGGGCAAAAGACAGCAGGCATAAGCTGCAACAAGAGAAGTTCAAACTAGATCTAAGGAAAGACATTTTCATGGTGAGGACAGTCAGGCAGCAGAGCGGGTGTCCAGGGAGACTGCACAGACTTCATCCTTGGACACTTTCAAGGCTGGACCGGACAAAACCCATAGCAACCTGGTTTCACGTCAGTTTGGACTGAAGAGCGCTTGAGGGCCCTTCCATCCTCACTTAACCTTTGATTCTTGAGTAAACACTGAGGTACCAGTGACTTTCTGATATGGCAATTTCTATCCCAAGATTTTTGTCCTCCTCATTCCCCATCACTCTTTGCAATGCTTCCTGGGTGGCTACTGAGGAGTGGGGGTGCAGGGCACAGGGAAGACAGTGGAATAAATGATATGTTCTAGTCTAAAAGTATGTCTGTTCATTAAGATTATGTCCAACAGGCACCTGTGCTAGAAAACACTCTTGCCACTATTGCAGTGTTTGGGGCACTTCTTACCTCTTCTACACAAAGTTATATTAAAAGAATAAAAATTAATTGACACTTCATTTGTGTAGAGGAAAACAAAGGCTGGGGTTACCATTGCGGGGATGGAGCAGGGAGGGCTTCAAGCCCGAGCAGTGAAGTGCCTCCTTTCTGGAAAAGTATAACTTAGAACATTATGTGTTAGTCTCTAGGTCATTGTGACTATTTTTATGCAAAAGATGCATCCTTTTTAGGATCCTAAGAGAAAAGCCCTAACACAGGAATACAGAAAGCTCTGATAACCGCCTGGAGTAAAGTTGTCCTAAAGACAACACTCTGGGCTGCTGGAGCCCAGGTTGTGGAATACTGCTATCTTTCTGTTCAGCAGGGTCCATTACGTTATAACAATCACCCTGTTTTAAGTACATCTTTATATTTTAGGGATTAAAAAGGCAGAAGCAAGATAAGAGGGGATTACAGAATTCTCTGTTAATGGATGTTAGGTGTGTATGAATATCATTGCATTATATACAGATAGACATGATACATTATGAATTCTAGACATCATGTAGATTAAAATGCTGTAGTGTCATATATCAAAATCGGTTTGTAAAGGTTCTACGAAAAACTGGGTTCACATAGAGGTGTCATTGCAGATAGGTAAAAAAAAAATAGATCTCACCTCTGTCCTCTGCAAGGCAGGAAAGAGAATGTCCAAGGAACAGAAATACTTTTATTCTAGAACATTGTAGTGATTTCTCGCTAGGTCATCATTGGGCATTTTATTTCATTTCAGTGTCATCACCGAAATGTTAAAACCTAACTTTTGAGAGAATGTAATTGAGAAGATGAGATTGTATTCAAGCAGGAGCATTTCACAGCAATCTTATGAATATTGTCTTGGTTTATAAATTTTTTTTCATATTGATGAAAGAAACGCTATCTTTCATATCTGGCTGACCATTCACACAGCTTAGTCCTCAACTGTGGCATGCAAACATGCTGTGCAATAAAACAGCTGCATTTTTAAAAGGTACATTCAGTCCCCTTTTAGAATATTCTTAAGCCAGCTTTTTGGTAGATTTTTTTTTGTAGTAGTAGTAGTAGTAGTAGTTTGACTCTACTCCCAGATGACACATTCAGATGCATCAGTCTGGTAAAACTGTTTGCAATAGAGATTAAAATACAAAAGGAAAAATAACTAGAGATTAAAATATGAAAGGACTATCATGTAAGTAGGTGTTAAGTTCAAAGAAATTTTTTTCCTATTGATTTCATTGATATATTTAATAAAAACATAGCTCAGCATGTAAAATGGTTTGCTTTTTATGCTTCTATTTATCTTGATGTTTCTGGCAAAATGATGACATCCTGGTGTTCAAATTTTGCATGATAAAATATGCAGTGTCATAATTCACTCTATTCTGTACTGTTGCATTCTGATGCTTCCCAATGGAGTGTTGCAGATTTAAGCTTATTGTGGGCTTGCAAAATATCGGTCAAAACGTATTTCAGAAATTATTTTGCTGACAGTAGCATAACTAACAGCTTATACTAACAAAAAAAATTGCTTAGTTTGAAATCTGTGTTGTTCTTTCCATCTCAGTCTTAGCATTCTTAGACGACTTAATTTTTCATTTAACAAAGTTACGTAAAGTAGTATGAACAATTCAGCCTGTTTGAATAAATGGGAACCTTCTCAGTTCATACAGGTGAGAAGTCAGATTAAAAATTACTGCTTGTATTTAGGAGGATAATGGCTGCCATAACCATTACAAATGCAATAAAAACTATTAATTCAAATAGTTGGCTTACGTTTAAAGTACAAATAGTGGAACCAATTTAAAATGCTGTCAGGTAAGGATGACTATATGAACTTTTCCCTAGTTCTTTGAAGGCTGACCATGATCCTAGGAGGAATTCAAGCCATACTACCATATCTTCACTTGATACAACTTATTTTGCTTGTACCTAATTAAAACCTCCACAGATCTTTTGATTTTAGCTGTTACAAATTTCTTGGAGTTCATTGAGAAACTATAATGGTTAACCTTTTATGCTGTAGATGATACTTAAAATATATACAAAATCACTTTTACTTATATGTGTCATCCCAGTACAAACAAAGCCTCTAGTAATCCTAGCTGAAAGCATTCTTGTGTTAGAAATAACAAATATATTTAACCTCACACAATGAGGTGTGTTCTTCTATGAAGGTTCTGGTATTTAGGTTAGAAGTGTCTAGGTTCAGCAAGTTCATGAAAGTTACTTTGACGCATGTTCTGAAATAATAATTCTCAGCTTAACTTTCCTGTTTCCCCTTTTCATTTTGGTCCTTACCTCAGTTTTCCTACTTTCTCATTCTCTGATCTGTTTGAGCAATTCCCCTAACATATAAAAACTTAAGTGTGGTGCTATCTCCATTAAATTGTGCTCCAAATCTTCAGCTGTTTTGTGCTGTCAGTAAAACATCAATCTAGCTTGGGAATTCATCCTAGCAAGGCATAAAATTGTTTTACCTTTGAGTATGTTGGCCAAGCAACAGATAGATTGCCTTCAAAGACCTTCAGACCTTTGACAGGAAAGCAAACAAAGTTTACAGAGGGATTAGGCAGAGAATTGTGTTGTTTTGGATTAGCTACCTGTCCTGACCTTTCATGGAGGACTTCATTTGACGAAGTCATTGCTGTAAGCATGCTGATGTAGTCAGCTGATGTTGACTCTTCTGTACCAGTAGATCTGTTGTACTTTGTTCAAGAATTGGAACAAATTCCTGTTAATGTGATTAGGAATAAAAGTTTAACACCTTGATATCAGAAGAGGAATTATCGATGTGAAACATTTTCCTATGAAGCATAGGTCAAATGTGTAGAGCCATTCATTCCTCAGTACCATCTTGAGCGTAGTGGGGCACTGATGTGATTAAGTAAACCTGCAGTTTTAGTCATGTTAAATACAAGTGACAATTCAGGGTCGTTTAAGGTGTCTTAAGGACTTGCTTTAAAATGATCTGTATTGAAATTCTTATGTGGAGTACTGAGGATTTCTCTTCAGGCACACTAAGCTTAGCAAGAAGCTGGCTGTGAGATAAAGCACTTGCCACTTTCTCTCAATAAACACAACAAGCACCTACTTGGAACAGCCACACACTTATAGTTTAGCTGAGCTTGGTTGGAGCTGACCACAAGATTCAAAATTCTTGGATAAAATTCGAGTGGGATTTTATGTTGGGGCGAGGGACCCTGAGTAATGCAATGTCAGTGTTAGGCAAACTCAACCATCTGTGTTCTGCAGCATGTGTTTTATTGTAATCTTTCCTGATGCCAATGAACCATATCAATTATTTTTATTTAATTTGCTATTTGATATTCTAAACTGGTGCTATGCTGCTTTGGAAGTAATTTACGAGAGTACACTGATGATTATGTGAGCTTTCTGAAATGGTTTCATTTGATTTCATGATGAAGTTAGTGACCTGAGACAGGTTTGAATCTCCTATTGCTCCAGCAGAAGAGGATCTTATAACTATCTGAACAGGAATGTATTTCTAAAGCCTGAAAAAGTATGCAATAACTTACAGTTGTTAACACAACTGATTTCACTGTTCTCACAGTAATTCATAGAGTGTGTCTCGCATCTACATGGTATCCTGTAGAGGCAGGAGTTTTAGCACTTAGAAGAAATGGTGGGGGTTGCTAATCACATTTTTAAGCTCCCTATCTGTGAATTTAGGACTGATGAAAGAAGTATCTTTATCATGGAACTGTTTGAAGTAGTTTGCAACTTACTCCAGTTCTCAGTATTTACAGTTTTTATACACTACAGATAGCTCATGAAATAAAGTAGCCCTGATCACAACAAGTAGGAATTGACATGATCTAGTAACTGTTGAAGTGATCTCAAAGACTGCTTCCGAAAAAGTTGGCCCTCAGGAAGGCAAAAGTGAGATTCAGACATGGAAACTTAAAGGAAGATGAAAGATGCATGTTACTGCAATGCTAACAATCAAGAATGCAAGAAAAGTTTTGGAGGAAAAGTGATCTGCACATTTGGTATAAACATCTGTTCTATAGTTCTGTCTGTCAAGTTGCCAACCTATTAAGACGAATCTAATAAAGTACTGAAAGTTCTTGTAGACAAAAATACACATCCAAAATGGCTTTCTTCAAGTATTTTGACATAGCTGGTACTTAGCTTTGAATATATAGCCAGGGACTTCCCCTGGCTAATATTATTTTCTTAGATGCTTCCTTCTTACTGGTGTGACCAGAACTGCTTAGTCTTAAATAATTCAGTACTTTTCTTCTGCGCAAGCCTGTTCAGTAGGAAGGCACTAGTTATGGAATGTGTCAGAGAATCCAGTTTTGACTGCTGTCTTTCAAAACATAACCAAGAAGGTCATGAAAGGATTCCTAATTCATTCAGGCACTAGAGAAGTGGGAAGCTGGGCCTATGTCTTCAGGATGGAGCCTTGTAGGCTATTTTGGGATGCAGAGAAATCCAGCCTTTCTGCTGAAGGTGTCTATTGTGTCAGAGAATTGAGAGAATTTACATGTGGAAAAAACATGTCTGGTCTATGGCAAGCATAAGAGAAGAAGAGTGCCAGTCTGCTTCCAGCTCCAAATGTTGTTCAGGCAGTTCTTCTAAATACAAAATGCATCAACTAGTCCCTTGAACAGAAACTAGAATTTCGGTGCAGCCTTGACCCATAGAGAGAATTACTGCTTCTGTTTGTAATGAAAACCTTTTGCGTTAACCTACTTTTACAGCACTTTTAATTTCCGTGGCAAGTTAGAAAAAAATACAGCTGTTTCAGGAGCCATAATGTAAAACATCACTGCCTTGTGCCCAGGCATAACTGTTAAATCTAACTATAATAATAAAAGCAAGGATACCACTTCATGATGGCTGTGACTTTGTGCACTTAATCTTATCCATAGAACTGGATTATGTACTTTTTTAATTATGGCAAATGTAGAGTACAACCACCTGAAGTGAAAGGAAATGAAATTATGCTGCTCATGGGGAGTACATTGAGGGGTAAAAAGTTGCAGCAGCATGTGAATTATAGGGTGCAATCACAGCTGCATAAAATATCCACCATGTCAGGGCTGCTGGAGTGTCCTTGAGCACCACTTACTACTTTTGTATGAAACAAGTGGTCCGAACCCTTTTTTTTTTCCCCTCTTCAAACTATACATCCAAATTATTTAATGCCCAGTTGTGCAAGCAGTAGCTATAAATCATTCAGGAGGAAGAGTTCAGTGTAGTCTCCTCACTCTGCTTGACCCAAGCATCAGGGATCCCCTGCTTCTAAACCTATTACTTGGATAGAGCCCTCGATAGGCTATGTGTGAAAAACAAGCAACAATTTGGACCAAGTACCAGCACAGAAAAAATTGACGATACAGATTTATGTCATGAAAAAAAATCAAGGCTTCTATTCTTCTTGCCAAGCCCTGACCTGAAGTTGTAGCTGAGAAATGAGTGAGCCAACAATGTCTCTTTACCTCATTGTCACAGGTCTTCATACCAGATAAATAATCTTCGTAATGTGTCCTTGTAATGACCGGCAGTGTGCCTGCCTAATGTGACAATTGGTACATTTGCAAGTGTTATATACCTTGATATTTTAATCTTTATTTATGCAGGGACTCAAACCAATAGTTTCCACTGAATCCCCAGCTCTGATTTTTGGGACAACAACTAAGCTTGCTTCAGATTTACCAGCAACTGATTCTTTCTTGGGTAAAAACAAGGTGCCAGACCTACAGAAACTTTTTCAGGTAATGACAACTTTGAGCGTACCTTAAAGTGAGAGTGGGACATATCTTTCCTTTATTTTAATGTGGTTAACTAGTTTTGTCATTCTACAATACCAAAATTTTGTAAAGTCTTGTTAAGAAAGTGCTAAGTACAGTATAACCTGTATACTTGTACTATACTACCAGGTATATATGCCTTGTATAGGAGATAGGTACAGAAATGGAAAGTCCAGTAACATTGTCTTTTTGCTGGCTTCAGAAGATGCTTGTTGTAGTATTTGAGTATTGGAAGCAATTTCTTTCTGGGAATCCAAGCCTCTGTCTTAAAGCAGATCATTTCTGGTTTGTGTATAGTAATTTGAATATTACTGAAGCTGTTTATAATGCAGCATAAAAAGAGCACAGTAAAGTTTTCAAATACATTTTGTTAGCTATGCAATTTCTAAGTGTACTAGGACTTGTCATAAAACAAATAAATTAAGCATTTTTAAAAAAAAAAAACCATCAAGAATGTACCTTATATAAATGTACCCTTTCCTCTCTTACATGCCACTTGCATTTGGAATGTGTCAGTCTGACTTGGTGAATAACTTTTTATACATATCTTTTCACATTCTTTTGTTAGTGACACTTTTCCCGTCCAGGTCCTCTTTAGAAATATTTCAAGATATGTTCTTTCTGCCTGCACTTAACAACCTTGACTAACAAAATTAACTTGCTTTTGCATTTGTCTTGCTAAATGAAAAACACGTAATACACTTGATTGTAGATAGCCTATTTGTCAGGAGGTTTCCTTCATGGAAGTCTCTTCATTTACCTGAGATAGCTTGTTCCTTGTGGCCTTGGTGTGGGTGTTAATTTTTTTGTGTTCTTTTCTTTTTAAACCCTTTCACAGAAAGCAGATGGACTGCCAGTACACCTGAAGAGAGGAGTTCCAGATAAGCTGCTTTATCGGACCACTATGGCTCTAACTATAGGCGGGACTATCTACTGTCTAATAGCACTGTACATGGCCTCACAACCAAGAAACCAAAAGTAAATGAACCACAACTCATGGGACTCAGGACACTTCTCTGGAGGACCTCCTGCATGTATCGTTCTGCACTTGCTTTAATTCCGCGATCATGTAGCATTCATTATTCAGATCAAATTTCTTGGAGAAAATGTTTTTAAATTGGTTGACTTATGTGATCTAGAAATCAATATAAACAGACTTAAAGACTTCATCCTAACATATGGTTGTAGCTTTGCATTTTTTGTCTTGCAGGAGTGTATGAGCAATCGGAGAAAATTAAGCTTTTCCTTTTTTCCCTCCCCCAACTTAAAGAATGCTACAGATAGGACTGGACAAATACTTTGTGGGCTATGCTCCACATTCCTTAGTGGAAGGATGCTGCTGGTTTCCAAAACAGTAGAAGCAAATTCTGTAATTATTATAACATACTAGGAACCTTCTTCTGTCTTACAGTTCATTTTACATAAGCAGGTGGCAGTGGAACTTTTCCAAATGCTGATATGTTATTAAGTATTTGTACTTCTGGTGGTAGGACAAAGGGCTTATCTCCTTGGAGTATTCAAAGTGGATTTATTCCATAATGTAGCATCACTGTATGCAGCAGAGTGCACCAGTATTGTAGCAGCAGTTACAGCAATTTTTGGACTTTCATTTGTCAAACTATCTTATTGTGCAATAAAGATAACTACATGAATAATAAATCAGGCAACTCTCAAAAGTTTCAGACCACTTCAGCTGGCTTGGTAGTGAAAAGAACATATTGGTACACTTCTGTTCAGGTTCAATTTCTGGATCTCAAACCAGACAATTGATTCTGCTACCTTACTGTAATATTTTTGAGATGTTTATCCTCTTAAAACCCTCTCTCAGAGGTCCCTGTCATAGCGCAGCTGTGTGTTATTTTCAGTGTATGCACATATCTATGTACACACATACACATTTCCTTTGCTGTTTGTGTGGAAGAGAGAGAAGCCAATAAAAACGCTTATTCACCCTCTTCCCTTTGTAATATCATAGCCTTGAACTGCAAGTTTCACTCAAGTCTTCACAAAAACCATCTTCTATTTTGATAGATCCTCCTCTGTGAACATCAAGTATTCACTCTTAGTCACCCAGGCTAAGCATGAATTCACTGCCCTTTGTAAAGACCCATCTCTCCCAGAACCGTGCAGAAATCATATTCCACATGAATAAGGAAAACAGTTGATAAAGGAACCTAAAACTCCCATTTCTTCAATCTTTTACTAAAAACATTCTGATTTCTTTCCAGTCAAGTTAAGTCAAAGCATTATTACTGTTCCATAGGAAAGAAAATAGCTGCTTGTCCTGTTATCTTGGGTTTCAGTCAATGTTGGTATTTCAGGATGGGAGAGATTAAGTCGCTGCAAAATAAAATTGTAAGGACAGCAAGACTCAAAGAATAGCAGAGAATTATTAAGTTATCCAGGAACTGAAAGCTCTGTTGCCTCTACTGATAAAATATTTTATCCTCAGTAGCCCATGCTTCTGTGGCACTAAGAATTTTGTGCCGTAGGCTTTTAAAAAGGAAATAAGAGAGAAAGAGAAAGCAGCATGGTTGCTTACTTTCTGTCTTCCCTGCATATCATATATTAAGCACTGCCTACAAGAATCTTCTAATAAAGGATACTTTGCACGCAAAGTTGACAGGTAGATTTTCATGAGGATGCGTTTTGCTCAGAGAATTTCTATGCTCTTAGGGGTTTTTTTTCTGTTTTTTGAACAACTATTTTAGAGTTTACATAGAGTATAACGACTTTGCTTATTGCTAAGGCAGGTGTGGATAAAGTAACTAAACTTTAAACTTTAGCTCATTAACCAGTGGAAATACTCTTCTGAGTACTTGGGGAAAGAACAACCACAAACCTATCAGTCAGGTCCAGCTTGCTTAAAGGGAACTCAAATAGGAGATTGGGTTCATGTATTGCTGTAGATGTCATGGGTGGAGCATCGAGTATCAGAATTGTCTTCCAATTGCCCTGGGTCTAGCTTTTTCCAGCTCTTTGTCAGCAGTTGAAAACCCATGCCAAAGGGAAAACACCACCGAATTTTGCAAAAAAACCCAGATACTAGATAATCCTTTGCTTTTGCAGTGTTTGGATTTTGAACGACTGTTTTCACTTTGCCTTTCTCAGAAAAACTGACCTAGTTGAAACAGGATGAGAATGCTGCTTCGGCTTGTCAGATTCACATCCCTGGTTCAGTTGGAGGTTACAGAACAAAAAGACATTGCCCATCTGCAGCCATTGGGCAGGGCTCCAGTCGTGAGCAAAAGAGGAGACCACATTTCTATATTCTCACAGTAAGTGCTCTGAAGAACAGCAAAGCTTGCAAGCTGTAACCAGGTTAGGCTGCGGCAGCAAAATCTTGCCCCTTTTCTCAATTAGCTTTGAGAGCATCATAAAGAAATTACACCATGGTAAATGCTTTTTCTTCCCAGGAAAAAAGCTCTGTTAAATATCTATTTTAAAATATTTCTGATGCTAGACTTCTATGAGGATTGAAGAGAGTTCCAGTGTTTTGAATTATTGTTTGTGATATAGAGACCTAATCTTCTTATTTTTAAGCCTTCAAGGACATCCTTACCTTTAAAAGGAGTAGTCTGGCCCTGGCCTGATGTTAAATATGGTCTTAAGTAAGGAGAACCAGGAGTGAATCGCAGTGTTGAAAAGGCTACTCAATATTTTGAGTTGTCATTCCCAGAAGTAAGAATCTGACTTGAGTACTACAACTTCATTATATGTGTGTTATGTTCTGCCTTTTTTTTTTTAAAGACCCTCTCAGTTTTGTCCTAGAAATTATGCCACCTACCAGTACCAAAAACTGAGAAAAGAAGATGCATTTTTCAGTGATAGCTTGCATACTCTAGTGTTTTGGCTTGAATGCACAGTAGAAAATAAATTATAATAAGCTCTCATACCCCAAGGTGCCTGGTTTGGAAGGGAAAGCGGCTGAGATTTACAATACTTGGGAACAAAATTATCTCATCATCCATCCCCCATGGCATTATCTTATTGTCGAGAGACGGTGATTTTCCTTCTTAAATGATCTCTCTGGCAATCTGAATTCAATAGTTACATCTTTGTAGTGGTTTTAAAATAAGATCTCCCTCCCTGCTTTCTGTGTGGGAGTAGGAGAGTAGATGCGCTTGAAAAGATGTTGGTAGTGTGCGTGTATGTCTTTCAGCTGCTTTAAAAATAAATGTTAAGGAGAGGATTCCTCCACAGTATGTCAGTATGACCATATCATCTCAACAGGCTTTTGCCTTAACATTTTAGATTGTCAATAGGGATTATTTCAATACTAAGACCTTAATCGATTGATCTTGCCTTGAAGTAAAACTTGTCAAATTAAAAGGTAGTGTAAGGAATAAAAGCAAGAGAAACTAGGAAAATGAGAGTCTAATCTTGCAGACATCAAAAAGCTGAAGAGAATGTTTTAAGAGCTTTTTCCTCACACATACAAACATAGCACTTGCTCTCTCTTTACCCTCCTTCCTCCAAATTTAAGCCTTCCAAGAAGCTTCAGAAGAGTCACAGATCAGCTTTTTCCACTCCTATCACAAACCCTTAACCTCCACATCTTAAAATTGGAGAAATCCAAATGCTTTTACACAACTAGAAAGAAGCGCGTGTATTGGGTAAGCTACATGTAGAAATCATGCTAAACTGTTCTAAAAAAAAAAAAAAAAGAGTTACAAGCTACTTGTGTTTTATGATATAGTATACTAACTTTTTTTCCCTCGCCAGCCCTTAACCTCAGTCAAAAGTTTCACAGGAAACCAAGGTTTGATCTGTATTTTAAAATGGAAATTGGGAAGAACTTTTCTGTAATCTAAGCATTAATTTTAGCAATAGGCATGAAAAACAACCTTTTAAGTATTTTACGTATTCAGTACTAATTGCATCTTAGCTTATTAAAGATTATTTTATTAATTTGAATCAGCTCCAGTTAGCTACAGTGCAAGTGATGCACAGATTGCTAAGAAGCAGAAGCGTATTTGCTCTGAAATGGGTGCAAGCATGCCTATGGATCAGAAAATAGGGTCTGCACTATCAAGTATCAGTATGGCATCTCACTGGCACCAGATCTTATCTCCTGGTGCTTCTTCTATGATCCCAGCCTGCTTTTGAGTGTGGTCCTAGACAGGAGGAACCAATTTATTTGTATATCCCAAAATACAAGAAAGTTAAATTCAAGAGTTTCCACTCCCCCCGTCCCAGTGCGCTGCAGGCATCCTGTATCTGGCCTACAAGAAGGCATTCATTGTCCTTTGGTTTCGAAGAGGGATGATACCCCATCCTAAAGCATTTTTCTACATGACTTCCCAGTGGATCCAGTGCTGCAAAACTAAGGGGGTCGGAGGGGAGGAGAAGTATTTAGCCTCACTTCACATCAGCTGCATACCACCGTCACTTTTCTCCCTCACTCCCACATTTCTGTTGAAGACCATGAAAAGTTTTCTGGTTTGCTTCACTTTTTTTTCCACAACATTTTAAAAATAATCTGTGTCACAAAAGAAATGAAATTGTTTCTAAGTGCTTCAAGAGAACTTCTAAAATATTCATATCAGAAAGTATTCGTTTGTAACGTATTACTGTTCTGCAAGTTGGAACAAACCCTGAAAGTCTCCTTTGTGCAGTATATGATCCTGTCAACTCAGCAACTCACATCTGCTCCAGGGACACGGGTGAACCCCTTACTACAGGGGCAGGTACTTGAAGAAGCTTTTATACAGGTGTGTAAAAGTGGGGGCATCAAAAGACTTGCTGCTTGCAAGCACCCAACTGTATTTCAAAGAAATACAGGAAATACTTCTTCCTTGCAACAGTCTTACACTTCAAGTCATGTTATCTCAAATATGTATTATATCCTTTTTATATCTTCCTTGCAATTCAGCCACATGCATCAATCTGGCTAATAATTGCTTGTGGTGTGGTGCTACCTCAAACATCTTAGATGCCCTTTCTGATTTCATCACTGAGCACCCAAAATCAGAAATTTAAGCATTAGTTGTAATGTGCATCCATTACAAAACTTTGACCTGAGGCATAGAGCAGAGACAGCTGACAGCAACTGTAGCAGATCTATAGCTCCTCCACTCTGCCCCATAGACCTATAGTGCTGTCCCACAGCACCCCATAGATCCTTCACTCTGCCCCATAGACACAGTGAAACCCCACAGCACCCCATAGCTCCTCTGCCCGATAGATCCACAGCACTGTCCCCCAGAACCCCATAGTTCCTTCACTCTGCCTCATGGGCCGGCTGTGCTGCCCCACAGCACCCCATAGCTCCTGCACCCTGCCCTATAGACCCACAGCACTGCTGGACAGCACCTCACATGTCCTCCTGTCTGCCCTATAGATCCAGAGCACTGCTCCACAGCATCCAATAGCTCCTGCACTCTGCCCCATAGACCCACAATGCTGCCCCACAGCACCCTATAGCTCCTCCACTCTGCCCCATAGATACATAGCACCCCATAGCTTCTGCATTCGGCCCCATAGATCCACATTGCTGCCCCACAGAACCCCACACCTCTGACCACCCTTCCCTCCTGACCATGTCTCCACTGCCCAAAACAGGGTCACAAGGGTCTGTAGGGTGGGTGGGGAGAGCCATGGGAGCATTTGGGGTCAATGGGGCTGCTGGGTTAGGGTTAGGCTTTTAGGGTCATGGTTAGGGTTAGAGCCACTAGGGTTAGTCACGATAGGGTTAGGATTAGGGGTTACGGGTTAGGGTAGGGTTAGGTTTAGGGTCAGGTTCAGAGGACAGGGTCAGGGGTCAAGGGTTAGAGTCAGGGTTTAGGGTTAGGGTTTAGGGTTAGCATCAGGGTTCAGGGTTTAAGGTTAGGGTTAGGGGTAAGTGTTAGGCTTATGGTTAGGGTTAGGGTTTAAGGTTAGAGTTAGGGTTTAAGGCTAGGGGTTGGGGTTAGGGTTAGGGTTACGGTTAGGCGTTAGGGATTAGGGTTTAAGTTTAGGGTTATGGTTAGGGTTTAGGGTTAGGGTCATTAGCGTTAGGATTTAGGGTTAAGGTTAGGGTTAGAGTTAGGGTTAGGGGTTGGAGTTAGGATGGGTTAGGGTTAGGGTCATTAGGATTAGGGTTAGGGATTAGGGTTAAGATTTAGGGGTTAGGGGTTAGGGTTGGGGCTGGGGTTGGGTTTAAGTTTAGGGTTAGGGGTTAAGGTTAGGGTTAGTGTGTAGGGTTTAGGGGTTAGGGTTATGGTTACGGTTAGGTTTAGGGTTTAGGGGTTAGGGTTAGGATTAGGGTCATTAGGGTTAGGGTCGTTAGGGTTAGGGTTACAGTCAGGGTTAGGGTTTAGGGTTAGGGATTAGGGTTAGTGGGTGGGGTTAGGGTTAGGGGTTAGAGGTTGGGGTTAGGGTCATTAGGGTTAGGGTTAGAGTTAGGGGGTTTTTGTGGGCGCAAATCAGCACCAGATCTGGGACCCAGAAGTTCAGGTACTTTTAATAAAGTTAATTCAGTCCCAAAATCCCCTCAAAAAGCAACAAAATGCCCCTCCCTGCTTTAAATACAATAATTTACACAATTATTTAAACAATTATTTAAATTATTTAAACAATTAATAATTTAAACAATGAAGCAGCTTTAGGATCCTCAGAACCACCCAAAATGCTCAAAAAACCCCCAAACTCAACTAAAAGTAAAACCTCATAAAGTCCCATTTAAATATGTGGGATTTGAGTCTGTAATCCAGGAAATTTGTATTGCATGGGTTTATTAAAATTGTGTGGGATAAACCGGACTGAGTGAAAACAGACAAATCTGTTAATAGTAGTAGTATATTAACTAGAGTAATCCCTTCTCCCTGTGTTGCTGCCCCTCCTTGGCAGGAGCAGATGTCAGTGCCTGGGCTTTTCCTGCTGCTTTTTCTGGGAGCAGGAAGCAAGAAGCAACCATGCACCTATTCACAGGATGATTTTTCTTGCTTCTAGAACAGGGGTGTCCAACTCATTGTAGAAGTAGTTACATTTATACAGTCCTAAAATTACATTCGGCCCCTTGAAGGCAACTGCAAGGCTGATGTGGCCCCTGGTGAAAATGAGTTTGACACCCCTGTTCACAGAATCACAGAATGTCAGGGATTGGAAGGGACCTCAAAAGATCACCCAGTCCAATCCCCCCGCCAGAGCAGGAACACCCAGATGAGGTTACACAGGAAGGCGTCCAGGTGGGTTTTGAATGTCTCTAGAGAAGGAGACTCCACAACCTCCCTGGGCAGCCTGTTCCAGGCTCTGTCACCCTCACTGAGAAGAAGTTTCTTCTCAAATTTAAGTGGAACCTCTTGTGTTCCAGCTTGAACCCATTACCCCTTGTCTTACCATTGGTTGTCACCGAGAAGAGCCTGGCTCCATCCTCGTGACACTCACCCTTTACATATTTATAAACATTGATGAGGACACCCCTCAGTCTCCTCTTCTCCAAGCTAAAAAGCCCCAGCTCCCTCAGCCTTTCCTCATACGGGAGAGGCTCCACTCCCTTCATCATCTTCACTGCCCTGCGCTGGACTCTCTCCAGCAGTTCCCTGTCCTTCTGGAACTGAGGGGCCCAGAACTGGACACAATATTCCAGATGAGGTCTCACCAGGAGAACAAGGGAGGTTGGGTGGCCATAGAGTAACCAGCTTGTTTCCATGACATCCATTGCCTTTCTTTGTGGGTACAAACAAACAGCTGGACTCCACAGTTTTCTCAGAAGCTGTAGCACCTCACATGCCTGACTGGCCTAAGGAAGGGAATGTCTTCATGAATACTCTGGCTGGGCAGCAGCAGGAGGCCAAGCTGCCACTTGGGTACCAGCAGCAAGAGAAAATGGAAAGTGATACTGTCTCTGGAAACAAAACCATCAGGACTCCATGAAGATCACCTGTGAAGAGCACCATTGAATGCCAGCAGGTCCATGAGAAACACCACTTGTGACCATGTGTCAGATGGTTATTCCATATGTATAAAAAGATATGTGCATACATTATTTCAGCTATAAGCTTTGGGTTCCATATTTTCAAAATTCAGCAACTTTCACCAGCTATATATCAATCTGTTGTGTGAACACCTGCATATGCCCTTTTGTTTTTACATACTGCAAACTCCAAAGATCATTTGATACACACATTGTGGGAACAGCAGGATGCGCAGTTCCAGCTAAAGGGCCTTGGACAGATTATACAGAAGTATGTTTTTCATGCATGTAAGGAGTGATAACCCAGGCCAGCAAGAATGATATCTCGGGTTGAAAAACTGCCCCTATATGTGTGATATGTGAATGTTGGGCCTGGGTGTGTGAATGGGTGGGTCCGAACGCTGCCCACAAGGTATGCATGGGAACGTGACAGAAAACAGTCACAAGATGAGTGTGGTGTGTTTAGAATAACATTTTTTGAAAAAACTGTCTAACCTCTTGGTCCAGCCCTATAGCTGTAAACCTATAAACTGAGAACTGTTAGTAAAAGTGAGCTCAGCCTGGCTCAGCCCTGCCTGGCTCTGCTCTCGCTGCTAACAAGAACTCTGTGCCTGTGCGTCTCTGTATGAATCGCTCTTGTTGCTGCAACACATCTCATCAGGATAACTGGTCTGTGTTTATCTTTTTGTCTCTCTAAATTTCAACTGGCTGCATAAGAGTCTTCAAATGCTAGATCAAGCCCGAACTGCTCTTTTAACTTCTATTGCTTTTATTAGGTATTTCTACTACATGTTTGCTGGACAGAGCTATATAGTACCTTATCTTGTATGAACGGTTCTGCTCCTAATAACTGAGCCTGAAAATTGCCGAACTCAGTGCATGAATGAGCAATTATGACCTTTATTTCTCAGAATTAACATGCACATATGCATACATAAGGCCTGCAGGTTTAATTCTGTTTTTCAGCTTCATTTCAGGAAGAATATATTTCCAGGAGTGGCAACAAACAAACAAAATCCAGAACCTGTAACAAAAATTTTCGCCTGGTTTACACCACTGGCTTGAAGAAATTAAACTATGCAAGACCCAGCAAAACCTGTCCTCACAAGGCAAAGGAGAAGTTTAAAAAAATAACATATTTAACCTGTTGAAACCCACTCCAGACAATTTAGAGTTTAACTGTTACCGCACTGCCTACATTTGGATTTTAACATACATTAGGCAAAAATGTACTATTACCCCTTTTTCCTCATTAAATAATCGTTTCAGTTTTACCCTGTGGGGAAATGCATGACTGCCTTCCTAGAGCTGTGAACGCTGGAGACGTGATGGTCTCCAACTCCAAGCCGGCCTCCACTGGATGCTTGCCTATAGATCACCCACAGCTTGTGAAAGATTTCAAATGAGTGGTTTTCTAGTCATGTGTTTTTGTGTGAAAATTTGCAAGGCTCCTATATGGTGTCATTTTTAGAGTCAGCTTTGCTAGTACGCAGAGTGGCAGGCCAGAAGTAGAAGAGCCCTGCCTGGTTGCCATATATCGAATGAGTTGTCTGTCCTAGATCTGAATCGGAGTAAGTCTTGTTTCTGGCAAAGCATAAACCCATTTTCAGGCTGTATTTCTATACTCTTCACTTTTTTGTCAGCAGAATTTATGTTGATTCAGGTTTGCATAGCAACCTCTCCAAGTTTAATTCCTGCTGGCGAAATCCAGGCAAAAGTGGAAATGGCACATGTGAAAGAAGAAAGTCCTTTATGTTCCTGCCACAATGGTCTGTTACACAAACATTTAAGGTTAGGGCAAGAGGCATTAGGAAAAACAAAACAAAACAGACAACAAATGAAAACCAAAAGACCTGGGAGAATTTCTGTGCATTTCTACAGGTTATGACAGGAAATCCCTACAGATTTTTCTCCTCTTGAGATTCCTTTCACATTTCATCTCTCCCAATCAGAAGAATCAAATAGCAGAGAGCAATTTCTTTCTTCTGAAGCAGTTTGTAATAAGCCACATCTCTGCAACTCCAAACACAGGACTCATGCTGATGTCAATGGAAGTGCTAACTGTGAATTTGTGACAGTATATGTGACCCAATTTGATGCTCTTTTGGGACTGAAAAGTTTACAGGACACAACGTATAGATCAAACTATAGAGCAATTATACTAAAATGGTCATTTTGCCATCCAAGGTATCCCATAGAGATCTGCACTGTCATACCTGCCTGGTGAAACAAATACAGTTCTGATTGTCCCATCTGCAGAGACAATATGACCTAGAGGCTGCAAGATGGGTGACATTGCTGGGTTTTAGATCTACCCCCTGTTTTCTGTGATGAGACCAGAGCATTTAATAAAAGCACTGCATATGGTAGACTCAGAGTCTACCATTTACCAAACACTGTTAACAGCTATCACCAAGTTTTGTTGTTGTTGTGTGTTCTGTTTTTTTCTCTGCACTGAGTAGCAAATAATTTATAAACCTAGGGTGCTGATTTGACTCCACCTACAAGGACGAACATGCTCTGTCTGATCCTGGCACTACAGCCTTGTTTTAATTTGTTTTATTTTTCAGACTTTATTTTTTACTCCAACAGGGAAAATCAGGAGTGCAAGAGTAATGTGTAAAAAAATCTACCATTGCTTAAGCATGCAGGAGGAGCAAGAACTAGTTTTGTACAATTAAGATTAAAAGTTTTTCACAGTTATTTCATAACATATTTCTGTAGATACAAGGCTCCTTGAAGCTTTGCATTATATTTTGTATATAAGACAATTTATAATTTTTGATTTTGATCAAAGTTCTCTTGATTTACTGATAGCACTCATTACAATGCACCCAACGGTGTCACTGAAGCCAAATGTTACAGTCTGTGTGAATTTTGGCTGGAGTTTCACCTGAGTGGTATATGAGAGTTGCAGAATCTGTTATAGAAATAATTGCATATTTTCTATAATTTTTGCAACAAAGAACTATTTAGGATCAGACATACTAGAATAAATCCAAAGTAGATTTAATTTCTTAGGTTTACTCGGAAACCACCTTTATCTCATACAAAGTCTGTTATATGATACAGCAGCATTTTTAAATAGTGGTGGCACCAAAAATTATAAGCAACTTCACAGCTGTGTTTGCGATGAGCAGTTGCATTCTGTGAGCCAGACAAGACCATCAGATCTGGCAACCTGAACAGCCATAGAGCATCATCTTGTCACTATAAATTTTTGGTTTTGTAGAATTTAAGACAAGTTCTAATATTAATTGCAATAGCTCAATTTTTAGAAAAGACAGGTGCAAAATGATCCTCTATTTCTAGCTATTTGTATCATTTTGGTTACAAATCAAATGTGATTTACTCTCTTAATCCTTGATTAATAGCATTTTGTTAGAAAGTAACTATGCAGGATATTTATTTCAATGCAGAAATAAAAAGCTTGAGATGTATTTCATAGCTTGCACAAGAGGAATTTGAGGGGAAAAAAAGAAAGAAGAGGCCTGGTTCTCACTTATGTGCTGCAATTGTTACATCCATTCAAAGTAAGTTTAGGATAATGATGTTTGAGCTTAGAGGCCAGCTAGGGTTAAGAATAATTCTAGGGCATTTCTATTTCAAGTTGATCTTAAAGCAGTCCATTCAATTTGAAACAAGATGTTCTGATCTCAGGTAATCTAACCTTCAGATGTTGTTAACTTTAAAAGAAAAGAAAGTACGTACTATTTCTGAAGCTTTAAATGGCAAAGAAACCCCATGAAACACTAGAACTTTTGGAATAAGACCATTCCACAGAAACACATACACTATTTCTTACTGTTTTTTTCCTCTTTGTGCAGATGAAACTATTCACTGAATTTAACCCAAGTTTGAGCATCATTTAGCTTCCACAGAAACTGACTCCCTGAACAGAAGGTTTTTAATAAAACAGAATAAAATTCATCTGGCTCTAGTGTAAGTGGCTTGATGATGTTCTAACAAGTGCATTTATACTTCACAGGGCTAAAGTACTAGAGTGCACGCACTAGAATTTTTAAGGCTAATTTAGCATAATGAAGACTGTAAGAAAAAAGTACGGAGAAAAAAACCGGAGTGAGGTTTTACAGTAAACTATTACAGGTTTTAATAAAACTAGACTCATGTATGAGCTGAAACCCACACTCTGCTTCATAAAGACAAAACTGAAAGCAACATCCAAATAACAGAAATTATATCAATTACGACACCGAATTTCCCTGCAATGTTTCCCTAGAATGTCCAAGCTATTATGCAAAGTCATAATCCAAATAGTTTTACTTCTTGCTGTTCTATTAGGGCTAATACAAATAATTAAATTTACAATGTAGACATTGGTCTAGGAGTGGATGGCAGAAGGCAGACCTTCCATTACAGACCATTAAGAGTTCTGCATGAGCAACAAAAGTGTTTAGACGTCTCGGTTAAGAGGGGTATTTGTTTAGAAATGTTTCTCAGATGAACATATGCTGAGACCATAGACCTCGAGATGATGAGGTCTGTGGATGAACACTTTAAAATGATTTGATTTCTACTATTTAGTGGAACTTTGATGATGCAGAACACTCAACTTTAACAACACAACATAAAGCAGTGTTTTCTGTCTGGTGCTTAAGACTCAGTTATTAATTAAAGTGACTATACTGCTGCTTCTAGCTAGGATGATTTAGAAATAATTTCTGATTCATTGACCTCTGTGTCTTATCCTAGCTGTGGAATGTTAATGTTGCAGCATTACTTGTAAATGCTTGTCTCTTCCTTGTTGATGACCTGTCCTTCTCCAAAAATATGATTACTTTATTAAGTCTTCCATATCTTTGAAATATTTTGAATCCAATACTAGTGCAACGAAAGATTGTGCCAAGACAAACTGCCACTTTGAAAGGAACACAAGGCTTCAGAAGAACATTTCTCAGCACCTAAAAGGGACATGAGGCATTAAGACCAAACAGAAATGAAAGTCTTATGAAAGGGAAACACAAAAGGCTGGCAAAATGAAATATTCTCTTTGGTTTTCTTCCATTCAAATATTTTCATTATTGTGATAGGAACTTTACTGAAAATCTGCAATATTTTGTGATGAGCCCTATCAATGTCCCTACCCAATGCTGACTTGGTCCTTCATCCCAGGGAGGACCATGGCTTCTTTTAGATTATCAAACACCTGCAGTTCAGCTTCATGAAGGAAACAGTAAGCATTCAGCACTTGACAGCATTACATGATGACTTTGCTCAAGACTGACCTCAGAAATTTATCTTGTTTGAAAAACTTGAGGGGACAGGGGCAGGGCTCAGGACCTGTTTTGAACAGGCAGAACATCAAAGTTAGGAGCAGAAACATGTGAACAATAAGGCTTTCATCTTCAGACTCTAAGAACTGATGTGTTTCAATACACAGTTGTACAGATGATGCCTATCTGCCTTGTGGTCCCACTGTGCCCAGCATTTTTTTTTTTCCTGGAGGTTCTTCTTGTGTCAAAACCTCATTCATGTGATGTATTTGAACAAATCTGTATTAACTAACCACTTAGGAGAGGATATTTCCAGGCAAAGCTGAAAGGGCACACCATGTTCACGGGGCAGCATGGAAGGATGTAAGTGAAACTAAAGACAAGCTGCTCTGTGTGCACCAGAGCTATTAACACCTGATCTTCTGTTTTAGTCCCGCTTTCTCTCTCAAACTTGCTTCCTTCCCTTCAAGGTAACACTTATCCTAAGTCCTCTTTAATATTTTGATCAGGTAATAGGCAACATGCAGATAATCTGGAGCTACTGACAGTCTGACAGACAAGATTGCAGCTGGCAAATTAGCCCCAACAAATCACAAGCAACAGCTGAATTGTGCCGCTTTTCCTGACACTGGGAGCACAAATCTCTCAGCTTTCTACTCTGTCAAGGCATCAATTTTAAGATGTTTCCAAGAATTTAATTTTCTGTAATTTGAAGGAGATCAACAAATAGGTTTAAATCATTGTCAGTGGGGGACTGATAGATGGACAGTAGATTAAATCACGTATTGTGTAACTGACTCGCTACATCGCAATAAACCTTGTTCCTTGATAGAGAAGACAGAGCTGCAAATGAGCCCTTTGGCCAAAGCAAAGAGGAAAGGTGACAGTGCATCAAGACACTAGGAAAGGTGACAGTGCATCAAGACACTAATGCTCTGTAGGAGTGAGAGTGGTAGCTGATGTAGCTTATGATGGCCCATTGGACCCAAACAATGTGTCCAAGTTGTTTTGCAAGCATGACTGTCCTCTTTGGGGTGTTCTGACTGCATAATGTCAGAGGTACTGCATCCCTGCCCCATCTGTCAGAGTACTGTGATTCAGCTGCATCTTCTGCCAGGCACAATGGCACTGCAAGGTCTACTTTTTTTTTTTTTTTAAAATGAAGCATTGAAGTCAATATGCAATTCTATACCGCAGTGTAAATATGCATTTCTGATAACAATGTTAGTTAAATATCTGGATGAAAAAACAAAAACCTGAAAATTAGTATTTGCCCCACCTAAATATGGGAATCGCACAGTATAAAAAGGGAGCAAGAAATGGTCTTTGCCCTAAAATACTTGCTGGTGAGCCTCCTCTTTGTAGACAAAGGTACAAGCTGGTACAATTCACTGAGGCATGCAGCAGTTCAGTGGCAGACAACAGCCAGAGCATTGGAGAACCCTGCTCACTGCATGCTGCTACATCTAGAGTAGTCACCAGCAACCAATATTGAAAACATGAGTGTGCAGTAAAATGCTGTTTAACTAATCACTTAATCAGGACAAGCAACATCAACTAACACTGTAAACCACATCCAATTTTGTGGGTCATCAAACAGTATTTGTGTTCCATAAAATAATAAAAAGATTCAGCAAGTTGCCATCGTGCCTTAGGCATATCCTCTCCACACAGCGTTCACCATGTATCATGCATCACCATTCCCTAGCAACATGAAGCATTATTATTAGCAATCTAAGTCCCAAGGTTATTAGTGAGCTATGAGCCCACAATACTCAGAAAATAAAAACCTCTAATACTTTTATTGCTCTCATTCACCAGCTGGTGTTTTAAGCATAATATGTCGTCTCATTAAAAATCATTACACTAATTCTGTATACGAGTAGAATCCACAAAGCCTGTTGCATATTGCCCTTAAAAAAAAAAAAAAAAAAAAAAAAGGCCAGTTTCCTATAGCTTCTCAGAGTGCTTTCAGGTTAATGTTAAAGCCTTTTCTGGGGAAAGGGTAAAAAGGAAGAGCTGTACACACTGGGCTTTTCCCCCAAGGGAGAAACAAATCCTATGAAAATGAAGGTCTAAGCAATAGAAGTGGGCTGTGTGCTGAAACTGGCTTTGAGCAGTTGCCGGGGGAAGGCAGGCAGGTTGCTGTAAGTTTTAGCTTTAACCACCAGGCTCTGAGCACCCAGCACAGTGAAGTGGTTTTTCCCCTATTTCCCCTAGCACAGTAGTCCCTCCGCCTTATTCTCAGAAATGCTTTTTGTTGGGCTGGTATTTGCACATGGGACCCACATGTCCACTAGGAAGATTTTGGAAGTTCATGAATTGTATTAAAAACAGTAAAAATATTACTGTAAAGTACAATCCTCCAGTCCCTGGAAACACAGTTGAGGACTGCAACCATCTGCTCCACAAGGAAATTAGGGTAAGGGAAGACCTTCAGCATTGTTGTGCCCTACGTTTTCTTGAGTCACCTACAAGCCAGGTGCCTCCTCCTAGATGAAACTTCTACTTCATCTTGTTTTGTTCTTCACCCTCCATATTAGTCTGTTTCTGCTCTTATGCAAAGTACTTCTGAATCAATTTACAGGGGTTCAGGTTTGGGATGAACTATTTTTACTGAGAAATTGCCTTTCCTGCCCTTCAAAACTTGTTCTCAGAGGACTCTCTTGACTGGTATGGCTGCCACACACAGCACGGGATGAAGCAAGGAGGCCTCTTTCCTTCGAGTCACAGATTCAGACATAGAGGATATCCGAAATTTCTCCTTTCAAGATGCTGAGTGACACAGCTCTACTTGTGCAGCATTACTTTCAACCTTGGTGCCCACCAGATGTCCTTTCCCCCACCATAGGGTTGCTAGCTTGCACCTCAACAGAGACCACTGAATCACTTTTTAAACAAAAAGTAATGAAAGAAGCAGGACAAGGGCCATTTCCTGACAGCGAGGATGCTGATGTTCAGAAGCCATGCAATTAGCACTTCTCTTTAACACGCAAAACATCTGCTACTAAACTGAGCCCGGACTGTTTTCAATGCTCACCCTGAAGCGGAAGGCGAGCCTGCAATCTGACCTTCTTCTAATTCCAGTTATAGACAATATACACAACTCCCAGTTCATTCCATCTAATGGCAGGATTGTGAATCCTACTGAATATTTCTCTTTTTCAGTGAATGTGGAGGGAATGGGAATTGAGACTGCAAAGGCCTTGTGTCACTCCCCCTCCTGTCAATCAGCCTTCAAAAGAGAGCACTGTGGCTTCCTCCCGGAACTCTGAACAGGACCATGAGGCAAATAAGGGCACCTCCTGGTCTCAGATCGGGTAGGCAGAGGAGGTAACCTCAACTCACCCCATGTGGGAACTGTTTTGCCTTGAGAGATCATGGAGTGCATGATGAGTCTCAGTCCCGCCATCCCACCCCCTGGGCATGGCTCTGTCCCAGTGACAAGGCGGGACAGTAGCTGGCAGACTGGTTTATAGCCAGGCTCGTAAATTCATACAAACTCCCACTTGTTGGCATGGGTCAAGTAGCTGAAATACTGCACCACAGTGCTGCCAGATCCCTCCCTGCCAATAGAATTTCACCAAATGGTACCGATGGTATTTGCTTGCATACAGAGATGTTCAGAATCTTATCAGTCCAAACCACAGCATTTCTCAATGCCAAGCCTTCCTCTCCACTCCTGACATTTAACACTTGCATTTTATCTTCTTGAGGCAGTGAAAGTATTCACTGAGTAGAGATATCTTTGGTTTTGCAGTTTTCTTTCAGAGGCTCGAATTCACTGTCAATCCCTCAACATAATCTACAGGATTATAAATTCCCCTGCAAATGGAGGGTGGCTGTCCACTGGGACCAGGGGATTTCCTAAGGCCAGGACAAGGAGGTGGTCTCAGTGCAATTCAAGCTAATCCTGTGTTTGCAAGACGTGAAGAAGAAGGTTCTGGCTCACCCTCAATGCCTGTCTCATCCTCATGTCCTTTCCTTTCTGCCATTGAGCCTTAATCAGAAATCTTCTAGGGTTATTTCTAAATTAGCTCGCCAGTCATCCTCCTATTCAGCATTCAGGAGCAACTTTCCAATTAGCAGCTACTCTTTCACTGTAGTCTACACTCTAAGACTCATTATTCTAAATTTATCTACAAATTAAACAGACCTCTTCCCATCTGTAATCAGGCCAGGTACTAGCGTGTTCTAAATCCTTCCTCATCTGACTACGTTACTGCTCATTAATTTTCTTCCTTAGTGTTGTTATTCCAGCTTCACAGCACTGGGTTGTTGCTGACTATTGACACAAACAACTTCAGCTAAACAACTCAACTCCTGTATTTCTAGTCTTCGATATCAGTAAAATAGGCACTTTTATGTTCACATCTGTTTGTAAAGCTGAGTCCTGTTCATAAAACTATTGGGTACCACTATGTAAGAACATCTGCAGAGAGGATTGTACAAACATTTTCAGTCTAATTTCAGTTTTTAATTACTTACTCATCCTTATTTTTTGAGCTGGAACGTGACAAATTTCTATCTGAGGCTGCATTTAAGAAACATGAGCACTAGATGGTTAAGACAAAAACTAAAGACAAAGGAAGAAAATATACCTTCTCCTAACAAGAGAATATTGAAATGACCAAAGAAACCCCACCAAAACAAAAAAAACCTGAACAAAGTCCAAAGATATTACAATATGAAATACGATATGTACTTTGGAATCTGAATAGAGTCAGAGAAAGACACCCAGCACAGCAAACCTCTTAGCTATGCGAACAAAATGAGTTCTAATTTATGAAATTTAAAGAAACTCTACCCCAAAACATAAGAAACACATTCATATCCGAGATCAACAGAATCCAGACCTGCGGTCAGCCTGGCTTCCTTCTTAGTCTACTTTTCTTTCTGCTTGGGCACACACCTTGCACACCCCCTTGGTGAGCAGCTGGGACTCCCCTCCTGGCGCCTCCACTTGTGTTTCTGTGCCAGAGCCCTGTGCGAGCAGAGGTGCATGGGCACAGCCACACCTCTCATGCCCAGCAACTACATTGTTTTCGGACACATCTTCGCCTTGTGGCTTCTCCATATTACCCTTGTTACATAAACAGCAAGAGCGTACAAAAATCCAAATGCATTGATGAAATGCAGCACGAGCTGCACAGATACCCCAGTGATTCTTCCAGTTAATAGGTGATTGTGGCTTCACCTTGCCTCACCAAGCATTTTTCTCACCGTCCTACCCAGTTTAAGATCCAAATTTTGTATCCAGATCTAGTGTTCAGCAAAGCCCTATCATCTGCAGTTTTCTTAGGACGTTACTCAATAAAACAGAGAATGGGTCCCCGCTGTGTTCTTTGCCCAACTACGCCCTGGACCAGGGCATCCAGCCACCTGCAAGAGGAAATCAACTGAGCCCTTTCAGGCTGCAATAATTTAATTTCCCCTTACCAGAAGACGATGAGAGCAAGCAGGAAAACACTCTTTGTCCATGTACCATTCTCAAAGGCACCAAAACCCCTTTATGAAGGTATAATTTTTCTTTCTGAAAGCTAAATAACACTGAGAACAGGCACTGTAACACTTTGAGGTTTCTTCAGGCTGACAGTTTTAAATACTCTTTCCTTCCATCTTCATAGACTTCAAATTGAACACTTGTTTGCGCTTCCAGTGAAATACCATTATTTTAACTGCCTTAAAATGCTTCTTCCAGTTTTCATACTAAAATTTTCCAGTCCTTATACTCTGAACTATGTAACCCCTTATAGTTTTTATCTTTGCATTAACCACTTCAGGAGCAATCTCTGGATGTCCTAATCCTTCCCTTTCCAACACCATAATCTCCTGATCTTTAATTAAAAAAAAAAAAACCACAACATAGATTTGCAAAGCTGTTCTGTGCCTCCTGTTCCATGTTAGCTGTTGCTAACTCACTTTGCAAAATTATTAAGCAGCTCAGCTTTTCTGCTCTGATGTTTTCTTTGAGTTGTGCTCCCTTTCTTAACCTTCTTCTATTGGTTCATCATGTATCATTTGTGTCTTCAAATCTTAGATTAGTTTTGCGGTTCATTATTACTCCTTAGCATTGCTTGAAACACCTTCCCTCAGTGTCGTATTTACAACTCGCATATGATGCTTTATTGAACTAGACCGATGTAACGTAAACGCAGGAGATACTTTTTTCCAACACTTTCTAAGATTTTGTTTTGTTTTGTAAAAGAGAGCAGATTAGAGGGAGTCCAATTATACCAGACGGGACACTTAGATGAAGCAACCTTACTGAACATTGAAGTGAGCCCTGCTTGGAGAATGAAGCTAGATCACATGATCTCCAGAGGTCCCGTCCAACCTACAGTTTTCTATGACTCTAATTCCAGTCTTCACCTTACTCAGTTCTGTCCAGCTTACTTTTTCCTTAGATCTTTCTCCTGCCTTGCCACCCAGTCTTTGTTTTTTTTCACTACAGACAATATCACAGAATCACAGAGTGGCTGGGGTTGGAAGGGACTTCTGGAAATCATCTAGTCTAACCCACCTGCTAAAGCAGGTTCACCCAGAGTAGATCACACAGGAATGTGTCCGGGAGGGTCTTGAATGTCTCCAGAGAAGGAGACTCCACAACCTCTCTGGGCAGCCTGTTCCAGGGCTCTGGCACCCTCAAAGTAAAGAAGTTTCTCCTCATATTCAGATGGAACCTCCTGTGCTTCAGTCTGTACCCATTGCCCCTCATCGTATCATTGGGCACCACTGAAAGGAGTCTGGTCCCATCCTCTTGACATCCACCCTTGAGATATTTATAAATATTGATCAAGTCCTTATAAAGATATATATAAATAAACATATCAAGTCCTTCTCAATAAGAGCGCGTGCTCACATATTGATGAAGGGCTACACTCACAGCAGTTCAGGATCAAACCTTTCCTGCCTACAAACTCACCTTATCCTCTCATGTTCCAAAGAAATGCTTCAAGTATCTGCCAGAGGGTACTCAGTGGCTTGCTTCTGATTTCTTGATGCACTTGCACAGACTACACAGCAGTAGCCGTGACTGAGGTCTAACTTGTCCTAGGTGAGTGCTCTCACTACCAAATGGCACATCATGTTCTCACTCTCTGGTTTGGTCTTCAACCTCTCCTAGGTAAATACTCAACTACTTCACTGTGCTATGTAATAGGTTGGAGGGAAAGAGATTGTGTTGTCCCCTTTCCTTTGTTTTTAGTGATGAGTTATCAAAATTATTTGATTTGAATGGTGCACATTCACACACACACTACAGTCTCCCTTTAAAGTGAAAAAAAAAAGTCAAGAACAACAACTCCCTCCCTTCCTTGTCTTTCTCTTAGTCATTCTTATGAAGCCAAAACTTGTTTTCACAGCTGCAGAGTACACACTGGTCATTTCACTTGTGTGGCTCCAAGCCAATGAAACACCAAGACAACACTGGTAATTACTTTTAAACTTCATTAATGGCACGAAGAAGAATACTTGGATTATTTGTCACTTAGAAACTCACCATAAATAATAACTTACTTCTGTACCCAAATGGAAAAAGCTATGACTAATGCAAAGAGGCCACCATTTCTACATCTATGAGAAAATGCCACATAGGAATAGCAATTGCTTGTACCTAAATGCTTCTGCCTCAGGGCCACTTCTAAGGAGAGACAGAAGGTCACAGACTTATGTGTTTCTGTCTTGCTTATCAAGCCAAGTACAAACAACAGTACATGCAGGGCAATAAAGGAGATTCTGCAAGCTTGTGGCTTCTGCTGCATCATATATTTCCAAAAGGAGCTCATGAGAAAGCAAGAGCCACCTCCCTCCAGATCTCTGCAGATCCCACACAACATTTATTCCATGTTCTTCAGAAAAAGGGCTGTCTCACCCAACATGCAGGTATAAGTGTGCAGGACACTAGTCTCTGTTACAGCCTTAGGACATCACTGCCAGAGAAATAGCTGACACCTGAGGTCACAGCATGAAATGCAGCTACAGCCTGAAAGATTCAAAGAAATATCTGAAATAAGTATTAAACACTTTCTTTTTTTAGTAGATTAATTTCTTCAGTACAAACAACCAGATGATGACTTCGAAGGAGTGTGTGAGAACATAAGTGGGAAGTTAATGAGTGAGCAGGGTGGTATTACCATGCCCCAAAGTGAATGTTATCTCTGCACTATGAAAGAAGCTAAAAATGATACCTGCCAACTATGGAACTTTTGCTGTTTGAAGGAATAAGAGATTAAATAGCTTCATGAAATGCCAGAAGGGATGAGTAATTATTCAGTGAGACACCTAGACCAAATTACTTACAGCTTGGAAAGAGAAGTCTTGATAAGTCTTTCTGTAAGTTGTCAGTACTGAAGGAAGTCTTCATGTTCTAGCCAACCAACATAATAATAATATAAATAAACATGAAAACCCACTACCACAACAAAACAACAAAGAACAAGCAAGCAGACAAACAAACCCTCCAAAAACCTCACATTGCAGGAACTGTTACTTCATGAAGAGGATCCGAGAACTCTTTAGCAGTGTCTACTCTTTCTCCTCTAAGCCAGGAAATCCAGCTCACAGAGGTATTATACCTCAAAATATTTTGTGAGTAGAGTACCAAGTTTTATTCTTGCCTTTAAAATAGTGCAACAAAATAATCAACAACTATGCAGAGTCCGTTACAGGTAATTTGAATCCAGAAACTATGAAGGGGAGAACCCCATGTGAAGTCAAGGAAATATGACGATATGAGTCCCTCAAGATTTTAGACAAAAAGTATTTTCATTCCTCCCTCCCCACTTGCTTTCCAGGAGGTATAAAGAGATGTTAAAGAAACTAAATTCTCTTCTGCTGGAGAGAAATCTGCTGTACCACAGCAGTCTCCCTGGCCACGGTTGCAAAGTTTACTTGGAAACAATTAAACTAACCTTAATTGCAGTGACTGACAATTGCAGTAACAGAAGGCCTCCATCACCATGTGTTTTACTAAAGAAAATAACATACACTTCAACAGCACAAGATTACCAGACTCCTACCCTATCAAAATTAAGCATCCAGAGTTTTCACAAGATTTTTGGACTTACACAGGCAATATCAAAATACACTACGATACTTTCTTTCAGAATGAGCTCAACAGCCTTTTTCTTCTAGCGAAAATAAATGCTAAATTCAAGAAGCACCCCAATTAGCTGTCATTTTAATTAACTCGTGCACTCCGAACAACTGTCAGCAATTAACATTTTTTCCAGGAGCACTATATTGCACAGTATGAATATCTTAAAGCTAATACAAGTTTAATACCTTTATTCATAGAGATACGAAAATTCACTTTGGCTCATCCAAAAATCCCTCCCTATGCTCAGTGTCCAGACAAAATTCAGTTTTCAGTTCTCCAAGTCTAGTTTCAAGTGACTAACATACAGCATATTTTCAACTGTGATGCTTTCAAAATTGTTTAGATCTGATCCTACAGACATATCCTGCCCTACCTTGACAGAGTTACATTTAGTTTTAAACTCTCCTTTCTGGGTGAGCACTGGCAGACCCAGGTCCTGGGATCTCATACTACACTCATGTCCACCTGAGGGCCTCCTCTTGTGCTTCCAGCCTCTGAGGTGTAGCTGGTTACCACCATTCCCTCATGGAAACTACCAAACTCCACTCAGAAGGTCTTCACTTACCTCTGAGAACAGCTGAGCTCCTCCAGCACTGCTGTTCCTGAGCTGAGGAAGGACTCATAGCAGGGAATCAAACCAGGGAAAATTTCCTGCAGGAGCAAGGAGAGGAGCAACAGCAGCAAGAACAACCCCCAAGCAACTAGTGAGAGCAAGACCCAGATGATACTCTCCACCCTCTGCTGACTGGGCATTTATTACCTTGCTAACTGGCTCCTTCTGGTGCAATTCATTCATCTCAGTATTGCTCTACTTGCCCTTCTACTCTTTTTCCTCTCTGGTAGAAAATCCTTAAAGTCTTACACTAAAAATTAGGAAAAAACCCTCTGAAAGCACAGTGAAATCCTCCTATTTCAAGGGAAGTGAAAAGAGAAGCAGTCATCAGAAGAACAAGCTTACCACTGCTGCAGTCCCACTGGTTGCTTTCCGTACACCTTATGTATCATTTTCTATTCTTCCCATTTCAAGCCTTCACTCTTTTGAAGAATGAGAATTTCTAGATGCTTCGTTTTATCAAAATCTTTAGCATACATGAGCTTTGTTTCTGTCTGGTCCCTAATTCCATCATTGTAAGAATAAAAGGCGAACATTCAGAAATATTGCGAAAATAACCATTAGACAGAAACCTGAACATTAGGAAACAAAAGAACTTGCCTAGAGGTGTAAGCTGGTTTAGAGACTGATTTTTTTTACCCAGCAGACATCCTGTGAAAATCTAGACTTCACAGTTCAGTTTTGGGTATGAGAATTGCCAATGTTGTTGAGAGCAATCTGGAAGATGACTTGGGATGCAACACACCTGTGTTTGCAAGGACAAGTTAAGTAAGCCTAGTTTTCCTTTTGAGGGCTGAGACAATCATTTGTGCTTAGTAATCTTCCCTTATAAAAGAAAACTGTTAAAATGTTTCGTTATGAAAAAGTAAAGCACACATGTTAAAGGGCATGCTGTTGTGTCTGATTATTGGATCAAGAGATTTAATAGATCTTTACATTTTTTCAAGTGAGAAAACAAACAAAACCTAAAGAAAAATCACCATCTTAATTTCATGTGAAGTTAGAAACAAATGAGCAGCCAGGCCTGCAACTGACTCACACTCATCCCATAGCTTGAGTTTTAGGTTTATTTCAAATAGATTTTTTTTTCCTTTCTCTCAGAAGAAGATTTTCTTTTCTGCTTAGGGATCTGTAGAGAAAATCAGCTATTATATTTGATAATTTTCCATCTTTTATTCTAGTTAAAGAACTAACTATTAGTCCAAATGAAGACTTCTGCAGAAAATGTTTGACCTCCTTAGGTACCCTTATAATTGCATTAGCGAGATAGAGTGATCATGGTTTAAAAAAAAAAAAAAAAAAACAAAACAAGTGCAAACTCCTCTCCAAGCATTTATCTTTTTATAACATTAAAAATCCCCATATTCAGAGTCCATTTTTTTCTTCAAGGATTTTCTTATTCTAGTATCTTTTATATTCGTTTGCCATTTTAAAATCGTATTTATGGAAATGCACCACATTTTTAAGTTCTTATTCAAAGACGGTTTGCAAAGAAGTTGTCATCATGGTTTTACACCCAGTTTCAGCTGCTCTTTCTGCCTTTCTGTGCCTATACAGGTAGGTAATTTTGCCTTTATCCAATTCTGCCTAGTGACAACAATTAGTTTGTCAATTAGCTGTAGGCATGCTCACACCTTTGTCAGCTACATTGACATCGAAAAGGGGATAATATTAGGTTAAAGGTTTGTTCACCAGTCACACTAATATTTTCATTACATTAAAGAAAAAGTATTTTCTTTTTTTATAGGGATCATTAGGGCAGTTTCATGAAGAAATGGAAGATCTTCAGAGCTGTCATACTGTGGTGTGAGAAATATCTTCAGGCACAGGCTTACAGCTTTGAGGAATATTATAGACAGTTTAATTGCTGGTCATAGTATCTGAATTTGTTTGATACTCTCCAATAACCACTTCCAGCTGGGAAGTCTAACAGGGATTTGCCTGAGTGCTAACCATTCAGCATGTATCTAACATGAACCTCTGAAAAACACACTGAACAGTTCCAGACAGCTCAGGCTGTGTCCTCTTTGAGGTGCTGTACTCTACACCTTCCTTTTCTCAGCCAAACATGTTAACAAGAATTAATGATCAATAATAACATCACACAACATTTCAAATACAAGTAATGACTGACAGACTCAGCGGGCAAAATCCATTTCTTTGTTATCCTGCGCTGCTGTGTGGCCACATTGCTCTCCTGAAGTGTTGGTGCTGTGTAGGCAGGTGCTAACAAACATGAATCTCTTGCAATTTCCTTTGACTAAACTGAAAATGATTAAATGTGTACAATGAAAATGAAAAATGGAAGTACTATAGGAACAGCTATATTTGAAGACTGACTGAAGACAGTGAGCTGGCTCTAGTTTGTGTTTCTAGAAAGTTTCAGCCCTGGTGAGGTTTTTCAATGGTACAAGCCCTTTATGTTAAGGCATCTTAATCAGGTTTATTTCTGGTATCAAGTACAATTCAGAAATCAATCAGACCCAAGCAGTCTGATAAACATTTGAGTTATTCAGTCCTATGTGATTAGTTTTGTGTAAAAAACCCAACTCTTTATAACACATCTGGAGGCACAGACTCCATCAAAAATCTCTTGCAAGTGCAAGCAGAGGCTGGGTATGGGCATGTACTCCAAAGCCACACTTGAATTACTAGAGCTACACTGAGGCTGTGCTTTTGTTCCCAGAGTCTCTAGAGAAATATCTGGCTGTTATTAGTACTGCTCTAAGCCACTTTGAGATTGTTTTGTTGAAAAGACAAAAGTTCAAATCCCCCTTGGGGAGACTGTGGCCAGCATCATCTTCGTTGTCATGTTTTTCAGCACTCCATGAGGTAGAAAATAATCCGTTTTTTGAAATTCTTTTTAGGGTACATTTTTTTCCTGATGATTTTCTGAAAGGTAAAATGTCATTGTCTCCTTGAAGAGATATCATCAATGTTCTCTTTGCAATACTAATCTGGTCCTTTTTGGTAATTTTGTTTCCTTTTCTTACAAACTAAATTGATTTGCAGAGACAGAGCTCTTCAAAGATATTCCCATAAGATCTCCGGTTAGATTAAACCAGTACTTCAAACGATAATGAATCTGTTTCTGAAAAACAAATGTTTGTCTCTTGCAAATTGTGCCTGGAGTTCCCCTGAGCTTTACAATTCAGTGAGCATTAATGTTACATAGCTCAAATGATGGGACTTCTCTGAGAAGACAGGATGCAGCTGCTTATGCTTAATTAAAACTTATAAGATTCTATGTGCTGCTTTGATCTCTTGCTTTTTTTGTTTCTCCACCTTTTGAGCAAAGCATCTATCAAAGTCTAAATGTATGCTGTGTGCTTGTCTCAGTGAAAGTCATGCAGAGGACCCATCTTGGAAGCTTTCAGAAGAAAAGGGCAATTCCTGCCAAGGCGAAAACATTGACATGTTTAATTGTGTTTGCATTACATTTTTAGATCCATGTTAATAATATACATGGCTTATATATTCAGATGACTGCAAGCAGATGACAGTGACAAGTGACATAGTTTGCACACACCAACAAATATATGTGTCAAAAGACATAGGACAGGTGTATATACCTCATTCCAGTGAACATCATTTACGCAAGAGGCCTATACCACATAATATACAGTATGCATCACCCCCAGAAGATGCTGTTGGAATAGATGAGAGTCCATACTGCTGCACGAGCTACAGCAACAAGAATCTCATTGTTTTTATATCTTCCCAGGGAGCAGCACAGCTCCTAACAGGAGGAGGACATTGCTTAGAATCATTTGAGGAAAAGCAGCTATGCCGTACCAAGTCATATCAAAACAAAAGCAGAGAAACCTGCAGTTCTTCCTCTCCTTTCTGTATTTTGCAAAAGGCATAGCTAGGCTGTGCACTGGAGTGTGGGGCAAAGCATTCGAGCCAGCAAGGGCTAGGGAGAGGGTGAGGTGTACAAACTCAGGCACAGGCAGACATAGCAATGCCACTTTAAACCCTGAACCGTCTCTCTATCCAATGGTGCATTGTATTGCACAGATGTCTGGAAATCTCTAGTCTCCATTATGCACCCTGAATAAGGCCTTACTTTAGCCCCTGCAAGTACTGAGGCTGAATGATGTCTCCTCAGTCTCTGTCTAGCACATACTACTCAGTAAATTTAAATTTGCCTGAGGGTGTCTCTAACCAGCTACCAGGATTAATTTTTCTCATCTCCTCAGTCGGGTCCTGGGATCCTCTCTAGTAAAAGCGAAACCAATATCACACTACTTCACTCTTTCAACTCGGTGGTTAGATTGTCATGTTGCTGTTTCAGAATAAATACAGTCAAAAAACAGCCGTGTTTTGAATTTTACTTTATGTAGAATAAAGTGCTCAGTGGGTTGCCTTGATCAAGCCACCTGGGATGAAGAAAAAGAAAGAATTTGTTGTAATTTTAGCAGGATTTGTCTAACAATTTTTTTTAAAGATTAAATATTAATTTACCATAATCTTCAGCTACTGTTGTTGCCATAAAATATTTAATGAAATAAACTTTTTATCTTTAAGAGTTTTTACAATGAGCAACTATAAGACAGAATAAAATGTCACTTTCTGTTCATTTGGATCATTAGTGATTTCCTAAGCCATTGCAAACCTAACACAGCCACAGAAAAATTATCTGAAGAAGTGGGAAAATCACCTCTGAAAGAATAACTGTAAATGTATGACCATTTCAGGGATATTGCTTTATTGACAGAAACATTTTAACAAAAATTAGTCTGTGTGATTCATAGCCCTTTGAAGCCAATGGAAAGATGAGTACTTACTCTAAAATTTTGATTGTTCTCTATTTTATACAAAATATCTTCAGGATTACATTGAAATGACTTGAAATCTCTCTGTGTAAGAACAGTTGCCTCACTCGTGACCTTGATCACAAGTTTGCAGGAGAGACACCTCAAGCAGCATGAGACAAAATCAGCCTGGCCGCCCCTTCTCCCCGGTGGTCCCTGCTCTGTACAGACTCCACAGCTGCCAGCAGCCCTTGCCCCCCTGCCATCCTCCTCCTCCCCTGGCACAGCCATTGCGCAGCCGCAGCACTGTCAGCAGAGGCTGTGAAGAGTCATAAAATCACAGAATGTCCTGAGTTGGAAGGGACCCACAAGGATCATCGAGTCCGACTCCTGTCCCTGCATGTGACAACCTCTCAGTTCACACCATGTGTCTGAGGGCTTGTCCAGTCTCTTCTTGAACACTGTCAGGCTTGGGGCCGTGACACCTCCCTGGGGACCCTGGTCCAGTGTCCAGCACCCTCTGGGGGAAGAACCTTTTCCTCATGTCCAACCTAAACCTTCCCTGGCACATCTTCCTGCCATTCCCTTGAGTTCTGTCATTGGTCACTAAAAAGAAGAGTTTGGCACCTATCCTTCCTCCTCCCCTTGCGAGGAAGCTGTAGTCACCATGAGTTCTCCCCTTAGTCTCTTCTTCTAGAGGCTGAACAAACCAAGTGACTTTAGCCATTGCTCATATGGCTTCCCTTCGAAGCCCTTCACCAACTTTGTAGCCCTCTTCTGGACACTCTCCAGTAGCTTAAAATTTTTTTAATCCTGTGTCCCCAGAGCTGCACCCAGTGCTCCAGGTGAGGCCGCACCAGTGGACAGCAGAGCGGGACAATCCCCCCCCTGCCCGGCTGGCCATGCTGCGCTGGGTGCACCCAGGACACACATCCCTCTTGGCTGCCAGGGACACTGTTGGCTCATGTTCAACTTGCCGTTGACCAGAACCTCCAGATCCCTCTCTGCAGAGCTGCTTTCCAGCATCTCATCCCCCAGTCTGTATGTACAGCCAGGATTGCCGTGTCCAGGTGCAAAATCCAGCACTTGCTTGCATTGAACTTCATGCAATTGGTGATTGCCCAGTTCTCCAATTTGTCCCTCCTGTCCTGCCCTTATTTTGGTTTTGTCATCTCCTCTGACAATTCTCCCCTCACCTGCCCACAGCCCAGGACCCCATGTCAGCCCCTGCCCCAGCGATGCTGCAGCAGGGCTGGTCTCCAGCTCCTCACAGCCCTGCCCTGCTCAGCCATGGGCCATCACAAGCTGGGCCCAGCCATGGGCCCATGACCCAGCTCAGCCTCGGCCTGTGCCCATCCCCAGGGAGGTGCCCAATGCCCAGGGCTGCCCCAGTGCCCTCGGCTGCCCTGCTACTGGCTGGGATAGTGGAACACAGGAGAGGCTCTGGCTGCCGGGCCCTGTCCTGCCACCCTGGGGACCCATCAGTGCTACTGGCCTCAGGGAGCTGTCAGTCCCCGCTGCATCCTGACAAGGAGATTTTTGGGTGTGAACCCTGATGAACAAGGGTGCTTCCCTAGAGATTTGTCTTCAGTGTCTGAGTCTCTCTCTGCAAGTGGTAGGAAGCATGTGAAAGCTTTTCCTAGGCAGAGGCTGCTGGCCAGCTTCAGTCAGAGCTGGTCTGGGTGCAGGGGAGCTTCAGGGTCAAACCTGGAGCTGTGGACCCCGTTAAGACTTGTAACGTTATGCAGAAAGAAATGCACAGCCCTGCTAGTGAACAAAATTTTTAGCCCATCACCACAACCCTTCAGAAAAGTGGGGTACGAGAAAATTCACGGAGAGAAGTACCGAGAAAAAAAGTTTAGTGTGGAAACACCATGGAATGGAGTCTGCGGGAATTTGCTCTGGCATTCTCTGCAGCCAGGATTTCATCTTCACTGTTCTTCTTGGAAAACAAAACACATATTGTAACTACAACTAATAATTTCATACCAATAATCCTTACAATGCAACCTCGCTGTGCCCCATGTGTTTCTGTCCCATGGCGCTAGCCTGTACTACAGTGGAGCTGTGGTTGGTCCATACCATCAGCCATGGGCTTTCATAAGTAGCTTTATGCAATCTTTGTACCTTAGTGAAACCTGTTATATGAGGGTCTATCTTTCAAGATTTATATGGCTTAATTTTGAATATTTTCCACTTAATTTAAATACCAAACAATTACTTCTCTCTCTGTCAGATCAAAAATATTTAGGATCACAACCTAAGAAGAGAATGGAAGAGTAACAGAAAAAGCTTAAGCATACGTATTGTGGTATTAGTGATACGTACTGCTTAAAGCTCTTACAGTAAAAGACAAAAGTCACTCGTCATCTACAGTCATACCATCGAAGGTAGCATCCAGGTACTGGATGAGTACCCCTTGTATTTCTTTACCAGTGGACAACAATACGTTAGGCGCTAGAGTCTCGGGATTTTTAAAGACAGTCCTTTTGTTCTACTGAAAGCTAAATATGATGTATACAAACATAATTTGTGCTTCTTCCCATCCACAAAAAAAGGCAATGGCATTCTCTAGGGAGCTGCATGGCCACACCACCTTTGCTAGCACCTGGACAGCCAGGCTGACTACTGCTGCTGTGCAAGAAGAGATTTGGTCATGAGAGGTGGTGGCTCTTGCTAGAGTAGCAAGTGGTATGAACACAAATGGCTTTCCAGGATACAGCTGTCCCTGACCCACTCTCAGCCATCTCTTCCCTGGAACAGCAAAATTCAGCTTTACCTGTAGTGCTGGCAAACCTTGAGATACCAGTTATGAAATCAGGACAGAAATGAATTGTACGATTTGCTCCATCTAAGCAGCTACAAGCTTCTGAAAGTTGGAAGGTCATTAGCTGTCTTAGCAATAAATAATGCAGTAGACAGAATTTTTATGAGGATATAATTTACCTAAGAGCTTCTGCCAGGCTCATTACTGCTTTCTTCCAGAATTAAAGACGCATCTTCATGGACAGATGCAGACAAACCCCAAATCTTGAGATCCTGTTTTGAGCTGGCATAATTGTAGTTGGTATTTTCAGTCTGAAAATGGTACAGATGTATTACAACCATGTGCTTGTGACTGACAGGTTGCAACAAGAGCAGAAGAACTTGTCTACTCATCTCTTCATTTGGATTTACCTTACCCTGCTGTGGAATCTGACTCTACTTTTCTGGATCATTTGCTCTACAACATTAGATTTGATTTAACCTTCATTTCAGATACTCCTCAGAAATCTTTGGGAAATGTAAATTTACCAAACCTTTCTGTAAGAAAGACATTGTCTTGTAAATGATTACATTCCCCATTCCTCTCTGCTTTCAAATCCTGCTCAGACTTAACATGGACAATCCCTTCTACTGTGTAACCTGTGCCGTAGTGCAAGAGCTGCTTGTTTTATATTGAACCATTTTTAACTACAAATTGAAAATATTATGTTAAAGGGCATGTCCTCACTCTGCCACACTTTAGCTCCTTGTTTTAAATTGTCTTCTTCCCTGATACATGAATTCTCAGATTTCTAACATTGCATTTTTAAATGAAAGCTTCTGGTTTTAAATTTTTTTTTATGTTTTGGCACAAACTTCATGAGGGGGAAGGTGACTGCAGAGAAGACAGCTGAACTGATTTATTATGAAAGATATTACCAAGTATGTAAAACGATTAATCATTTTGCAGGTTAAGCCTGTGGTTAGCATGTTAATTTGACAAGCAAGGTAACAGCATTTTAGTAACTGAAATAATTAATGTGTTCCTCTGACACAGAAAACTAGACATCCACTTGAAAGGTGTGTGTATCACAATATCATATCTGTATTTTTGATAGGTGGAAGTTTACAGAATTCAAGCATCATCTAACATTCCCTTGCAGTCTGAGCTGCTATGTTACTTTTCCAAGTTACAGATTAAAAAAAAAGTCCTCGGACATCCTGATTTTCTTGATACATGGCTTAAGAATAATAAAAAAAAATTGAGGAGTTGTGTTATTCAAGAAAATCTGTCTTCTCTGCTGAGTGAAGCAGACATGCCATCTAGCAAACCACTTTAAAGTATTGGTTAGGGACTTCTTGTGCTAAATGAAAGCTGTTCAACTTTCACTTTCTGCCAAAACTACTTCATTTTGATATTTTCACAGGCTTAGCAGTTGTTTAAATTTGTTTCATATTACAAACCTCCTTCAAAACAAGGTTGTTACCTTTCAGGCACCTGAAGAAATGCCTTCACATTTTGAGTTTCACTTTGTTTACTGTGAACTGGGAAAAATATGTCAAAGCAAGTGAGCACAACTTTTTTTTCTGTTTAAAAGAACAGAAAGAGATAAGCTCCTTTATGAAACTACTCAACTTTTTACATCAAAACTCAGTCGCGTGTAAGAATTAAATATAAATGCGCGTGCCAGGCCACTCAGGAATTGGCATGACATTGTGTACTACTTGTGTAGGTATGTAAATGTGTGGATAGATGTTGGCATTCTCTACTTAGTTTTGCAAATTGCAGACTGAAGACAGAAAACCCCAGAAGCAAACAAGACGAGCACTCTGAAAGACTCAAGAGGAGCTTACAGACAGTTTTGGACCAAGTGCACAATCAGATGCAAGCTATGGTCAAAGAAACAGATCTGCTGCCGGTTTATTCTATTGCATACAGGGAAATAATACCTTGTACATGCTTTTCAAAGAAATACGATTTTATCAAAGAAACCTCTGCCTTTGTCAGGTTTGCCTCCTAAAAAGTACAAAAACAATGTTTGCTTCATCCTTCCTGTCTAATGGCAGGAAAGTGCAATGTTATTCAACCCTTTACTAATTGTGTTCCTGCATTTTAGGTTTCTTTAGTAAGCTCTTTATCAGATTGAGAACAAGTCATCGCACAAAAGAGCAAAAAAGACAAATGGTAGGTAGAAGAATACGTAATGCTATTGAAGAATTCTTAAAAATTAGAATTCATACCTTTCAATTAATGGGATTCACTTACAAACATCCTTAAAACTGTATGCTCTGAAACTTGCTTGATAAATGAAGGAAGAGATTTTCTGCTTGTCTCATGAATCTTGGATCTGGAGTTACAGAGGGTGCTGAAATCTCAAGATTTGCAATAAAAGTCTAAGAACTGGAATCAGTAAATCACATCATCCTGTTTCACAAATAAGCAGCTGAACCAGAACCTTTGCAGACCAGATTCTTAAGATTTCAGGGCTGCATATTCAGATGGCTAATGTTGCAATTAAGTTTTCCTGACCATTTAAGCTACTAGGTGAGACCCAGATTTCTAAGAGCACTCATCTTCTGGTCCTAACTGATCATACCTTCAGATGATTTTAACATTCCACATGTTGAGTTTTATTAAAGTGGGTGCTGAAGCGAGAGCTGACAGCAGGTGCATGTATTTGGATCAAGCGGGGAGAGTGCTTTTGCAGTAAATCTCCAGTCTACACCCATTTCTTGTGCTGTGGCTCACCTTGCAAAGCTGTCTCAGAGCACACAAACCCAGCCCCTTCCACATCCATGCTCAGCTGAAAGATGTGCCCAGGGAACATCTCTACTGTAATTCAACCACTTCGAGGCAGCCAGCCCACAGGACCAGGCAAGAGCTGGTCTGAGCTGACCTCCCCACCCCCACAAATACATATAAGTGTGGATGCTGCATCTATAGCACCAACTGTTTTATTCCATAGATCTGCTCCTATTGCACTGTATTACTTGCTAATGTAGACATAGCCATTTTCAGAAGAATTGGCACTGTGCTCTTGAAAACATGATTTTAGTGGCATGTGTACAGTGCACAATGAGGAATGGGGCAGAAACACAGCTCAGTTTTTTTCATCACTGAGAGGGCACGGGGAATAATGTGCATAAAGGTTTCTCTAGCAGGGGGTGTAACACTACGTTCATGTAGTCTTACTGCTTTCAGCATGACCTCAGTGTGAGTGCATACTGAGGTTGTACCAAGATGAGGTTGAGGCCAGAAGGACATCTTTGCCTTTTGATGGTCCTTGGTGTGTTGCACTGTCCTTTCTTGCTGCAGATCATGGAGAGCTCAATAATTTCCCAGGACCCAGCTCTGAGGTAGGCAGAGAAACAACCTTTTTTGTCTCCAGTGGCTCCTGAAGTTAACAAGGTAGCAGTCATCACACACAAGGCTTTATTCTAAATAAATAATGTTGTGGAATACAGAATTCAAAGGAAAAGGTAGCAGTTTCCAGTGGAAGAGGGAGGGAGGAAATCAAGCAGGATGTAAAATGCAGAAAGAAAATAATTCAGATTTTTGTGTGCAATATACATCAACAGTAATTGCTAGTTGCACATCAGGCTGAGGGCAATATATCACAAACAAAACTCATTTATCTGAACTTGTGCACATTTCTTTCTCAAGGACTAGAGCTTTATGTTTGGTTCTTGCTTTCAAAGGCACAAGGGAAGTGTAGAATATTCAATAACCTTATTGCATAAAAGCAGTATGTAGGACAGACTTTCCTTTGTTGTAAGGTGCTAAAACACTTGCACAAAGATAAATTAGTTTTGTGCAAAACTGTGCTCTATTAGTTTGGGAAGAGTACGTGGGAAATATGAGGAAAAAATCTAACAAGGTTTTTTATTCTGTGGCTGTCACCGTGGTATTTGAGCATATTCCATAGCTAACAGGACGGTTTTGAGACTGACAGTTGTTCTGAAACCTATTCATATGAAGTTGATGAAATATATTACAAATGCATCTGCATATGTACAAGGGAATTATGAATCCTACAGATTAGGGGAAAAGCTCTAGCAGATGTGGTATTTTACTCCAAGCATTAACTTTTAATCTAAATGCCTGCCTTTGTTCCTGGAGAAAAAAAAAAAAAATAATATGAATCCAATTCAAAACCTAAGGAAATCAGTGCTATTTACCCAAATATATTAACTTTTGGCTAGATTGATTGGCTCTAACCCCCCCTTTTTTTGTGGAATTAAAATATTTGACAGCTAGGGCAAGTTTGTTCTTAATGTACTACCAGCTCAGGACAAACAGAGTCAAGTTTTAAGAGATCCCACCATATACAGGATAGGTACCTGTCCACTATAATTCCTTTTTTTAAAAAATTTTGTTTCTGTGTTGCCAAAGCAGCATTGTGCTTGAATTATTATATAGGTAGCCTAGATACTCACATCATACACTGTAGATATTTGAGTGACTACATGTAGACCTGTGGTTAAAGGTTTCGAAAATTCTACTCAGAATGCTGTCTCTCTTTAGTCCTTGGCTTTGTTCTTACCTAATCTAAATTGAAAAACCTATTAAAACTTGAAATGAGTAGACTTGTAAAAGAAGAAAACCACCAAACAGCCACATAAGACTCAAAATGAGTTTCAGCATTTTAATGTAGAATGAATTAACAAAGGTATCCATATAGGTACTGAGTATCTTTTCAGCCTCACAGACATCTAAATCATTAAAGTCCTCATTAAAGTGGCTAATGCTGTTTTCCAAGCATTTTTAAAATATGTATTAAACACATAGTAGTAGATTAAAAAACACCACACCAAACCACACACCAAAGGGAGAAAGCTGCAGCAAATCTATTCCAAGTCAAATGACTTGTACTTTTAAATCCCTATGCTACTTTTAGATGTTTTTAAGAAGTACATTGAAGAATTTCCCTCCCTTTTCCTAAATTTACCCAAGCTAATATTTTAAAAGTACGGTAAATTGTATTTGAAAATGGCAATTCTATGTTAGAGCTTAACATCCGAGTTTAATTAACTATAAAGTTAAAAAAGCAGTTACATAAAAACATGTCAAATTTGACAATTCAAGGCAAGAAAAATAAAATCTCCAAAAACATACATATCAAAAAATGTGCACAGCATGTAGATTAAACACTATCGACTAAGGAAATCCAGAAAATGGCTAAGAACTCAAAACAGCCAAGAAGATACTTCAGAAGAGAAGATCAAAAGAAAGGATTTTTTGGGCCTGGGAGTGCACTGACCTTGCAAGATCTATTAAAAATCCATACAATGGGCTAAATCGGAATCTTTTGTTCAGTTGCGGTCTTGGAGCAGTGACTATACTTGGCCTTCTCTCTTTTGCATTGTCTGTATTATCAGCCTTTCTTTGGCACTTTCTCATGGCAGAAATCAAAAGAGCCACTGTCCAGGACAGAGTTCATGCTTGTTGGCTCTGGTTGAGAAAAAGCAGCCACCTGAAGCCTGGCAGGAGGCAGAACCTATCCTGATACCCTGACACTTTGCCCGTCACTATACCCAGTACCAAATGCAGTGCAGCCTAGGCTGGGCAACACCGGCAGTAATTCAACCTCCAGAGCTGGGGATGCTGCTGGCTTTACTGACCATCCAGGATTTATTCCTCATATTTTGCTGAATTTGACTACTCCTTTGTACCTAGAAATACAGGAATTGCAGAAAAGACAGATGTATAAGCATGCACACAGATGGTATAAGATTTTAAAAAGCTCAGGATAAAGCTTAAGGAGCTGTGAAGCTACCTGAAGTCACGGCAAGAGATCCAGCTGAACTGCTGGAACCAGACTGCCACCTACATCCCAGCTAGGAAGTCTCTATCTAGCTTAGATATAGAGAGAGATATATATATATATGCACATATATATGTGTGCTATACTTTTCACAGCTCATTTCTTATAATGGCAATATTTCCTTAATCTGCCAGGTCACTTGAGAAGACTTGTCCAAGAACTTTCTTCTTTCCTTGACTTTGTTTTTTCCTTCATCTCAACCAGAAATGTCAACAGGAAAAGCTTTACAGCAAAGGTGGTATTACACAGCAGAAATTGGAGGAAAAATGGAGCACTCAAAGCAATTAATGATTGAATTATCAGAGAGGCTCCATTTACTGGAAGGGGGAGAATTTGCCCTGTAGCTTCACAGAAGTTAGAAAGTTCCGATGATCCAGAAATAAGTGGGAAAAAAAAATTTAAAAAAGAATCAGTTCCAACACCCATGGGCAAATGACCTCTTTATAGAGTTTCCACATTAAACAGATGAAATACAGTCCAGAGTTCTAAAGAGGTGTGCTTTTTTCTTTCTACTTTTTTTTTTTTTTAAACAGACTTCTTCAAATACCTCATTTCAATATATTCCTAAAAGGGCACTGCTGTGTGTTTGTCTGCAGAGGTGGAGGGCATGTTTTGTGCGAGCCGGACAAAACGCCAGTCATGTGCAATTCAGTTCTTCTAGAGACGTTCTCTCCAGCATAAGGCCTATTAACAAAGTTTCAGATGTATTCTAGGAAGAACACACCATTATCCAGTAGTAAAAAAGTAATATATATGTAATAAATTATGTGGAAAAAAAACTAATGTTCAAGAAAACTGTGCATTTTGAATTCTTGTTTCAAATGCATTTCAAGCATTTTCAATGTAGGACTAAGATAAGGAGACAATTCATGTGCTTTCCTTTTTTACCTTACTCAAAATGAAGTTTTCTTTACTTTCTGTGCATCACTAGTTTCTGTTAAGGTAAACTCTGTTGGGCACAACTGTGTTGATATTTGTTGCTTTGAACAGGTTTAGGTCACAATACTGATACATGTTTGGGGCCCTACAAATGTCTTGAACAAAGATTGATCACTAATTCCCAATTAGAGCTATACTTATATTTTCTCTAAGCACATGATTAAATTAGCTTTAGTGAAGTTTACTTTGCTATTGGTTTTCATTTATTTTTCTTTGGAAACATTGCTTCTTAAGAAGCTTAGCATCTTTGCACCGTACTTCTCTAGCAGCTACTTGGATAGAAATGTGAAGTAAACCCACTAGAATGGCTCTTGAATTTCACTACTGTAATTTAGAGAAAACTTTTCACTTATTCTACATCTGTTGGTAATGATTCATAGATCTGAACAGTATTAGTAACATACTGACACCTCATCTTCAACTTCTCTCTTCCAACTTGTCTTAGACTTGTCATAGAACAAGATGATGTTCCAAGCAAAGGACATTTTGTGCCTTGGCAGATTTCATTGCTTGGATTTGAGTATAACAATGGAAAAAGCACCCTGGCTGGTCCTCCTTGTGAGGGCTATTGCACTGACAGATTCAAGTCCTCTTCCCTTTTACTGATGCTAAAGAGCAAAGGCTTAGTTCTTCCTGCATTAGTTAGCTAATCCAGACAGAGCAGAAATCATCCTACCGTGCTTTTATTGTTCTTAGCTCTAATGATTATACTGACATTTCCAAAGCATAATTACATTATTTCTTGAAATCTTTTTAATTGTGATTTTTACTTCTGACAAGCATACTGTTCTTTATGCCGATGGTACGTTATGCAACACTCTTAATTTCTGGTGTGTTTGCTGATTTCAAGATGGCATGGGCTCTATCCATCAGGCACAGAGGTAATAATTTTTGTTAAGAAATAAAGTAAATAATTCATTGTTTGAATTCAGTTGCCCCAAGCTCACTCTCACCTCAAAATAGTGAGTCACCCAGGCTTCTGCTTTTGAATGAGAGCCAGAGCCAGTAAGGAGCTACATGCATCAACTCTATTTACATTTTTATATCTGAGTACTTGGTGATTAACATATGAATACAAAATATTAGCTTCATATGTAAAAAAATTCTCAATGAGATTTTCATATTTTCCCACTTGTAAGTTAACAGTTTCCTAATAATTTAGTCATGCACAAGAGATCACAACTGTTCTGCTGAAGGCATATGAGCATTTTCAGAATACGGAAGGCAGAAGGGCATAATTGCTTCCAGAGAAGGTAAAGATCAATAATCTTTGAGAAAAAGAACTGCAGCTTAATGCAAGTCCAAGGAAAGGGTTTGAAATAAAAGACTGTGTGTTTTGGCAGCACGTTTACTGAGTGTGCAGATGTGCAAGAGGCCCGAGTCCCCAATAACCTGGGTTAGGGACAGACTGCCAGTGGCACAGCGAGACAGCTCAGATTTTATCTCCACACAGGTAGACTGAAGATAGATCTTTAATTTCTGCCTCCTTTGTCTTGATAAACTTCTCTATCCAGGTTGGCTGTTTTAGAAATAAACATTTTTTCTTACTCATATCTTAACTTGGCTTGAATGAAGAGTGATTCTGCAGGAGCTGGTAGACAGCAGCGTTCAATATGCCAGGGCACAGAGAACTCTCATCAGGGCTCTGGGTCATCCCATACTTTTCACTGTAAAATAAAACACTTGCAGCTGATCTGAGATCCATGTCTAAGAGGCAAATTGTCTTCCAGTGGACAGCCTCAGCCAGGAAAGCTCTCTGGCATGGAGCAAAGATGTGAGGAGTATATAAAAGCCCTAATGGTCCTGCAACACTGTTTTTATTGGGGACCTCTTTTATGGGCCATCACTTGATGACAGCAGAGGATTATTTTAATGAAATATTATATGGTTTAGATTTTTCCATGGAAAAGGTAGTATGTTTTCACATCCTCATCTGGGAATGTGTACAAGCTGTAAGAAACAAGGTGTGGCACAGTGGAAAATTCAAGGTTTGGGGATAATTCAGAGTTGTCAGACGCTCTTTATAACTTTCCCCAACTTTTCCCACTTTTGAAAAAAGCAGATCTGCTTGCTGGCATTGTAGGTTGTAAAAAATGTCAGTATTTCTCTGAAAATTCCATGGAACTTGTCTTAATTTTAGGAAGGCTTCAAGAACATTCATAAAATGGCTGTGTGAAGGTCAATATCCTTAGCTACCTCTGCCAGCAAGTGTAAGGGGGCTTTTTCTACAAGTTAAAATCCCTGGTGTGGCCAAGGATAAAAGCACGAATATCGAATCTTATCCACTCCTAATCTGAACAACATAGGGGTACTTACTCCTTACATACAGAAGTGTAACCATTTTTTATTTACCACTATATCTGCAGATTGAATAGCACAAGTATTTCAACATTGTCCTCCCAGACGGGAATGGTGTGGCAGAGGAAAGTATGGACAGAAAGCAAAAGATCTTGTAATGAATTTCCTTCTGCTTTCACAAAATAAGTACACATCTAAAAACACTGGTTGAACCTGGAAATAGCTTGTTAGTTAAATGTCCTGCTTGGCATTTTGAGCAAAGAAAATGCTGGAAAGTAATGTGTTTGGCTAATCATGATTATTTACAATGGAACCTGAAAATTTCAGTCTAAAGTACTGAAACATAAAATTTATTAAAACCCCAGTAAGACAGAAATAAATGAGCTGTGAATGGTTCTGCAGGTGTTTGTGTGTGTGGTAGTTTCCCTCCTTCCTCCCCTCTCCAGTTCTATTTCCGATTTTATTTTTGCATGGACCCTTTCTTACACCCAGCTGCCCTCAGTCCTTTCACTGCCATGCTTCAGTAGTCACAAATGTCCCTGCTTTTCAGCCATGCTTCTGTTTTTCCTCTAATGAGTTGTAGCATATTCTTGTGTACAGGGTGTCTGAGTGATGTGCAACACGTACTCATGTACAGTACACGGCTCTTATGGTTATTGGCTCCTTATTTCTAAGGATTCATCAAGGGGACATTAAGCAGCTCTTGGGCTTTGGTGATTAAGCCATCAAGGAAGAAAGGTAAATGCTGATGTTTAATTTACTACCACTATTATAAATTCTCATGGTATATTGAGAAGTACATTATGCCGCTGAGTTTTAAACATGCGCATTATACTTAAGAGAAACTGCCTTGAAACCAATTACATTATCTTTCTAGACACAATTTAAACCATATTCCTGCAAGATATACAAGGACCCAAGATTCTAATGCTGATTTACATAGCATATAGTTAAAACATTTCACTACTGTTGCTTTTACAAAAAGGCATGCTGGCAAGTCCAGACATTAATAAGGAAAGCTCATAAAACTATTGACTTTTTAAATAATGGAATCAACTGATGCTGTTTTTTTTCTTAATGTTTACTCCCTCTTTTTCAAAGAAATAGGTACACGTTATGGAACTTTTCTACACAAACTGCAGTTAGAATTTTTTTTAATCTCTGGTCTCTTTTTTTTTTTTTTGTTAATGATGCTCTCAACTGCAAGATCACCTGTGGTTAGAACTGTCAGAAAAAAAACCCCAACCAACTAATGCAAAGACGACTTGTGATAAAAATCTCAAGAACTGATAACATGGCAAATGTATCCACTCAAAATGCAAATGATATATACATGCTTGAATAGGTTATAAAAAAACCCCTATGGGTACATGCAGTACAGTAAGGATGACTGAGGTTGTCTGTGTTTCACATACAGATTTAAAATTGCCAGTCAATCTCCCAGCCCAGTGTTGGGTATTTATAAAAAGAGTATATGGAACCAGAACAGTCATACAGTGTTTTTCCCCACGGCCAACCCAAGTAGCGTCTCACAGTCAGCAGTTCAGGGGCTTTCTGAGACAGAGGCTTCAAAGAGACCATTGTATCTAGTAGCTGTCAGTTCTTTTTGGAGGCTATTTATACTTTCAACCTTTTGTGATAATGAGGGTATTAGAACATGTCTTTTTCCTTCTGAGATGAGAAACAGGAATAATAAGCCCTATTCACCTTCTTCCTACCTTTCATGATATGATATACTTCCAGTATACCTTCTTCTAGCCGACTCTTTTTTCTGGCTGGAGTGTCTTCTTTTATTTCCATTTCTAGTTTTTGCTCTCTTTTTTTAGTCTCTTCTCATGTGGAAGCTGTTCCATATTTCTATTATTCTTCTCAATCTTTAAGGCAGAGGGACTATAATCTCAAAAGTGTTGCATACATAGGCATGATTATTTCTTTTTAATGCCATTCATTTTCTAATTGTTTCTAAAATTTAGTTTACCTTTTCTACCACTGATGATGTTTTTGTAGAACAAACACCAAGATCACAGTGACTCCAGGATCTTTTCCTGACAAGTAAGAGATAATATAGAGCCTATTATTGCGCCTGCTTTATTTAAACTCAGGTACACTACACTTTGCATTTATCAGTGTTGAAACCTGCCTACTGTTTTATCACTCAGCCAGTTTCACAGCATCGGGAGGGCTTGCTGCAGCCCCAGGGGCAGCTTTGTGTTGACTATCCTGACTATTCCTGTAGCAATTGCAAGTGGTGGCTCCCTGCGATCGCTCGCTTTTGCAGCCCACACGCTGGCTGTGCCCAGCAGCACCAGTCCCAAGCCATCTCTCAAACATCTCCCTCCTCATCCTGTTCTCCCCCATCAGCAAGAACTGCTCATTCCCACTCCTGCTCCATGCGTTTTCAAAGGCATGCTCTTCCCTAGATCCTGATCAAATTTGGAAAGGGGGTTGCAAAATACCGCAATTGAAATATCTTCTTGTCCGCTAGAGGGAAGTACCTCTGTAATTAGAATTTGATGCCTGACTGTACAGATCAAGGAAAGTAATCTTTTGTGTTACTAAATTGCAAGGTAGTGCTCGTTTTGAACTTTAATAGTAATAATTAAATGAACAAATGAACAACTACTTTTTGTAAGGACATTGACACATTAGGTAATAAATAACCTTTTAAATTGGATTGCGTTAGGCTTACCTTAACGCAGGCTTCTCTGTTCAATAAAAGCTTGCTTATGGTTTAATAGATTCACAGGAAATTGCTCTAGAAGAGCAGTTAAAGAAAATGAAGGTTAGATTTGTAATGCTAGCAAAATGTCTGTTGTATTCAGATCCCTTAAAGCAGAAATACCATTCACCTTTCATGAAACCATGTTAAATTACTTTCAAATAATTATCAGTTTAACTAAACATGAGTCATAAAGAGATGTCACCTGGATGATGCTATATTTATCCCTGAACTGACACATGTAAACCCATCCTTTTTCATTCTTCTGCTATTTATATGGTATTATCAAAGAAAAACTGGTAAAGGTAGAGGTACTGATCTACTGAAACATTTAAGCATATCAGTAATTTCAGAAATTTGAACAGAGTATGCTAACAGCTAGACACCCACTGTACATAAATACTTTATTCCCACAAAGTTTAGGAACTTATATATGAGAGGACTAGGTCGTATACAGACACAGCACGACCACATTACATTCTCATTTAATTTTTTTCCTTACTGAACTCTGATGGAGACCCTACCATTTTAAGCACATTTCAGAAATGCATCAAGAAAAGTAGCACTGCAATGTCTTCAAAGACTGGTCATTAAAATCCCCCAGATTTAGCCGCTTATAAGATTTTGGATATTAAATCCTTGCACAATGGCTTCCTGCACAAGTCAAATGAGGTTTGGACTCCGCTGACACTCTCTTCTGTCACCGTTTTGAATTTTCATGATCAAACAATTGTCTAAGATTAATTCAATGGGAAACAAAGTATAACGTGGAGCTAACTCACTATTTTGAACTAATTTGTGTTTAGACAGTGTTGCAGACATCTGACCTGAATGCCTTAACTTCATCACTCAACTGTCTCCTGAGTGAAGGTGTTCTCATTATGTAACAAAATCATTGTTTTATTATAAAGGAAAAAAATTAAATAAGTGAGAAAGAGGTGACATGTCAGTGCAGTGACCCTCATTCTTCTTTGCAGTCCATATTTCATGCTGAATCAGCCCACTGAAATTCTCATGGCTTTGGTACTCCGGATTTCATTTGAACCCTTTATACCCTTCAGCAAGTCTTCCTGCTATTTGCCTCTATCAGCTAACACACTAATATGCTGCCAGGAAAGCACAACTTTTCTCGTCATATTCAATCATTTGTAGTTTAAGATACTACTACCTGGGAATTACCACCAAAGCGGGGAAAAAAAAAAAGCTTCCAAACTGTCCTAGCACTTTTCACTTTAGGTTTCCTGAGGAGAAAGCAGTGTTATATTTGTCCTGTGCTTCATTATGTTCCCCTCCCTCTGCAAACACTTTGTACCATAGGAGGAATCGGAATGGGAGGCAGGCAGCATCCCATGCTCCTGCCTGCCCTGTGTTATGGTCCTGGGAAGAGCAGAACCTCCTGACGGTGCTCCCCAAGCTGCCCTGGGAGCTGCTCCGACCGGGACGGCAGCTACGAGGACTTTCCCTGCCCAAACACACCTAACCAAGACGATACAGCCTTTCTACAAACACAGCCCCCCTTTTCCAAGCAGTTCCAGCAGAAAGGTGGGTAGCAGAGGCTGTGCACTCTGCGACTCCCTCCCTCCCTCTTCTGCTTGCATGCAAGCGGAGCACCGAGGCCTTAGCTGCTGCATTCAAAACAGACCATAAAAAAGTAAACCTGCAGTACTGAGGTTTTTACAGATTATTTCCTTCAACTGCATGGTAGGAATGATAAAAAGAAAAAAATCAAACGCAATGCTTTGCATTTTTTTTTTTTTTCAAAGCTTAACACAAATTGACAGTTGACTAAAAAGTTTTACATGAAATTTCCATTTCCATTTGAAAGGCTTACATTTTCAATAAACATCCCTTCTAGGCTCCCCTCCCAAATTCAGACTTTGCTCTGGAGAAACCCTCAAACACTGAAATAAGCATCATTTCCAAACTGCCTTTGTCACCTCGCTTTCTCCTTCACAGCTTTGTCCTTTAGATAACATTACAAGCTTCAGCTTTACAAGGTGTTTTCCACTTCACACCAGCAAACTGTTAAACAAATGACTTGCCTGTGGAGTCAACTCTGCTTAATGAGGTTTTTGCTTTAGGTTCTGTTCTGGGCTCAGACTGAAAAAAAAGATGTTCACTTACCACAGAAGAGTTGCTGCTGAGTTTTGAGCAGCAGAACTGGGAATGAACAGTGCACAGGAGACAGCATTTAAAAGACATAGCTTTCCATTGAAAAAATAGAGAATTTTGACACAGCTTTCTGAAGTCTAAAAACTGTAATTAATGGTGACTAGACTGCTAAAGGCTAATGGATTCCCTATGTAGCCAGCCTCTCATTTTATTTAAACGATAATGGAAGTGAAATGCCCTCTCTGCAATCAGCAGGTTGTGGCAGCAGAGCAGAAACATCACAGAGAAGAGGTGGGTGGTGTTCTGCTGGGTATCAAAACCTTGCTGAAGGAAACATGTTTCTTTGTAAAAATACAATGGAGACGGTGAAAAGAATGATGAAGGATTTAAAAAAAAACACCACAGAGTGCAAGAACAATGTTGCACACTGAATAGGTCAGAAAGGGGTCCCTGCTGTCTGAAGACACACAAAGGGATGCCCGGCTTATTTTTTGCTGCACGCTGCTTTCATACTGCTTCAGACATCCGCGCAGGCTACCCAGGGAGGCGAGGGATGTGTCAGACTGCTGAGGGCTGGCTTACCCTTAATCCTCGTCTGTCTTTGCCAAGTGTCCTCCCATGGAGTAACCGAAAGGTAAAATTTCCACGAGTGGCCACTAATTTGGAGTCCTTCAAGTGCTTTTGTGCACACACCTCAAGAACCTAACTAGTAAAGAGAGAGGTCTGAGCAATTTGGTTTACTGGTTTCCAGGGGAGACTTTGGGATGGCATGGATGCTTTGGGAAGACATGTCATCAAACAAATCTACACTTCTCTTTCTTGTTTTAATAACATCATGCTTGATAACCTAAGTCCCAGTTTCCACACCTATAATATCTATAGTAATACTGTAGTTATAGTAATACCATGAGCAATCTCTTCCAAGTAGATATTTAGACACATGGGCAAATAATATTAAATTAAAATTATTAAATATAAATAATTAAGCTTGACTGGTAGTAGAGGCAATACATTTTTAAAGGTCCATTTTTGGTACATCTTGACCTCTAAAAAAAAAAGAAAAGGCAGCATACTCGTTTTTTTTATCTCAGGTGACTAGACGTAAGCAGAATGGACATTTGCTAACACTGCAATAATTCAGGCTACAACATTATTTCCATTATAACTATCTTTCCCTGATGACTTTCAGGCATTCATAACTTTCTGAAATATTAATAAGTGCTGAAATTTGTTATGCACTTAGGGCTCAGTCTGATGATGTACATAGCTTTGTGGCCCTCAGCTGGCACTAGAGCTTGTGTTCACATGCTCTTCCAGCATAGAAACAAAACAGCAGAAAACAAGGCCGGAGGGTATCTTAAGGGATTGTTGAGCATCCTCTGGCATTTCTGCCTCACGGATGGATAACTACATTTTTCTAATTTATTCTTAACCACCTCCAAGGACAGAGGACGTTGCTGACATCTCCATTCTCAGCATCTTTGTGCTCACTACTGGGAATTCTGTTAAATCTGAGCCTTCCACTGGCAACATGCTATTTTATTTTTGTCTTATGTATCTTGGATGGTGAGAATAGCTAGTTGACACTTGAAAAGGTCTTAATAGCAGCCTTCGAATACCTAAGGGAATGTTATGGAGAAGTCAGAGCTGGACTCTTTAATGAGGTGCATGGCAGGAGATAGTGGCCATAAATTAAAGAGAGACAGTGGTCATAAATTGGAACAGGGGAGGTTCTGGCTGGACATCAAGATGACATTTTCACTATGAGGATCATTAAAGACTAGAAGAGGTTGCAGACTTCCCCTCCTTGGAGATTCAAAATCCTGAGCAACCTGGTCTGAACTCAGCACTGGCCCTGCTTTCCAGGAGAGCTTGGACTAGACACATCCTGAGGGCCTTCCCAGTCTGAATTAGTCTGTGATTCTAATTCTCTCTCTCTGTCTTTATGGAAGACTCTTATAATTAATCTGCTTTTACTGTTATCTAGATTAAATAATAGCAAAGTATTCAGCTTCCTTTCAGAATCTGTGTTTTCCACAAACCTTGCTATTGTTATGTCTCCCCTCTGGACTGTCTCTGGGTTTCTGCCATCTCTCCTGAAGGGCACTGAGCCTCTGGTTTGATGAGGATGCTTTTCCAGACTCAGGCGAGAGATATCATCAAGTGGCAGAACGGAGATTCTCAGCTTCTACCTCAATGCTGAACCTGCATTTGAGGTGGCCGATTAAGAGATACAGCACAGGACAGCACGTACAGCATGGCGTTTTGGAACATATATATTCTGAAAGCAGATAATTTGAAGCTACTCAAAGTGCATTTTATACTTCCTCAGCCACGCAATACTTTAAAAAGTAAAGGCTAGAACTACCCTGGAATCAGCTTTTCATACTTCTCTTTCTCTGAACTGTGAGACCATTTTTCTAACTTGGAGTATTTGTTCTCCTTTTCCAGGGTAGTTTCAAATACATCATTTTGCCCCAGAAACCTTCAGGTTGGCACCAACAATTAATGTTGTGCCCAAAGATGAATGTGCTTGGAATCCGACTATTGAACAGAACAGAAATGCGTTCACAGCTTTAAATAATGGGTAATGCTTTGACAGAAGTATTTTTTATTTTTAATTTTTGTAAACAACCGTATCCCAATAGAATTAAAAAATGTCCTGCAATAAGTCCTCTTAAAGAAAATATGGAGCAAACCAGTGCCTTTCAGTTGTTTACATGAAACAAAGAGCCAAAACTGTGAATTTTGTTCCTGAATCTTTTTCTCTGATGACTCAGAAAAACCATAAAACTACATTTGAATAATAATAACCAGAACATATACAGTGTTTTCCAGGCACCATCTATAACAATTTCAGCAGTCTGCATCACACTTTGCTTCTTACAGCCCTATAGAGCCTCAAAGCCCAAAACAATACCTCGCAGTCCCTATTGTTCCTTTCACCCTTCTGCTCTCCCCGCTGATATAACCACATTGCCATAGTCTAAAAAAAAATTTAAAAAAAAAAGATAAAAAAATAAAAGGTTATTCTCTTATGCAAGGAGTTTTCCCCAGGGTCTATTTTGATGCCCTTAGTGATTTTAGGACAATGTAAAGTTTCTGCAGCACTATGACTTGCTTATTCCCAGTCTGGCAGGCTACTTGCTGGTCTTGGCAGATCAGTAGAGAATTTAAATACACAGTCAAATATATTTTTTACTGTTTTTCTTGAGCTTATTCCTTACCCATTTCAAGGGACTGATGTAGTCAGAAGACTGTCAGGCTCAGCTCAAAGACAGGTAGTTTGCAGGTTACTTCTTTCCCTCCAAATTACTCAATGTATCATCTTTACAAACACCCATATCAGTATAAGATTCAAAAATCACTATTTATTAATGTACGCACAGTGAGTACCCATCCTTTTGATTACTTATACAGAGTTACAAGTAATCAAACCTCAGGCAGTTTGATATCATGCTTGGATCTTAACTTCATTTATCACTTTTTTCCTTATGTTTTTGAGAGGTGATAAACTGGCAAAATGCATATTTAATCTGTATTTGCTACAAGTAAAACTGCCTCTGAAGTACTGGACATTTATTTCTACGGCTGGTTCTGAATTCAAATGCACTGGTTATAAATAATTTCTGAGGCCCATGTAATATTTATGCAGGAAATCTGAAACTTCATGTTACGTTTGGAAAAATGAAACACAGTGAGGAGAGGTGACTTTCTCACTGAACAAGTACAGGCTGAAATACCCGATACGGTACTACCAGTGCACCTACAAGGACCCAGGAGTAGCAGTTGTTGCGCTGCTATTGCTCAGGGACCTGAAAGTCTCCCCTTGGCAATTGACAATCCACACGGTCTGCATAATGGTTTGTAGTATCTTCTCAGTCTATCCCCCTCCTCCCAGTCCTTTGCAAGACTGCTGGTTCTTATGTAAAGAAGAAAAATGAACCTTCTCAGATCTATCCAAGTGTTGCCTTCACTGGACAGAATAGAGAAAATTGACTGGCTTTGATGTGGGTTTTTTTGCCTGATTTTTTTTTTTTTTTTTGAGGGGTTGATTGGGCATGTATTTCTTACACTGACTTACTTATTACTAAGTATGATCTCAGTTACTCCTATGTGGGTTAAATTTAACTCTCCATCTTCCAGGTGAGTATTAACTTTGCCTGACTTTAGAAATCTCCAATTTGGACAGCTATGGCTGAACTATGTTCCCCATATTGTCAACAGAAAGAAATAGATACAAAATGGATAACAAATCTGTAGATGACAAAACCAGGTAGGACTAGGAGGATGCTGAAAGACAAAATTATAGTTCAAAAATACCGTGAAAAGCTGGATGAATGCAAGCTTTTGCAGTTAAATGGATATAATCGGTTGCAAAACAATGTGCTAGGCATAGGTCTCCTATGGATGACACTGGATCACAAGCTGAACATGAGTCCACATTCAGGTTAACATGACCAAATATCTTCAAGGAAAAGGCTGGGGAATATTAACCTAAGAGATCCTTCCCACTGCTGTCTCCACTTTAAATGAAGAGTAAAGTTCTTTGCAGTCAAGGGTGGGGTGTGTGTGTGGGGGGGTAAATATCCCAAGGATGATGAGAAAACATGAACAAAGAAAGAAGCAGAATCATTTCTTCTAAAGAAAAAGAGAACTATGCTAACAGTCTTCAAAAAGGAATAGAGCAGCTTATTCTCCATATTTGTAGCAGGGATGACAAGAAATTATTGACCTGAGATGAAACAAGAGCTAATTGAACTTCAGAATGACTTTTTAATGCTAAGAATACTAAAGCACTGGAATAAGTGGCTTTGACAGGATCAGAATCTCCATCACAGGAAGTCTTTAAGATACAGTCAGGAGTGTTGTGGGAGAACAGACTCTACAACTTGCCAAGCTTTTTTTCAGCTTTATTTTTCTACAGTTTTGTGCGTAAGCAGCTGATACAGAAGGAAATAAACGTTTGTGTGGCATACCACAAACAGCAGGTGATCTAAGCACCAAATGGTTTTCGGTTTCATGGACCTTGGGTTTATCCAGACAGCTAGAACAGCACATAGTACTAAAAACAAAAGCAGCAGACTATGTTAAACTAAGCAAGAATTTCAGGTGCTTTCATTGCAGTACCTTAAAAAAAAGCTTAAGTGTAAAATTAGGCTGCAGCAAATGGAATGTTAGAAAGTAACACGTCATCACTGAGATACACAAGCCTCCTCAGATTATTAAAACTTGCAGCCAGGTCATTTTAGAGAAGACTATGGCCAGAAACTCTAAATATATTAATTGACAGAGAAGAATATGGCAGCAGCAATGACTATTTCGATCCAGTAGCCTAAAACTGCACCAGAGGAATACTTAGGAGCAAATGATATTGCGTAGGTCACTAAGTCAGAACAGTAATAGCAAAGGAAACATATTCTATTCCTATTCCTTTCAAATAAGATAGGAAGCATTTCTATTATCTCCTTCCCCTTCCTTTAATCTTACATTGCCCAAACCTGGTTACTTTGGAAGACTAATGCCAACACTAAAGCAAGTGAACCTCAGCTGAACAACTAGGATGTAGGAAAATAACATAATCAAAGACAAGCTAAAAATGAATATGTTGGAAAAGGCGTGGAATCAGAGTTGAATATTTAGTACAACAATAAATACAATAGAAAGTCTTAAGGCAAACCAGAAACTGAAAAGGTAGAGAAAAAAAAAAAAAGTTGTTTAAAGCTTTAGCTAATGCAACGAAAAGAGTTATTGAAAGCAAGGACTTTGAAGAGCTGACACTTCAAACATGCGAGCACTGACATGGAAAGAAGGAAAGAAAGAATCACTAATCCAACTTTTACTGACAAGTGAAAATTATTCTACCTGACAAGGAGAGTGAATGAAAAGGTCTGGAGTCTGCATCTTTTTGATCCAGATATTTTCTGATGTCAAGATTACCAGAAGAAAAGTCCTTCAGCAATATTTGGAAACCATTAGAGCAGTTTGCATTTAACACACTACCCTCCTAAGAATAAATGGGCTCTTTTTCTGGGAAAAGGCATTTTAAAAAGCTGACAATGTGGCAGATTCTGATCTTTAGGGAATTAACTGTTGAAGTGTACTGTAACGTAAGGGATCTACAAGAAAGGTAATTCCCATTCTGGTTAGCAGAGCAAAGACATGGAAGAAAGAGAACAGCAAGGGTGTGAAGGACAAAGCAGGGCTTAGGTAAATGGCTAGAAACCAGATGCAATGCCTTACTATGTTAATGCTATACCCATATATTAATGCCTTGAACCAGCAAAAGACCTAAGAGCTTCAAAAGCTAAACTGGAAAGAGTAGTGCCTCAAAGTGAAATTCAAATCCCTAGCTAGGCACCTAGCATTCCTGTATAAGACAAGAAAAACCAGAACTCTCCAAAAGATAGAGATACAAGAAAGCCACTGAGCAGGAAACTCCCTGAAGCCAGACAACAACCATCATAATGAAACACAGGACTGCATATGATCTCCCCTCTCCAGAGGTTTCATATCCAACCAAGCACTCCTTTCCCTAGTCAGAAGCAAGAACTTCCAGCAAGTCTTCTAATGAGGGAAAAGCCTAGGACAGCTGTTTAGGAAAAGTGATCATCTTTCCTGTTCGAATTCAGTTGAGGCAGAAACATAATTCTTTTTTTTTTTTCATAGCCTTTAACAAAGCAGAGCCAAACGGGACTTTAAGCCAATACTCAAAGGACTGCTCTAACTTCTGACAGAAATAGATTCCATCTTGCTTCTTTAAGTCCTGAATTTTATGTTCTTGTCCACATGGTGAAAGTTTCAAGAATAAATGCTATATCAAGAAGAAAACTCGGCAAGAGCAAAACTTATCCTGGCGTGAAGGAATTTCTGTAGGAAGAGAAAGCTGAGCCTGATAGAAGTGAACTCAATTCTCTCATATGCACAGGCAAACATTCTTAGTAGCCACTGGGCTACCATGGAGGATTAAAATTGCAGTCCACAGCTATTCCAGCTCAAACCTTGAGCAGAAAACATGCAACTGCTGTTTGTGAGAATATTTATTCCTATATGCTAAACAGAGCAGCTCCAAAACCTTTTTCTTGGTCTAAGGTCAAGTGCACAACTTGTTTTCTATCCAATACATTCTCTCCAGTGCAAAACTAGGAGCCTCCAAGCTGCTTGTTAGAAAAATTTCTGACACATTCTATCTCCTATACCCTTTCTGTGTCACCTTTGAGAAGCAGCAGGCTATCAGAGGCCAAAACTGAGACACCGAAAATTCTAACAGTTAAGCAGGATAGATGATCCTGGACCTGCAAATCCATTTGGGAGGTCAGGGATGCCACTTTGTATTGCTTACAGAGCCTAGCTTTTCAGGCAGAGGCCACTAGGGATATTTGCACAGCCTACAGCATTTCTGGAATTGCAGACATGGAGGCCTCCAGTGTATTTAGGTGGTGTCAGGATGACGATGATTCTGAGACTGAAAAGGCAAAAGATTTGGATCAAGCCTCTGGACTTGAGTGCTCTAATCCCCCTTTGAATCTGGCTGCTCAGTTCTCTGATGGTTAAATGAGGCTGTTATTAATATTTCTTGCCCGCTTCCTAGGGCTATTGTGAGACTGCAGGACTGCGAGGCAATCAGATACTTCAGCAAGTTGGCACCCCTGGGGACCTTCTGCCTCTGGTAAGCAGAAATCCCGCAGGAGCTGCCAACACACAGAGCTCTTCCTCAGACTTCCTATAACAGGCTGTTGCTGAGCCACGACACAGCCCTGGGGGGCTGCAGAAATCCAGATGTCAACGTGTGGTTAATCCTAGTGTGGGCAAGGGGCCAGAGGTACAAATGGCTGTATGTAATTACCATTCTCTCATGACTAAACACCAGCCTGTGCTCGGTGCCCAGCTATATGAGACATTCTTTACAGCCTGGAGTCCTCCTTGCTTCCTGCTCGATCAAGAAGTAGTTATCTTGTGACAGCATCTTAATGATTATTTTTGTATGAAGAAGTGAAGCATGCAGTTACTGTGCTAATGCCACATTTTAAATGATATTTACTTGCAAGCAAAGTACGCCCTGTGAACCAGGGCAGTATGCCCAATATTCGCATTACTGGAATATAAATTTTTTTCCCCTGCAATTCTCAGTTCCTACTAATATATTTCTTCAAGTGAAGAACAGGAGAGCCCTCCTGTGGCTAATTTAACACCTGTGATATCACACAGATGCTATGTATGGCAGTAAAAAATACATATTAAGTTTTCTTTTGTCCTTACCGCTGGTCTCACCCCCTTTAAATATGGTTGATTTAATGAACCTCAGATTTGTTTTCCAGGCAGTTTTATCTTTTTTTTCTTTTTTTTTTTTTTTTTTTCTTTTCCCCTTCCACTTAAAATGAACAAGCCATTCCTCAGAGCCTATCTGTGCTCCATTTCCCAGTTTTAACAATAGGAATGTAAATTATAAAGTAACCCTCTCTGAAATGCTTCTCTTGTGAGCTGGGGGGCAGAAGTAAAGCATATGGGGGATTTATTATGCACAATGACCTCATTCTTTCCGAGTTTCCTGATTCTCAGAAGACATATTTGCAATTCACAGGCACAGTTAAAAACTAGTAGGCTACACGTCTGCTCTATGTACACACAAACACAGCTTCTTACATCCCCAAAAGTCAGCAGGCGACAAGCCAGTGGGAGTGTTCACATTATTTTTGCATTAGGGCTCTCTCCACATCTAAATGAAGCCAACATGCATCTTAAGTAACCCCTGGATTCTGTATGAGCTTCTCAAAGGCACTGCGAAGATGAGAGTCAGACCATCTGGTGTACATTTTTAAGAGGGGAAAAAAAAAAAAGAGGCAAACCAAACTCATGCCCTTTATGCTTTTGGTGTCAAATGGTTAAGTTTGAGGTCAAAGAGCAAATCATCTGAGCTCTAATGTTCCCTTGTTTCTACTTACCATCCAATTCAGGGATAAATTAATCTAAATCTTGTACTTAAAGTCCCACTGACGTCAAGAGAACTTGAGTATTTCTTACGTTTTCTTGACCCTGTGTTTTACCCTTAGGAGGCACTCATTGCTATGCACGTAACATGACACTGATTAAATTGTACCTCAAAGGAAAAAAATCCTCAAGCCTCTGAAAGGTACCTCTTTTCTGCTCTGTTTGTAATGCACACATCACACACCTCCTTGTCCTCTTCATATATATTCAGTAGGTTTTTTGTTTGTTTCCTCATTACTCCTTTTTTTTTTTTTTTAAACTAATATGCTTCAGGGCAGATGCTGCCAGACCAGTAGGTGGGAGATACTGGATCCTGAGGAATATTAGGGTAGAAAACAAGTGATTTAATATGGTTACTACGTCCGTCTTTTTCTGCACATTAATTATTTCTCACGTAACATAAATGTGTTGTGACTGAGAAAAGCAGCTTGCCAAAATACCTCTCAGTAATACCAGTCTTGGTGTTTCTAGCTGGCCAGACAGTCAGTAATAACATTGCAGAAATTTTTATGAACATTTTGGGAAACTCCCAATCAAGGTACAATCTAGTGGCAATCAGTAACAATCTATAAGCACAACCCACCTATTATGTGTGTGTGACATCCAGTTAATGCAAATTTCACTCTTAAACAGAACAAAAAACCCCCCTCGAAACAACAGATCTAAAGGCTCTATGTGCAGAAACTGTCCAAACCTCCTCAAATAAAGCATCATGAAAGCTTGACCAAACTGAGCTCATAAAAGCATATGAAGACATAACCTGTGTTTTCAGAAGAAAGGACTTTTCCCAAAGCTAGGAGGACTGAGATAAAGGTACACTTCTAAAGCAGGGACCTAAACTGACCGTGTTTAACAATATTTGCCTAGAAGTAAAAGAATTGATTTGGGTACCTATCCTTCAATCCTAAACTTGCATTCTTTTCTTAACAATGATCTGATTTCAATAGGAGAGGTGAGGACTGTTCTCAACCCAGATGAGATGATAATACTCAAACAGAGAGTTTAACAAGTCGTTTGAGCCTACTTAAGCTGAGATAGATCTCTGTACAACAAGTAAGAACCTCTCTAGAAGAGCTGTCATCAGTCTGACCACCGTCGGCCCTGTCTTAATAATAAAGGAACATATGGACCAAACTGGTGCCTTTTAAAGACATGCCTGTTAAATCAGTGCTTGGGCTATTAAACCATTTTTCTTTTTGAAAATAAATTATATTTACTCCTTAGTTTCCCTACACAAAGACACATTCTTTAGCTACATGCCAATGGCGTTTGAAGCCAGACTACCTTCTTATTTTTTATTCCATCTCTTCATTACTTCACTTGGGCAGAGGTGACCGATTTAAAGTTTGCAAGACAGAAGTCAAAATTATTTGAGAAAGGTCAGCAGTTCATCTGAGTGCCTGGAGACCTAATGGTTGGGCCATTCTAGTAAATCTGGTTTTAAAAAAAAAAGCAGAGAAATGCCTTCACCCTACAGAACCAACCTGCTCAATAGGCAGAAAGTTGCCATTTAGCTCAGATACTGCACTATGACATTCTTTTAAGTTTGTGGGGGGTTTGTTTGTTTTTTGTTTTTTCTGCTTCTTCTGTGACAGGCTTTTTCCACAGTGAAGAGCCAGGGTTACTTATAAATATTATACTCTTTTTCTGGTCTTTGGTTAGATGGCATCTATGAGTTTTCATTGTGTTCTGGCTACAGGATTTGGGCACAGTCTCGTATATATGTATACACACACAAATTTCATATTTAGAAATGATTTGCCTAAGAAAAATAGAAACAACTATTTTAATAGGACAACCCTAAGTTTAAAATTGTATTCAAAATGAGATCAAAGGTTATGCTTTGTTTTGTTTGCGGAACAAATGCTTTCAAGTCTAGAGCCATGAAGTCTAAAGCTGAAAAAAATTAGATCGAAAATATAATTTGAGATAAAATACAATTCACCTCAGGGACACAGGATTAGAAGGAATTTCCCACTGGTTTACAGGGATCTCTCTTAGAAATGGAAAGTTATTTTGCTTCCTCAGATAACAAGAGCAAGACCTGAAAATGTAGGAACCTTCTTCTGTTTCATGCATTTCATGCCACAGTGAATAATTACAAAAGGTTCGATATTGAGGTATTTTGAAATACAGATAGTTCTTGCCAGTTGCTTAAAAAATCCGTACCTCTTCACTTTAATTCATCCATTTAATCTTTAAAATCAATTTAACTTTGATGTTTTTATTATTTTGCTGTCATTTTAGTAATTCAGATCTTCAAAGGTAAGAACACATTAGCTATTCAAAGTAAAAAAAAAAAAATATCAAATAAAGTTACACTCCCTTCTCTCTAATCAGAGCTTTCGTCTGCACATTTGTGATCTCGGGAAGAAGCCAAGTTAGTCCTAACTGCCTCTAATTTTACTCGACCACTCAAATAGGATATGAGATCACATTTTGTCATAATATAGATATTTTAATCGCTAGTGTACATGGACTGGAGGGTTTACTGTGCACTGAAAAGAGTCTATCACATAGAAGCGTAGCCATACTAAAAATTCCATGTAGAAACAGACCCAATTTCTTTTTCTTTTAAAATTAAAGACTCTAAACGAAACCTGTTCTCTGTTTGATGTGCATTTGAGGTTTTAGGTTGACTTAGAATTGCATGCTTGAAATAATTCGTTAACATTTAGATTTTCTTGAGCCTCAAGTGGCCTAACCCACCGATTTCAACTACTTCAATTTTGTGCAGCTTTACATGAGGAGGAATCGTTTTGCTTAGATTTTGAGGAAAGGCAGGTTCTGGGAGAAGAGGTGCCTTGGAGCTGCTGGGGCAGGCCTGTGCTCGTGGCTGGACAGAGGCCGCATGCCCCGTGCCCGCTCGGGTCGGGCTGCAAGGCCGGGCAGTCCTGCCTTTGCTCCTGCTTCAGTTTTGCAAGAGAACTTGGAAATACTTGAGGGCAGTCAAAGGGCTGAAGCAAGGATGTTTGTGTCAATGTGCTGGATCAGCACGAACCAGAAATTCTCTAAATTTGCTTAGCATATGTTAATTTTGATTTTCTACTCCAAGTGAATTACCTAATTATCACTTCAGCGTTCTTTTCGTTTTGCTTATTATCTACCAGCTTACATCTGCTGGCAGTATTTTCATTTGAAGTAAGATAATCAAATGGAGTTACAGACTTTTTAAGAATAATCTTTCAGAACGTTTAGAACTTTTTGCTCGGCAATGCTGATACTCCCTAGAGAGCCCATGAAGGCAGTGGCAAAACAGGAATGTTCCTGATGACAAACTAGAGAGGGAGCATATGTTACACATTTACTTTGATGCAGGAGAGCTGGATAAGATAAATTTTGTAATCAGAAACCCTTGAACTGGCAAGACTATTTCTAAAAGTTATGCGTAACTGGAGAATGCGAATGCCATGAAACCTCCATATTTAATAAATGTTCAAAATTTGAGTGTTTTTATTACTGGAAATTATTGGAAAGTCTACAGACTAAGCATTATTCATAGCAGTTATTTGGCAAGTAAATTTGGATAATGGAAGTGCTGAGAAGCAAAGGAATTGTAGTTGTTAGTTATTGGCTATAAGTTATTTTTCTCCCCTACATGGAGGGGCTCAAGCTGTTTCACTGGCATTTGTTAAGGAGGACGTTTTCAGCAATATAACATCGCAGTTCAGAGCCTTACTCTGTGGAAACCTAGTTCTTGCCTGCTTTTGGGGGAATGCCCCTAAATCAACCCACATCTCTACAGGGCAGTTAAACTGTTTTGGGACTGGGGAAGAGAGCAGCGTGTGCAAGCGTAATCAGAAAACTCTCTTCTATCAGTCACCCGGATTGATGACTGGTATTTTGCCTCCACAGTGGGATAGAAACCTGAGCACATGGCGGGTGGTTTTCTTTAAATAAATCATGGAATTTTCTTCCCTCCCCACAGAGCAGATAAATCTTCTAGAACAAGACAGCTATTACTTATTTTTTCACTGTGAGCAGGGAGAGAAAGTGACAAGAACTGCTAAATAATATCTACAAAAGTGCATCTTAGATGAGATTGAACATGACAACACTTTCCATTGAAGGCCTTTGTGCCCCTTAGCTCCCCGAGCATGAAAAAAGCTCCCATCTCAGTGCTGAGTTTCAAAGTTCACACGGCACCAGTGGTGGATATCTTTAGGTATAAATATAGCATTCCAGCACCACAGTCTCCCACCTTCATCTAAACTGTCTCAACTTTTATTTTGAACATCAGCATTTTGAATAGAGTGAAAAAAACCCAAACCCTGAATTTGCACTAGAAGCAATAAATAAGTTAATCCAGCATTGTAAAAGTAATTCTTTCAGAAAACCAGAGTAGGTCAGAGCTGAGGCTCACTATCTCATCTGTCAGGCACTTCTAAGATCCTCCCACGGGAAGGAGGCCACGCAACCACCATTCTTCAGCAGTCGAGTTAATTTGGTGGGAGAATGTTAGATAGGCATTCGTGAGAACTTTTGAGACACCAAATGAAATATCACCACAGCATTCAGTCATCAAGTTATAGATTTTCTGAACTCATATTGGGCAAGCATGCGCCATCAAGCATACTTTATAAAATAACTTTATTTGCTACCTACTATTTGGATCCCATATTCATGTGCTCTAGGAGGTAGCTGTTTGTAGTTTTGCTAGCAGAAGAGATTTTTTTCAGAATTACAGGTGGTAATGCCAATGAGGATAAGTGAAGGAATATTCTTTAATGAAGACTAATAAAATTGCTAGGAAAATGAATAAAAGTGTTCAGCATTACAGCTGTGGATGGGCCAAGTCAGAGCTTTAGATGTGGATTGATAACTCTGGGATGAAGACAAGATTGCTGAGTTAAGTCAGCCTTTTTGATGGTCACATCTGACAGAGGGAATGTATCACAAGAGAAAGATGTATCCAAGATACAGAACCAGTGGGAGAATGGATTCTCCCTCCCCCAGCATTCAAATTAATAGCCAGGTGCAGGTTTCCACTCCAAGAATTCTTGGCTTACAGAAAAAGAGATCTCGGGATGATTAACTAATAGTTTTCCTGGAGAGGCGAATGCTTGGGAAAGGGCCGAGACAAATAATGATCACAGGGTTTGCAGCTCAGTCTCTCCCATTTGGAGCCTACTGGGTTGCAAATGAGAAGCAAAGGCACTCACCAGAAGTCTTTCCAACTACTGTTTCTCATTTTATAGAATAACCCAAAAATATCCAGTTAGCACTAAGGAAAACTAAGCATCTTAGGTTTCCAGATTTTAAAGGAATTTGGGTTCTTGTTTTTATAAGCAATTTACTAAGAAGAGTTTGGATTTTTTTTTATACTTGAGGGAGAAATATGATCTTCTGATTTCAAATTATTCTGAAAATGCTGGGTATTTTGGAAGCAGAAAATATTCTTGCAGAACTCCTTTAGAAAAATGACTTTAAATGAGATTTAACCCCAAGGTTCCCAAGAAGAGTTAAGATTTAGTATTTCTACTAATGAACTAAGGCATAATTTTACATTTTTGTATGATTGCCTTTGCATGTTTTAGCCATTTAAATATATTAAACATAATTTAGATATAGCTCTGCTATCACATTTTTTACAGTTCTTGCTGTTTAGTGCTGCCATCATTGCTCTATTGCAGAGGATGTGTTACTACTTGACAGGTTGTGTTGTTGCAAGTCTGAGATTGTTTTCCCCTTATTATTTTGTTTACTGCTTTGTGTAGGAAGACAGTCAGGGACCAAATATGGAGACATGTCATGCATGGAGGAACAGCATAGAATAAGAGCAATAAGACTACAATTGTCCTGATCACAAGCATCTCTCTTCCCTACTTGAGACTTCAGCATGCTTAAATATTTTCCTCAGGTGCAGTTTACTGAAATTTTCCAGCATATATTTGGTTTCCTAGTTGCTAGTTTCTGACTGAAGACATTACTGTTAAGGCTGTAGTAACTTGGCAAATTTCACCTCTTTACAGCTCAGAGCATGAATGGACCAATTGTTGACACTGATCAGATGTTTGCATTTTGTTTCATGCGTCATGATATACAAGTTCCTCCTGACCTGCAGCTGATGGCCTCCACAGCATGCCTGCAAGGTGACACTACTGACATCCTTGCTTTGTCCATAGCGACTCAAGGCATAGAGACCTGAAGGGCATCAAGTGAAATCCTGCCCACTGAAAAATTGCAGACCTCTTCTTGCCTGTGTTTTTTAAGCTGAGGTCCTAAGCAGTCGCTTACAGGTGTCCAGTAAAACTGACTGGATCGTTATCAGGACAGTCATGTCATCTGAATGCTCATCAACAATAATATATGTGAATGTTTGGGTTTTAAGTTATTCAGAAAGAATATACAGAAGAGCAAAGAATACCGGAACAGAACCGCAAAACTGGAGCATTAACACCACCATTTCTAAGGCTGCACTCCTTTTGTTCAAAATAAGCTTGTTTTCCTAGTGAATGAGCCGGCTCCCCATATCCCAGCTTACTCAATGCTCAGGTGCTCATCCCTGCCCTTCTTCAGTCCAGGGTGGTGTTTATACACTATCTACTAAGCTGGCTCAAGCAGGGTTTTGTTGCCGTAGTTTTCCTTTGGGTTTGGGAAAAGAACCATCTGACTGCAATGGGATTTCTGCTGCATAAGGAATTTAGTGAGAAAATGTCTTCTAGAGATCTACAGAGAAGGATGGAAGCAAGCCACCCATGGGCTGCTCTATGAACTTCTATTAAATTTAAGCTATGTGGTAAACCCAGAAGAGTGTAACCTAGCAGATTTTGGAGTACAGAAATTCTGCACTTCTATCTGCACTGCCCTGCTGGCTTGATGGGTGATTTTTCAGAAAGTTTTGGCATCCTAGCAGTAGAAATGTTTAGGATGCTTTGCTTAGCAAAGCCCAGAGCATTGACCCCATGTGGCTTTTATGAGGTCTCTTATGCAACCATGCCCAAGTCTGACACAACCAAGAGCTGAAACTCTTCCTGTGGTCACATCAACGTACAGTAACCGTGCTGAGAAACAGTATGAGTCTGTGCATAGCCAACAGCAGTACAGGAGATAGTGTATTTATTATAAAAATAGTAGATTACTCTCCTCCTGAAAGGAGTACCTTCATTAAGCTGTAGTAACTGTACAGTCATGAGTTTTCCCACCTTACAAGAATATGTGCAAGCTGCGAGTTTGACAATGTAGACCTACATATGTTAATGCCCCAGCTGAGCTATGCAACTAAAAATGACAATATCTATATATTATTATGTCAATTACATTAATCAAGCTAATTCATACCTTCCATGACTGTTTGGCAATAGAGTGCAAAATACTAATTAAAGAATTGCATACAACATAAGGATGAACTCAGCTGTGTTTCAACTTTAAAGAATGATGGAAGTATAAATCATTCTTTTAAATAAGCTTGATGTACAATAAAGTAAATGAAATAGCAGACATCTTCTATTCCAAGTGTGCTCTCTTGTCACAGATTGGGAGAAACAAAACTATCTTTGAAAAACCTCAGTTAAGAGACAGAAAGCTCCAGGTTAAGCTTATCAGGTCCAAGGTATTACTTGCAGGGTTGTTTTCTAGTCAGAATTCACCAAAACCATACATGTGAGGGATTGGACTAGGTGATCTTTTGAGGTCCCTTCCAATTCCTAACATTCTGTGATTCTGTGATGTGGTCAGATACATGCTGGTCTTCCCTTTTCCTTTAAAAGAATCAAACATTTTTTAAAAATTGGATCCTAGGACAAACTGCCCTGTAAAATGACTATGAATTTAGTTCTCTGCCTTGGGAATGTATAATAAACTCTGAGACCCCACCTGCAGTACTGCATCCAGCTCTGAAGCCCTCAGTACATGAAAGACATGGACCTGCTGGAGGGGGGCCAGAGGAGGCCACAAAAATGATCAGAGGGCTGGAACAGCTCTGCTATGAGGACAGGCTGAGAGAGTTGGGGTTGTTCAGCCTGGAGAAGGCTCGGGGGAGACATTATTGCAGTCCTTCAGTATTTAAAAGAGGCCTATAAGAAAGATGGGCACAGACTTTTTAGCAGGGCTTGTTGGAATAGGACAAGGGGTAATGGTTTTAAACTAAAAGAAGGGAGATTCAGGCTAGACATAAGAAAAAAAATGTTTTTACAGTGGGGGTGGTGAAACACTGGCCCAGGTTGCCCACAGATGTTGTAGATGCCCCATCCCTGGAGACATTCAAGGCCAGGGTGGACAGGGCTCTTGGCAACCTGACCTAGTTGAAGATGTTCCTGCTCATCACAGGGGGCTTGGACTAGGTGACCTTTGGAGGTGCTGTCCAACCCAAACTACTCTATGATTCTATGGTAAACGGACTTTAGTGTCTTGCAATTACTTTCTCAAAACAAGAATTGTTTAGCTAAGAAGGAATGCATGATAAAGTATTATTTCATTTTTAAAATACTTAAACCTCACCTGACGATTAAGTATCTCATTATGGGATCTGAATGACTCTAAATTCCTCAGGGACTACACATGGAATGTTTTGTAGAGTTTTACTCATTTTCATTCTGGATCACTTGAATTTTTTTTTCTGCAAAGTTTTGATTAATTCTTTACCTATTGCCTGCAATCACTCTTAGGGGAACCCAGCTAGTAGGCTCAGCAGAAAGGTCAACCTGGGACTTCAAGCTGATGGTTTCTGAAACTCTCTGGTAAGAGCTATGAAATAAAAGTGAATTGAGTTGGAGCCAGGAAGTTCTGAAGTTTAGTTCTAGTGGAGGTTTTGGTTCTATATAGTTTAAAATGCGTTTAGAAATGCCATTTAAGTTTTTTAAATGAAAACCATTATTTCCTTGTGCTTTTATAAAACGTTACTTTACAAGTTGTGTTAGGAGAGACAAGGGTCTAGGCAGAAGGGACAGAGGTTCTTGTCAGAGATGTTGTAAGAGACAAGAAGTCAGGAGTTCAAAGGAATATAAATTTAACAGCAGCAGTTTGGAAGAGACAGTATTTTTACAATAGGCTGGAGATATAATGAAGTCATGAGGGAGAAGATAGAGAGCTAAGATATCTGTGTGACAGGGAAGTGATCCCAGCCCTAATCTGAATGCTTGTAAAGAAAAGGAGACAAAAAGTATGTACAAATATGAATGTTTTTTATAGAAAAGCTAAACAATTGATACCGACATAGAGAAGATTCAGAGTGGTAACCCTTCAAGTAAATTCCTGCTTGAGTATGTAGAAATCCTTATTTAAGTGACTTAGATTTTTTTTTTTTTAAACATCTGTATTTCCTCTGTATGCCTTCTTTGGAAAGGCATGGGTGGTCCCATGTTTCTTCAGTTCTGCCTATTCTTTAAGAAATTGCTGATGACTAGCATTAGATTGTGGAGATTTGTAACAGGAATACCAAGATTAGTATGAGCAAAGCACGAATGGAAATGTGTGAGAGACGGTGGTATGCATGAACTGGTCTAGAGCACTATATGTGTGATTTCATTTGAGTGACCATGTAGGACGAATAAGCCAGTCTAATGATTAGAGGGCAAGATGATGAAGAACAGGTAAGGCAAAAGAGAACCAAGAAATGCAAAAATTTTGCCCAAGACTTACAAGGGCGAAAGCAAAATAATGAGATGAAAGAAACCCAAACATGACCCACACCTAGGGGGCATAAAGCACATATTAAAAATCCACGTGATTGCTGCCAGTCACAAAAGAAACAAGAGAAATAAGGATGCCATACCCAGCATCCCTTGTCCTGGCCAAACCGCATGGGCACGTGTCTTGGCAATGAATGAAGTTTATGAATGCAAGGCACTGAGATCAGTTTAGTATAAAGTAACTATCACGTTCTCCTTCCATAGAGTCTCACACTGAATTTTGTTCTGCTAATTCCCTACAATATTAACCACAGTACTCCTGTACATGGTGATGTTTGCAGAGCAGAGATGCCATCCCACACTCTAAGCGTCTGCAGCTTCTTAATGACTGATACCCCTTCTCACCTGTGGATAGGGGCTTTGCCACCACATATTTAGTGGAGAACTAGGTCCAAGACACTATGCGTAACAAGAACAAAATATAATTTTGCATCATCAGCTGCCTAATGGCATTTTTTAATTGTTTTGTTCCTCTCACCACCAAATGAATGAATAGTGAATTCTTTTTCAAAGGGTTAGAAACAACGAAACTCAGAGAGATTACCTTGCCTGTAATACTACAAGGAGCTTTGAAAAACAGTGTTGTAAAAGGAATGGCTTCACAGTGGTGGAAAAACCCCACAATTAATATAACTGTACTTCATTTTATATGACAGTAGAGCTACCACCTTATGCCACTGCTGCAATTCCAAAAAGTTTTATCTACTTTCAGTTGTGGTCCATAAAAACTCTGTGCTAGTTCTCAAACAATAAATGAAGGCAATTGGAAAAAAGTCACCTAACTTGTCACCCAAGCAGTATTGTAAGGGAATTTTCAAATCTATGTAAATCCCATCACACCTAACAATACACTGAAGTGAATTTTATAGGCCAACCTGAAGCTGTGATAGAGAAGGGAATTAAAAGTGGGGGAAAAAAAACCCCAAACCTGTATGTAGCACAGCTATGGAATATTTCTATGCCAATTCATGTTCACAGAGAAATAATTTACTAAAATACTTGGCTGTAACAGACCAAGCTCTTAAACCCTGCTTGTAAACAGGTATTGCCTAGTTTTCAAAATACTTGAAATTAAAGTCTTGATGTTATTCTACATGTTCCCAAGTGGAGTCAAGTGTGCGCAAACGCTGTAGGTACACGTGCCATTTCACATTCAAGCATTTTCTCCAGAGAGAAAACAATTTATTGTATGCAGATTAGCCTTTTATTTTCTTTAAATAAACCTTGATTTTTAACTATTCTTACTAGATTTTGGAATAGAAAAATTTGAATTGTTCTCTATAATCATCAGAACTGATCCTACTTGTGCTACTTTTTAAAATGTGTGTGCTTTGCGTTAAAACTTTTCATGATTCTGAGCAACAATGCCGTTGTAATGTCTGGCATCTCTCTAAAGATGGTACTGATGTCACTCGACAGTTCTAATATTTTCCCAAATGAATAACCCAGTTTTGAGGGTCTTGGGTCCATTAGAAAGATAAATTGAAGTGGGATTTTTGATGCAAAACTCTGCTTATTTACAAATTTTCTCTCTCTTTTTTTTAAAAACAAAACCAAAAAACAACAACAAAAAAACCCACAACAAAACACCCCAATGTGTTCATGGCAATAACAAGCAACAGCAGCCTATTCACATTTCCAGATGGGAGCTGGCACTGAGACAAGCAAAAAAGAGTTTTTGGACTACTTTCTAAGTCCTGTCGAGGTTCCATTACTGACCACTCCACAGCTCTCTCATCCTGTCTGGATCACTCATTAATACCACAACCTAAATTGACAGGCAGCGGCTTCACCTTTAACTCGCTGCGTCATTGCTTTGATCAGTAATATGCGTTTTAGATGAGGTTTCAGAATGGAGAAGGTGACCTTTAAAAAGCTGACATCATGTTCAAATGAGGAAAATAGAGGAGAATGAACTTTGGCAGGTTAAATGTAAAAACATAAGGCAGGTAGAGAGTTTAAGAAACAACTTACAAAAGGCATTAAAAAAAGTAATAATAAATACTTCTACAAAACCATCAAAAGCCAAAAGCCTGCTAGAAAGACCGTACAATAATAAATGGTCAAGGCACAAAAGAAGCATTCAAAAAAGATAAGGCCAGAGAAGATAAATTAAATGAGTTTTTATACATAGCGAATGTGGAAGAGTTTAGAAAATTCTCTCACCAGAAATGCGCTTCCTCCCTGCCACACACACTCTTTTTTGTTTTAATGGATTATACCTCAACAGTTCTGCATTCAATTGAAGTTCAAATCTGCTATAAAACGGGTTCATCAGGACCAGAGAATATTTATCCAAGAGCTCAGAAGGAACTGAAGCACAAAGTAGCTTAAGTAGCAAGTGCTGTTTATGATTTTTTAAAAATGCCCAGATACAAAGACAGATGGCAAATGGGATGGAACTAAAAATGAAAAAGTCAACCAAGAACAAAACAAACACCCCACACTCTGGTCCTCTGTACTATGTTAAGTGGTTTGAACTATAAGAACAGAGTTTGTGGACATATAAAATCGGTACATTGAAGAACAGTCAAGACAGTTTTTTGAATGAAAAGTCATGACATATCTCTGAGGGTTTCTGAAGATGTCAGTGAATATATAGATGAAGGAAATGAAGTTGATGGGATTTTTCAAAAGGCATTGTTCCCTCATCAAAGGCACAAAAAATGAAGCTGGGAGAGGCAGCAGCTCATCACTTGGCTAAACAGAGTTGGGCAACCTGAGGTACTTAATTATCCATTAGCTTTATTGGTGGAGAAAATTTCCAGATACTCTTCTGTTATTTTCTGTTCTGCAGTATATCCTCATACCATGCATGTTTTGTAGTCTTTATGATGCTAAAAAGAATTGAAGCAGTGCAGTGTGGCCAGATGGGCTGTGCTGAAAGTGGTTGCACCTTCCCCCGGACACAGCAGAGCATGTTTGAGAGGTGGCAGGGTTGTGGCAGGCTAAAGGAGCAAGAGGGAGAGGTCCAAAAGAGGGGATGTTTGTCTAGGTGAAACTTCCTGACCTGACCCTGGTGTTCCCATTTGTCCCTTCAGACACCACAGCTTCTCCAGTTCTCTTAATTCCTAAGGAACCATAGCCTGTGAGAAACAGCTATGCTGAGATGTGAAAAACATTCCTTCAAACTTGCACTTGGATACGTTCCTCCCCATCCAACAGAGGGTGTGTAGTAAAACCATTACCTTAAACAACCAGTTCCCTGGAAGAGCAGGAAATACTAAGCTTGTTTGCAACAAGCTCTGTTCTCAAGTTTCGTAGGGGGCAGCACAGTGTTTATTTTTTGTTGTTTGTTTTGTTTGGGCTTTTTTTGAAGCATTCATAACTTTTGTATTGTATAACTTTTGCAATCTCACTACTACTTCTACTTACCAGCAAATAAACCAAAAGATGCATGCCTGTACTAAAAGCGATTTTTCCAGCCTGTTGTCACTATAAAGAGATAATTTTTTGATCTATAGAGACCATGAAGTCCTGTAGAAGTTAGTATTTTTCCTGTGAATCTCAGAAAAATTTCATTTGAATTGCATCTCAAAACCCTTTATGGACAGATCTCGCTGCCTTTCAGATGAGTTATTTGCAGTGCTTGTGGTTCAGCCTCAGTCACTTACCTTCTGGTCTTTATTTTTCTTTATTATTTCTATAACTCTAATTGCACATTAGGGTCTCCACAGACAACTGTGATAAAGTGTCAGATGCTTCGTTATAGCCTGGCATCTGTGCAGTCACTTCACATGCTCAAGGTAAAGACTAAATAGGACCATTATGTATAAATAGTAATTTATGCCCAGTTTACAGCACTACAACCAGATTCTTAGCCTGAATGAGAAAAAAGGAGCTCAATATTGCTCAGATATTTCTAGTATCATGAGCAAGTGAGAGTAATTGGCGAACCTTTCTCCCAGTCCTCTCAAATGAAACATTTTTAGATATATTTCCATATGCTGAGCTACACCATCACCACAGCCGACATAAGTTGCCTGGCTCCAGTACAGTATTCTGTGCCAGCTGAGTAACCGAAGTGACTGGTGAAGCTGATGTAGCAAACACTAATGTACTCTTATCACTTATCATTACAATTTCTGGTCAGTATTTACCTAAATGAGTCTGTATCTTCATTAAAAAAAAAAAGTGGCAATTCCACATCTCGTTTGGCATGTACACCATCCAGAACAAAACCAAGCCAACCATTCATTGTTGCTATTCCACTTTGCAAGCATTGTAATGGTTGAGTGCTACTACCTAAGGACAGGATTGATAGAGCTATCTGCTTAATTCATGCATTGTGAGGACATGTTACAAAGCTGAGATGCAGCTGCTCTCATCCTTCAAAAAAAGATACTATCTTTCATGAGGGAACCAAGGTGCAGCGTTTTCCTTACAAAACTGACCTTACTGTCAAGGCATAAATCATTTTTCCCTTTTTCTCTATGAGAAAACAAACAAGCATAAATGGCACTGAACCTAGAGCATTCCTCTGTTACGGGTAATACTGTTGTTTGCTTACTGACAAGATAAAATGGTCGTTCTCCAGGGCAGGTAAACCTTCCTGAAACCCTCTTTGGTCAGAGCCCAAATCTTTCTGCAGAACTGAGTATTCAGAAGGCTACTTAGCTGTGTAGCAGATTTGAAGGAGCACTGCTGATGGCATTGCAGCTGCAAAACAGACAGTGCTGCCCTTCTTTCCATAGTGAAGCTCTCCAAATCAATCCTACTAGTTTCCAGTCCTCCCTGTTATCACCCACAAGCTGTGACTGGTTATCTTGCCATGATCAAAGTTTGGTAGCCTAGAGTCTGCAGTTAATGAAAAACAGAAATTCAAAAGAGGCTTCCAAAGAGCCTTCTCTCGACCTGGCTCTCCTGTGCTGAGCCGTGAAGGGTTGAACACTGTCCAGCACAGCCAGTGTTCACAGCAACCAGCTGCAAAGTAGTCACAAAACAGAGCAACATCCACCTTCGAAAAACAGCATTAGAAAATGGAAAATCTGCCCTGAGCAGAAGGAAATTTCCTCTCTAAAAGCAAGGGGGCTGTTTCTGGGCCATTTCCTACAAAGGGCTGTACACGTGCTGCACCTCCATTAACAGCTTGCTCTCCGGTTCTCGGTGGGGTGGGCTCAGGGGGAGGCACACAGCTGGTCTTGTGACAAAGTGGTGATGCTCGCCAGGGGACACCTGGACTCAATGACCTAAAAAGAGGCATGCGTCTGAAATCATCAGTCTGTATCCTGCCCCCTCAGTGCATCTGTCAGGACAGTTCTTAGCATTTTTGCTTCATAACTCTTTAAAAAATAGAATGTGCCAGTCCTTTGGGTGGTCAGGGGGACCTGCAAGTACAACCACTGTTTGTGCGAGATTACAAGTTATACTCCCCCATGCTCTGAGGAGCAACAAATATTGAAGTTGTGACACTGTGCCGTAAACAATTTATAGGGATGCCAAAACCGTGTGGGCCCCACCCAAGAAGGGAATGGATTTGACTGCTCATCTCTGGGCAAGTGCTCAGGCTGCAGCACTGCTGACAGGAAGGTTTCACCCCACCTCCAGCTGCTGTGCAGAAGTTGAGATCTCTTCTCTGAAAGAGAGGGAAGAAAGGCCAGCAGCAGAGTGGTCAAAATGGATTTTGCATGGACTGAAGTATAGGATGCTTTCATAGTCATATACATATAATTTCATGTTATTAATATGCTATATAAAATTAAGGTCTACGTGTGTATACCATATAATATGTATCACAATCATATATAGTACACATTTAAAATAGTTAATGAACGGTATACACCTTAAATCTATGATCTAGCTTTGACGCTGGTCCCGCTTTGCGGAGTAGGCTGGAAAAGATAACCCCCAGAAGTCCATTTCTACAAGTAGCTGTAGAAATCACTCACTGTCTCAAGATCCTTGATATAATTACTTTTTGGTTATATAAAAGTGACTAGCACTGACTGTTTTAAAAAAAGCCTGTGCTCTTATGTAGTGAAAAAAAGGCTGTCATAGCAAAAGAAAACGAGTCCCAAACACTGACCCTAAGAATATATAAAAGCATCTTCACCTGTCGCTTTGAATTCTTTCCTTTTGAGTGAACTCACATTTACCGATTAAGAATTTAGTCATATTTTGTGAATAAACCCACACACCACTGATCCACCCGAACTTTTGCCAGCCTGGCTACCACATTCATAAAAAGTAACTCGAATGATCAGACAGCATAAGTTTGACACGGCACACGCAATGCATACAGATCCTTTTTCAGGAACATTCATTACCCTTACAAGGTGACATTTCAGTGGTTGAACAATCATTTTCACAGACAAGAACAAGTCTAGAGTGGGCTGCAAATGAAACTCAAGGTAACAATTCAATGGTAAGCCCTTCTCTTCATTCAGGCAGACGTCTGCCTCAGTTTAGGATCCTAGCCTGAAAGTCATCTTTTGGAGTTAGATGTCTAAAAACCACTTCTGAAAAAAAGAATGAGATCGCCTGCTATCTAGGGCACCCAGTACCCTAATGCACACAGTTGTTTGGGCTTTGCTCAGCAATTCAGGACAGGATGTGACAGCTATGGCCCATAAGGAACCCCGTTGCCAGACTACTCGGCTCCACATCCACTGGCCACACTAATAAAACAATAACTGGGCTAACGTGAAACAGTCCAAACAGGAGTTTCTAAAGTGAGACAGACATACACAGGAGTAGTAAAGGCAGATGCACTCAGAGCATAGCTAGATGACTTGGCCCTCCTGGCAAGGAAAGTGGGAGAACCTCTATTTTGAGTCCACTTTGGTGCTGCAGGGACTTCAGGGTGACTTTGAGCCCTGGCTTCAGGCAATGTTAGTTTTTGCAGGAGTGCTGTGCTCAGGGAATTCATGCATTTGTAGAGTTCAACAGCAGATGTTAGAGAATGCCAAAGTCATCTAAAGGGTAGGGTTTTCACTAGGAACACAAATACTGTTGAAAATCTGGGACTTGCAGACCTGGTTTCTTTTTGAGAAATGGTTTTAGATGAGCATACCTTGATCTTCCTTCTGTAAAGTGAGAGTATTAAGTCTTCCTCTGTCTGAGATGCTAACACTTAGGACCCAAAGCAGCCCAGTTTGTACAGTGATTAGATCTCTAACATCCCACCCTGATTTCTGATGGAATATGTATGTCCTGTCAGAAAACAAGTAATGTTCTGCATACCAGAGAAAGAAGACATTGCAAACTCAATGCAGACACTTATCTTGGAAGCTCAAAAGAAAATAAAAGTGCACAACCAAAGCAAATTGCTTCAAAAGTCCTCATCATGCACAACCCTATCACTTGAATATGGTGATATTATCACAGTTGTGCTTTTCTCTGTAGAACAACCAAGAAGAATTATGATTTATATAGGAGACTACAAGATTTACATTGTATGCACATGCAAGCAGGAGCTTCTATTAATAACAGCATGCCCTAAAGCCTGCTGCAGCAGCCACTACACTGACTTGCACTCAGCATCTTCCCCTGAATGCTGAGCGCTCACAGTAAGGACAGGAGCACATCTGCCACAGAGGCTGGTAGGCACGGGATTATATATGATGATGGATGTTACCTTGCAAGGACTAACACTTACAGGTGTCATCTGACTTAAAGAAAAATACCTGAAGTTCATGAATCGCTTCACAATCACTTAAAGATTTACTTTCATTAGAACCTAAGTAGTACAGCTTTTGCACATTAGAGAGAAGATTAATCTGTAAAATAATCTGTTTGTGTCCTTTTATTCCTGAGGCTAAGACTACTTGTCTTACATCACATTAGACAATCTTCGAGTTGTTATCTGTCTGATAAACAGAACAGAGGACACAAGAAAGCTTTGATTTCTCCTTTGCCTCTGTACAAACCAAGTGCTTCCTCTGGTGAACAGAATTAAAAGTTACAAGGGAGAGTGCTGTAGATCAGCACTGGTCACTGACATTATTAACTAAATTATTGAGCTAAATCAAATACAGACATGCAACACAGGACAACGTAACACATAGAACAGAAATGAATCACAGCCTTAGAACTGGCAGTTCTAATGTTAAACTTTAGATCTCTATGGGAAGCTCACATAGGAAAAGGAAGGCAACATCCCCGAGATAGTACATTGAAATGTGCATTCACACAGTACTTTAACCATATCCAAGTATATAACTACTTTTCAAGACTACAAAATTAACAGTAGAAAGCAATTCAGAAACAGAACAAGTACCTTTATTGAAAGTTTTTTAAATACCTGGTTATTTAGTTAGAAAAAACCCTAAATACAGTGAGATAGAGACTTCAACAGCTGTTACGTAGTTTAAATTGACTAAGTATCTGGCCACCAAATACTAATGTATGATTTTACCTCTCAGGAGACTTAGTTCTAATGATCAAAGATATAGTTTTGAATAGCCAATAAAAAAAAAATAGAGAAAAACCTCAATACTGGGCAAACGGTGCAAACCTGCCATGAATAACAAATTGCGTCCAACTTCTGACTAGTGAAGATTACAAAAGTAAAGTAATATTCTCAAGACTGGAAACAAGTCAGAAAACTTTAAGGGAGTGATACATTCAGGTGTGTAGAACAGTGCTCAGGAGCTTGGAAGGGCATTGTGGTCACCAGGCTTTCCTGCCTTCAAGGTCCCAAATACCCACATGGCAGTTTGATGTGACATTACAAGATGTCTATGAGACTTACTGTACCATGTAATCAAAAGTTAAGTATCCTGAGATATCTCCTCTAAATGACAGCTGTATAATAGGATCTAGAAATAGTAAGCTATGTGATAATTAATCACTCAATTACCTGGTTATTTCCATTATAAACTATTCAAAGGAAGTAACTATTTAAAACATGTATCTATTTATTATATATTTGCTTATGACTTTAATAGGTAGTGACTGAGATAATTTTTGGTTATTTGCAAGTATGAATCAAATGGTATTGAAGGATAATTGCTTGTGGAGATACTGATCAGCTATCTGTAGGCCTCGTAATAAACTGTATTTATTTATTCAAAACTGTATCAAAATTTTTGAATGGAGCTCCCACTCTTTTTTTTTTTTTTCCACACCCTCAGCAGAACAGCATCCTGAAACATTTTATTTTCTTCAAAGTTACATACATAGTAGCATGCTATGGTTGAGGTGCTGCACGCTTAGCATCTATTCGCTTGAAAAAAGGCTTGAATCTGTACGGCTGAAAAAGCTCTGAAAATAAAAAGTGGGCTTTTCCGTCAAAAGGCCAAGTTTAACAATGAAGTAAACGGATATACTTTTACTGATTGTCATCTGAAGTGGTCCAAAAGTTACCATGACCAAAGGGCTTTTATTTAAAGAAATCTTTTATTTGTTTATTTAAATTTCAGACTAATTTGAGATACTTGGTTTTCCCCTTCCAGTATTGACCCAACTCGAACACGAGTGAGACTGATGTGAAGGGTTGTGTTCTGCCTATACATAATGGAAACAGTTCGTACTTCTTAGCCAAATTACAAGCTCCTACAATATATTTGCCATGAAAGTCATCTTCATAGTTGAAAGCAGAGGCCCAAAATTGAATCAGTGAAGTGTATTGTTCTAATCATAATGATCTAATCTAATCTAAATATAAATAAAACATCAATCTGGCAATGCATCCCATGACACTTTCAAAGAAGGTGGTGTGGAAATTCAGACCCTGAGAACTGGCAAGTGGCTGCCCTGTGTTTGCGCCCAGCCAAACTCTGTGCCCTTCCCTCCATCCCCAACCCCTTCAAACAGGGTGCAAACATGGTCTGCAAGTGCAAATGGTAGGAAAGCAGTATTTTCCCTTTATCGTAGTCAGCATCACAGAGACATGAAAGCACAGACATTTCACAGTCAGCCTTTGAGCAGAACCATTCTGCAACACAAAGCACGCAAACCTAGGAGTAAAATCCTGTGTTTTTCACTTTTTAATGCCCCAAACCACCATTAATTTTCATACTGCAACAGAGAAATGAACCACAATCTTGAAAGTAAAATTCCAGAGAACTCACAGCTACACCTTATTTTCCATCAAAATTGGCTGCATAAAGTGCAGGCGTCCAGTCTTAAGTGTAATCATGTAGTAATTTTAGGACATATTTAAAGCTTTGATTATTTTTAAACTCTAACATTTAAAAGTGGGAAAGTGACATTGCAGAAGTATTAAATGCTGAGTGCTATTGGAGGTGTAGCCCCAGGCATCTGTAACAACTATCCTTCAAAGTTAGAGTATCTTTTCAGAATGCTGGAATAATGTCCTTTTTTTTTTTTAGAATTAATGTCTATGTTAATTGTCAACGTTTACCTCACAGTAACAGTGCGTGTCAATATAACATTTAGTACGCTAACTTTTAAAACCTCTGTTTCAGTTTTGTTTGCTCTAGGTTATGTCTACCAGTTGTACGGTCAGACAGTTAATTTATAAGTCTGAAATATTTGTATTGGAGTGCAACATTCATAAAGTCATACTATTACCAATATTAATTTACAATAAGCTTCTTAAAACTCCTCACAGAAACAGTGATGTATGGCGGTGTCTATAAAATCTTGCTCCTGCTCTCTTTCAAGATCATTTTTTTTAACCCTAAGTTTCTTCTTGGTTAAGCAGAGGTGAGAATATATTCACCTCCATGTGAGACAGACTCTCTCCGTGATCAGGAAAACATGTCAACATGCCAGCATATGCAGAACAAGCAAACACCACAATTTTTTAAAAGCAATTTATGTAGAAAGGTACTAGTGTCAGGGAGTAAGCCAGGGTAAGTAAACATCTCCTCCCACAGAGCATATGGAAAGTGTCTTATCAGTTCATGGACCGCCCTGGAAAAAGATGCATTAAAAACTAAAAAACACCTCTTTCAGTTTGGCAGATCAAAGCCTAGAAGCCTTAAGTCACAGCCCATCAGGGTTTTATTAAAATTAGCTTGAATCTCTCTTTTCCTCAATAATTTCCACATTATTCACAATTCTGTTTGTATTTCTATATGCCACACTACATGATTTTCAACAGCACATTACAAATTATCAACTGTAATGCATAACTGCCTTTTGCCTCATTTTCTGCTTGCAACCTACATTGGATATGCAGAGAAAAATGGCCATTTCCAAATATCAAAACATAGACTAAAAGGAACAAATATTCCTTTTAGCTCTCACTCAGTGAGCAACCACTGTTCAAGAAAAACCTCCAGAGCCCCTTATTTCCCCTGCCTGATTTTGTTCAGATGTTATATTGTGGTACCCAGTCACTCACTTTTTGCCGATGTCCAGTGGCTGGTTACACTAAGGTCTGGCTGGCAGAGGGGTAAGACACCATTTCCAAGCACAGGACACACCACTCACTTCCAGAACAACTACTTTCCCACATCACTAGCCAGGTCCTTCCTATTTGTAATCTCAGGTTTTATTCAAGGGAGGAGCAAAGCAGGTGAGAGGTTGGTGATGAAGTTGATGTCCTCAACCTGCCGTATTTCTGTTTTTTCTGAGCCTTTCTCTGAAAAAGAGAGGAAATCAAAGTGAAATTTTGCTGATATGTTTGTGGTACATAGTGCCAGTTTTGCAGTAAGGGCTTGAAGGTCTTGCACACTTTAGAGAATTTTTGTGATGACCCTGAAGATGATTCTGAGAGACAAAGAAGCACAGTAGGGATGCTCTTAGAAATTTCGGCATACTTTTTCTTATCATAAATAAGCTGAGAGGAAAGTCTGTTATATTTCTCCCTGCAGTCAAATCTCAGGTAAGGAACAGAGGGAACTGTCAGAAACCCCAGCCTATTGCCATGAAGGCATCCACAGGCTACAACAGAAATCCTGGTCCTCTTTGTGATTAAGGACTATGCCATCAAAGGTCAAACTCCTTCTCGTTCTATGGGCTTTTTGCCCTTCCCCTGTGTCTCCACCAGCTGCCCTTCTGCATCCTACTGTAATAATTTATCTCATGATCTGCAGCACTGACTGGTAAAAATAACTCCCTGCACCCTTCCATGCTTCCAGAAGGTGACTTACTGTACTGGTTATACACTTACCCGGGGGGGTCTCCCACAACATAGCAGCATACGTTCATCATACTCTCCTATTAACTGCATGAAATAGTTAAAAGATATTTTTCTGCCAGCACTGAGATGAATTCAATGCTTTACCGTGCCACAGTACCACAAGAAGTCACCTCCATTCACTTCCTTTACTCCATCCAGGAAGGTACAGTGTCCATCTTGTGTTGTGCAAACACTTTGTATTTACAGGGTATCTGAGAAGGCAATATTTATTCTTCTGTGTATCTGTTTCAGAGCACAAACTAAAACAGAGCACAAACTACAACAATGCTGGGAAATATGCGCATGACTTAGAGGCATCAAGATACTCTTTTTATATCCTGAGCTGAAGCCAAAACGTATGAATTGCTACATGGGAGAATGGAGGTAGAACCACAGTCAGCTGCAGATCTCCACTGCCCACCTCATTCATGTCATCTCACCTGTCCACATGCCTCTAACAAAAAGGGGCTTGCTTTAAGCTCATGGATCTTTATTAAGATTTTTATTCTAAATATCTCTACAACTGTATACACCTATAGCTGTGGAAGCACAATAGACACAGCCTTTGGGATAATTACTCGAAATTATGGCTTAAGCAAACATCTTCTCACAAGACCTGTCAAACAATTACAGATTATTTGCTTATAAATGAACGCTTCAACATTTAGAAACTCTTATACAAAACCACTGTTTGAACATTTTGTTCCATCAGATGCCTAAATTTATTCTTAGCAGTTTTGATTTTTATCTGTTCATTGAATCAAGAAAATATGTAGGTAGGCTAATTACTTTCTAGGAAGTAACAATGCCTAAAATTAATGCAATGGCAATGGTAAAAAGAAGTAAAAAATGTTACTGAATAAAGCCAAACTGATTTACATGCTGAAAGTAATCAACTGTTAATGCAGCTTAGCCTAAATTCTCTGCTTTCTTAATCTAATCCTTTTCTTGTCAACTGAAAACTGACGCAAGTGCTCAGGGTGCAGAACTGGAACTACCAGCATCATTCAGATACAAAGCTGAACATCCTGAGTTTGTGGGGGTTTTTCTGCTTGTGTTTTTTTTGCTACAGTACAACTAGAACTCACCTTTCAGTTTACAAGAACAAGTATATAAGCTTTATGTTTCCCATTAACAGTGGGTACCTGACCTTCAAACAACGTGAAACTTTCTTTATTAAAACTGCATTCTACAGACCAGCTTTTCTGTGCCCCTCTGTGGCAATAAAACTGTGAAATTAAACGTGTGAATTCTATGCACCTCGTACCTGCCTTACACACAACAAACTGCAGCCAGGACAGCAGCCTCCCGGACTTCTCTGATGGTTTTACACAGCCCAGAGAGGCTCCCAGGTGTTTCCTGGTCTCAGGGGACCAGAGGATCTCCTCTGCCCACAGCCTCGAGGAAAGCCCCATTTCTGGATGCTGGCAGGACGCCTGTCATGGCTGGGTGAAGCTGGGCCACTCTTGTAGCCACCTGTGGATTTTCAAGTTTCTACTGGTATCAGGCAAATTATAAGAGAGAAGAGTCAAAATATCCATTCTGGACCCGGGCATCTAATTCTGCTTATGTCATGATATGCGGAGTATATCTTAAAATAAATTAAGGCTCCTAAACAATTGGCGTACCCCAGATAATTTCAAATAAAGTCTCAGCAGAATGTATGGTACACTAAGTTGCAGTAATTCAATCCCTTTGGTTGAAATACATTGATTCTACATAACCCAATGAAAGTACCACCAGGGTACAAAACCACATGATTGGGCAAATGATTGTAATATTAGGCCTGAAAAAAACATATGAGCTAAAAATAAATCTAGATTTATTCTAGATTTACATGAGTGTGCTGCATGCTTCATTGTACAATCGAAATGATAAATTGGTAACACAGTAAGGAGATCTATTTGAATAAGGAACCCTGTATTGTTATAAGTTTATCTTCATGGTCAGTGAATAATTCTATACTTACTGTCACACTAAAATTAAATCCTCTATATTATTGTAACTCTCAAGTGCAGAGGTATTGATGTTCTTCATATTCCACGCTGACCAATTAACAGGATTGATTGCAGCTGTAAATTAATTTAACTGAAACTATAAACTGATTTCATAGTTCGCATGACAGATCATTGTGTTCCTTACAGAGTGCTCTGTACAACACAGTAGCATACAGTGCTGGCAATAATCAACTATGATACGTATTTCCAGGCCATTGTACAATTCTTATTTTCTTGTTTATGTATTTCCATGTGTTACTGACTGTGTTTTAAGGCCTCTCAGTCACCTCTTAACTCTGTTAGAAACTACAATGCTGTTTATGTGTTATGATTTTCTCCCAGAGCACATAAAATGGATTAAAAACCCTCAGAGGGCTTCAGTTGACCTTGAATTTAATGAATAGTGGCAAGAAGGGAATACTTTGATAAGCAAGCTTTATTGAGATGGTTTAAATAGACTTTGGCCCGGTACATCGTAACATGACATTGAATCTGTAGTGTACCAACAGAGTATTAGCAGTTGTTTGTGTCTCCTTTGGCTTGACAGAAGGATATGTGGAGTTTGACACTTTTTTTGGTTTTTTACATTTTTTCAGCAGTGTAACTCTACTTATCACTAGAAGAGCCTGGAGGGTTGAGAAATTGCTGAATATGTTACATTGCTGCTTTACATTTATTATGAAAACAGTGTTAGATCCATTCCAGTCTTAGACAAGTAACAGCAGCCTTTGTTTGAACTGAACACTAAATAATCTTCCTTGTGAATGAGTTCATTTTGTTTTGTTGTGCAGTTTTCTTTTAATGGAATTATTTGCACTGCTAAGCTGCAGGTTTTCTGTCAGAGAATACTGGCAAACCAAATATTTTTTTTAATTTATTTTTTAATTTTTTGGTAGCTGATACATGCTCTTAAAATTCATTCCTTGCTCTGAAGGCCCAATACAAAACCATCTGAAATGGCACAAGCTATTAAGCATTCGTTAACCTTGAGGCTCTTTTAAGCATGTTATTGCTGTTTATATTCAAGATATTAACAGTAATTTAGTAGACTGCCATAAACCATGGGAACATCCATCTGTCTAATGGTATCTCTACCCAAAACAGAACTAAAACCAAAACAAATTGCTTGATAATACCAGCTTCTTTTAAAAAATAACCCACAAGACAATTCCCTTGAGCGTGCTCTCTTTACTGTAACCGTTTAAAAACAGCCTCTATTATTATAGCTTTTCATTTTCACAATAAAAACATCTTCTAAAAGCTTACTGTCAAAAAGAAGTAGTTTCAGCGGGATACATACCGACTCGTTCTCCTAAGAATGCCTACTTAGCCAACTGCTGATCCTTTTTCTGAGCCCTGTACTCAGCAACAGTGATAATAGAGTATGTTCATGCGTGATTTATCTTCACGTCTCATTAGCTATTGCTGTACCCAGTTACAGCCTGATAGGTTTTTTAATCCTTACGTACTGGAACAAGGAACAGCATGTATTAGATATGTTTATGAATGGTGGTATAAATGTCTCAGGTGGTATGAACATCTCTGTTGATGAGGTGCTGAACTTAAGATTTTAGGTTGAAAGATTTGATTAAGAGTTGTTTGCTTATTTAAAATTGTATTAAGTGGAAAAAGTAATTTTCAAGTGAATTTGTCATGTTGTCACATTATTCTTTCATTTTGTAATTTAAATGTTTAGTAAAATAATAGTCTGTGTCAAAAGTTTAAGCTTGACTACAGACCTCAAGTCTGCCTTGGTAACGAATCAGAATGACTTCTATGCATATAAATAAGACTTTGATGGCTGCATGTATTGCAAACAGTGATTAAAGCCATAATTAAAGCTAGCTGGAAAAGCTGAGGTGGGCTAATTTTAATCTTGAGATAGTCTGAATACACATCATAATGATAAAACAAGGAAAAAAAGGTGAGGAACAGAAGAGTGGAGGTCAAGAAAGCTACCTTCTCCTTCCTCCTTTTGCTAATGTACAAGGAAAGAGTGGGTCTCCTAGTTTTTAAGAACTATTTTCAACCTTTTTATGAATGTATTCAGTCAAAAGTAAAGAAACGTAATCAGTAAAGAAAGAACAGATGGAAAATACAGGTGGCATTTACTTAGGTGAGCACTGCCAGGCTTCAGAGCCACCCACACGAATTCAACCTGTCTGTCCTCCTGTGGGGCTTCACTACCACCGCAGTGCACACACCAGGACAAGCTGGGGAGATGGGACTTATTTGTCTTATCCTCCACTTTCTGTCTCTATCCCCCTAAGATCAGATGAATAATATTTCATATATGAAAAGCTGAAAACCTGGAGTGCCATACACAGGAAATAGAGCAGAAAATACTGGTGCGATCAGAACACCCTCCAAATGTGAGTCAAGATCTGACTGCTATGTGTTGGACCTAAGAGCCTGTGCATTTGAACTGCAACCACATGAGATTTGAAAGTGCAACAGTAGTAAATACTCGCTCATAGTATTTCTTAGAAATCCAGTGACCTTCAAGCGAGTGAAGAAAACAACCACGCACTCAGCAATTAGCTCAATAAGCTTTATACATGTGCTGAACAAAACCAAAACAAACAGACAAAAAACCAAACAACGAACAAAAATAAAAAAGAGAGAGAAAACCTGCAATCTTTGTCTTGAGTTTGGTGAGACAAAATCCTCAGCAGGGGAGCCAATATTCAATATTGCTTACAGAGCACAGTAGCAAAGTCTCTGGTTTCAGTAAGCATTTGAGTAGAACATCTTATCTGAGCCCAACAGTGACTTTCATGGAGAGAGGAAGCGAGGCTCCTGGCTTCTGCTTAGATTAAATTTCTGTGGATACAAGGAGGAAATTTGGTGCTAATTGTTTGAAAGCAATCTCTGCTGTAATTGAGTCTTTACGAACGCAAGAAGCTAATAATGTGCATAGCTCAGGCAAAAACCAGGCAGCCCTCCTCGCATCTGTCTGCCAGCCTGCATAGGGTGAGGAGCAGCTGCCTGCCAGGGGCAGTCACTTCACCACTGCCATCCAGATCCCTCTGCTTGGCCAAACATTCCCACCCAAACTCACCTTACAGCATTAACCTGCGCAGGGAAAGCCGATAGCGCTGCCTGATGCTGCACCAGTAACGACGCTCCTCCGTCAGAGACTGGTTCTCATGCTTTCTTCAGATAGCCATTGGTAAAATATTTACCACAGATGACTAACATCAAGAATAATGGGAAGCAGGAAACAACTTCACATCCTTGGGAATACACTTAATGACTTGCAGAATATTCCATCATATTATCTCATTTTTCAAGGCCATGAATCCCAGTAAACAGAGTGACACTTGAGTGATACCTTTGCTCTCTGAGCTTCTCAGCATGCAACAGTAATATTTTCTCTTTCCCAGAGATGTAGATGTTGCGTTGTTTGCCTTTGCACAAAACAAGATGAAGCCTGCAGTGATTTTTCACAGTGTGGGGTGCAGGCATCTGCTATCTCATTCTTATCTCTTTCAGCGACATGTTCACTGTGATAAGAATAATGCAGTCTGAAATGTGTGGGTACTACAAGAAGTATAGTGGAAGTAGTTATTTGCTGATCAGAGTTCTTATCTTGGAGAAAAAGGATGATTGACTAAGCCTCTGAAGTACAACACAAAGTTTAAGCCAATATGTTTTTTAACCCTTTATAAAGCTCCAGATAATGGATCATTCACAATATTTTCTCTACAACATTAAACCATTAAACCAATTTTTGGTTAATAGTGTTCAATCATAAAAGCACACAAAAATTTGGTCTAATACCCAGTTTCTGTTGCTGTGTGCTGCATTTGAACCCAGAGCTTGAAGTACATGCCGAAGTTTTATACACTTACAGGAAAAATCACAAAATATTCCTACAGATTTTTAAATTGTGAAAATTTTGCTAATCCTACATTCTCGTATTTTAGAGACCTAGGTCATATTTTGTGTTATGAATCTAAACTGTTTCTAAGCTATTTTATTCACATTTCAAACTACTGAATACCATGGTTTAGCTGAGACTTGTAAACTAACAAATAGTTAGGTTACAGGGTTGGTAGTGGAAATCACTAGAGTTGACTGATCTCAAAAGAAGAGCTATATTTAGTTGTGTACATTTAGAGCATTTTAGCTTAAAACACCGCTTATTTAAGAACTCAAATTTCCTGCCTTCATTAGTAATGGAATACAAGATAAATATGCTAATCTGATAAAATGTGAGCTGTCACCTGGGGCTGCATCCTGGCCAGTTAAACTGTCACATAGTGATACTGAAGGTAATGCTACGCTGGCTAAAAGAAACAATATTTCCCATGCTAGAGAGACCTGTTCCTACCAAACGTGATTTAAATAACGGCTGATTTTCTAATCATTCACCGCTGAAAACCAAGGGACAATGAAGTTATTTCTACAATAGGCTGAGTGTATATGAAGTATGAAAAAATGTCTCGAAGAAAGAATCTGTTTACTCAGAAAGACATTTCTCCTTGAATGAATGGAGCACTGGCCAATTTCCATGCTGAAATCAAAATCAGAGCCAATATTAATGTGCTAAGCATGCTTTACAAAGCTATTGTAGGAAAAACCACTGTGCATGGAGAACAATTAGCTCTGCCTTGGCAGGAGAGGTGTGTTGTGGTTTTTTTGTTTGTTTGTTTGTTTTTTAAACACTAGAAACTATCTGACATACAGATTAACCCCTTTTGCCAAGATTGAGTTTTTCTAAAAGTTTCTTTTTAAGAAGACAAGCTAATAAAAGCACAGTTATAGCTTCGGTATGAAGTCATTCTGCTTTTTCCTGGGTGAAAAATGCCTGTCTGATGTCTTTAGAATATTAGTGTCCAGAAATACACAGAAATACATAATCATTTAACTATTTGACCTCAAGTACATAAAAGATTTTCCAAACACATTTTAAATGCTTTTGATATAGAAATCCCAGGACTAAATAACGCAAGAATACATTGTTTAGATAGAACAGAGCAATTATATATCACATTACTCACATCACACACAATACTATCACATTACTAGAACTAAAACTCCTTGTGGTTGTACAAATGTCTCTGAAATATGGTGTAGCAATATTCATTGTAACATGTCACTTTATCAATTCATTTAAAATTCTTTGCCAAACAAAGCTATGCCATTGCTACCTATGAATAATGTAAATATTCATAAACTGCAACAATAAAATCTTGGTATAACAATGTATAATGAGCCATCATCAGATAGTTAATATTATAAGGTTATTATGTGAAGCCCAGACATAAGGACATGAAGGTGATAGCAAAAGGTCATATGCCTTTTTTCTTGGGAACCAAATTCCAGGGAAGCAGAACTTAAAAAAGCCTAGTATATCAATAATTTTTATGGGAGACATATGCCGGTTTCAGTAGAACCTAAGATTTGCAGGTCTCAGAGAAGTCTGATGAAGACCTTCAGTTCACTTACAAGGAGACAGAATAGTGTAAACGCGCACGTGTTGTTTTGGCAGAGCCACCCATCTGCCACCTGTCCTCTTCCAGCTCTCTGCCCACCCAGCTCCCATATGCTCCATCCTCTTTCTTATTTCAAGGATGTTTTCCTTTCTAGTTTATTCTCTACAGATCTTGCTTAAATTGCTATCTAGCTCCTTTTTTTAAATTTTCCATGTGTATCCTCTTGCCACTTCTCTAAATTTCTTCTTATTTTTCCACCTTAATTTTACCGCTCAAGCCTCAGCAAAACTAGCTGGTTTTTGAGGTGCTTCTTGGGGCCTCCTGGATTTCAGCCCTCTTCTTCAAACTGTTCTTTCCTTTGCAATTCCTATTCTGTCCTTTATCTTTGCCTTTCTCCCCTCTGTCATCTTTTGGGCTTTGTTGTCTTCAAACATTTCCTGAAAGAAAAGAGTTTTGGCACATTACCATTTAGTTCATTGTCCAGGAGACATGTTTAACTCCTATATAGTAAGGACCAGACAGAGAAAATGTTTCTGTTTCAGAAAGGCTGTTCCCCAAGATTTTTCTGTGGACTTGGACATGTGAGAGGACAACAGACTCATAAGAGTGGCAGCAGAGGAACCGGTCAGCTTGACAGACAAGCATACAATTTCTAACACAAGCTCAACTGAAAGACTCCAAATCATCCTTTCTTGAGTTCCTTTTTTGTCAACTTCTCTCAGTTTGGTTGAGCAGCCAGCACCTTTTTCAAATAGCCATGGAAAGAGGATTGTTCTCATCCTAACCTTCCTCCTTTCCCTTTTCCTGGTGGAGGGACCTGCCAGGTTGGTGGGTAACCTCATACACACAGTCACATGTCCTTTACTTCTCTGAAAAAAACTAAGATGTTATCATTTCTCTCTACGTGATAACTCTGTCTTGCCACTCAGCAAGATTTAATCCACTCACCCGCTCCTGTATTTCCAACAACCAGGAGAAAGGTGTAAGTTAAACTAGAGGAACGTTATATATGTTCCCAACTAGGAAAACTTAAACAGCCCCTACAGTCCCTTTATGGAGGTGGAAGTTTTCAGCAATTACACAGTGACATCTGGTACAGATTCAGAGAGACTGTACTAATGCAAATAGAAGAAAAAAAATAAAAACATTATCTGGACAGATGTTACAATGGCTATGAATTTTTAGGCTACTCTGTAACTTGTTTGGTACTCAATAAAATGTTAATTGTGAGGCTTGCACTTCCAACTCAGTAGTAAATTGGCACCGGACAAGTCACTTGTTCGATTTCTATGGAAAGAGGACTTCTAAAGACTTCCATCACAGACAGCTGCCACTTGCAGGAGGCCACTAATTTCTTCGAAATTGTTTTCTTGCAACCTCCATTGTCTCCTCTTATTTAACCAAGCTCGGTCTCTTCCATTAGGAGAACTTTTAGGTTGTCCTGTGCTTTTCCACAAGATAACCATGAAGGGGAGCAGCCTTTCCATGGAACCTTTGTGAGAAGCACTTGAAATCCGCGCTCTTGAGAACCAAATATTTCTCCTAAGGAGACCTTCCAGGTAGATGCTATTACAGAAATATCTGCTTATACATAGAAAGGGTTTTAAAGTGTCTCTGTAGGTTATATTTTAGAGAAGTTTTCTCCCTTCCACCAGTAAGAAACCACTAGAAATTAATTATAATTCTTTGTGGGCCTAAGAAGCAGGTCTTTGCAAACACCAATTCTCATAGTCAAGGCTAGCCAGAACCATGGTTTTGATGAACAGTGTTACTAATTAAATTCAGTCCGCAGAAGAGAAATCCCACATAAAAGAGTTTCAGAAATATGCAATTTCCAAACTAAATTGGCCAAGCAATCTGACCAGTGACACCTTTTAACCCCTTCCTCTAACCTTTATGTGCCTTTTTGTTGCTCTGCTACTCAGTTACTGTTCCTGATGCCAAACTCCAAGGAATTATCTGCAGAAACTCCATTTCCAGCCATATCGGAGTATTGAAAGCTGCTATTGATGCTAAAGTAAATAATTTTCTGTTTTGTCTGAGTGATTCTTGTGACTCAGATAACTCTGAAACAGAAATTAGACTGATGACCTACTGCTTGCTACTGAATTAAAAGCAACTGTGTTGAAAGGGTCACAAAAAGGTATTTTATTAAGTCGTAATATGAAACTTAATTTCTCCCTCTGCTTTTTCTAGTGCTTCAATTTTTACATGATTGGGGGAACTTGTCCAATTTATTCCTGTCCAGTTGTAGCTAGTATAGACATTTAATAAAGAAATTTTGAAATATATCAGAGGAATCTCAGAGAAAGAAGAAGTGTGTCAAAGGCAGAAGTTTCTATTCAGTGCACCACATACATCTAAAACCGCAAGTGCTTCCTTCAGCATTTTTCCTCCTCTTAGTTAAATAAAGTCCTTATCTCTATAGATTAGTAAATCTCTGACTGTTTTACAAAATTACCACTGGTCAGATTTACTATTGTGGAAGGTGACAGTTTCTGTAGATAACAGAATTTTTAAAAAATCCATAAATTTTCACCAGTTAGTGCACTTTTTACAAGCTAAACAGGCTTTAGGAAAGATTTGTGCTTTCATTCTAGGCAAATAATAATAACAATTAAAATAACTCCCCCATTTAATCTCTTTATTCTCATAACTTATGTGGAATAGAATGAAAAAAGATTAGCAACAGGGTTTTAGAAGCAAACTATAGAATTCAACTGAAAAGTCAAACCTTGCCACAGATGTTAATGGGCAATTAAATATTAAACATAATGTCATCCCATACTTTGCAAGAATAGATCTGTTTCAGCTTCAGGTTCTCATTGGAACTATTTACATTTTGCTCTTCACCCAAAAAATGCATACACTGGATAGTCATCTGTTCTGGTTTCAATTTTTTGAAATTTCCCTTGCAGCAAAACATTACCGAGGCACTGTACCTATCATGCACTGCACAGCACCAAATCAAATGATTTATGAGTATCTGACAGTGATCTGATGCTTCTAATTTGTCAATCACATGTGCAAGCTGTGACAAAAATCAGACATCTTTTGGAAAGTGGAAACAGTCTTATTTAGTTACTTCACATACCCATTGACGCACTCAAAACAACTGTAAGACAAGTAGATAGACTCCTTCCTGGCAGCCTGTACTTTTGCCTTGAGTCTTTCTACGTGACCTCCGCAGGTCCCTGCTCCAGGGGCTGCAGCACGGTGAGAAACCCCACAGGACTGGGGCTCCTCACCCCCAGCCTCAGACTGGGACGTTTAACACTGGTACCCCTTTACAAAGCAAAAAAAGGGTGTTTGTCCCCTTCTGCAGTCAGGAAATCCATACGTTATTTTTCTCTTACGTACTTAGAAAATTCTTCTTCTCCATCCTATTTTCAGAAGGAGCAAGAGAAATGGTAGAACTGATCTTTTGCCTTTGTCCTGTTTTTCCAGCACTTTTCCTGTCCTCCCTGTGGTGTCTTTCCAGTATAGTGGCAATATGACACATTGCTTAAGCCAGGCTCTTTTGATTACCAAAGTATTTCTTTCTCTTATTGAGAGAAACTGGGCATTTGTTTACTCTAAGTCCTGCCTTATTCATTTCAGACTGTGGTAAATGTTTTCTCAGTGTCTCCTAACAGCTACTAAAAGTAATAACACACATTCATGTGGGGTTGCAATGTCTTGCTATTAAGGCAAATGTTCTTTTTCTGCAATTCTGTTATTTACAAAGTCATTTCCTCTCAGCTTGTTATCTATACAGCTGCAAAAGACTAAGGAAGGGTCACAATCTACTTTATTTCCATTCCACCCACAATTCCAAAAATCAGGAGAAGAAAAAGAAAAGAAAATCCATGTGGAAAACAGTGTCTCTGGAGATCTGCCCTGGAGCAATCATAGCTTAACCTAGAAAATAAACTTCTCTGAAGCAGCACCTGGAACAGAGAAGGATGACTAGATGGAATGGGCTTCCCCACTCCCTGAAGAGTGTGGCTCCTTGATGAGCCTGATGAAGCCGTGGAGTTTGATCTGGCCCTATCTCTACAGTCAGCTCTGCACTGAGCATAGACATTTTTCTGCACTGCTGCAAACTTGCCGTCTTGATGGCTTCATGTATCCAAAATGCCCATGTCTGAAGCTTGCATCTCTGTATCTTCAGAAGAGTGTTTTCTAGAGTTGTTTGAATGACCGGGCATACTTTGCCCAAAAGTTAGAAGTGATTTCATAACTGAATTCGATTTTCTACTTGCAAATAAATGTGGATATAAAACCTCTGCACTTGATGATCAGTGAACCAGTAGGAAACAATGAGGCTTACACTCATTAGTTCCTATTAGAAAAATGGCTCTCTGAGATGTAATTCTAATGACTATTCATATTTTTCATAGGATTTTTATCTCACACAGGACTTCTGGGAGGTCATTTTACAAAGTAGTGAGTGATACCTAGCCATACCTCTGAGGCAAACTGTTGCAATTGATACTAAAAATTGTAGTGCTATAGTTTACAATGGAAAAATGGATACTAAAGCTGCCGTAGAGTCTCTAGAGACACGATTATGGCTTGTTTATGGTATTCTAAGCAGCTGGACTCAGTATAATCAGAGTCTCACTTTAACCCCAAAAATAAGTGTATTTCTCCTCAGCACTTCCCAACTCATCGACTCACTAATATGTATATAAAACAGTACTCAATCCAATTTCCTTTCAGACCAGCATGTTGTAAAGACATAAATATATACCAAGAATTTGCACCACTGGCAAATCAAGCTGACTTTAAGTCAAGTTGACTAAGGCTCTGTCAGAAAAAAGATTTTAGGTTCTTGTGGAGTTGTGGAGTTTTAACTTTTGCCTTAAACCTCCATGATTATGAGTCTTACGATACTGCATTCTTTACAGTTTAAATAGATTCAAAAATATCAAATTTTGTTTTGGAGAAATAGAAATTCCAGTGCTCATAGCTTCAGAAAAAATATGATTGTAAAGGCTGAGAAAGTAGCCTTTTAATAAAAACTATACATATATATGTGTATATTTTTTTTTTAAACCTATGATTTGGAAGATGGCCAGTCAGAGTCCTGATTTCTGAAGATCAGCAACTCATCCCTTGCAATCTGTTGTCAATGAAGACTATTAAAACTTCCAGACAAATAAACTGTATCTGGAATTTGAGATTCCTAATCTAAGGACAGTAATTCCATATTTCTTAAGCTTCTTTAAAAGAATCAGAAATATGTCAACTTCCTAGCATTGGTGTAGGTGGTGATTTAAGTTTTCTGATGAAAAACGATGCTCAGGAAAAGACAGAGTCTCAAGGACACATTGATCCAAACACAAATCAGAATGCAGGCTCCTTCTTGAAAGGTAAATATCAGAAGCTTTCCTTGACACCTGCTGTGGGTACACACATACACTTCTGACAATATGTCTGTAAATCTGTCATCAGATATTGCACCTTCTACTCCAACCGGATCTTGTCTTTAGTTCTTACACGTTCAGCAGGATGCCACCACCTCCACTAGTCCTTCCCACCACTTAGGCCAGACTCTTTACACTTGGGCAATCATCCTCCACCTGCTTCTTCCCTAACTCAAGGAACCTCACACTTGGTGTCTTCTGCTATCTGGACATTTTCCACCTTGGGCCAAGAGCCTTTATATACGCTCCTTTTTGGTAGCATATCCACAGTGTCCTTCCACTTATTACTTTTTCCTGTTGCTGAGCCTCTTCCCTTCAGACCAGCTTCTTACAGCTTCTCTTGCTGCTTGACACTTTCTCCCCTAAAAATTTACTAGGGTATGTATATAGTGCTTTAGGACATATAGACCTGATTTGAGCAATGGTATCACTACCAGTCCACTTGCAGCAATATTGAGTGCTCTCCATAGGGTAATTGCCTAAATTAACTAACTTTCAAGGCATCTAATTATCCTATGCAATGTGCCATGGGGCTGAACTACAACATATACTGGTAGCTAGCTAACTGCAAACAATACTGCCAAATTCATGTGGGCCGTGTTAGGCAAAGATGCCGTAGCAGTAACCACAGTATAGGCAAACCCTTAGGACTGGGACTTATTTATAGTATTATCTGCCTGCTACCCAGATAATTGTAAAATGCTGCAGTCATCACATTGTACATTTGTGCTGACAGCTAATGAGCCACTAACGAGCCAAAGAGTGCATCTGAGGTCAGACTGCAAGCACAAGCCAAATCCAGCCATTGCTTAATCCTTGACATATGGGAACCAAAACTGGAGTCTTTCACTGGTGCAAATTGCAGATGCTCTTTCACTTTCTGCAGATTCTCCCCTCTCTCCACACGATTCCAGACAGGACTGCATGGATACTGCAGTACTTCTCCTATATTTAACAGTGTGAGGCATGTGGCTGGGAATTCTCCATGCTCTAATGTGTGTTTGATCAAAAATTTAACTACCTCCTATAATTTAATTGTAAAATGAACACTTCCTGCTCCTGCAAATAATGTTTCCATGGAAACTGCTCATGGTACTGTTGCTGCAAAATGAGAGGGGTTTATTAATGAGTCTTTCTATTTTTTTCTGAATTTAAAAAACATCTCTAGGTCAGAGTCTTGAGGTTTCAGTATTTCTCATTTGCTGCATAAAAATATATTAAAAGAATAAGGTATATAAAATAAGACATAGTACTATAGCAGAGTATAGTAGACCAAATACGTGGCTCCATAGAGCTTAAGCTGAGAAGGAGTAGTTGAGTGGAATTACACTTCCTATTTGACATTTTTCATGCAGAATGGTGAAAGATACCTATTATGCGGTGATCCATTTGTGATTTCAGAAGATGGTTGTGGGCTGCACTTATCAGGCACATTTTGAGTACAGCTGGGGACTCCTGAAAACCCAGTAGTTTATTTCATCAGTGTCATCAATAGAATCCTCATTGTAGGAAATGCTACTCTGGACTCTCCTCAGAAGCACTGCTAACATTAGGGAAGCATTCAAGATAATTTTCTAGCCTCTGGTTCAGCTGGTTAGCAACTGGTATGCTTAGTAACACCTTCTACAAATATCCATGTGAACATTCAAACCATAGGGCAGATCCTATTTCATCATACCAAACTATCACATTTTGTCCACAGACATTGGGAGTAAGTGGACTCTCAATGTTTCATACCACAAATTTCTTAGTCCTAGGCAATGGAAAGTGAGGTACTGAATCAAGATCACCTTGTATGAGAGTGTGCAGAGAGGCTGAGCTCCAGCTGTGCTTCGGAATCTCAAAAGAGAACTTCCATGCCCAGAGGCACTTCAAGGGGCCTCACCACTGCCAGGAATGGGTGAAGATTAGGCAGCAGGTAGCCCCCTTTTCAGCTTTGCCTGAGATAAGACTTCTGGCATTTGGCCTCTGACTAGAAAAAGTCTCTCTCTCATCTATCCGGTTACAGGGAAAGATAGGGTGGTTGCAGTGGTGCTCAGGGTCATTCATGGCCAAAAAATTTGGCAAGTCTCCTCTATTCTCTGATTTCTACTATATAAGAGACTTTCACACTCACGTAAAAAAACCTCTTCTTTGAGGTCCACACAAGGTGACCTTGGATGTGGATACTGCTCCCCATCTGCAGTGGCAGGTGGCAAGGCTATGTATACTTATGCTTAAACTGTGTCTCCAAGGTTTCATTTACAACTGCTAGAATTAAAGTAATATTTTCTAAAGGGAAGACCATGAAAGGACAGGAGTTATACAATGTCCATGATCTCGCTGAAATTTATGTAGACTTCTATAATGGTTGGCAAGTCCCAAGCAAAGAAAACCATGTGTAAAACCTGTTTTGCTAATATAATTTCACATCCAAGATAGAAACAGCAAGGCCTTGTCCAGAAGTTTAACTAGTATTTAAAACAGAAATATATTCATGTCATTGAATGCACACATGAAAATTTTACTTACTTTTCTGCTACTGAATGCAAAGCAATCCTTGTCCTCCACTTCCTTTACATTTTTGTTGTTAATTAGCAAGTCTAGAGAAGAGAACGCATATTAAAAGGAGTCAAAAGGAGGCAACTTTCTGATGGTATAAAAAGATGCCATGGTAGTTGTTAAAGAAATCCCAACACAACTTAGCTAATTTCTTACTTTTGATCTAGGATTATATAATTTTCTTTCCTCTTGTTAATTGACTCGTTCAGAATTTCCTGAACATTATATCATCTTTGATGCAGCTGCCCTTGTTCCCTTTCATCTGTGTGCAGAACTCCAGTTAATGATAGTAGCAAGAGTTAATGACAGCTTTAGTATTGATATTTGAAGTAAGAATGCCAAAGTCATCTTTGACACTGGCTATCAGTCACCACAACTCCTCCTGAAAGATAAGACTATCCTAGTTGTTTTTCAGGTTTTTTACAAAATGTTATGAGTAAGGTAGCTTATTTTTTTTCTTGACCCTGATATCTGAATTCCACCATGTAGCAAATGGTTCACAATGCAAAAATTCCTGTAGTGTGGTGTTAGGGTGGGTGTAAGGTGATAATACTAGATAATCAGTTCAAATGACTAGTGTCACCTGAATTAGATAACATAGGAAGAGTATCTTTAGATACTGCTGCCCTTGCTCTTATCTTCCAATATGTTACCATGATGTTTTCCAAGGCCTTTCCTCTTAGATTCTTTCTGGAGTGATGACACTAGTATGAGGTGTTTGCCATGCAAACCGTTTTTGGGTTAATTTGTTATCTGAGGATCTTGAGATATAAAGGTCTATAGCACCTGCATAACTTGCCGTGTATGAGGAAGTGTTGCTTGATTACTGGCAAATTGTGTCAAAAAGTATTGCCAAATTTCAGGAAATAAATATTTTTTTTTCTTATATTGATTTTATTTTATGGAGCACTTTTTTCAGCTTACCCTGCTGATTTGGAAATGAGGAGATTGAGCAGCACTTTGCCAATATCACAGACTATAGTAATACCCTTGCTGGATGAGGAGTTCAAACAGCTTTCCTTTGGCCTCCTGAATTTTACAGCTTTCACGCCTGAAGAAAAACCCATACCGGTCTGAAAAAGCTATTTCTGCAACACTGTTCCACCCAGACAGGAGAACTAGGATTTATAGCCCAGAAAAAGAGAGTTTTAAAGCTGGCCTTCCTGCTGCTTACTTCAGATATTCACCTTTACTCCAATAAAGCGCTACTCTTTTTGCCATAAAATTCTTTCCTTGGCAGGATCTAAAGACAGAACTTGCTTTCAAAGCACTAGGTACTGCCAGTTACTTGTTAAATTAAAAACTGTCAGAGAGTATGTCCCATGTCTTCCCTGTCCTTTGCATTGGTCATTGCCATGCTTGCCCCTCCACGGTGGTGGTGATGACAGGATTGAATACCCAGCTAGATTTGGTGCTGACAGTTAGCTTCTATCTCCACCAGATGTGCTTTGGTAGGCCATCTGAGGCACCAAAGTGGTTCTTTCTTGTGACCATTTACAGCAAAATCAAAACCAAGTCCAGTACTATCACTGCATAGCAAACAGTGTTCAGAATCAGGTATGGGGATCTGATGGATGTCCAATTAATTTAGGATCTACAGTTATTCTAGAAGTCTTTTGGGGGACCAGCCTGCAAGACCTATGCTTTCATGTGTTGCTTCTGTCATTATCTTTAAGTACAATGTCGTAACTTAGAGAGTAACTAAAAGCTCCTAAAAGCTGTTTTCCAATGAACAAAGGAAGGCTTCTAACTTTATTTTACCTTAGCTCAATTAATTCTTATTTTCATATTTTTTGTATACTCTCATGGACCAATACAACTTAGTTTTGCTCTTTTCAGTCTTACAGGACAGTAAAAATCGCCCTCCTCACCCCAATTCCACTACAGATAACAAATATATTACAAATATATTGCTAATGTAAGCAATCAGTTAATGCTTTTGGGGCTCACTAGGGCCTGGATCCTCTCTGGCTCATCACACAGGCTATGGTGGCAATGTGTCAAGATCTCAGCAATGCGAAAGAGCTAATACAGCACAGCGGATCCCTGCAAGAGGCCAGGTAACAAAGGGATGACTCTTCTTCTGAGCCAGCAGAAGCTACCCCTGTGCTATTCCTTTAGGGCCAGGACACAAGAATACAGAGTTTTCTGAAGCTCTGACTCTGGCAATCCTTACTACTCCTGATGAATGGCTTATTCATTCAGTCCTTTCTTGTCCTCTAGTAGTTATCCTGTTGCTTGCCTTGCCTTAACACACAATTTTTTTTCTTTATTGGACTTGGATAAGGCACTAGGCAGATATTAACCAAAAGCAAAGCTAAAAATATGTTTAGGGAGAATGCAGTCCCCCTAAAGTCTTTATTCACTATTAGGAATTTCCTTTTTCTTTTAACACTGTAATCACAACTAGTGATTCTGTAAATATCACTTACAGCATCTGACTTCTCAAAAGAAGGCAAGATTAGTGAGAACAGTTTTAACAGCTTTGACAGGGATTTTATGCCAACCAGGTCTATAATACATGCACAAGTGTACTTTTCACATGGAGAAGAGAAGCTGAAAATTAGGATAGAACCTCTGCATGTACAAGCAGAGCATCATGACTTTGGAGTCCATTAGAAGTGCTTTTAGCAGCAGGAATTGCAATCAGCTGTCTTATCCATAAATATTTTGCGATATACAGCGCACATTGTTCTCTTAAAATTACAGCAAATGTCTTCTTTAAAGAGCAAATCATCTATGATGTTTCGGTGAGGTCCTTATTACTTAAAGCCTTGCTACAAAGAAGGATTTTTAAAGCAGCTACATAAAGCAGCCACCCCATTTTGTCTAATGCATGGATGATGTGACTCAGCTCTGCTGGCAACATCTACCTTCCAAAGGCTGAGTCAATTTATAGCTTCATAAAGAGCAACTGATAATGACCAGTGCTTATGCATTCTGTTTCTGATATTTTACTGATCAGTGTAGGTGTCTGAATGGTGATTTCCCACTGCCAGTTCCATTGAGTAATAACTTGTGAGTGCTTTAAATATTAAATATAGCCGGAAGATTTGTTTTCAACAAGCAGGGGGATTCCCATTGTTTTAGCGCTTGCAGAGTTATTGTATTATGAATAATTGAAGAAGTAGAATTGCAAGGTTAAGGCTTCAAGCAACTCTCCCACAGATCCAAGAAGAACTGTCTAAAAGCAAACAGGGAAAAAAAAAATCACTTGAAGTTTGGCTGTTTGTTTCATTAACATTTTAAAATTGGTGTTATTCTCATGACCAAATTATAGTGTGCAATAAACAAATCATGAAAGCTGACCTGGAGACTTTCCACATACTGATGCCACCAAGATTTCCAACAGTCTGTTTAGTTTTCTTGGCACAAATCCTAGCCACAGAAATCACTCTGATCATAAAGACACATGGAGATTGGTGAAGCAAGGTTTTGTAAGGACACAAAAACCACCTGAGAACAAGTCAGCTCTTCTAAAGCAAACAGTGAAATCAACTGGATTAGGAATAGAGACTTTCTAACATTTCCTGATTGATTTGTAAATGTTGGCTACATGCTTGAGTGTGTTTTGCCCAGTCTCAAATACAAATCTGTGCTCAAAATTGTTCCACTGTAAACAAGGATGTGTTCAGTATACCTTTAAAGAAACGCATCCCATGTTTAACTGAAGATATCTAAAGAAACATACTTGTTGTTCAAGTAAACGTCAAACTGATGAAATACAAAATTGCAAAGGTAAAGTGTCACTTCTGTTGCACCACATGTAAAGTGGGTACGAAGTAGAGAGGACTGGACTGGTGGTTTGAGCTTGGCAATAGTTTATTTCCCAACACCAAAGTGGCAGAAAGTCTTCTCCTTCCTATGCCAGAGACCAAGGAGTTTTAAACTTTGAATCAGTGCTAAGAAAGCAAACGTTTTTTTGTTTAGCTGTCCTGAAGCAATGCAGATCTGGCCTAATTTCATTGTAAACATTTTATTCACTAGAATTATGTTTACTTTCTTCCAGCCAAGCTCAATTACTTACAAGAGCACGAAAACAACTTTGCCATACCAGCCATTTCTTTGAAATAGGATAATATTAAGAACACATTAAAGAAACATGATAGCCATAGGCAATGATCTTCTTTAAGGAACAGTCAGGTATTTTAAAATATCTTGTTTGTCCTGTTGGTGCTGAATTTTAAGAGCAAGATGAGCTGTGGACTAGACAGCACCATATGCACCAAACCAATTTCCAGTTAGATACTTCTTATAAGGCACTGTAGCCATCACTAAGAAATTTTAAGCACCTTTAATAGGCTAGAGGTCAAAAGATAAGGAAAACACAATCCTGGAAGAAACCATGGGGTCTTGATTTACATAGGTTTGCTTTTTTTCTGTTGAAGTTTTTTCCTTTGGCTTTTTGTGCCTAACAAAATGTTCACATAAATAATCATTGTCATTATAACCTAATGCTAGACTCTTGACTTGTTTTTATTTTCAGCATTTGATATGGTTCTCCCAGTCCTCTGAGGAATATTGAGGCCAATAAAGCTTCATCCATAAAAATTAAATTATGTTGCTCTGATCATCTACAAAACAGTGTCATGTCTTTCTACCAACCTAATCTTTTCTTTAAAAATGCAAAGACTGTTCCCAGAATGTTCTACATGTTGAAAAATTCTTGTAGTACTCACAGTAGGATATGGTGATTTCAACTGCATACAACTCTTGGTAAAATTCAGCAAACAATAGAGGAATTAGAATATATCACATACAATTGAAACTGTAAGGAAAATTAAAACAGGCAAGTGATTTTTTTTTTTAAACTAAAAGAACAAATAGTGCTTTTATACAAGACCCATCATGTCCACAGTAGATGGAAGAGCAGCACTGTGATTGCTGATCAGTAATCCAGGTTGTCCTTTCTGATTTTGTGGAATAATCAGAAATTACATGAGAAACTAACAGCATCTCAAACAGAATCAGTCACTCACCACTTCTGCCTTTGTAGACCAGTTTATGCAGTCATTTTTCTTTGCAGTCCATGGGTATCTTGAAGCAAAACTAGGTGACTCTGCAGAGTGAACCTACATCTTGCAGAACACCCCTGCACTGCCGTGCTGTTCCACAGCCATACCTGTGAATTTGGTTTTCCCTGTGTATTTGGTGATGGAGAGAAGCAGATGGGCTCCATTTACAGAGCACCTCTGTTTTTCTCTGAGTAGATCCCTGAGTACTTCAGAGATTTAACAAACATCAGCAGCCGAATGACCCCAGGCCATGAGAGCAAATGAGCATTACTGAATGTCATTCTGTCAATTTCGGTTGATATACTAAGCTCATACAAATAATTTGCTGTGATGCTGTGAGAGCTAGCAAGTAGCTCAGGCAGGGAACAATTGTGTTTGAATAACAACTGTCTTCTTTTCATCTTAATCTCTGAAAAAATTGATAAAGTAGACCCTGCAGGCAACCCATGGATGATAGGGTGCCCATGAGCCTGATAGGAAGCCATTAAGCTATAATAACTCTTTGCATTAATGTTCAAAGAGCCAATGAATCTATTGTTTTGTTTAGCTGTATGAACTGTTTTTCACTTGACAGCTGCTGGATACTGAGATTAATTGATAGATTACTATGCGTCCTCACAGCTTCAAGCTATTAACCTTGAGTAGCCTTTTACAGTTAATCTCAGCTGAAAAGGAATATTGCACTAAAAATTCTGAGAAAAATAATTTTTTTCTTTCTTCTTTCCCTAGATGCATTTATGAGACATTAAATTAGAAAATAATTATATTAAAAGGATGTTTTCCTGAAGTTACAACTTTTTTTTTCCTTTCAATTCCTCTTACAGGTAAGGATGACCAAATTGTGGTTAGCTTCATTTTTCTCAACAGAGAGATATTTTAGGGAATACAGAAACTGTAAAAACATAGACTAAGTATCCACATGTACTGCCTAAATACTGGCTCTGCTGTTAGACCACTGGTTACTGGCACATCCTGTATTTTCTTCCACATGTTTGTCCCCAGCATGGGAATTTAACAAGGTCATGAAGGACCCCAGACAGGAACAGCCACAGAAATGCAGCTTTTTCTGCGATCGCTGCAGAGACACAAATAATAAAGAAGTAAACCAAGTAGTTTCACCATCCATTACAGGGAAAACAAAAGAAAATAATTCACCACTCTGTGGGCTTAATGGTTTCCTCTTGTCCATCTTTTTTACTCAAATATGTAGCATGGAAAGGAAAGACCTCAGGAACATGAGCACATTGCTTTCTCTCTTTGTTTTGATGTAGGGATGGAGTTACTGTAATGTTTTTAATAACAGTCTTTGTACGACTTTTCCTAATGGAGTCTTAGAGTCTATAAAAATACAGTGTGTGTGCTTGATGTGGGTGTCAGGTGTTCCTCAGCAAGGAGTCAGGAGTGCTGCTAGAAGCAGGAGCAAACTTCATCAGGTTCTGCGGCACTGTGCTGCAGTGAGTTCTCCCTCTTAAATTCTGCTGCCAGTTGGGAGTTTGCTTTCATGCCTTCTTTCTGTGCCTTGGCTTGGAGTCACCCTCTTTACAGGCACTGTAAAATCATTCTTGTCAGAAAAAGTCTTAATCCTTTCCTTTCTGCCTAGCACAATTGTATCTATACCTATTATATGCAACAGAATTTGTACTGGAGAGCAGGAAATGGTACTTCTAAAAAGCCTGGTTTTCACTTTGAAAAATAAAAACGGCAACAAGCTTTGAGCAGACTATCTGCCTCAAGTGTTCTGGGTGACAATTTTCCACCAGCCCCTTCCTCCACACTCCAGCTAGTCAATCAGTGCTGAACAAGGTCCGAACAGGACTGCAGGACATAACTATCAAATGTGAGCTGATAGTGATCCAGTCGTGTGGCTTTCTTGCTGTTCTTCAAGACTGTAGCTGAAGTCCTGCCCTTTTTGACACTTGAAATTCTTATCATCAAAAACAAACTATCGGGAAGCCATTTTCAACTGAAAATGTGTTCTGCAGAACAAATAATCGTTTAGGCAAACATTTGTGTTGCCCATTAACCTTCTCTAGCATACCTCAAGAACAAAAAGAGAAGCTCCTCACGAATCTTGCATGTAAGTTATGTGACAAGCATAGGTGAGAGGAAATAAAGAGGTGATTTAGCCACAATCCCTTCTCCCTAGGAATGCTAAGCACTTCATAAAGAGACAAGTACTATTTCAGAGTTGCAAAGCAAGAGAAGATGAAGTGTTTTGTCCACAATCTAATAAGTCAATGATGGAAACATAAACAGACCTTAGGTCTTCTAGGAATGCCTTGCTTGAGAAAGAGCCAGAGGACTAAAACCTGTGGTCTCTAGGTGCTCTCCTACCATTGCCTCCAGCCCCACTGAGGGCTGGACAAGATGACCTTTAAGGTCTCTTCCAACCCAAACCATTCTATGATTCTATACCTTGGAATTACATCCTTACACTCTGCTTACACTTCAGTGTTTTCTGTAGGTTTATTTTATTTCAGGGGTGTCAAACTCATTTTCACTCGGGACCACATCAGCATCGCAGTTGCCTTCAAAGGGCCAAATGTAATATTAGGACTATATAAATGGAGGAGTAGTTAAATGTAGGAGTAATCAAATGTAACTCCTACCCATTTACAGCTTCAGCCAGATACCTACCAACAAACAATACATTCATAAAAGTCACCTGACCATTTATTTGAAAGTAAAAATTCAAGGAATGACAGCCTAAAACCAGTGGTGAGAAAAGAGCAGAAATCTCCTGGGAATACTATTCCAACAAAAGAACACAAAGATGGGATACAGTATTGTGAGTGCTACATTTAATTACCTGTAATGTACAGAATTATTGCAGCATATCCATTCATGAGTGTGGAGCCTCAGATGTAGTCAAAATATTCTGAAGCTGAAAAACAAGTGCATAAAAATGCAGTTGTAACATTTTAGACCAACAAAGTTATTTTGGAAAGTGTGACTTCCTGAAAAGAGCCCAAATTTCATAGGAATAAGCCAACCACACAAAAATAGATAGTTTAGTTCTGGGAAGTCTTTAGTTTTGTTTAAAATGAGTAACCCAGAAATCAGGGTGTTTCTTTGTAAAAGCAGCAATGGCAAACTTCTTGCATATAGACCACTGGGATAGTTTTGAAAAATAGAAAATTTTTCTCTTTTTATTAGGAGTCATGTTTTCTCTGAACTAATAGTAGAGAGAAAAAATGATTCTCTCAACTTACTGTGATACAATCACAGCCAGCTCCCATACCGTATCTGAATTGTCTCAGAGCCTCATTTATAAAGTACTGTTAACACTTCCACCTGAAAACTGAATACTCTGTGTACTGAAAACCCCACTAGATAACATAAGACAAATGCATGCAATGTCAGCATAATTCTGAGGATTGTCTTAAATTTTTAAGAGATTGTCTCTCCAGGAGCTGAGAGAGGGCACAGAAATTACTGACTGAGAAATTATATCAGAATTCAGTTAAAAGAAAAAGGAAAAAAAGATTTGTCCAGACTCCCTTTTTTACTGATTTGAGAAAGCTGATGGAGTCCTTAGCTGCTATAGTATGGATAATGTAAATACATTAGAGAAATATATTTTTCTTGTATAGTAAAATTCAGAGATAATGGCTTAGTCTCTTTTTTCACATAGCCAGTTACTGACTCTGCATTGCCATAACACTATTTTAACGTAATTCACTTGCATAACTAGCGTGACACAGCAGGATGGACTAAATTCAAGGATCTGGTTAACTAGGCACAGCTTCTCTGCTGCAGTCCCCTGGACTGTGTGGTTTGTGCCCAGTCAGAGCAGAAAGGGGGTAGCTGCCTTTACTCAGATACTTCCATCTGCCACTCCGAACCTCTGCAATAGTTCAGCTTTCACAGCACCATCTGCACTGAAACATTTCTAGGAACAGGTTTGCATTTTGGGACTACTTGGCATCCCCTTTGTCCTCCCTCCAATCAAAAAAGTGGATACTATTTTAGGAGAAGCAGCACAGTTAGTGAAGGCTTTTCCAGCCTACTGCACTAAAAACATCTCTCTGTTCGTGCTTCTGAGCTGCAAACAAGTTAAATTAAGTGCTCCTGAGTGCTGATCAACTACATTGTTTGAAGCCATAAGGTGACTGTTTTCAGAAACTATGACAGCTTTTCCAGGTCTTCATGAGGTGTGAAAGATTGCTGAATTCAGGAGATAAGAAGGTTGGCTGCAGAAATTGTTATTCTGATGTTTTTACAGTATTATTCCGTTAAAGAATTTCTATTTCTGTTAAAGACACATGGAACATGTGTCCTAAAGACATTGTTATCAATGATACATCAGCACTTCTTTTTCTTTCCCACAATCAAATCATAACCAAATTGTGTAAGGCAGGCCTGAGAATCACTTTTTTCACAGTTACCATAATGTAGGATGCACCCTGGAGAGGTAAAATAGCACTTACTCAACCATCTGGGTGCCAACACGTCTCCACACTGATTAAAAGTTGGGAGGCCAGAGGACACTGTCAGTGAGGGAGTGGGCAGCTTTTCTCAATGGATGGAAGTGTCACGGTGGTCTCCTAAACTTAGTTTGACAAGCTGAAAATGAACTCATCAGCGCAGGCACGGACCCGGGGCAGGCAGAGGAGATAAGGGATGCCCTGAGTAGCTGCCTAACCTTAAAGCTAAACCTAACTGTAAACCTAACCATAACCCTAATGCACCTAACCCTAAGCCTAACCCTAAACATAAGGCCCTGGTGTGACTAACCCTTACTCTAACCCTAATCCTAACCCTAACCAAACCCTAACCCAAACCCTAAACCTGACCCTAATGACCCTATCCCTAAAACTAACCCTAAGGCCTTGGTGTAACTAGCCTTAACCTTAAACCTAAATCTAAAGAATAACCCCAAACCTAACCCTAACGCCTAAACTAAACCCTAACCCTGACCCTAACCACTAACACTAACCCTAACCGTAACCCAAATGAATAACCCTAACCCTAACACTAAGGCCCTGGTGTGAATAACCTGAAACTAAACCTAAGCCTAACAATAACCCTAACCCTAACTCCAACTCTAACCCTAACTAAACCCTAACGCTAACCCTAGCCCTAACTAAACCATAACCCTGATCAAAACGTCAACCAAACCCTAAACCTAACCCTAATCCTCACCCTAACCCTAACTAAACCCTAACCCTAACCCTAACCTTAACCCAAATCCTAACCCTTCCCTTAACCAAACGCTAACCCTAGCCCTTACCCCAATCCTAACCTAAGCCTAAGCCTAAGCCTAAGCCTAACCCTTAACATTAACCCTAACCCTAACCGTAACCCTAACCCTTACCCTAATCCTAATTCTAACCATAATGAATAAGCCTAATCCTAACTCTAACCCCTAACCTTAACCCTAGACAAACCCTAACCCTAACCAAACCCTAACCCTAACCCTATACCTAATGAATAACCCTAACCTTAACCCTAACCTTAACCCTAACTCTGCTGAACACCACCTGATCAGAACGACATGGGAAACTTAGTTACTTAAATTTGATTGAGTGACTTGCTGTATCCATTCTTGTTGTACCTGTTTGTGTTACATTTTTTAGATGTAAAATACCCATGCATAAGCTTTTCATATCAAGGTACCCGTGTGCTATTGGTTCAATAACAATACTGTGTACAAAAGTCTTTCTGCCGGGCTGTGAGTAATTATGCCTTTAAATTATCCTTCAAATCAGGAAAACATACGCTGAAGAAGTACATATTAATTACCGGAAAAATCTACACACCTCTACAAAGAGTCCATGCAGCTTGTCTGGCAACTGGAAAGCATAGTTTCTAAATGTGCATAAACAAGGCTAATAGGAGTGTGTGTTAGCATATGACAGCATGGGGTTTTTACATGTTCAAAAATTATACCCTTGTAAACAGAAGCAAAAATCTAAGGGTAGCAAAACCTATTAAGAACTGACAAAAATCATTATTTCAAGTACATTTACTGTCATCGTGTAGAAATGGCACATAGGGCTCTTGCAAATGGGTAAATTGCAAAAGGGCTGATGAACATTTCAAATCCTGCTCTCTACTCCATTAAACCCATTTTATGCCCATGCAACACCATTGTGGGTAATGATGAATAGCAAATATGCAAATCCATTTTAAAACAACCTGTTGATGAAAATGAGTGCAAGTCATGCAGTTAATAACCTCATTACAAATAAAACTACTTCAAAGGAAGAGCAGAATTCTATTAAAGAGCTTTGTTCATGATGATCTCTATCAGAGTTGTACCCTGAGATTCCTGCTAGATAAGAACCCCTGCCTCAGGAACCATCCAACCTAAGAAGGAGGATGAAACAAAGGTCCGTGGCAGTGAGCTGACTTGATGAAAATGCACTGACCATAGAGCTGCACTTGGAAAGAGGACGCGCTGCCTGCCCCTGAAGCTCGTTGTCCTCAAGCCCAGGCTACCTCCCCAGTGAATGAATCACACCAAGTACTTCAAGCTAAGCTTTTTTGCATGTCCAAGAATATACTTTCTTCTTCTAAATTTATGAGTCAGATAGACATCATGCCTCCTATTCATTGCTAGCCTGAAGTTGAAGTTGCCTAAAATCCAGTAACGGATTCCCACCAGTAAAGCTCTCTTAGTGTCTTAAGATGATCTGAGCATCAAAAAGACTTACTCACACTTGACGTGGATACCACTTTATCTGCCAGGCCAAGTCCAGTAGAGTTTTCAGAGCTTCACGAGCATATTTGCCAAGGAAGAGAAGAGAAGGAATAGGAAGTGAGCATGTGCAGTGAGCTTTCTAGTGGGGAGGTTTTAAATGTTGGCTCATTTGCAGCAAAGTACTAAATTCACTTTAAAAAATGAGACAATCTAACAGGGTCATAAAGGACATAAAATTTGCTTTTGCTTAATCAGCATATCTGGAATTTCCTTGGTAAATATTATGGTGCTGACACTTCTGTCTGCATTAATGCACAAAATAATAGCTTGATCAACAAAGGACAATGTGAAATATTCACACATAGAAATTAATAAGATTTCTAGATGGGAGTACGACGTCTATCGGACAAGCCGGTAATGTATCTGGATTTATTTCAGAGATATTCATTATCTCTGGGCAGACAACGATGAACTACATTTAAACCGATTTTTATTTCACAAGCACTAAAATGTTATGGAAAGGAAATAAAATGCAATCATTTGTACCAATATTTCACATAAGTCCCACAAAGGCAATAAGCATTTATAAAACATGTTCTTTTGGCAAGATATTAATTTTGAGTCAAATTAATTTACTTGCATGCTTGAAAGACAGCTGAAGGAGGTAATCAGGAGCAGATCCTCTACATGCAGCTGTGTTGGAGATTAGGAAAGAGCCTAAAAATCCCAAGTGCTCAGATACAGGTTTAAACTAAATGCAGGAGAGGAGGGACTCACCACACAGGGATACCTGACGAGTGCCCAGGGATTCACCAGCTTCTCAAAGGACTGGACAAGATGAATGGCGGGTTTTTTTCCTATTTTCTCTTCCATTCTGTTACTATATTCCCTTCTGTCTCACAGTCACACTTCAGCAGTAAAAAAGGTAAAAATCCATTAATGTGCCGTGCATCTTCACTCAGGCTTATGGTTTGAATTTCTGTACTATTGTTTCAATTCTGCTCTCCCTCCACTGTTCTTTGTATGTGATTTATGTTCTGATTTGGTATCTCCATAGGACATCTACTCTTTTCTTTAGTTGATCTCTCTCTCTACCACACACCAGTCATAAAAAAAGACATGACATAAATCTGAGAGTGAATAAAAATCTACTGTGTCTTAGAGAGTTCATGCATTTGACCCAAAGCTAAACCAACAGTATAACATTTGGGGTTGGGTTGTTTCTGGCAGAAAAGGGAAAAACATGCCTAGCAAAGGCACTAGAAAAACCTATTTGGGCTTCAGAAAAAAGTGATTGAAATGTATTCTGAGCAGTACTAGGAGATCTTCTTAAACACAGTATTTGCTCTGATTACATATCCCCTCCATAAAGATGTTACTTCCAGAATATCAGCTTAAAAATTTAGAGACTCATTTTATCTCTTCTCTACAGAAGTAAAAAACCTATTTTATTGTGATGCATGAAGATTTATTATGACCACTATGCAAGATAGTTACCTTTGTTATTAGCCTGAAATTATAGAATTTACTTGTATTTTCTTAGCAGCATGTTGGTTTCTGTAATGAGTAGATCATCAAGGTTTTTCAACATTTTTCTGGAAGATTTACTTTTCGAAGGAAACCTGTGCAACACTTTGATTTGTTTTCAAGGATAGTCCTGTATTAGCCTTTATATTAGCTTCAGAATAGTCTACTCAAAATTTAGGATCTGAGAGGACATAAACCTATTCAAAATTCATTATGTTGTAGCTTTTCTAGCAGATAACAAAAGAATTCAAAGGCAGGTTTGCCTAAGAACCTTATTAAGGAACAGGTTTAACTAACTTGAGAGCTGCAGGAAAGGTAATGGAGCAGGACACAGATGTCCCAGGTCCCCAGATTTACTTATTTATGTATTTTAAGTTAGAAGAAACAACTAGGTGGGCAGCTATTTTTCATCCAAGCCTGAAAAATAGAGAGGAAATGCCTGAGATGCTAAAAGCTGAATGTACTTTGTATGAAATGCATTGTGAGCAATAGCACCCGAAGCCAGGGAAGGAAATAACTGCGGGGTGAGGAGGTGAGGCGGAGGCAGAGGGGGAGGACAGGAGAGCAGAAGCTCCAGGCTGCTTCAGAGGATGCCAAAGTACTTAGGCAGCCTGACTGCTTCCTTTGCTGAAGGAGCAGGTGGTCAGCTCATAAAAGATGACAAGGAGAAGGCTAGGTTGCCCTTTTGCATTAGCAGTCACAGAATTTGTGACAGCCGCTTAACGCAATTAATATTAGCAGTTGAGTAGAAAGCAGGGCAGAACAGTTAAAGGGCACGACAGAGTATGGATAAATGAACTCTATTAAAGTCAGTTGGGCATACTGAAATGTACCCTAGAGCCAAAGGAATCTCTTCTGTATCATTATCATTGAGCAGCAAGGGAAAGCTGGTGAAAGGCAAGCACTATGCTTCCCTTAATAGAAAGGGTCCAGGGAATTATATATCAGCTTATTTCATACCCTGAAAGATGTCAGAGCAAATGTTAAATGATCAATTTGTAAGTACATAGAGCATAGTAAGGTGATACAGTGGACATAGCAGTTTTCATGTATATTGAAAATGATTAAAAAGAGCGTAGAGGTTAACTATTCTCTAAGGTTATTGAGGGTGAAACAAAGAATAAGTGGTTTGTTTCACAGCAGGGAAAGGTTAGAGGCTAGACTGGAGTTTAGAGCAACTTTCTATTTAATAACAAGGACAGCAAAATTCTACAAGTGTGCCTACAAAGGTTATGAAAATTAAGCTGGAGGTTTTCAGTAGCATGTCAGGTACGTATCTGCTAAAGGAACTTCCAATGTAACCTCTCTTACCTCAGAGCAATAAGATGAAATAGCAAAACATGAGATATCTTCCAGCTTTTTATTTCTCAGATGTTGTGTTTTATATATTTTAGCAGGGTATTTTCCTCACAGTTTCCAATAAACCCGTATTTTTCTTACAGATTTCACATATTGATTTCAAAGCCAGTCCCAGATGTCTATCATAACTCTTGCCAGCTCAGAACTTTATTGGGACCTTCACGATATTCAATGACTTCAAGACTTCAGCTTATCACCCATAAGATTTTATAAGAATATTAGTTTTCACTTAAAAAAAAAGGGGGGGGGGGTTTACTGGTCCCTTCAAACTTTATAGATCTTGCAGCTATAGAGAAAAACTTGACAATGTGGCCAAAATATAATCTAAGACTCAGAAATCAAAGAGAATGAGATTTACATTTTGTAACATTGATTTTCAAAAGCTCAGTGAATTATTTTTTGAATGGTCAGGACTGATCATGAGACAAAGCAAAAGATATTTTCTTCTATCATAAAAAAGAAATCCAGTTAAAAGAAAGCCAGGTTTAAATGTGTTTCCCTTCAGTGAGTTTGTAAAGCATCCTATTCTAGTTTTGCATTGTTTAAGGAATTTAGTATGTTTTTGTCAGCAAGAATAGATGCAACAGCATGACTGGAAAAAGAGTGTGATCCACAGTTATGGTGCTCTTGACATAGTGCTTGGATAAGGTTTACATGTTTCTCTCACCTTGATAGGCATTGTTTCATACCTCATATATGACAGGAGTATAACGCGGTCACCTCGCTCTTACCATAGTTATATTACTACGTGCTAGCTACTACTCAACATACACGTTTTTTCTGCATTCATTAAAGTGATACAAAGCCTGTAAAAATCTGAAGTTATTTCACCCTTTCCATATTTCTCTTATAGTGTTTTTTGCTCATTACATCATAATGATGCATTTCCATGGGGGTTTTTTCCCATTTTTTTAGTTGCTATTTAAATCAAAAGTATTTGAGTTTCACTCTTTAAACACCTAAGCTCAGGTTTACACAAAAACAGGCCTCTCACTCCACTGATCTTGTTTTGCATCTGTAACTACATGTGCAATTTTATTCATCTGATCCAAATCAAGATATTCTCCTAAACATCACTTTGTTAATTCCTTATCTAGATATGCATCCTGAACATGTATACAAATGGTGCAGGATCTGAATTTATAAATAATTGATGTAATAACACCTTTGGGTGCACAATTGTCTTCAGCGTTAAAATACCACTGCATGTCTTATGTCCAGCATTTTGCAGAACTGACCTGATGAGTAATGTAAATAATGAGTTTTGTATCTTCAATTAACTGTTGCCACCAAAAGAAAAAAGCAAGCATGCATTTAACAAGCCCAAAGTAGATCTGTGAGCTGAAGGAAGATGGACAGAAACATCTTGAAAGAATGAAGCTCAGTTCTTCATATACTTATAAAGTGTCTGTTGTCAGATCCCACATGCTTTATCAGATCTAAAACTGCTTCAGTCCTAAGTCAACTCTTACTCTGGAGAACCTGAATAACTGTCACGCAGGAACCAATGTGACATGCAGCTAAGACAGAATATTAGGGTCATGCAAGCACAGTAATACAATTATTTCTGTATGTAAAAGCTATAATTTGTGTAGTGTTTTTCAGGTAGCTTAAATATTACTTGCTGTGGTACTCCTAGAAAAATGTTAACCTGAAAAATAGACTTAATTGTGTACATCAGACTGCAAAGTGACCATAGACTATATTATTTCCCTTTTTAATTTCAACAGGCTATGTGATACCATTGTTTTAATCATTGTTTTGTAGGAGAGAATATTTTCATACTGCATGGGGGTGAATTAATGAGATGTTCTCTGACAACTAGATAACATGGGAAAAGATGGATTAATAGCCTTTATTCTTTGCACCGTACCAGTCCCTCAGAAACAGCAACATTATATTAATTCCGTGAGTACAGTTAAACTCTATCATCATCACTTTATTTCAAACATGACATTTTCTCTTCAGACAAGGTATCTTGGTTGCTTGTACTCTACTGAATGTTCTTCATGTTCTTCACCTCCTGATTCCTTTTTTAAGGCCATTATCTTCATCAACTGAAATTAAATAGCAAGAATATTTGACTTTGGGAAAGGAAATGATAGGACAGATTCTTTTCCCTCTCATCTTTAAAATCAATATTTTAAAGTCTTCTAGCCATTTTGGAAAAGTAGGGCTCCTAGAACAAAATCTTGGCACCTGAGAAGTATCATGCAAACTGAGAGGAAGAGGCTGTATGCTGCTGAAATGTAGCTTATTAATTCACCAGCTTTCATAACACTGCAGTGATTTGGAGGGCTGCTGAACTAATCAATTAATGCATGTAATGGTCTCGGAGGAACAGCTGCACAAATAGATTGAACATTATAGAGATCACAGGTGCTGGGATTTTAAGTCCATCATCTGTGCAAGCATAAACATTTAAGGCCAGCGTCTCACATAACACCCTCTCAGCCAGTGTGGAAACAGGCTTATCACAGTCATTTTAACCATTTCTTACACTAACAACTTAGACTTTCTAAAAGTCTTATCTGCAAAGCCAGAGTGCAATGCTAACAAATCTCTTTAAAAATCAATTAGGTTAGATCCCACTACTAGAAGAATTATTTGTGTAGGAAAGAAACAACTGTAAGAGCAGGAAGTATACTCATATTGAATACCTCCTCCTTGCTTTCTGGTTTTTTTTAACCATGAAAATGCCCTATATAAGAAGGGATGTATTTTTATCATAAAACTGTAAAAAACAACATGGCAGGCGAATACTCAACAACAGTATATTTCTGGTATGTGTCACAGAAATGCAAAGGACCTCTTTTACATTTAGAATCAGTGAACATCTCATGTTAAATGATGAAACTAATTAAGAAATTATTATTTGTTTTTACTTAAAGAAGAAAAGCAGAAAAATTCCCAGCTCTCAGAAGAAGGAAACATTGAAAATACATCATAAGCTATAGTACCTTGCTCCTCAAACTACCAGTTCAGAGGAAGAAGTCAGCCAGGATATCAAACCCTGCATCTTTTATACTATATTCTGCAAAATAATTTGTACTATTTTGCAGTTAAAAGTCTCATAATGATGAGACAGAAGAACATTTGGAACAAGCCAGTGTTAATCACGACGAGACACACCAATACTGGCAAAACGATTGGAATCCACTGACCATCAGATCCTCCATCATCCTGTTGTCTGCCATAGCGCAGAGGAGATGGAAACATTGCAAAAAAGGAATGGTAAAACCTTGTGTGTTTACCTGACCCTGCTGCAGACATCCAGACAAATGAAGGAACACAGACTATGGCGCCAAACAACTCACTCTCAAATCTGGCAGAATTGGTGTCAATACAGGCTGGGGGATGAAAAGATTGAGAGCAGCCCTGCAGAGAAGGGCTTGGGGGTACTGGTGGATGAAAGGTTGGACATGAGCTGGCAATGTGCGCTTGCAGCCCAGAAGGCCAGTTGTATCTTGGGCTGCATCAAAAGCAGCGTGGCCAGCAGGTCAAGGGAGGTGACTCTGCCCCTCTGCTCTGCTCTGGTGAGAACCCACGTGGAGTTCTCTGTCCTGCTCTGGAGCCCTCAGCACAGGAAAGACACGGACCTGTTGGAGAGAGGCCAGAGGAGGCCACAGAAATGGTCAGAGGGCTGGAACAGCTCTGCTGTGAGAACAGGCTGGGAGAGTTGGGGTTGTTCAGCCTGGAGAAGAGAAGGCTCTGGGGAGACCTTATTGCGGCATTTCAGTACTTAAAAGGGACCTATGAGAAAGATAGGGACAGACTTTTTAGTATGGCCTGTTGCAATAGGACAAGTGGTAAGGGTTTTAAACTAAAAGACGGGATTCTTTATGATGAAGGTGGTGAAACACTGGAAGAGGTTGCCCAGAGACATGGTAGATGCTCCATAGAATCATTTTAGTTGGAAGAGGCCATTAAGATCAAGTCTAGCCATAACCTAACTCTAGCACTAAACCACGTCCCTAAGAGCCTCACCTACATGTCTTTTAAAACTCCTCCAGGGATAGTGGCTCCACCACTTCCTGGGCAGCCTGTTGCGATGCCTGACAACCCTTTCCATGAAGAAATGTTTCTTAATATCAAATGCGAACCTCCCCTGACACAACTTGAGGCCACTTCCTCTCGTCCCATCCTTGGAAACATTCAATGCCAGGCTGGACAGGGCTCTGAGCAACCTGATCCAGTTGAAGATGTCCTTGCCCATTGCAGGGGTCTTAGACTATATGACCTTTGAAGGTCCCTTCCAACCCAAACTATTCTACGATTCTAATTATCCCTGGTTCTATAGAAGGAGACAGTGAAATCTTCAGTGCTGCTGCTTTTGAATACACCCCAATATATCCTCTGTGAACTTAACAAGTAAATTAGTATAACTGATGTTCCAGAATTTGATGAACTCTTCGCAAAGGTCTAAACTACATTTACATGTAATTTACAATACACAGCTAAGGTACACAGGATATATCATATTATTCCACAACGCTACCAGTAACTGGAACTAAGCTAGAGTCGAGTTCTGACGCTGCTGTAGTCAAAGACTGAAATCCTATTCACTTCTGTATAGGCATGAATTTATCCAGCTGTACAACAGGAGACTGCTAGAAAAGCTGCAGCACATCTTAAGAAGAGGGAACTAAACTGTCTTCAGTCACAGATGGCTTGCAGGCCAGACTGTAACCAACCACCCTGGAGACATGAGGGGTATCTGTGGACATAGATGAAAATGTGCTGCAAGCCAGTCATCAGGGTTTTCCTGGTCGAACCTGAGTATCATATGAGACGGAGCCTGGATTTATATTTCTTATGACTAATTAGCTAATAGATACCACAAATGAAGGAAATGGTGCAAAGCTTGTAAAAGACAAAGCCACTAAAGTGCTGCACTGACAGACAATACAGAGTTCAAGGAAGACAATCAAATATTGCTCTCACATGCAGTTTTTTTGGTTAAAGCTTTTGTAAATTGTCAGCATGATAATCCTGAATTTAAACTTCACTTTTATTAGGAGTGAGGATGGTTCTATTCTCTCTGGTGTTTGTAGATTGCTAGTTGGGAAAACAAGACAATTTTCTCTCCTTAGTCCCAAGTCTGTACTCAAGTGTTCAGCAGCTGTCCCCCTTCTCCCTCTCTTTTTTGTTGTGCTAGAGCAACTGCTTGGGTAACTACACTCTAAGACAGATTCATGCGGAAAAATGGTTCCCCAAGTGTATTTTTTTAAATAATCAATCTCATGCCAGCATGAGGTAGGATGTACAACTGGACTGGAAAGCCTAACAGGAGATAGGAATGAAGCGGCAGCTGCTTAACCAACACTGAAGTAAAAATTAGTTGTAATACTCATGTGCCTCATTAAAAGAGAATGAGGTAGAGAGTGAGGTAGAAACTGAGCTAGATTAGGCAAGTGGAACGCCATAATCAAAGGCAGCTTTACCTGGTCCATCTAATAGCATGCAGTTTACCACATACAGTGTAGAACAACCTGAGGGCTGCCCTGTATTTTATATTCTCAGATGCCTTTTCATATACTCATGAATAGGCACTCTGGAAAGCTCTTTTTCCCAGAGTTCCCCCCAACTCCCACCCCAAAACGGAGAAGATGGGTGCTGGAAAGGGATTCTTCATATCCCGTAGGAATCACTCTTGGGCAAAGGTGATTAGGATAAGACAGTAAAACCAGATCTCCAGATGTTTTGCAAGTTTACTGCAAGAACAAAACTGCCAAACCACATAGGAGGATTAGAGTTTGTATGCTTTCAGAAACACTCTATGAAGTTAAACCTCAGTAAATTATTCTCAGAAGTAAATTGTTGAAAATATTGAGCCATCATACCACATGGGGAGATGTACTTTTCGTTTAGGGCTGCTTGAGTTCACAATCTCACTGGATTGCTGTGGCAGGTCCACTTGTACTGCAGAATGAAAATTCATCCAGTATCTGCAGGATTAGAAGCAACAAGATAAAAAAAAGTAAATGGCTGGGAGGAATTGCTATGTACCTAAGAGCAAAGAATACTAGGAAATCTGGCAGATGTGGTTTGACTAATTTATCTGTATGACCTGCCTGTTTACTTAAAGAGTTTAAGAAACCAGAAGAATCCCATCCAAAGTCTGAAAATATCTAGATTAAGATTTTTCTTACTGGTACTCAAAAAAATATTTATTTCTCTTTGCTACAATCAGTGAAAGATTATACCAAACCAACCACTGTATCTTCATGTTCAGATTCATGATCAGGTCATCAGCTGAGACACAGTAGCTCTGCAAAGATTAATCTTGCTTAATCTTAGACAGCTAAACGTGCAGACACCTTTTAGAGTTAGTGAAGCAGGATTCACCTGCTCTGTTTTGAACAGCTAACCCAAGATAAAATGAAGCGCACTCCAGAAGCATCTGTTCCTTTCCACTGACTTGAGCATGAACTTAGACAACAAGCTCAGACCAAGACCTCTCTAATACAGAGACCTGAATTTAGAGCGGTGAATCTCTCCCAGTGTGCACTGCTAAACCACGGCACACTAGGAGTAATTTGATGCAATGGGAGTTGAATAACATTGCTTGGCATGTTATGTGCCAACCGCACACATGAACAATTGCTACAGCTCAGCTGACATATATTGACAACTTAATTTGCTGAGTTGTGGTAACTTGATTGTGAGAGTGAGCTGTTAATCACACAATATTCTGCAGCTCCTTGGTTATGCAGGAGGACTAAGAGAGACAAAACCTTTGGGTGTGGTTTGTTGGGTTTTTGTTTTCTTTTTGTTTAGCATCCTGACATTGTCAGGGATTTGGCAGTAAGTAATGTGCTACACTGGTCATAAAATAATCAACCTTTCACATCACCATATTATCTCATTTTTTTTCCCCAATCACACCTGAGCAGTTCCAGCTATTCAAACTTCCAGCACTTCCTAACTTCTCTCTCATGGGTATGTGAGGAATCAAGATCAGGTAGTGGACTGATGCTGATTATGGCTGAGCAGTCGAGGTTTGGATTCCCAGCCCTGAACAGGGTATCATATGTCCAGTCTGTTTTCATCTCTCTGCTTCTCTGCAGATTTTTTCTTATGGGATTTTGCAGCTGTCTTATTGTATCAGCTTTTAAAGTATTCTATTCTTCACATTGCGGTTTTGTACATACTTGCAAGGGGAATGACATTCAGTCTGAACTTTTTTCCTCTCAGAAGATGCACCAGCCATTGTGAGCTCAAAAATGCCAAATTATTTTCTTGATAGCAATTTGTTCTGTGATGTATAATACAAAACACTTCTCAGAGTCTTGCTTTACTTGGCACTCTTACAGCTGGACTTAGTGTTATCTACAGCCATCCTTCCCACCACAGTAGAGAGTGTTGAATTTGGAGTAAAACAAATCCACAAAAAGCATGCACTGCCCAGTCTTAAAATCCATTCCAAAATAATTATATTTTTCTAATGAATCCTCAATTCTCCTTCAAATTACTTTTTACTCTTCTATACTCATCATTCTACTGAGTTCAATCCAAAACCTATGTAACCGAATAGATAAAACGATAATATCTTGTTTTATACACACACATCATATATATACATATATATGTATATATATATATATTTGGGTCCTCCAGGTACCCAAGGTGATTTTTAATGTGTCCTCAAATAAAAGTGAATAAGTGGCCAGTCTGGTTCTGAACACCAGCTGATATAAATGAACTAAGATTTTCATAGTCTTTTCTTTAATAGCTTTCTTTTGGTGGACCAGAACTTCAGATGGTAGAGACTGAAGCAGGACTGGTATAAAATGATAAAATTGCACTTAGGTCATAAGACCTATGTGAATTTAAATCTGAAGGATGCATAGCATTTTTTCAAGTGTATCGGAAGAACCCTCAAGGGTTCTTCATGCTGAGAGAGGAGGGCCATAAGTTACCAAGAATAATAAAGCCAACCAAAGTGGGCTTGCTCACTCAAGGTGTTCACAGCAAGGCTCTATCCCTAGAAATTCATCACTTTTGAAGCTTACCTGCTTTTAGGACACGCATCTGGAGAGAACACGCTCACAGTTTGGTTAAACAGGCAAGGCACTGCTGAGATCAATAGAGCTGTACCTCCAGTGCGGGTCTGGAATCACTTGCACAGGTTTATTCATACCAGCATAAAGATAGCCTAACTAGCAGGAATTTTTTACAATTAACAAAGCTCTTAATATGAGGTCTTTGCAAGAGTTTGTTTTGTCTGTTCAGCCTGGTAGGGAGGGTCTAGGGCAGTGAGGAAAAGGGCTGAGAATGTCCTGGATGCTAATGCAGATTGGGATAATGAGCTAATGCACCCCAGCTGTGGCACGATGCTGTTGAGCAGCTCCAAGGCAGGCTGCAAAGAGACTGCAGCTGCACCAAGCTGTGATGTGAGAGACCATGGTCCACAGAGCTCTGTGCCTCCTCGGTAAATCCACCCAAGAGGGAAACAAAGTGTGATGGGTATCTTCAGATAAGTTTGATTTAGTGAAAATTCAAATTCATTTAACCTTACCTCATATAGTAAGGAAAAAATAATCCCACTCCATTTGTTGAAGTCAGCATCTCTCTAAAGAGCTCCGGAGTAAATTAGGCAAAGTGCTCACTTCTGAGCATCAGATGAAAAGTTCAGCAACTTTCATCTGAAACCTGCTTCCCCTGGGCATGTCCCACACGCCTTCTGACATGCAAGCAAAATGAGTTTCTTCTACCAGCTCTCTGCGCGTGTCCATCACTTCGTGCAATTCTGCTGTCCTCCCACCACCCATCCCCCTCTCTCCTGGGAAAAGCTGTCCGTCACAGTAAAAACACAAAATGGATGTGGCAAAGCCAAAATTTCCCAGGTTTCTGAAGATGGTCTTCTGCTGCAGGTCATACAAAAAGGAACAAAGGGATGTAACTGCCAAATCCTTGGCTGCCATAAATGAACAAGAATATTGATATATTTGCTTTATCACATAGATGCCACAAGCTGAATCTTCAGATGATTCAGACTGAAGGAGAGAATTTTAAGGACTGAAAGTCAAAGAACAAAAAAACCTAAATATTTGAAGATACCAGATACCAACTCAACAAGTTTATCTAAAAGCACATTTCTATTTTATAACATCCTGGCTGTAAAACGTTAAAATAAATTAATCCTAAAATGGATTCAAGAGCTCTACAAGCTTCTCTTGTTGAAAGTCAGAAATAGTTTTTCAAATGTCATGTGTCAGATAAACCTGGTTAACAGGGTAGAAGACGTAACTGCTTTAGAAAACGCTGCCACTGAATTCCAAAAGCCTCTGACCTGTGTTCAAAACTGTGCATGCCACTTTAGCTTAATACTGAGAGGTCCAGCCCAACAGATAATTTTTGGAAAATAGGAAGCTTTGAAAATGCCAGTTCTGCTCCTTCAGGGGCTTCACAGAGATGAGGGTTTTTTTTGTCCTGTAGTTAACTGTCAAGTTCAATTATGGTAAAAAAAATTCAGTGCTAATGGTACTGCTGCTCCATGAATCTTGGTTAAGATCTCTGTGACTTCCAATTTGGGGCTATCAGGATCTGCATGAAAATTATATTTCCTAAAACAATTACAAAATATTTTAAGTATTTCGAAGTATTTTGTAATCATGCATCACATGATTTGCAGCAGAAGCCAGCTAATGATTCCTGAATTAGACACATCGCACCTCAGTTTTCCTGAAATTGGATGGTAAAATATCTGAGTGTTATACCTGAGTAGTGCCAATTAGGGCTTATATAAATATCTGACTAACAAGCAGAGATATGAAAACATGTAGCCTTTGCATATATGTAATATCTTGATAGATTTGGTACTGCTGCTCACATTTATGATGCTCTTGGTCCACACATGACCCAAATTGTGGTGATCCTTAGGAAAAATTGCTTTTGTCTCAGCCCTGATATAGTTGCAGCAGAGGGATGGTAACAAAAAAGGTGCATTCGAACGTGATTAAAGTCGTCACCGCTGGTGACAGTGGAAAATGGGAGATCTTTGCAAGTATAGTGAAAGCATTTAAATTGAAATATTAGATAAATACTGAGAACAAAACATAGCAGCTGGCATAGATACTGACCAGTCTTAATGGTTCCCAAGAGACCATTTTGGACAACAAAATTGCTTTCTAGACTGAAGACCCACTACCTTCATGTCTGGAGGCAAAGAAGAGCCGTCTGAGTTTGAGGACATCATTCCTGAGCAGGGCGTCATCTGAGATGAGAGATTTCAATAAACACTGTAATAATGTTAAAAATAAACTAAACTCAATATCCAGAAACAGCGATATGGAGTGAAATTCTGAATATGCTGCTTGCAGAAAAGGTAATAAGTAAAACCATGATAAATAAAGCAACTTAACAGCCACATCTTTTCAACATCAAGACACCTGTGGAATACTCCAGATTTTGAGGTTGCAAGCAGGGGTAGTGGTAGATGCAGCTGGTTGTGATATTTTTGAATTCACATTCACCTGACAAACAGCTTTAACTCCACAGAGCTGTACTAAAGCACTTTGGTACTTTCAAGTTTTATGTTAAGACAGGTTGCCTTTTAAAAAAATAGTACTTTTACTGTGTTTTCAGCTTTGTAAAAGGCTTATGTAGTTTTCCAATCAGTTTATATAATTTATGAAACACTCCACAATAAACAGTCTTTCTATCCAGATTGTGCTGCAACTATGGAACAGCAATTCTTCACGCGTATTTTTTGTTCGATAGTTAAGCATTCAGTGACACTTCACCTTGCAATAAGGATGAATAAGCTTCTAAAAATTCAGCATATGGGTAAAAGAATTTTTCTTGCATAAGGTTTTCTTGTACAAGTAGCACAGGTAAAGAAGCTAACAATATAAATTTCTACAGTATGAAAGTTTATCATTTATTGACTGACCTCTAGTGGAAATAAGGTAAACTTTAGAATAAGTTTCGCATTGGTGTTGGATATTATGAGTACTATGGGATTTTGCAGTGCTAAAAAATTCTTTAATTTGCATTACATGCTTGACAGTGTAAAAATAAAAACCAATTCTGAATATATGTGACTTTTCTTCTTAAAGCATATTCAGATACAGTATTGGAATGGTAGGATGAAACCAGGCCCCAGAGCAACAACAGTGATTAATCACAATTATTATTATGCTGCACATTCAGAAACAAGCTCATAAGTTTTATTCAAACTGAGTAAATCTAAAATGGCAGTGTGTGAAATATGCAAATAACACAAACCAGGCTAAAGATGCTCTGTAACAGGGCACAGACCCAGCTACTTGCTCTGTGTTGGTCGAAAACACTTATTATAAATAACCACAAACTCTGTCTCAACAATCTCATACATCTTCACCTTTATGCATCAGTTTAATCCATCTGCAGATGGCACCTTCCCACTGGCTCCATTCCAACTTCATTCTTGGATGGATGTTGGTTCCTTACAGGGTCAGTGTTGAGGCATCCCCAAAATGTAGCCTTATGTGTTTTCTTTGCATTTTGTTTTCTTTGCATTTTATTTTCTTAACTGTGTGCTCCCTAATTTCTCCTCTCCTGTAACAATTACTGGTTGGTACTTAAAGAAATAAGGGGTGAATGTATATGTGTACATGAGACATGAATTTCATTCTCTTTTTTTGGAGGACGTGGAAGTAATTTAAAACTTGCTCAATAGTGAGTGTGCTGAGTATATTTCTTTGCTACTTACTTGTGTTGCCCTTGTCTGCTTGCCTGATTACTAATGAAATTCCAGCTCATCTCCCCTGACTCTGTTGGATTCCAGATACATCCTTGCAATTAAGCCTTTGGTTCTGTACCATATGGTTGTTGATGGTTTTGAATAAGGAGAACATAGTAGCATCTGGAGGGCTTTGATTAAAAAATATATTGAATACAAAATAAACCCAAACAGTTTCTTGTAAAGATGCCTCTCTCAGTCAAAACTCTCTGTTAATGGAGGAAATATTAATGTGTAATTTCTAAGGCAGCTGCATCTGAAAATTTTGGGCTTGCTGTCTATACAGCTCAGCCAGGCCTTTCTTCTTTCATTATTAGCCACCTTTTTTAAGCTTGGAGAAGCAATCTTGCACTGCTGTATGATGCGATTAGAGGAAAGCTAGGGAGTCTGTGTACTGCAAACAGTTTGGACTAATAGGACAAGTCTGTAATATGTAAATATTTGACTTGAAAGAAGAGATGTTTTGGCTTCATATACATGGGGTCCTCAGGTATTATCAAACAATGCCCTAGAATACACAGCACCTTTCATTTCAGCTGTATTTCTTTCTCTGAGCTTCTAGCTAGTACCCTGGACTATTCCCCATCCTTACTCTCCCCATACTCCCATCCAAGTTATTTCACCACCATCTAGAGGACCAATTCAGAGCTTAACGATATAAAAGTGCTGGATATCTCACAGATGAAGCTACAGATTTTCAGCTGAAGCTATCACATCAACTCTTAAAAAAATGCATCACCTCACAAAATTCACCCTAATGAGCACTGTAAAAAAAAAGAAAGCACTGAACATCAAGATGCAAGCTAATTCAGAGCTGTCATCTTCACCTGGATGACCTTTTCCTTCTTCATTCAGCAATGATGTCATGTGCAGTTTGGGAGATGTGCAAAAACCCTTTAACAACAGAGATGAGATGAACTCCAGCAAGAGAGCAGTAACCCCTCTCTCCACTGCCAAGATGCTGCATTTGGCCCTGATCATCAGCATGCCTCCTTTAGTCTTGAAATCATTATGACAGAAAAAAAACACTAGTAAAGCACAAGAAAAGAATGTCCTGGTACTGTTTATAGCAATGAAATGCCAGGAGGGAGGAATGCAAATGACTATTACAGGTAAGAACAAGGTTTTGTTTGGAAATGTTCATTTTCAGAGGAACCCATTGCATCAGAAACAGAGGAAATATAAATAAGTGGCCTCAGGTGCATTTGCTTGAATCGAACTGGTCAGATCAGAAGTTCCTTGCCTGTGGATTGAAAAGCTGCACCACGGTTATGATTTGAGAAAAATTCTGCCACTTTTAGAAGAATACCTATAAATGCCTATTTAGGCAACTACACCTTTGGACTTGTTAACATCATATTGTGAGTTTATCAAACTCACAGATCTAACAGCAGAATGGCAGTTTGGAATATGGAGTCACATAGAGATTTGAAGTTTCAAAAAAGTAATGGAAGCCCTTAAAACCTTCTGGGCAAGTGATTTATCACAATACTCGTAGAAATTAAATGACAAACCTAGGCAAGAACAATACACAGAATGGAAAATTTATGCACAGTGATTTATTATAGCTTTTTTAGAGATGTTTGTTATTTTTCCTGTGAGTTTTCTCAGATATTTAAGAATGAAATTAAAACATTTCTATAATTTAGGGCAATTCTCTCCTCCTCTGATTTGCTTCCAGACAATGCTTCATAGCTTTCTAAAAATACTTTGCAAGAATTTACAGAACTCTGATTTCCCTGGTACAATGTACATCATATGATCAGAAAAACTATGCCAAAACCATAGTCATTTAAGAACTTGGCAGCTAATAGTTATATTTTTTTTTTCCTCTCAGACTATCTAAGGCTGGCTTCTTTAGGAAGATCTGACCTTGTTAGCACTTTGCAACCTCACATCCACTTTGTTTCTTGTGAAAAATACTTATGTTTTATATATTTACAACATGAACTACTGTTTCACGCAAAAGTTAACAATCGTAGCATGTGGTCTAACACAGGTGTCGGCATTGCCTATATCAAGCCTTTGCCCTGCTTCCCACTCTAATTCTCCAGCCTATGCATGAAATCAGTATATAGTTACTCTTGGGAAATTTCCTCTTAGACCAGAATATTCTCATAACTCGCCACTGGGCCATTAGTGTCCTGATCTGGGCTCACTCAAGATTTAAAGATTGTTTTTTCTTCTGTTTGACTCATGTATAACATTTTTCACACTTCCATGGTATTGCTAAAGAATTTATGGCATTTTTGCTTCACTTTAGTGATTGGGATTGAACATGGAAACAAGGAGATGGAGCCCAATGCACACTCCAGGAGTCTGTGCTGGTATACTGGTTTGGGTATAATTAATACAACATCAGATGCATAATCTCTCCTGTATGAACCCACTTTCCTGCAATTTGAAGTACAACTATGAAAACTGTATGCAGTGAAAACAAAATGATACAAAATTTCTTCAATTGAAATAAGGAGTACTGATTTTAATGAAACAGGAGATTTGCGAGATTTTAGTTTTCCATTACAATCTTTCCTTGGTCTTTTTTTTTTTTTTTAATTCCTAATCTGAGCTTTACACAGACATCTTAATCATTCTTCATAGAAAACCTGGTCTCCAATCCTATTTGGCTGAAATCCCAATGGATTGCTAGCTGCAAGATTAGCTCTCTAGAGAACATCCTTTCTTCTACTTATATATCAGTCTTGAAAGCTGTTTAGCAGATCACAGGCATTTTTAAACTTGAGATTAACTACTTCTTTTTTTAAAAAAACAAAAATATGTAAGTCTTTTTAGAACCATTCAGGTTTGCTAACGGGAACTCTGCTATTTTCTACAGCCAGATAGTAACAGAGTGTGTTGCAGCTAAGTATAAAGAAGCTTTGGGAAGAAAACATAGGGACTTTTTTAACCTTTCTAATACAGTTTGCTGTATGTCTTTGATAAGCAAACATTTACTTCAGTAATATTTTAACTGGTCATATCATAAATATCATGAGCAAATACAGTGCGTTGCTCCCTTTGTTTGCTCTGCTTTTGATATTTGTATTTATAACCACTAGACTCAATTTAAAGCACTGGGCGCAGCTTCAGATCTAACAAAGAAATGAAATTCCATGAAAATGAGAACTTGCAAATACCAATACCAATAAGAGGTTTCTCCCCTACTTCCCCCCCCCCCACACATGCACCCTTTGCACCTTTGCACATGATTAAATTACAGACCTCATTGCCTCAGAATTTATTCTTAAGTTCAAAGAGAACTGGATGCTAAACTGATATGAAAGATATCAGGGGTTAAGGGGACTACACACAGAGGCTGTCTGGTGTTTTGGGGTCCATTACAACCACGAAGGATTACTGGTCAGGTTGCCAGTTTTCTGCTGTGTGTGTTGCATCTTCCTCAGCTGCCCAAAACTGGCTCCAGCGACATGCACAATGTTAAACCAGCCAAACCCCTGGCCTGAGCCAGCCTGGCCAGCGCTCTGACATGCCTCACCCCCGCAAATCCACACCTTGCCTCCAACAGCTCAGCTCTTCTATTACCTTAGCAGCAGGAATTATATTAGGTGTTCTCAAGAGACAAGAAGATCCAAAAGGGGGCCCTGTCTGTCTGTCCTATGCATATAGCCTGTTGGACGGGATGTAGCCTCATTCAGCTGAACCAGCTGTAGAAATTGTGGTCACCTGGTGAACTCATTACTGCACAACTTCTTTTGAACATCACCTGTTTTTTCATGCTGCTGTCCTCTCTGTCCAGGGCCAACTTCTCTCAGTCTCCAATCGGTAGGTGGTACCTTATCCTCCCTCTCATCACTTCTACAAGCTCATGGTGACCATGGGAGCTGCCAATGACGCTGCAGACAAGCTGGCTAGGTCTTTTCTGCTGGTCACCATCTGCTGAGCTGGATGCTGTTAAAGGTCCAGTATAACTCTCATTTTATACACAGGCTCATATATTCACATGCACAAAAACTATATATATTTTTTTTCCAACAGCCTCTTGAACAGAAGAGGAGGATCCAAGTAATTTTTTTTTTTAAAACCCCCCTTTTTCTGAAGGTGCTTAAAAAAATCTGAAGAGAAATATGGTGGAGAGGGACATATATAAACAAAGTTTTATGTTAGAGAGCTCATTGGATTTTTACCTTTTAGAGAGAATATTTTTGCACTTTATGGCCAGACAAAAGAGAAATTTTTGGCACCTGATTCTTTGCATGTCACGTATGCGTGTCTGGAATTGTTTCACTGTACGTTAGGGACTCATTACATTTTAAGAGCTGTGATTATACATTTGGGTCTATCATAGGCCGAGCTATGCTGGAATCCACTGGTTTCAGACAGTCTCTTCCTCAAAAAGAATCACATACTCCTAGAGAGTGGAAAAACGTCATCATCTGGCTCCCACTCTCTTTGTTCATCCTCTGCATGTGTCCCAGCTGCTGATATAATTACAGGTTGTGCAATGGCAAGGTCTACAAAAGAAAAGGAAGAATATAATTTACTTTCTTTTCTATTAAAATGTGAACATGAGAACATGCGTCAGTCAACTGCTGCATTATTGATCTCAGGAGACACCTACAAGACAGTAATTAACAAAGCAACTGGGGAGCTAAAGAGCAACTCAGAACTGATTCATCAGCCGCAAGGTCTGAATATCTCCAAATCCATCTTGAATCAATACCAGATTTTTATTCTGTATGATGATTAAAATCTGTATTTTCAAACAGAACAGATTTCCAGCTCCTGCCAAAAACAAGTAGCAAACCCCATGGATCCCTGTGGTCCTTTCATCCTAAGTATTTGGTCCCCTGTGCCTGTTACATGCCAGGAGCTTTTACTAGTGCACTGTTCATTTGCGGATAAGGCTAGGAATAAAATGGACACAGTCCTTTTGAATTAAGTCTATTTATATTAGCCTATACCATGAAGATATATCCTTAGACCAATCTATAAACTCCTAGCAATCTGATATTACATTAATTATGATTAATTCAGTTATCTCTTCTTTATTGATTTATCCTAGCACATTAATCAACTGTTTATTAACAGAAAAGGTAACCAGAATTTTTTTTTTCAGGAAAAAGGTCATCTGTATCAAAAACATAATTATATTTGCTAAGTTATTCTTTAGTTCAACAAAATATTTGGCTAGTTTAATCAAAATGCAAATTATATCACTAGTGACAAAAAAAGACAGTACTTAATAGCTAAATATTCCAGGGTTGCACAGACCTTGCTGCTAGCAATTTCTTTTGGAAGATCTCACTCATAATATTCAATCTCATAAATCATGGATTACACTGCTACGTGCATTTCACAAGGGCATCTTATGTCTGGGAGTAAATATTCTCAAAGCTTGCTGAATGCACAGCACCCATACTTTTCCTATGCTCCCCGAGCGTTGATCAAACACTATTTCTCTTGGAATTTCTCTCTGGTCATGGTCATAGCATAAAAATATGACAAGTCTCCTCACTCAGAAGCTGCTGGCTTCTATCCTGCAAGGGGATGAGGTTGTTGTCTACGCGCCACAGAATGTAGGTCACTATTCGTCACCCATGCTTTCCTTGGTAACACTGGCACTGGAGCACCACCATATAGCTCCACCTCATCTTCTCTCTACTTGTGTGGTGAGGTGCAAGGCCTCAGTTATGTCTTCCAGTTGGTGTTTGATCTGCCCTGTGTAACCAGACTGTGACCCTGGCAGCAGCTCAGTTCTGTGTGTGTCACAATGTTTCATTGCTTATCAAGCAGGTTCCCATCCATCAGTATATCACAGCAGCAGGATCTGGGCTTTGCTTGGGTTCCTGGAGTTATCTCATGCAGAAATCAGTTCCACATGATTATTTTCAACATATTTGTCCTCCTTCTGTATACTTCTTACCAAAATAAATAAAGAGATCAGGGAGGAAATGCACGTTTCCATGAAAGTTAGACTTCTCCATTTTCTCTCCAAGCCCTTCAGGCTTTCAAATGCTTGAGAGGTGAGGTTATGCTTGACCGCAGAGCAATGTCTTTCTGGCTTCTGTGCTCTTTCATTTTAAAACTGAATTTTGGCATCTTACATTGGTATAGAAAAAATCTTCGCAATCTATATGGATAGTTCAGAAAGAGTGGGAACATGTTGAAAAGACTACTTGCCTGTCAAATCTACAATAATAATAAAGATAACCACTAGGCCAGGCATCGAAGAGTAAAATTTCATTTCTCAAGCCCCGTGTTCCTTTACTTTGAGAGTCCTGTGTCACTTGAAGAGTAGTGCTTTTGGAGAGAGAGAGGAGATAGGGTTTGCTTCTGAGCATGCACAAGCTACCTTCAACATAGCAAGCCACAGCAACAGAACTTCCAGCTTGCTCTTAAGCTCTTTTGGGAACAGTGAACTTGCTATTGCTCTGGCTCACGCATGAAGCCTGATCCGATGGACATTCTCAAAGCACATCTGCTGGGTTGGGCCCTGCAAGGAAGAGGAGCAGAGTAGTCTGCTTTTATGGACTGGCTTCCTTGCCAACATCTCCTACATGTCCTTGACTCTCCATTTCTGTCCTTTCTTCCTTGCCATCTCTTTTTTCCCCTTCTTGATTTATCACCTCAGATAGCAGCTCCAGCATGCCTGTGTTGAGCCACACCTGTGATCAGTTTACTGCATTTATTGGTTTCTTCTTTGGAAACAGTTCAACTTCAATAGACTATTTAAGTATGTCTTTGGACAGAGAATGATCTTGAACATGATTAAAAGCTGAGGAAATTTTCCTCCAGTGAAGAATCTGTCTCCCTGTCATTGCTCCAGCATCTAATTAGGTATTTTGTTAAGCATACACAGGAAAAAAACACTCCAGCACTCCCCCTCCACAGGCCATCCCATTACCAGTCTGTATTTTCTCCCCCTACGCTGCTAGGAAGTCAGTCTATACAAAAAGAGCCATGTAAGTAAGTGGAGCTTAATGAGCATCAACTCAAAAATATGAATAGCCTCATAATTATTTCAGTCTGACAGGAACTGGGGATATGAATCCACTCAGGCAGAAGTTCAGTTAAGAAGTCACTTGTGACCAACTTCCGTAGTACACAGTTGGGCTTTACAATGAATTCGGCCTCTATCGAATTTCATTGTGACTGTTTGAAATCAATAAAACTGGCCTGAATTCTCGGAGAGAAAGTCAGAGGCACTGTTTTATACAGAGAAATTTTAGCTCATTTAAAGACTCTGGATATTATAGGAATATTTGCTTTATTATTTATATAAATTCTGTTTACTAAGGTAGTTACTGCAAGTAAAAATACAGCTCATTGTTCTGGGTACTCTGAACAGCATAGTCAACATTTTTGGTCCTGGTGAGTCTATTTACGTTACAGTAATGTAATTTTAAAGCACTACGAATTTAGTTTTTTTCAGTAAAATGCCATCTTGTGGTCTTGCAAGATTACTTGTAGCAAAACCTAGATTTTACTTTAAAAGAAGCAAAACTGGTTACAACACTTTTTCACTTGTTTGCTGTGGCACTAAAAACTGAGTTTAAACTTGTCTACTTTCTTTTATCCTAGTGATGCTTTGTGGTGATTTATAATTAATCATCTGTAACGGGTTATAAAGGTTGCTATCACACTTGGTGTTCTGCCCCACTGGGCTTGCAGGCATGTGTGGTTTAAAACTGATCACTTGAAAGAGATACCAGAAGATCCAAACTCTGAAACAATCTGATCAAATTTGTTTCAAATATCTGTGTCTGAAAGGGATGAGAAATTCTTGTCTTAGGTCTTTAAAGCTCTTCTGACACTTTCTTGTTAGTATTACTTAACTACTTAATGGTCACTGAGAATGATTATTTTACATAGATGTCATATACTCCTGACACAAAACAACTGTTTTACTACCAAAGAATAAGAAACAACTAATTCATATTTCAGAGAATAAAGGTGCTAGAAAAAGAACCTGTTGATTCAATGTTAGAAAGCAATCATAGTTTAAGGTAGTTTAGCGTTTTTTTCAATACTGGTTGCAATAAAGCCTCAGTGCATAGCTGAGGTTCTGGGCTGCTACAATTCTGTTTTACACAGAGTGTAATAATTTGCTTAGTTACATAATTATAACATTACTAAAATTATTCATATCATTTGGGATGTAGTCTGACATTCCCCATGTCCCTGAGAACCAAGATGTCATATAAAGACCGCACAGCAAGAGCTACAAATAAAGCATCCAGAAGGACCAGCGCAGGGGAAGGGTATTTGCAGTCATAATACAATTGGAGGCATATATTCTCACTAACAACCTATCAAATGTTACCATAACTAGAAAAAAATTAGCAACAAAATTCACACCTTAAACAGCAATGAGGAAGACAATATCACTTACAAGGGACAAGAATGAACAAATACAGGCAACAAAACCCATTTCCGGATGTAAATTTATACACTGGTTTGTAGAAAAGGATATTTGGATTAAACCCAGCGTAGTCTGCAAATATTTGAGCACATCTAGGGAACGAGAATGAGACCTGTATTGAGATGTCCATTTAAAACATATTTACAAAATTTTTCAATTTGGGTGTAGCATAACATTCACCTTGGTAATTTAGCAAAACTTGGTTTTTTAAGGATGAAGACCGTCCTTTGCACTCAATACAGAATTAATTCTCCTATAAAACATGTCATTTTCTCCTCCTGATTTGCTCTTTTATTGTAGCAAAAGACTCATCTCTATTTTAGCTATCATTTATAGAATCGTAAGGGACAGAAATTGGCCTTTTTTATAAATATCCTGTTACGAGTAATTCTGGATTTAATTTTAAGAAGGTTTGTTTCTCTGGCAGAAGCTAATATCAGTTGAAAGCAATGGAAATTCAAAGTCAGGTTCGAAACAGAGAGTGACAGACTGGAGTTGTTGGAAGTGCTGTATGCACGTGAACCTGGAAATGACACTGGCATATGAAACACATTTGCTAAGTCTCCTTACTGAAATATCACTTTTGTAAAGGATTATTTATGACAATTTTGTACCATTGCTGAAACTCTCCCTTGCAACATAAATCCGGGAAGAATAATTTAGTCAGACATAGCAATTTGTAATATTGTCCTGGTTTTGGCTGGGATGGAGTTAATTTTCTTCCTAGCAGCTAGTATAGTGCTGTGTTTTGGATTTATTGTGAGAAGAATCCTGATAATACACTGATGTTTTCATTTTTGCTAGGCAATGTTTCTACCAAGTCAAGGACTTTTCAGCCAGAATGCACAAGAAGCTGGGACGCACAAGATGCACAAGAAGCTGGGAGGTGACACAGCCAGGACAGGTGACCCAAACTGGCCAAAGAGATATTCCATACCATATGATGTCATGCTCAATATATAAATTAGGGAAAAGTCAGCCAGGGGATCGCTGCTCAAGGAGGGGCTGGGTCAACAGGTGGTAAACAATTGCACTGTGCATCACTTGTTTTGTATATTCTTTTTTTTTCTTCCTTTGCTGTCTTATTAAATGGTGTTTACCTCAATCCGTGAGTTTTATTATATTCTTTTTGATTCTCCTCCCCATTCCACTGGTGGGTGAGGAGTGAGAGAGCAGCTGCATGGTGCTTAGTTGCCAGTTGGGGTTAAACCACAACAAATTAATATATAAAATTCTGGAATACTTTATATATTCTGAATTTACTGCCATATATAAAACTTCACTAATTTAAATCAACAAATATATTTTTCATTGATTTATATGATGAATAGGTGATTTCTTATGCTAAGAAGTTGTGCTCTCTTTTGTTTGTTTGGTTGGTTGGTTTTTTGGTTTTATTTCCCCTAAGGAACAAAACTTTCTACTCTACTTTGAAGTCTTTCCAGAACATAAATGGGATCATTGAGAAATTTTTCTCAGGGATTATAAGAATCTAAGAAAGATTTCTGTCTGTTCTAGAAAGAAGAGCTGCTTGTGTCAGTCCCTTGCCTTTCTGTGGTTGGGCGTAGGACAGATTAATATTTATCTAGTCCTCCGGACTCAAATTCTTATCCCTTTTTCCCGAAGCTTTACATCACTGTGTCATCTTCATTGCCCCTCCATCACACTGGCCCAAGAGAGGATTAAACAGACTCCATCAGGGATAAAAAGCAAAAGAAAGAAATCTGTCCCAGATTAAGTTAATGGCAAGATTCCTGCTACCTTCCAGTGACAGCCAAGATTTCACTGGCAATCATTTTCCAAGCTCTCCCCAAGTTGTCAAGTACAATTAATCTGTCTAGAGTTGGTCTAAACCAACACACAGGTTGGTCTAAACTCTCACAGTCCTGAAGAAAACAAAGAAGAGGTGTAATCTCAAGACATAATGTTCGACCATAAATCATTACAGGTCTAAATTCTCCTCTGATTTATGCAAATTTGGTTCAGATATAAAGCCACAAGAGTGCTGCTTGATCCAAAATATTAGCCGTGCTAGAAAGCCTAGAAAAGAGGTTGGACTGCTTTGCACATGAGATGATTGAACTAATATTGCATTTTGCCACCTAGACAAACATAAGGATCCAAAAGAAAAGTATGTTGGCAAATTGAAGGAAACTTTTAAAAAAGTTCACCAGGATTTCCAGCAAAACAGATTTCTAATTCTTCTTCCACCATAAGAGGACAGTAATTCATAAAGCTGACTAAAAAGTTAAGCAAGACTTTTTCAAATGGTCACTTTTCCTGTTTTGAGTCCAGTAACAGCCAAAGTGCTGTTGTATCTCAAAATTATGAACACAAATAAAACTGTTGGCACAACATAGCCTTTGTCTGCCTTCAAAAAATTGCAGGTGATATTAGTGGCCTTTCCTGATTTCAAGTCATAGGAAGAGTAGGGTTATTTTTTGTTTTAAATCAACATTGTTACCTAAAATATAACACCATTTATCTCAAGTACTCTATACTCACTGCAGAAACAAGTTACATTATTTTTTGGCAGCAATGTTCATTGAGCTTTGTCTCCATATAACCCAGCATGCAAATGGCTTTCAACAGCTTTGACTTGTGCATATCTGATTGTTTTGTGTAACGTTTGGCAAACTTAATTTAAAACCACAGATTTCTTGAAAGCCCTGTGTTGTTCAGATGGCATTGAGTAACCCAGTGACACTTGAACCCAAGTCTTGTCTTTAATATTGTGTTCTGGAGCCTGAAAGAATACTGCTGTAAAAACTGGACCAAAAAAAATCTGTAATTTGATTTGCCCTAAAAATGAAAACATTAATGCTCCAATACTGCTACTGTCTCTCATAGAAGTTGCAAATATGAGTTTCACTTGTGCTTTCTTCTGTGTGTCTCCCTGGCCAAACTATACCACATATTCTTATATTCTTGCTTGTCCTGTTTAAATGATGACTTTATTTTTGTTACATTTAAGCCTTTTTAACTTCTGAGTCAAATGAATGCTTGGGGATACCGATACCCACCTACATCATCTCCCAGCCTCTTTACAATATCAGCGAGCAAAACCCTTTGGGTAACCTCCCTTCAGCATATCCATGATGGAAATGGAAAAATAAGGAAGAAATTCCTTCAGTGATTCAAGTTAAGAGGGGAAAAAAATCAAACAAACAACTTTCTAAATCAAAATTGTTTGCAGCATTGCATTGCCTATATAATCTGTAACATCCCAGTATGCAGAACAGGTTTGTGCCAGGGATCTCCAGGGCAGCCACAGGACCACAACCTGGGCAGGTAGGAATCAAGGTCAGGTTTTCATCCCAATTTATGTGAGCAAGTTTTTTGTGACTCAAATATATTCTTCTAAATTCTACTAAGAATTTTATATTGGATGTGTCTTTATGCACATTCTCTATTTTTTATGTTAATAGATAGAAACTTATTTAACAGAAAATACTAAGCCTTCATTCATATTCTTTCTGAGGACAAAGGCAGGCACTGTACAGTCTTAAAATAGCTATATTTATGTAGATTACTATCTATATATCTGATCCTTATTCTCTTCAAGTTTTGCAAAGCTGTAGCCTATTAAAGGCAGTTTTCTATCGATAGCCAGTTCTGAATGACTGTTCCTCCCAAGACTTAACAATTGATTTTCATATTGCTTTTATGCTTTCTGATTCATTAAAATACAAACTCAGCCACCAAACAGAAACTTGAGCTTTCCAAAGAAAATGCTTGGAGAGCTTTAAAATCCGAATGTACTAAAAATCCTATTCGTAAGGCCACTGGCAAGATTCAGCTTCAGTTCCCAAGTGCTTTCTTTAGTACAGAACTTCTGATTTGAGAAAGTTCTGTTAATACAAAATAAAATCTGTCCAGAACAGTGTATTCCATGACTAAAACTAAGTAACACCATATTTCTGTAGACTACAGAACAAAATACACACCTTTGTTTATTCAGTGTTACTTCTTCGAGGTTTATAGGAAAATGGGAAAAAGTAATAGACACACCCCATTCCTGTGACCTGCTGGGAGGTTTCAGACCTGACCTGAGCAGTGAATGATCAGAGTGTCCATCTCTCAGCCCCACTCACAGCATCCCAAATGGATTCTTTCACACCAATTGTGTTGCACAGACACACTCTACTCCTCCCCATAGCACAGATGCAACCTGCTCCAACAAATAGAACAAGTAGTGGTCCACCGTAGGTGAAGCCTAGCCTTGCTTACTTTCCTAACAACAACAACAATAACAAAAAACCCAAAACAAACCAAGGCCCCAAAACAAAACCAAAACCCACTCATCTTGACCATTATAAAACCATAAGTAAATAATCAGTTCCGCATTTCTTTTAAAAAAAAAAGCCAAAAAAACCAAACCAAAAATCTTACTTTGTTTTAACCAGCCTTCCAGAGCTCAGCATAAAAAAAGAAAAGCAGTTGCTCCCTAGATAGGCCAACTCCCAGGGCCTATTTAGTGCAACCAATTTTTTTTTTTTTTCTGTGTGTGTGTGCTTACAAAAAAGAGCGCCAGCTTTTTAGTACGAACTTCAGAATAACAGTTTTATCTGTTATATTTTAAAGATGAACAAAACTTCCAGCTATATTTTATAATCTGTGTTACTAATGTCAATAGTAAGTTGTTAAGAGCAATCTCAAGTACCTGAACCTATCTCAACATGAAACTTGGTTTTGTAATTCAGTGAGAAAGAAAAAACTGGATCACAACAAAAATGAATTATTCTTATAATCCCTACTATCTTCCTGTAGATCCATAACATTTTCCTACAGACACCTTAATGTAGTATTGCTGTTAGTCCATTTTACCATGTAATCCTTGCCTTCCACCCTGCATGAAGGCTCCTTTCCAAACAGCTGATGCATAGTTGTCTTCCATGGCTGGCACTGCCTCAGAGCTGTTGCTGACTTAATTTGTCCTCTGGAGATGCTTCTCCACGGTTTGAGCTGAATCACCACTCCTCAGGAGCTGGCATTAGCAAATCTGACATAATAAGGCTGTGGGAGAGGGAGAAGGGTCTCATACAGTAGCAGAAGAGATTTTGAGCCTGATCAAACCATTGACAACCAGCATGCTTCACCTCAAGGTCACTGAGCACAAACCATGGAGCCATTACCTAAAGCATCTCTGGTGATGGAGGTACCGGCTCCCAAATGCCTGCATGCATGGGAAGGAACGTCATGGTGCATCATAAGCATTTCCACACCACTTTTGCTATGGTACATTTATCATGGGTAGGAACCTCTGTAAGTTCAATGGAGGGTCAAAGGCATCTCTCTGTTACGCTGACATGATGATTAATATCTGCACTAGTCACAGTAGACTCACACTTAATTCACACCTGCGTTAACAATCGGAGATGCGGCCAGCATGATCTGGTCCTAGTAGAACGTAACCACTTTGGTAGGTTTGTACGGATGTCAGTGGGATCATGCAGCTTTCAGGTCCTGACTGTTTTAATAATAATGTCTCTATACTCCCTGTGAAGTCTACTTAAAAAAAAAAAAAAAAAAATCAACCCCCAAAGACACCTATCATTTATTGACACTGTGGTGTTCTCTTAGCCAACCACACAGAACCTGAAGCTATATTTCAGCATGGAGAGAAAGAAAATAATGTGTTCCAAAAACCTTGCTATTTTATTCAGCCTACCATGAATAGATAATCTATGGGAGTCGGCTACAATCTCACTCCATTTTTAAATAAATCCAAGAACCTAACCCTTAATAGCATACCTCCTGATTTACATACCTTCCATGGTATCTGATAACCTGCACTTCTGATCCCCTGGTCTCGCTGGGCAATAAGGTGCTGGGCCCTGTTCCATCCTCCTGGCTAAGTTCACACCTATCTTCCACCTTGAAACTGTCACCCCAGGAGTGGCAAAACAACTGCAAAAAAAAAATCCTCTTTGTGCCTCTGTGTTTCAAATATTCACCTCTGTGTTCTTCTGCGAAACTGTGGTATTGCTGTAGTGCTGCTTCTTCCTTGGCCCTCATCTGTTAGATCAATGCATTCATTAAGGAAAGCTTCCTTTTACTGCCCAGATGACGAAGAGACATCATAAAATTGTTATATTTGACAATTCTTATTACAGGTTTTATATGGTGGCTACATTTCAGCCACAGAAAAGATTCAGAAGACTTTTCCTGATGTACAGCCTTTCCAACAAGAGGAGGAATGTAATTAAAGTGTATTTTCTAGAAGTCTCTGCTTTGTTCAGAGGTGAAGCCAGACTTCGTTCCTTGTATTCCCTTAGTTTTATGGTAATTGTGAATAAATTGGAGTGGGCTGCAAATACCTTTAGAATTGTTTTATATTGCTTGGATAGATAATTATCTGATAGTGCCAACAAATGCATGTTTAGCCTCCAACCACTGAAAGAAATTATATGCATTTCTATCCATAATTGAGTGCAGGTGAAAGAGCAAGAACAAAATTTTGATAGCCAAACTGTGTTCCCTTTGAAAATCAAGAGCTTAATTATTTTCCCTCTGGGAAAAAAAAATAAAATAAAATAAAATAAAGTTTAAGATGAAGATTTAGGACAAAAACTTTTAGGATTAAACAAATATCTTTTACTTTTCTGTGTGATTCAAGACATTTCTGTTTGTGGCTGAGAGCTCTGCAGTTAGTGGGGCAGGAAAAAATTCCCTTTCTAGTAAATAATCATCGTAGACTCATAGAATAGTTTGGGTTGGAAGGGATCTTCAAAGGTCATCTAGTCCAATCCCCAAACTTCTCCACCTTAGAAATGTCAGCCAAGTTCCTGGGAAGTGTGTAAAGAGAAAAGGACCCTTGAATGGCTGCTCTGCCTAAGTTGTTTCTGCAGCTCTGATCTGAGCTCTTGCCTGGGCTGTCTGCAGGTGGGACAATTTTGCCTCTCTCATGGTAACTGTTGAGATTTGTTGGAATAAGAGTTCATCATACAGTTAAGTCCAAATGCCCTCATCTTAGTTTTCCATAATTTTCAATACATGTCTCAGGAATACAGGGGAGGGGTAAAAAAGGTCAGAAAAATCACAGTCTCGGATGCCCTAAATGTCCACATACAGCATAAGTACCTCCCTGCTTGCTCATAGTTTACAAACTTAAAAATATCCCATATTTACACAGTGGCACCACAACAGGACAATTCTCAATACTATTCATCACTGCCCCAGGGTATCACATAATTATATCTCCCTATGTATCTCTGCTTTATCTGTGAAAAACCGCTCCTCTAATTGTAATGAACTTAGGTCCATAATTCTGTCATTTAAAAGTATGTGACCTAGTTGTCTTTATCATTGCAGCAAAATGCACTGTATGTCTTGAGATTAAAGTGGGCAGAAGCATAGATTTTCTTTTTTTGTTTGAATAATTGTCATCATATCCACATGCTCATCTACATTTTTAATCATTAATAAAAGGCACCTTTGTAGAGAGTTTCTTACGAAATTTCTGTAGTATCTTATTTCTAAAGAGAGAGAGCATCATCTCCTAGACTGTCCTGACGCATTCTGTTTCTAGTAAGAAAAGTGCAGCAACAGAAAATAAAGGTTAGCTTAAAAAATTTCAGTGACCAAATCAAACCTTAGGGAAGAAATGACATACGGATTTTCCCTCAAGTGGGTATATTTGGCTGTACTAGATCTTATATTAATAGACAAAACCATATTAAAATCTTATTTCTTGACCTGTTGCCCTCAAAAATAAAAACCCGAAATTGTAGTGCAAAAGTTTCATCATAATCAAGATACAATCTCCTAGGTGGAGAGAAAGATGCAAAAAATTCCAGCCATGATTTGTTCGTGACAGTCAAAGAGCAGTGCTGGGTAATGAATTATTTGGTGTGAATCAGCAGAGTGAGGAAGAGCTGGGGCTCACTGCAAGGCAGGGCTGCCTAATTAGCACCTCTCACCTCTGACAGTCAGCACCTGGAGACCTGACATCCCCAAGCTCATTTGTACACAATCCTCTCCCATGGCTCCTTGTAGCAGACATAAAGCACGTTTCCTCACCACCTCGAGTAAAATGCAGATTTTCTGTATCATTTAGTCTTTTCTTCCTCCCCAAGGTCTGCATTTCATATGTTTTGAAGAGTTCCTGCTGCATACAGGGGAGATTTATGACTAAAATTGTGCTGCTTTGCTCCCAAGAATGGAAAAAACAAAAACAAAAACAAAACCCAAACAAGCAAACGCCTTTCAAAGCTGAACTTTACAGCAGCAAAGCCAGGTTCTAGGAAGGAGGAGAGAGATAAGCAGCACATTTTCCAGTTTGTAAAAGTCTTACAGGATCTATTTCCATCTTTATATTTAACATGGAAATTATCATACAGCTGCTGTAACACTTGTAATCTGAAGTAAAACATATAATACTTGGGGCATATTTTATGAATATCTAATTCAGCCTAACAGTAGTGGGGGTTTTTTTGGTTTCTTTTTGTGAACTAAAGGCAAGAAATGGAGAGAGGGACAAAAAAAAAGACAGAGACCGTAGTTGAATAAAGGTGGAAATCACATAATTACCTATCTCTGTATATGTATATATATATAAAACCTGGCATATGATCAGGAGGGGGATAATTGGTGTCATTTGACTTCTGTGCTAGACAGTCTGGAAAGGTTAATCGTGATTACCAGATGTTACATGCACAGTGTCATCTAAGTGGGTGTATATGCAAAGGCATATTAGTAATATTTATATGCTACATGCAAATCAAAAATACAATAAGTATATTGTTCAAGAGTGTGTTGTGTTTGAGGTGGTTTTTTTGTTGTTTGGTTGGTTTTTTAAAGTAAATATAGCTTAATTAAGCTGTTGTTGTGAAAGTAAATAATGAGCATTCTTGAAATATGTCTTTGTGTAAATCCATTAGAGCACATAACCAAGGTAAAATCTGACATTATGGAGTAATTAACAAATTCTGGGTTTGCCATAAACCTCTAAACAGCACAACACCTAAACAGGAGGTTTCTTGCCCAGTCCTGCCTGCATTCAGTTTAAACAGGATGAGATTACATTGGAAAGCTATCAGAGATTGTGCAATCCAAACTGTCCAACTTATTATGAAGAGTTTCACAACCTCCTATGGCTCAAAGCTGGCATATATCTACATCCTTCACATTGCTCTGGTCACATCACTGAAATTAAGGCAAGGATGAATTTAGGCTACTATGCCTAATGCGAGAGAAAGTCCAAAGCATTGGAAAAAATAAAGAATGTCCATTTGAGGGACAGTATTGGTTTACTTATTAATTTATCTCTGTTAAAGCAATATCATTGACATAATAAAAAGTTAGAGTTCAGGAGTCTTGCAAGGGCTTCTCCTAATTCCTAATCATTTCTCTCAGCAACTGTATATATCAATTTTATCCCATATGGGGAATCATCACCCTTTGACTCTGAATTTGCAGAATAGAATTTAAGAGCTGTAGTCTGTTTCCCACATGATAGAGGACTAAATATTTCCATGAGGATTGCCTAGTCTGAGTGATATTTTTTGTTACTGCATTATAAAACTTTAAATATATTGGGAACTTTTAATGTTCCACTGTGCTGAAAGCATCCCTTCTGGATTTACTGAGGCAAACCAAAACCCTTTATAGTCTTCCAATCACACAATGCCGAACAGTCAGTTTTCGTGTGTCCATCTAAAAATATTATTCACAGCTGTGTTTAGACACACATTTTAGGACTGCTATAGACAGGGATGGGTGTAGCTGCCTGTGGCTGCAATGTGGGTGGGAAGCTTTGCAGTTAACACTGCAACTTTCGTCAGATGTGGGCAACCACTGTGACAGACCCAACCCTCCCTCATTCCAGTACTTCTGTGCTCAGCCACAGAGACATTTGTCACAAGAGAAAATTCTCCCCTTCTCTTTGCTCTTTCATATTTTCTACTCTCAGCATGTACAAAATACAAGAAAGGTGCTCTAGTTAAAGCATCTTCAGCCCTCAAAATCCCAGCAATATGAAGCATCTCACTCCCTGACAGCCCCAGAAACACACCCCAGCTCCTGTGCTCAAGCTGTATTGTGCAGCACAACCTGCAACAGAAGTTTCTTCATGTCACCATGATCCTAGGCTTTTGGCCCCCAGATATCCTCAGAAATATTTGGGAAAAAAAAGTAACATAACTGTATCATGTCTAATAATAAACCAATATACTACTACTTGCTAATTTTTGAAGATTGCATGTGATCAATAGAGAATGTTGGAAGATGTTCCATACACCTGTTGGAAGACTCCTATGACAAAAACTGGGAAGCGTTTTGTACTTCTTTATAAAGCGGTTAATTCACAACTTACACTAGAATCCCCCAGAACCACTGGATTCTGAGGTCAGGTAGAGCACCTAAGTATGACTATATACCAATCTAGCAATTTCTGCATTTCATTGCTTTGTGCTGTGTGTCTTTTTCCTGGGTTTAACTACTAGAAATACTACAAGAAATAAAGTGCATAGGGAACCAGATCCACATGCACTACAGGTACCACAAGCAGCAGAGCTATAGGACCCATCATACCAAACTGAGGACAAATTTGTTCAGATTTCAGACAGGTGGATGAGAACAGAAACAAATCTCTAGAGGAATATGCACACCAAAGCTGCTACATGGTAGTCATCACCTCTTAGAAACCTGGCCTTAAAAAAATGTCCACAGGAGTTTAAAGGTCCTTCCTAGGTGTAACTTTTTAACAATCATTAGCTACTTACACACAGACTTCAGCATTTTCACAGCAGGGATAATCTTCAGTATCAGTAAAACAAGGCACTATCCCAATAATGGCAGGGCAGAGATGTGTCTAGTTTAAGTCATTTCTTATTAAGACCTAGAGAATGATTTGAAGATATGAGTCATGGCACCTTATCAAGTCCTATCCAGACCTACCCAGGTTCACACAGAAGTGAATCGCCATGCTAATTATTTAGCATTTGTTCATGGTAGATGTAGTTCCCTGATAGTTGTAATTTCGCAGTTGGCAACTGTCAGTTGGGTTTTTTTGATATCTTTTATCAGAGCACTAAGAGTGTTCTTCCTCGAGAGATGTTAGCCCATGGGAATGAACTCGATGGCTAAATAGGAAATACCAGCTGTAACATCCAGAGATGCAACTACTGTATCACTTGTAACAATGGCTAAAACCAAACCAAACAAACAAAAACAAACGAAACCACTATGACAATAAAAACAAAGAAACAAAAAAAATGAAAACGATCAAACAAGTTTTTTATCATATGTATGTTATTAGAAAACAAAATACAGAGGCTATTTGTTATCAGTTATGGCTGGCCAATGAGCCTAATTTCTACCACATTAAATTTCTGGCCTGTTTTGCTTTGATGGAAGGGACTGAGAAAAGTGACACTGAGGTCCTAGGGAAGATCTGGGTACTTAACAAGCAGCTCAACCGATAGATTTAAATCTCGCAAAAAAGAACGGTGGAAAATGAAAAGGTTAACCAGACATTCGCTATATTAGTATTTTTTCCTCTGTTTCTTTGTTAAATGGCTCTGGAAACCCAACGCAAGCACAGAGGAGTCAGTGCCCCTCTCTCTGCCTGTCCAGCCCCGTTGGAGCGTGCACCAGAAGGATGCTCGCAGCTGCAGTGGCATTCCTCCTGTGTCCTCCTGTTACTCCCTGTCTCCCACAGTCTGTTTGCTCTTAAATACCTAGTGAAGTGATTCATGTGACTGCTAAACTTTCCTTTTCCTTTATGAGGTGCTGTGAAATGTCAAGTGACCTGGAACTTGCCTGACAAAAATGATCAGTGAATAATTATGCTTGCTCTGGAAAGGAAGCAATTAATCAGGTCCACCATGCACATTTATTTGCAATAGTCGATTATAAAAGTAAAGTGATCTGTTAGACTTTGCTTTCTGCCTTTCAGTTGGGATTTGCCATCAGACTTACCTGTGTGTGTGTGTCAAAACATTGCCAGCTGTGGTAATGAAAACAGCAAGTAAACAATGATTGAAAATGGTGTCACAGGAAAACTCTTTAAGAAGTAAGCGCATGGTTTGAAGTTATAGTCTATCTGGCACCTGAGCTGTTTAGGATTTCCTTCTCTCCCATTGCTTTCAGCCTCCCTCGACCTCAGCACGTTGTAAGAAGCAGGACCTGAGACAAAGCAGCGGCTCGGCTCCCCCTCAAAGCCAGGGGTCCCCACCTGCCCACCGATGATGGGAGGTAGGAGGGAGAGGACCCTGGGGTGCGCTAAACATTGTGAAGGGGTGTGAATGCCCAGGCGAGATGTAGTTTTCCACAGCAATGCCTAATTTTGTAGAGGAAGTATTTGTTGGCTTGGCATCAATGCAGACTAGTGACAATATTCCAATCCAGTTTACGAAATTCACATCACTTTCATGAGCACTTTCATGAACGATTATTATCAAGCAAGCCAAAAATATTCAGCCTCTGTCGAACTGACTTCCAATACCTAGGATGTTGTATGCCTTTTTATTGATTTTATAAATACACTAATTTCTGCTGCCTTTTGGATTTAAATTTCAGATTAAATTATTTCCAGATGTTGTCTCATAACCTTAATTGTGCAGTAACATTACGATTAAGTTTATCTGTGACCTTCCTCCTTCTGACAGAAGCAAACTGTGTGGAGTTCAAGCTTCCCAGAATTCAACCTCAGCACAGAAGTTCCTTGCCAGATCCACATCTGAGACGATGAAAGCTGATCTGTTCCAAAGCATCCAGCTAAGGCTGTGGAAGAACTGCAAGATAAAATACAACATGAAGGCATTTTTTGTTTAAAGGCAAAAATGTAGACCAGACACAATTCTAAGTGTTCTTTACATTGATTTTATGCTCTTGTAACCTCTGTCTTTCAAAGAGTAAATATCCTTAAAATATAGAACACATACTTGTAAAAGCAATGATTTTTGAAAGGATAACATGACATAAGCCTAATCTTTCCTGTTTAATCAGCAGACAGAGCAAATACAATATAACATGACTGTCTACATCCTCTGTGGCTTGAGCTCAGAGAGAAAGCTGATACAGAACATTTTGGTGGGGAAAAAAAAGGGAAACAAGATTTTTTTTACACAAAGCACAGTTCTGTTATCAGGAGGATTAAAGCCATTTACTGCAAAATAACAGTCTTCCAGATCCTCTCAACATCCTGAACTCATTCTGCTGTTCTGTGGTAATTAGATGGGTTTCAAAGGCTGTAAAATACAAGCCTGTTTATGGAAAAATGTTCTGCTAATCAAGATGTCTCAGAGTATTTGCTGCAAGTTTTCATCTCTATTCCTTTTAATATCTGTCACATAGGGGAGGCAATGGAGCTGTGCAAAAACATAACTAATACTTCTGCAACTCTAATTTGCTAGAGTTTAAACCAAAACATTGAAGAGCAGACAAGTCTATAAGAAATAAGGAAAGACGGGGTGGCTGCCAAGGACACAAAAAAAGCCAAAGTTCTGTATGAATTCCAGTTTCAGGGAGCCAGGATGTGCCTGCGTGTGTCTGGGTTCAGGTCCTCCGGGGCAGGCTGAGGGGGGAGCACAAGCCTCCCGCAGCCCCGAGAAGAATTCTGACCCAGCTCCTGGTTTAAAAAAGAGGAGATGGCAGAACTACCAGCATCATGGATTTTAAATCCCCACCATCATTTCTTTTGCTTGCCTTAGAGCTTGCCTTAGAGGTCAGAGTTTGCATAGGAAACTTTCTGGTGGCTAAATGTTGGGTTTGGTTTTTTTGTTTGGTTGTTTGGGGTTTTTTTGGTTTGGTTTGTTTGTTGTGTGGGTATTTTTGTTGTGGGTGGGGTGGTTTTTTTGTTTGGTTGGGTTTGTGGGTTTTTTGTTTCTTCTTGTGTGTGGTTTTGTTTGTTTGTTTAGTTTAGTTTCTCTTAGCGATTTTGTTTTTTCCAGATTTTCCTAGCCATTTGAGACACCTAACTGTTGGTCAATGGCTGTTGACTACAGCTCCATTTCCTTTATTCTGTCATTCACCTCACCATCCCAAATCTCTTTATGAATGCAATCTGCTGCTTTCTGCGATGCAATAAGGAGACAAGACCTCCTGAGCCCTCCACAGCCCCTGTTCCCAAGCTCTTACCACTTAGCTGCATTCTCACCAGCATGACAGCTCCTTGTTGCAGGACCACACCATTATCCTGACACATTTCAAAGTCGCTTTCTCAGATCATTGACTCCTGCTCAGGAATTTCAGTCAGTAGCTCAGATACAGTACACTTTGGAGTTGAGAAAGGTTAGTTTTCCTACTTGGGCTTTGAAAATGATTTTTTAATAACTAAAATTATGAGATCATTTTTAAACAAATACACATATACCATATGCTAAAACTGAAGCTGAAGATTTGGGCACTGATGTCAGGACCCTGAGGGCACTAACAACCCTTGGTGTTCTTACCCAGCTCCTCATGGGCCCTCCCCACCTTGCCCAGTGCCCAGGAGCCCCATTTCAGCTCATCCCGTGGCTGTCAGTCCCTGCCCTGCTGACACTGCAGCAGTACTGGTTTCCAGCCCCATCTCCGAGCCTGCCTCCTGCATTGACCTCTACCCTATGCTGGGGGTATCTTGCCTTCAGGATGGACTCCTTGGATGTGTCCTATAGCTGTGCCTCCAGCCTGGTCTCCTTTTGTTATTGGCTGGACACCAGTGCTGGTTTGTACTCCCATAACATCAAAGGCTATCAATCGACCCCGCTAGAGTGGCACCCAGCTCTGCCTGTGGTGCCTCAACACCGTGGGTCTGTACCCCATGGGCGAGGATTGGTCCCTAGACCTTCAGCGTGCCCTGACAGCACACAAGCTGCAAAGGGAGAAAAGCAGAAGACCTGGAGTTGACTTGGCGTGTACAAATGCATCATGGAAATAGTTCATCAATGGAGAAGATTTAGGAACTGGAAAATGTCTTTTGAAGAGAGCAGGGTTTTCAGGCAGCAGCTTTGCCAGAGGGATTTTAATGGTGCAATATATATGTACAGACATACAGGAATTTTAATGGCACAATACGGTTGTACATAAATCTACGTACATGTGGTGATGGCTCTGCATTCTCTGGAGGTGAACAAAGCTGCAAGTTTCAAGGAAGTTTAGAGTTTTCTAAACCTAGTTAAGGGATGAATCTTTTCGATGATAATTATGTAGTATTTTCCGCAACCCAGTAGCATGATGTTAACGTGCCAGAACTGAGTGGCATCCATCTGCTCCATAACCGAGCCAAGGCACGTGAATTACTTGCGTTGCTAGAGCCCAATGAAATACAAAAATTCTGTGCCTGAAGCAAACTACACAGTGTAGACAGCTCAAGCCAGATCACCTCATCAAATCCTCTCTGTGCATAGAACTGCTGATAAATAAGGGTGGCATCGCAACACAGACCGCTCAAGGAAGCTGCCACACATCCAAGTGCTGCTGGAAGCTTTGAATTCAGTTACAGTAGGTATTTTATGAGTGAAGAAATCCATGGAATGGACATGCCAGTGCAAATATCCACATCACATCCTGAGGCTTAAAAAATAGAATTGTTCACTGTGACCATTTCTCTCAAGACTGAACAGATAACAACTGCTTTATAGCAACTCCTGCTTCTCCAGAACACTTCTTACCAAGTTAATGACACAAGGGAAAAAAAAAATTATGCAGAAGCAGTGAAATACTGGTCAAATAACATTTTTAATGCCCTAAATCAGACATGCCTATAGAGGATGTTCTACATTTGGTAAATTTTGATCAGAGTCTTCTGATTTACAAAGAGTTTGCATCCAAAGTAGATTCAGTCTATATTAATAATTGACATTAAATGTGCAGAGGCTGCCACATTTTCCCCTACCATTGATAAAGGCAAATCCTGCTTGCATCTGAACATCAGAACTTTTTTGGAAAATTACATACAAACCACTTATTTTCTTTTGGTAATGCTGGAAATGTTGTTTTTCATAAAAATTTGAGCCAAATTCTGCAAACTACCAGATTTGCTTCATCTACTGGACATTAAAGTGAACATGAAGTCCTTGTTTGCTACAACTTCAGGAAGTTAGGAACCAGATTTTCAAGGCTGAAGGCTCAATATGCCCATCACTCTGTACCTCACTTGTTCTTATACCTTTCCTTAAGTATCAGGTATCATTTGCATCAAAGATACAGTGCTAGGTTAGACGGACCTTGGCACGATACATCTGTTCTAGTGTTTCAGTAACTGAAGGAAAGCGGACTTATGAAATAGATGCCTTATTCATTCAGAAGCACGTAATTTTAAACATAATTTCTATTCAAATGGAAAGCTGACAATTTTTTTCCTTCTCTTTTATTCATAAGGTTGCTTACCTTTACTTTTTCACCAGAACAAGTATTTTGAACATTGCAGCGTGGATTCTTATCAAGATTTGAATTGAGACTGTTTAGACTATTTTTTAATATATAAAATCCAGTAATCTTAATAATCAGATGTCTGAGATGGAATGAAATACTAGCAACAATTTCCCAGTATGTTCCAGATGAAGATAGATGGTATATTCAGACAGAGGAAATTCAATCACAAGAAGCAGTAGGAAGGTCAGTGACACAGTGAGACAGGTCACACCAATGCTTTTCAAATTTTTGCTGCCAAGTTATTCTCTAATTTTACTGTTGTTCATGTGGATAATTTCCTCTTTGAAAAACAAAATCAGTTCAAAGAGTAGCAGCCAATTTCAGGTAACATACAATAGATCTGCACCAAGAACATCACTAGATCAATGCCATTTATGAGTGACCGCTGGGACACAAATGGCCCTGTCACATGGCTATATAGTGCTCCAGACTCTATCAGTGAAACAAAACACATTGTATTTAAAAAGAAATTTTTTGTCCACATCTATGATGTTTGCATGAAATAAGCAGTGACCAGATCACCCTCTGTCTATATGGGAATCGCGAAATTTCGCAGATGCTCAGGTGACACCAAATGGTTAATGAAAAAGACGTTATGTTACTTTGACTTTTTGGTAGGCTGGTTTAGAATATTCATAGGTCTTTTTATATGATAAAAGTTACCTGTTTTGTTTTTGCTTTTTTACCTGGCATATTGTAGTGCTGGAATGAGGGGCCCAACAACCTTTTCTTTATTTTATCACATCTCAACTCTCAGTTCTTATATGACTTTCATTTGCCCATCAGTACAAAATGTTTGATTAAAATAGACATGGGTGGGTGTGTGGCATAAATTGCACTCAAAACAGCAATCTAAAATGGGGTTGAGAAAAATTATGTCCTTATGATTAATTGCAGTACTTTTTTATTTGATGTGAGGTACATGCTAATGACTGCTTTTAACATATTCCTGTTGCTGATTCTTTATTTATCGGTCTACAAAGGCATTTGATTAACTGCTGTGAGTGGAGCTTTATATAAACATGCTTTACAAAACTGGAGGAATAGGATTACAATAGGTTTCATAAAGTGACAGATTCTGGCAGTGGCAGTCCAGCAAAAGCAACAAATTGAGTACATCAGCCTTGTTCTGCACTGTCATAGAGTTGGTGTTGGCACAAAAGCTCCATTCTGCAGACAGTGGGAGTTTAAATTATAGGAGGAGGAAGCTCGGTCTGTACTGTACACAAAAACGTTAGAGCAAGCCATCAACTGGATCTTCCAACACCTCCCTCCATCCCCTGACACTTTAAACTCTTCTCTGACTGATTCACACATTGGATTAAGATAGAATTATTTTTCTGTGAAAGGGCAGCAAAGGGACGGTAGGCTGCTTGCTGGCACAAGATGACAGATTATGGTCACTCCCATCAATGTGAGGACTGTCTGCAGGTCTGGTACAAGCTACCAAGTATGCCAGGAACAGCTATCACCAAAGGCAAAAAAATCTACCTTCTGCCGCTCCCACAGGCACAAACAAGCCAAATCATACTAAATAGTATCTATATTTCACCCTTAAGAACAGCAAAATTTACATGAATGTAGACAAATGAAGCCAACCAAAGTGGTATTTTTCAGCCTGTGGTACACATTCTGTCGGGGATCTCCAAAATACTTCTAAAGGAGCTACAAAAGTTAACTAAAGGAAACAGGTTCCTTGTCCATAAGCTTACCTCATTTGTATGGAGCCCATATGCCCACTTGAAAACTTCAGAAAAAAAGGTTTGAAAACCATTGATTTCAATAACAGCACTAGCCGGGGTTTATTTTCTTTGTAAACAGAGGGATCTATCAGAGGAGCAAGATACAAGAAAAAAATGCCAATCAAAATAATAGCTTGTTGATTTTAACACAATTTGCCTCATTAAGTTGGGGAAACCTTATGCCAGTTTCTTAAAGCCATGAATTTCTGGTCTTAAGGAACTAGTCACAGAAACCATACACACAAGTGTAAAATAGATCATAGGTTAAAAAAGAGTTTGAGAGCAACTTTTTTTTGCAAGGAAGATGCTTTTTTTTCCTTCCAATTTCATAAAATATACTTGCAGTTCCTTCCTAAGTCAGTTGGGACCTCTTTCTAATGAAATTTCAAGGAAAACATGATAAAGACCACAGAGCAATAGAACAGCTTTTTCCCTCCTCTGCAGTAGGAGCAGGAGAATCTTATCTCATTTAACCTCCACCAAAATTCTGTTTGGCTTATAAACTCCACTACTGTGTTTTTGGTTTAGTTTTTTGTTTGTTGGTTAGTTTGATTTTTTTGTTTGTTTTGGCTTAGTTTTTGTGGGGGGGTTGTTTGTTTTACTTGAAGTTCTGTTGAATCTCTGGTGATGGAGAGGCACATCTCACTGTGGTACATCTGATAAAGCTAAATCAAAAGAGTAGCTATCTTATTTCTTTGAAAGATTGGTATTCTCTAGTGAATAAATCTGAATCCTGTTTGAGCTCGGTTCAGTTCAATATCATATGGCAATATCATAAAGTTTCTCTCATCACTGCCCTTCTGAACAACATTGCTGTCTTTCAGGGCCTCCTTTATTCAGCATCCACACTGCTACACAGATACTAGACTCTTTGCGAATCTTCTTGTAAGCGCCTCATGGAGCAGCAGCACAAGGACTTGCAACCACAATTTTAAAATAAATATAAGTGCTTCACTATAATCAAACACATCATGGCATATACTTCCTCTTGTTCGCTGATTTTTTAAATTTTTTGAGTCAGAGATAAATTTACCAGTCATCAGTTTGCAAGAAAATTGCTTTGGTAGCAATTTGTCAATAACATCCTCAGTTCTTGTGACCTCCATGTTACAGTCATTTGCTAAATTCCTCCCTTTACCAGCATTTTAAGCCATAACCCTTTGTTCATCATTAAATCATTCTAAAAAATATCATCAGCTAAAATTAATCTTTGGGAGGCAGAAGAAATAGCTGCAAGACTTAATATGTTATCAGTCTTCATTTTATTCCCTCCCAATCTCATAATCCTCCTTCCATTTGTTCCAGTAGTTCACTTATCAGCTCCCTGAGGGTACCTCAGACTAGTCACTTCTTATCTCTTTACTACAAATGTGACATTACTTAAAGTACAAGCTTGAACAATGGTATCAGTCACTGTGTTTTCCTCTCCTGTTATATGTTAATGCATGGTACTGATTCAGCCGACTCTCTTGTACCTGGTTATTACTGAAATAAACAGTTAACAAATACAAGCTGTTTTCAGTTTTCTTAAAAAAATAACCACAATAAGTATCTCTTGCTAGATCATTATGAATTTGAAACTCTTTGACTATGCAATATAAGCTAATTTAAATATTTGTTTATCATCTCTCATGGTGAAAATGGCATTTTACTGGTAAACTTGAGAGCATAGGCTGACAGCTGGGCTGATGACAGAGTAACCTCTTGTCCTATGGGATTATTGGCAGGGCTGCTGACAAAAGTCAAGTTAGAAAACACTCCAACAATGAATGACTACCCAAGGATGCCAAATTGGAACACTTCTGAACATAGTACTTCCTGCCAAGATTAGACAAGATTATTTCAATTTGCAGGGTCAGGATTGTAAGGCATCATCAGTAAAGGACTAAAGCACCATGACTCCAAAGACCAGACAGCGAACTATGGAAAAATATGGAACACTCTGATTATTCACCATCTGAAGTTATTATAAGCATTTACATGATACATACATTTTGATAAAGCATTCATTCTGCAGCTTGCAAGGAAAAAAAAAGAAAGGCTGTTTACTAGAGAAGAGCTGTAAATGAAGGGTAAGTTGAAAAGAGATGATCAAAGGCATGCATCAGAAAAGAGAAGAGAAAAGATAAGGTCATTCAAGAGAAGAATAGACCAAGAACAACCAGCATATTATGGACCACAGAAAAGCTGGTGGGGAATGGGAAGTCAGTTAGGAAATCTGGGCCCTTTAGAGACATAGCAGAAGAAGAACCAAAAAGTACTGGCAAGGTCATGCTACAGAAGTGAAAAGTAATTTTACCCAGCAGAACACTGGTTAGACTGCAGTTATCAAAGTAATATAAACAAATGGAACAAAAGAATGGGTGGCATTTATTTTTGCCGCTAATTTTTTTTTTCATAAAATCCACAATTAAAAAAAAAATTGAAAATCTTTTTGATCCTTCACAAGTGTCTTTCTTTGCAAGTCGCATGTGATTTGGTGACCACTAGCTAAAAAAATTAATTTCTAATTGCTACCAGTTCAATACTCAGCTGTTTTACCTGCAGTTCCCTAGAAAATTTCATTTCTCTAATCAAGGTACTCGGAGTTATATGCTTAGAGGGCAAATTTAGGTAGCTAATCCTTGATAGATGAAATCCTTTCCACCTGCGTCTCAACCAATGTTTGCAGAGAACCTGTAAAAAAATAACTGTTCTCCTTCAGAGCTTCTGGTGAAACAAGTCATATGTCTCTGGAAGACAGGTCCTTGTTTAAGTTCACTCTTAGAGAAAGAAACAGAAAATACACAAAAATAAAGACCTACTAATTATGTTTGCACAAGACCACATCATAGTGTTTACCGAGAATAACAAATTTTTTGTTGAATCTTTTGATTCTTAGCTTTTTGGGTCAAGGACGGTGCCTTCTCTCTGTGGTTGTAGCAATCAGCACAGGCAAGGCAGTTGCCATCAAAATTGGCTTTGAAAGCAGTAACGTAAGGACGTGTTCACTATTATTTAGCGAAGCCTTGAAAATGCAGCCAATGAAATAGCAAAATGCAATTACTGAGAGCGCATGGGAGAAATTGCCTGCCTACACTCACTTTCATTACACTTCAGAAATTATCAATTTTTTTAATCCATTCTTTAATACCAGGTGAAAACAACAGTTGTTGACTCAGACAAAGGCAGCAGCTTGCCCTGCTAGTCCTTGTCCGAGGCTGGTGGCCCAGACTCCTGCAGATGTTGGGTGCCCCTGGCCTTCTCTTGCTAACTCAAAGCACAGGCCAAGGTAGCAGTGCACCCAATGATGAAAATGAAAGCCAGCAGCAAACCCGGGGAGGTACTAAAATTTATAACCCCATGAGCTGTCTAAATTAGTTTAGGAAATCCTCCAGCTTTGAATTAGACCAGGAATTAGGATATAAAACACATGGCCTGTGTTTTCCTGTGGGAGACCAAGCACAGCCTTTGACCCTGGATTTAATATCTGAATGCCCTTCTCCACATTTCCCTGAATGCCACCAGAGATTTGTGTTCCCCAGTCAGTGCCACGCATCTCCTTGCAGCATGCACTTTTTCTGACAGCTCGTGTTTTATGATCTGGGATGATTTCAGTCCTACTGTGGAAAGCGAGAGGAAGTCTTTTCTGGCCAAACGTGTCCTGTGTACATCTTTCACAAACTGCTATTAGCTGTTTCAGCTCATATAAGACACCTTCTGACAAATTTGTGCTGTAGTTAGCCTGGTCATTCTTAGTGCATTCTACAAAATCTCTCCCGCCAAATCAATTCTGTATTTCAGTCTAACATTTACAGTATATTATGTAGGCTACTTTAAAAAAATTGTAGGTATGTTTTGTGAATTTCTGGAATAATATTTTTTCATTTTGTTTTAGTACCAACACTAATAATTGCTAAACACAATTTTAATGTACATTTTATTTTTAAATGTACAATAAATATTAAATGTAAATATTTGAAATTATTAATTTTGAACTCTCAGAGAGTTTAGAATTATTCAAATAAATACCCACAGTTTACCAATACAGTACATGCAGTCACCTTAGTTTGTATTTTAAATTTGGTCACTGGGATTATATTTGGCTGGACTAAAACAGATTATTCTCACGTGATCAAGTAAAGCGTGCATGTCACTGCAGTTTAGTGAGCTGCCTACACTTAAACCTGATTGAAGCTTAAGTAGATCAGGAAGATGGTCAGTCCACAACATATTCTGAAATGCCAGATATGCAAAAGAGGAGGAAAAGCCCTCAGATACTAATAATTTATTTTTAAAATGTGTGGCTAGGCAATCCAAACCTAACAAGGAATGTGTTCTAATTAAACAATTAAAAAAATGATTGCAGATTTATTATCTGGTAACTCGGACAAAATTGCATGCTTATGTTTCTTTAGGATAGCTTAATGCTTTTAGTCCTTGATTATATAACAGTGATTTAATCCAAGATAAATTGTAAGAGAGCAATGAGCCCAACAAACTCAAGAGTTTTGATTTTCAGATTCAGTTTGACCTAAAGGCACCCTATGCTCTTAGACTAGGTCAGCAGAAGTCTTCAGATCTCAGTAGAAGCCAAGCCTGATTTCATACTCTTTTAGGCTCAGTCCAGAAAAGAGATGGGGTTTTAACTTTTATGCTCTGTACGGTTATGAAGTTTGATCAGCCTTTGTGTGCATATCCAGAGTGGTGTCCATACTTAGAGTTCAATGTCATTTTGTTCTTCAGTGGGACAGTTTTTATTCCTCACCTCTATTTCTGGTGTCTACTTGCTGTCCCTTCAGAGTCGAACAGTCCTTTTACTCTATTTACATAAGCAACCAAAAAAGCAACTTCAGTCAGTAAATTGTTATTTTTCCATACTGAAAATACCAAACATCCTACTTCTAGTTACTTTAACTCGCACAGCTGGCACAAATAATACTGAACAAATACTTCAAAAACCAAAATCCATAATACTCTAAAGAAAGATAGAAAATATAACAGGAATATTCCAGCTACTCAGTGCTTCTTTTCAAAAGTTACAGACAATTGCTGTCATGTTACCAATATAAAGACAATGATACAGATAATTTTTGTTTCCTTGATCACTGTTACTGCAGGTGAACAGTGACTTAGTCAAGTTCACAAAAATCGAGATTTGCTGAGGGTAGATGTCTACCTAGGAGTGAGTTTTAGGCTCAAGAAAAATGAAAGTTTAAAAGCCAAAGACCCTAGGTACATAGCAGACACCAAAAAAGCCAGGTTTGGGTGGAAAGTGGGTAGTGTCCCAGATTTAAGTCACTTTCCTCAAATCAGGCTTGAAAGAGGACCTCAAAAATAAAGAAAAAGATTCCTTCCAATTCAGTTGGCCTCAGCTGAGACTGCAGAAAAATGACAAGAAATTGTCACATACAGCAGAGTTCTTTGTAGTCATTCCTATTCAGAACAAAATGGGAGCCACCACACCACTGCTTTGTAATAAGAGACCTCCAATCAATCATCATCATGATGACAAATGTACGGCACTATTCACCTGAGTGAAACGTAAATTAGAGACTGCACTATAATAAATCCTGGCTAAAATATTAAACTCAATAAAATTACATTCATTAATTCAAGAAATAAATTATCCCTGGACATGTGAAAAGCTCTATGCTGTTACGTGAGAGCAACTGAAATCTTCGGGGATGGTTAATGGCGAACAATAGAATTTTTTCATGGAGAGAAACATGGAAAGTCTGCCAAGTACGTTAGAGAACGTTCTCTTAGCACACACTCGAAAACATTAATAAATACTTTTATATTCATACTTAATTGAATGGTTTTAAATAAAAATAGACTCTGTTTTGTGAAGTTCTATCTCCTCATAGGGAGGGGAGAGGCATTTATTGAAAGAACATGTTGAGTCCTGGAGGATATTAATGGTGTTCTCAGTAAAGACTATAACACATAGCGAAGCCTATCTTTAGCATGGGTTCTCCTACACAATCTCCTCTCCTTTGATTCCTCCTGCTTTCTGCCAGCTTTTGACCTTGCAACCACTCAAGAAACGTCATGCTAGAGATGAAACTGGTAAGGAATTGTAAGCTTTCTGAGGTTAAGTATCTGCTTGCAGAAAAGTGTCCACCCGCTAGCCAGCTGATAATGTTACAAATGGGAGAGGTCCAGCTTCGATTTCTGCTCCTGAAATTTATCTATGCTTTATACAAAAAGGCACAGACACAGTGCACATGGCTGGGAATCCACCGTTTCCCCCTCCTAAGTGAAAGCCACTGAATAGGGGAGCCAGGTTCACACTTAGTCTCACAATCTTGAGTGCTTCACCAGCCACTGCTGTGCTTGAAAATGAGACACAGAGGATCTGTCTTCCACTTACCTTGCCCTGATTAGCAGGATTTTCTGAGAACTGAAGAAAAAATGGAAAAGAAAAGGTCTGTGGATTCATTCCAGCTTTCCTGCTTAGTGTGTGAGAACACTGCCCACTCAGCTGTTACTTACTACACTTCTTTGGACATATTTTTCCCACTGAAATAACCATCTGAGATGATTGCAAAGACATCAGAGAAAAACTGTGCGTAAAACAAAAGAGAAAAATTGAGCAGTGTTTCCAGCCGATAAAAGTCAAGGTGAAGACGCCACAATGACAAGTGTAATGTTTATAAGACAGTTGCAAAAAAGGATGTAAATTATTTGTTCTCTGTCACAACAAAAAACTTGCCAGAGAGGTGCAAGTTGGATATTAGGAAACAATTCTAATAATTCAGGTGGAGAAACACAGGAACAGATTAGACAAATAGTGTTTCAAAATTCCTAGCTGGCGGGCAATTTGAGGTCAGGGCATAACCCTGGCAAGGAGAGGATTACGCATACGTAAGAAGTTTTCTCCAGGCCTTGATTTCCAGCCAACACCTAGAACGAGCAGGAGACTATCATGCAAGTTAGGCTTCTTTCTCCTTCTATCCCTGGTCAGTGCAGTCTTCCTTAAATGTAAAGAAACAAAATGAACTGGAAATGCAGGTGATCTCTGAACACCAGCGGGCTATAAACACCAGCGTGCCTTCCAGTGATGCTCCACACCGTTGCTTCAAGCAGCACAAGAGCATGGTTGGCTCTTGCCCATGGGGCACGCTCTCCCATTTGCACTGGCAGGTGAAGCACAGCACAGCCAAGCACGGTGCAGGAAAACAGATGGTGGCCATCAGAATCACATGCTGATGTGCTTTGCTTTCTAACAAAATGCAGATAGTCAAGCAGTTGAATGCAGTGTGTGCATTAAAAGCTCCAAGTTAAGGTCACAGCATTCAATGTGGCATTTTCTACCAACTGCGTTCTCAACATTTATTGTAGAGAGGAGCCTCTAAGCAACATCACACTGTCCCGCTCAAAGCTCCACCACAAAACCTTCCCTTCCCTGTGACCCCACAAATCTCCAGTGCCCGGGAAGGTTCGTCTACCAACAGCACAGCTCCCAGGTGCCTCACCGCAGAGGTCTGTCCTGCTCGGCTCATGGAACTGATCATTTACCAGAAACCGAGAACCGTGGGTTCCTGTGGACTTTCATTTCCTATTTCATAATACCGCTAGTTATCCACATTGGAATGCATGATGAATACATCCATACGAGCTTAGTGGAAAAAACATACTCGGCTTTATCCATTTTATACTTTTCAAAGGCTCAGAAAGTTGGCCAAATCAATCCAAATTTCCACTTAAACTCTCCAAAGTCCTTCCCAATGAAAGCTATAATCCCTGCCAAATGTCAGTTCTCAACTGAGCTATGCAAATATTAATTTTTAAATGTTTTCATGAAGGGTAAAAATATTCCTTTTTTTTTTCTTTTTGCATTTACAAACAGAATACAGGAATCTCGTCAACATTTATTCAATGATGAAAAAGGGCTGCCTTTTCCAAGCAACATTTTAGAGTCAGAAGGGAAAGATTCTGGCTGAATGAAAAAAGGTAATTTTAACAGCTGCCTTGGCTACCTGCATCATGCTATCAGTCTCAGTTTTTGAAAGAACACTGCAGTAAGTTCATAACCTATGACATTAATGTTGATCCTTTGCCAGGATGAGGACACACTGCCATATCATAGTCTGACCAGAGCATCTCCCTGGATGGGGGAAGCATCAGCACTGACTTCCCAAGTGCTCATCCCACACCTGCCCTCATGCCCACTCAGCGCAGAAGGTCTCACACATTAAAGCAATAAACTGCCAAATCACTTCAAAAATTTAGCACAAAATCATTCAGAAAAGAAAGAAGACCAGAAAGCACATCAAGAGTCATGCTCTTTTATATATTTGTTTTTGCAGACTCCCGAAAGCCTACCAATAGTTTGCTGCATATAGGAGTATGCTAAAGTGCACACAAAAGGTACGCACAAATCACAGTATAATTCATCATTTTCACTGGTATGCTGACAAAACTTTTATTAAGCCAGCAAAATGGATCTTTCACTGCATCATTTCATTAAAAGAAAATGACAAGTATTTGGTATGTTTATATTTTTTTGTCGCAGTGAGGTACAAATTCCAAGTTATCAGTTTTCAGAAAGCTCAGGCTTTAGATTAAAAGAAAAAAAACACAGCTGACTCAAGCTTACTTAGTAAATCATTCTGACTATCTCAGAGTAAATTTTTTTTAGTGTTCTGGTTCAACTCTAGTTTTCACCTGTTGTTTGAAGGATCTTATATCATTAGCCCATAGGAGGAACAATATTAACAGCTGGTATTCTGGGGGAGGAAAAGGGAAAATGATCATGATTCATTTTGTACTTTTTTTTTTTAATGGCTTGTTATTATTTGCTATTTTTATAGGCTTCATTAGAATGTACAATGATGGAATTTTCTTTGATTTGTCCTTGATGGTTTACTGGGTTTATAAACAAAATCAAATCCAAAAGAAAGAAGAAGAGGGAGAGAGGTATCCTAGAAGAGAACTTGGAGTCACCCTTTCCTTGGTGACGAAGTTCTTGACTGGTCTCCTGCACGACTGGGAGCAGTTGCTTCTCCAGGATGCTGGTATCTCCAGGGACCAAAGGTGCACCACAATCCTTGCCTCACCAGTCTGCTCCTAAGACTGCAGTGCCATGATTTGGAGGGCAGATCTTGAGTCTCACAAAGCAATCTGGAGAAGAGGAAAACAACATGCAAGGAAGTACAGCCAATTCTAATCCCAATCCCTTCACCTTTTCCTGATTTGTTTTTTTTTTCTTTTTCAAACTATGAGTAGGCAACATTTTAGTGTTCAGACACCATTATAATCTTGTGACTGGGTTTGAAATGTTCTTGATAAAAGCCCTTGTATCTGTATTTTACTTGATTTCCACACTGACACGACATTTCCAACTCTGTCAATCCCAAAACCTAGAGAAAATTTATGTCCTATCTCAATTAAAACCATAGTCAGGGAAGTCCAAAATATATAGCTATTCAGCTGTGGGATCATGACCAATCTTAAAAATATATATACGTATCTTGGGTTAGAAAATGATTGGAGCTGGCATCAGGCTTAATTCATAAGAGATTCTCTCTAAACATATCACCACATTGTCATCACAGTGAGCCAATGGTCTCTAGAAAAGCTGGCAAATTTGCTAGGAGAGTGCGGGGGAAGCAGTAGCTGTTGAAAGGCACCTTATAAAAGATGTATTTAATCTATTAATTGCTTCACTACATGCAGCAAAGGAAACTAAAAGCTAGGAAAGCTAGGAGATGATGTCCACACCTAATTAATATTTCTACCAGGAGAAAGTGCCTCTTAATGCAAATGCAGGGTCCTCCTCAAATGTCTAAACATCATCCCCTTTGCTAATTCCACTCAGCAATCAGATATCCTGGATATCAAATCCTTTGACCGTGGATGGACAAGTTCACCTTACCTGAGCCTCCAATACTCTGTAATACATATTTCCAGTATATTAAAAATACCTCTAGCCTAAGAATTGCTGTGCTAACTAGTGCTTAGTGCAGAATTTTAAAGTAGTCCATACTGTCAGGCATAATTATATCCAGTTGATCTGCATTGCCCTCTCCCGAAACATCAGCAAATTCAACTGACTGTCATCCTCTCTATTTCAAGGTAGTGCTCTTCTCTACCATTTTCTCAGCAGATCAAAATCCAAGGGTTCACACTGTTTAGAGAAAGTAGAGGCTGGTTCTAGGACTGAATGATCATCTTGTAATAAAGATTCCTGTTCTGAAAAAAAAAAGTCTCTGCTGTTTATTGAGGCATCTGATAAAATTCAGTCCTGCATCAAGATTATTTCTGGCTACCGCAAAAAGTGTCTAAATAAATCTAGAATCAATTTTAATGCTAATTTATTTAAATTAATTGGATAGACATGAATATTAATTGAATTTTAATTTTTCTTTCCAATATTTTTGGTGAATAGTGAAAGCAGGAGGGAAAAAAAATCTGTTCCAGGTGAATGATGTATATAAAAGCCATAAACAGGAATATGCCAGGAAGGCTGGCTGAGCCCCTAACGTTTCTCTACAGCGTCTAATGCATTTCAATAGCCTAACCCTAGAAACCATAAGAAAGTCTTGTTTCTGAATAGTTACACTAATCAGGGTTAAATATACAGAATCAGACACAGAAGATAAACTGAGTGCACAGAAAAACAAATGGATCAAAGATAGGAAATTCTAATGAGGTACTTAACAAAATAAAGACCAGGTTCTACTTTCAGGCCTGTTGGTGCACTGGTTTCAGTGTTATCACTCCAGATTTACAGCAGCATAGCTAAGATCTGAATCTGGTCTGATCTAAGTATAAGTTGAGAATTAAAATGATATCCCAGCAAAGGATGTGTGTTATACTTGTATCTAATTTTTACAAATCTTACTTTTTTTCCCCCACCACGTCGATAATTATTAGTCCTGTCAAGAGCTTGGTGTAAATTGTAAGATAATTAAGTAGTCAACGAATAGTTTCCAGAAGCACATATCACAGTAAGTAAAAGAACATAAGTATACTACTTGAAAAGCAGCTACTTTTGAAAAATGCGCTAGCTAGGCAGGATGACAAGATATTTAAATGACTTATTAAAGTTTTTTGTTATCTAAGTAAAGGTTCATTCAACTCACTAGTGATATGTGCTCATGATCGTGCTTTAAAAAATTAAAGATGCCCAGGCATTTTGCCTGCTCTTGTACACTGCAAGCAGGAGTGATAGTTTAGAAGGGCTGCTTTATACTTGCAGCACTTCCCTAGAGGTGCAATCTTGTTAAAAGGAGAGAGAGAGTGCACAGTAAACATGGAAAGACTTATCAGCAAGCAAAGCACTTTCTTTAGATTGGCGCCCTTTTATACCTATTTGATTTTTTCCATAAAGCTTTACTTTTTACTCCAGCTTCCACTGCTTCTATTAGGTCAGATCTTAAGCCGGCACAAGAGGAATGTGGAGTTAATTACAGGCGCTGGAGAACAGCCAAGAAGATGTACTACTGTGAAACATTTACTCACATTCCAGAGGTCATATGAACAGAGGTAATGGGATTCCCAGCTTCAAGACTGCATGGAAATTAAAGTGGGGGATCTCTCATAGGAATATGAAAATGTAAGCTAAAAATAGAAAGTCAGACAATAGGGAAGGAAGCTTTTGGACTTATTAATGCAAGAAACTATGCTGTAATGAAGTGAATGCCCGCCTTTTTTACTGATATGCAAAGAGCAGATTTGAAGATCCGGGCTGTGAGTATGCAGTATTGGAACATGGGGAAAACCCTCCTGCCAGCAGGTGAGACCTGCCTCTCCTGTTTCCTGGCTTTGAGAGAAATGCTCATGCAGTAAATAGCAAACATCAGGCGGATTTGTTCTGATCTTCCTTTCTGCCTTTCTTCATGTTGATTCGATACTGAAAACTGTGCAGCCAAGATCCAGAAGATCCTGGTTTGGATTCCCTGGAATGGAATCTCTGTCAGCTAAATCCTTCATTTCTGTACAGTCAAGCTGCTGGCAGCACAGGTGGTCGGCCATGTTTCCCAAAGCCTCCAGCAGGACAGACTGATGGATGCACAGACCAGGGGAGCGAAGATTCCCAGATACGGTTCTCCCAAAAGGGAGAGAGAGGGTAAATTGTGTGGCCTGGCATGCTTCTGTGTTCATTTGGGTCGGGAGTGCAATTTTGAAGCAAATCTCCTGGTTGATCCCACTCACTGCGTTTTGGTTTACGTCCCAAGAATATCTCAGAGCGCACAATTAATTCCTTATGCATTAAATTCAACAGGACGATGCACTCCAGGAGTGCACATACTGTACTAATGGGCAGCAAGTCCACAGGATCAGACTAGAGCTATTCACAAATAAATTTCCCCAAGGCATACACTGCAGACATCAGGCTCCGCAGCACTAACTGTTTTACCTTACAGACCATCTCCTGCTGCAGAGCATTTTTGTTAATGTCAGCATACCCTTAGAGGAATAATTAGTTCATCCAAACCAATCTGAAATGAATCAAGTGAGACCTGAAAAGATTTATTCTGCCTTGTGTTGTCTACTCATAGACATTGTATATTCCTAATCCACCTTCTGACTGTTTTTCCATCTGCAACATCTCACCTACAAATATACCTCTCTCAAATATGCCTCTTTTATGCCTCTCGGTATTGGTCATTGTCAGAGCGAGTCCCACAGTTGCTGTTAGAAGAAGTGGGTCTGTCAGTCTCAGTAAATGTACAAACTTCATCTCAGGAAATACTTTCTACCACGTGTCCTCATAGAGATGCTGTCAAAGGTACGGGTGTGCTGCAGAATTCACTACCAAGTCTCCTAAGGATGAGATCACCTATCTATTGATTCACACATCTTTTTGTACTTAGAAACTATTCTGCTCACATGCAGTCATGTATATCCAATACAGATTACACAAAGGCTTGTCAGCAATCTTTGAAAACACTCAGGTTTGTTAAGATGACTACAATTCAAGTTCCTCACTGCAACTAGTAGAGAAATTGTATATAGAAAAGAAAAAACACATCCACAGCACAGACCAATGTCCAATTCCAAAATTCTGCATCAAAGTGCTAGAAAAACCTTTAAGTACCACAAAACGTTAAGTTGCTAGCAAAGTTACCATTTGAAGAGCAAACTTGGATCCACATGTGCTAATTCAAGTAGACTCACTCTGTAGAACATTCTCTGATCCTTCAAAGAAAAAGATGGTATCATGAAGTGTGCACCCACTTACGTGCCAGTTAGAATATGTCTTCCTCTGCTCAGCAAAATTCTGATGGGGGGGATGACAGTTTACACATTCCCTTTTCAAGGTGTTTTTGCCTTATCACTGTATTACAGGAAATTGTTATTCCTGCTCAAGGCATAATTGACACCCTGCTCATTTTGCTCACGCTTTAGCTTCTATACAATAATTGGGAAAAAAAAAAAAAAAAAGGAGATCCTTTATTTCACTGTTGTCTATTCTTGGGGTCCTCTCAATGGGCTTTGGATATTGGTGTTCTCTTTATCAGTGTTTTCCCTCAAGCCTCTTTCAGGAATCAACAACTTTTGGAAACATCCTTACTTTGATCTCTTGGTTACAGTTTCACTTTTTTTAAAAAATAAGTTTCTCGTCCTGGTAGCTGTAAAGGAAAGCTTTATAGTGTAATCCAAGAGAGTCATTCTCCTTATTGTAATTTAATTGGGGAGGGAAGGCAGGGAGAGAAGGGACTGATCCTTAAGCTGTGAATTCTTGTAGTGGACAAATCCTTCATTCAACCCACATGCTGACACAGCCCTGTTATTGTATTTGCAAACATTTTATGCAAAGTGAATTTGCAAACCACAGAGTTCTCTGCAATTGTACAAAACTCAAAAGCCGACCAGGTATCTTGTCAACAACCCCAAAAACCTGAGTGGATGTGTATGGAAACCTCATCCCTTTTCAGATACCACAGGCTGCAGAACAGCAAAGGATTTCTCATCTTTTCAACTGCTGCATGAATTCTGGATGAGCTAAATTCTCCTGTGTGAAAACTAACAGCATCTGGCAAGTGTAGTGGCTTCTTAGGAGGTTCACAGCTCAACGTACAAAATCTCAAAGTGACATAAAAATACGAATGTGCTTTGGTTCAAACAATCAAGTATGCAGGATCTTTCAATGTGCGTTACAGCACAGTAACACCACTGACTTCAAAGTTGCTGCTGCTTTCATATGTGAAAGATCTGAATCTGGCCCCTAACCTTAAACATCTGAGTCTTTCTTCTGTCATTCAGCCAACGGTACTTTAAATCTGTCTTGCTGACATCCCATAGCCACAACGTACATCCATGCCATATTGTGCTTTCCAATCAGACTTATGTATGTGCGGGATGCAACTATATCCTTAATGCTGGCCTCCAAGAGAAATGCACAGAGTATTAAAAGCATTCCTTCCAATTTTAAACAGGGTTCTGCCAAAATACTTAAATATAGCTGGTCAGCAGACTGCACTGTGGTTATTGTGATGAAGTGAGACACCAGCTTAAGCTCTGTCTGCACCACAAAGTTAACTGAGCTGGTAGCTGGTTGGCGGTACAGGCTGTTAGTCTGGGCTCATCTCTCAGTATAATACATTCTAAGTCACATTTGCTCCCATCAACAGAGTATCTGAATGTGCCTGTGGGTCTAGGAAGGCATGTGAGTGGGTGTGTGCAGTTCACAGATGTGATGCTATAGACCTTCAAGAATGCAACAGAAGAAATTGCTGAGGGTTGTTCATCCTCTAGTTTAAAGCCAGGCTTTTAAAGGTGAAAAAACTGAAAGACTGGCTCCCAACACCACTTTGCAAACTGAGACCAGGTGACTTTGTCTTCAAACAGATTATTTACTTTCTGATTCATATCCCTGGATACTACACGCTCCTTTTTCTCACAGTGCTGACGCAAAAAAAAAAATCACTAAACCAACATAAGATCCAAATGGTAATTAAAACTTTCCATCATATTGCACTGACATTATCAAGCCATGGGTGGATTCACTGACACAGTAGTGGAAGTACAAAATCAGCATTGGTTCCATTCTTTAGAGATGCAGTGCTGCTGGCATCCATACAGAAACGCCTACAAGTCTTGAGAGAATATGATAGTTGACCTAAAATATTTGTATACACTAGGTTATTCAAACAGTTTTTAAGATATTTCTGAGAGTGAGCCTTATTTCAGTTTGATCTTTGGCTCTGCACTCAAGAAACATCTTGCACTTAACTGAGAATTTGCTGGGAATCTAGATTGTATCCCAGCGCTGAATGCTTGGCCAAGGAGATCTAGGGTCTCTGCCAGCAGAAATACACACTGGAAGACAGGCTGCCTCAGTGTGTTTTACCAGTACTCCACCACATATTGGACTGATTTGAAACCACCAATTGTAGTTGTATTCCACCACAAAGAACACTTAGATGGGGTACATTTTAGCATGAACCACCTCAGAAGGTTATGAATATATATGGAAATTTTTGTAATGTGATCTTTGCAGAGCAGGAAGCAATAGCTCGCTCAATAGCCTTTATACAAGGGTGTACAGACAGCCATTTACTCTCATTTAGCTTTATTTTTCTTTGCATGCATGCCTCCACGTAGAAACACAGAAGTTTCAATTTTTTTACCTTTAGAAAAGAAGTAATCTACAAAATATGCCCCTTTTTGCCATGAAATGGGGGGGAAAAAAAAGAACAACCAATGATCTCCTATAGAATGAAATTTTTAATTATTTGCAAGTATTTGAAGAGGAACAAATAATAAAGGCAAACCAAATTATTAGAGCTGTCTTATGGCACAAAACAAACCCTGGGCTAAAATTCAGGAGAAAAGAAAACAACTCAGTAAACCAGCTATTGGAAGAAAAACTACTAAACAAATGATATGCCCAGGAGAATAGCACTAGTCACTTGGGAAGACAAAAACTGGTCCACACAGAGAACAATATTTCAGGAGGGAGCCTTTAATGCTAGAGACAGGACCGAAACCACAAAGGTTGTAGACTAGTATTAAAAAGTCAGCATTCATCTGCAACAAACATACAGACACATGCCCACTTTATACGAAACACATTTGCTCTATTTTGGCAAAGTCGGGCATTTAGAGGTGCCTGAAGCCCAGTCCTTCCTCCCGAGTGAATGCCCCAAGCACTGGGTTGGGCTGGGCTCTCTCCTCTTGTCTTCCATCCTCCTGCCCACTGGCATTGCTCCAGGCAGGAGGTGGAAGCCCTCCAGTTCCTCCAGCCAGGTGCTGCAGATGCCCTGGAGCTCTCTGCTAGCAAACCGTAAATCTGGACACACACCTCCATAAGCCAAGGAAGAAACTAAGGCTGGGGTCTCCAAGATGTCGGGATAAGATTTTTAACACCTAAATTAGCTCGCAAAAAGCGGTGCCCTTCTCCTCCTTTGCCAGCCCCGTTTTCAAGGATGAACAGTGAGTTCAATTCAGCTTTCTCTGAAAATACCTTCGGCTGCCTCCCCGCTTGGAGGTCCCCAGTCTCTGGCTCCCAAGGGCACAGGTACCTCCAGCAGCCTCAGACACACTTTTGACCTCTGTTGAACACAAGAAATTTCCCCACATGCCTCAGCTTAACCAACAATGCTTCTCTGGTCAGCAGCAGAGATGCTTCATTTGCCCATCTCACATCCTAACTCTGATCACATATTGGCTGCAGAGCCTCAGGTTCTAAACTCCGTGAGGGAGGGCACGAGTTAGACTAAAGCAGCTGAATCTTTGACAGAATCCAGCCTTCAGTGTTCATGGTCACATAGGAAGTCTATATTATCAGAGTTCAAGCATCAAAACTGTAATCCCAAGGCTGGGTTTCTGTCCTGAGCAATAGGTCACTCTTCCTCTGAAGCTACTCAGAAATAACACTGACATAAGAGCAATGGTTGGTGGTCATTTTCCAAGTCACATATTTTTCTTAACAGCATTCATGAGCTGAGTTTTTCTAACGCTATCTGTTTCTTCCTGATAAGCAGCACATATACAAATATTGTGCCATCCATTAATAAAAAGGGTTTGAAAGTATGCAGAGAGCATATGTGGCATTTGTGCTACTCTGCTGAAGACTGATCACTCACACTGGCTGATGGTCTATGACACATGACTCAGATGCATGACGAGGGAAGGGGTAGGAACTACTGAGAACAGTAACACCTTCCAGTGCTTTGATGAGCTCCAAGGGAGGCAGGAGGGCTCCACCTCCAGATGTTGGCTGTTCTAGGGCACAGATTTTTTTTTTTTTTTTTTTTTTTTTTAACTTGGATCAGCAGAGAACTTCTAAAGCAGGGGTGTCAAACTCATTTTCACCACTACCAGGACCCAGTCCTTCCCTTGGACCGACAGTTGATCTTATACCCACCCAGGTGGTATTCGTTCCAGAAATCCACCTCTCTATAAAATCTTCATGTACACTATACATTCAGCCAATTAAAATTTTTAAAAAAAGACAATGTATAATAATGAAAATTAGAAATAGTGCAGCTTCCCTTCTCCCAGCCTCCGTGACACAAAATGTACAAAGAACAAATGGGGCAGAACGGCCACTCTTTTAGTAGGTGTCCCACTATACCCATCCTATTCTCTACTGATGTGGCCTTGAATTATTTCAGATTATAACACTTCCCCAAAGGGCACCATGTTATTTACCCCACAAAACACCATACTGATTTCTCAGCAGTAAGCAGAACGAATGGCACTATAAGAATAAGCACATGGATCCCTCCCTCATCCAGTGGACATTTGAGAGGCTCAGACAACTTTATGATCTGGTTAAAATTCCCCTCATATCACAAGATGGGTGCCTATCCTGGTAACTTATGGATGAATCTAACCTCTTCTTGTTGTTACCATTGCTAAAATGCTTGCCAAACTTCAAAACTAAGGCAAACTAATTTAGATTATAGCACAGTGCCATCTAGTGCTAAGCAGGTTTGAATTCAAAAGATGTGCTCTTATCTGTAAGAAATTATTGACCAAAAATTCATTCTTCAGTTGTACTGGCAGTATAACACACCCTCTCTGAAAGAGTGCAAGGAAAGCACATGAAATAATAGACAGGAAGATTATAAAAGAGTCTGAACTAATTATGTTCGATATAAAGTCGACAAAGCTGTGCCATTAATGAAGCCCTGCCCTTCAAGGTGAGTGCATTTAGACTGTTAAACATGCTCTAGGTTTTAGCACATAACATGATATATGCGAATGGAAGAAGAAAATCTGACAAAAAAACCCCGCTCAGAATACTCTAAAATTGTCCAAGAAGCAAGGGTCAGGGGGAGAGAGGTGTGGGGAAAGTCATGTTTATTTCAAACTTTGGTTTTCTTATGATTAAATTTTTTTCCTACCCTGCTGAAGCGGACAGGTCACACAGGGCCAGGAACCTTTTCTGTATTTTAGATGAAAGGCACCTACTGAGCCCAGCAAACATCAGCTGTCCCACAGCTCTATGAAGACCTAAGAGGTGACAACTCTGCTTGTGGGCTCTGAAAACGGCCTCAGAGATGAACAGAAATGTGAGACACAGAAGTTTTCACTCCCTAAATGCTTTTACTGATGTTCCAAGGGAGATTTTAGGCTGAGAGAGGGTGGTGGCAGGAAGAAGTTCTCTGATAGTTCAAACAGAGATTAAGCATTTCCTAGTATTAAGCTCAGGAAAGCATTTCCCTGGCTAGGATGATGTTGCCATACTGTAAATGTTCTTCTCTGAGACCAGCAGAGGAAAAATGGAGAAGTGTCAGGTTGTTGTGGTTTTTCATTTGTTTGGTTTGTTTGTTTGTTTGTTTTGGTTTGGGTGGGTTTTTTTGTTTGTTTTTTTTTTAAAAAAAAATTCTTAAACCCTCAACACACCCCAAAACAGGTGTTTTATAAAACTAAGGTTCCCAGAAAATGCTACCCAGATACAGAAACCTCAGTCCCTTCTCTTGGTCAGCACTAAACGTGGTTATGAACAACGGTCTCACACAGACTGTCAGGGTGGAGCACAGATATTCCCAGGAAAACACTCTCTGAGGTAAAGTCTATTTACTGCTCAGTGCTGTATTCTTCCTTGGGTGTGTTTGAGAAAAAGCTGAGGGTAATTGACATTTCTTATGAAAAACACAGACTATCTTTAGGCTAGTAGAAATAGGCAGGGTGGATCTAGAAAGAATTCAATTTTCTGAATTATTATTCTGATTCTTGTCCTCACATTGCAACCAAAAGCCATCTGCTTTGACCCCAAATTCTTATCATGAAGGATGAGTTAGGTTCCACCCTGCTGAGACTATCCCTACTTGTAGCCATTGTTACTTTGGCTGAAGCGTTTGGTGCAAGTCCAGCAGCACGTTAGGCACGGAGATGCCTCTGTAGGCCAGTGGTCTTGGGAAGTCTCGCTTATGACCACCCCTTTGAAGTATCAGGCTGGTCCCACCACACACCTTCCTCCTCCCTAAAGCTCAGGATGGGTAGCTCCAGCTAGCAAAGGTGTTGCATACTCACCCACAGCTTCATACTGTACTAATGGAAAAGAACTCGTGTCTTACAGCTAAATGAAGGTGCCCCATTTTTTAAACCTATAAAAGCAGGACTCCCTTCACTCAAAACCTAAAATAATAACTAAGATAAAACTGAACTTGAACTGTGGGTGACTCCAATTATTATTAAAAAAAAACCCCAAACAACCCATTTCAGAATTATCCCAGCATTCCCTAGAGAGCTTATTTCTTTACATTAACCTCAGCACCCCACCATCTACAGCATGCTGTGAGAAATGAAACCCCCACAGCTGGCTCAGCTCTCTGGTCCTGCAAACCTTCTTCCTTGAGGCAGAGAGAAGATTAACTCCATCCTGCTTAGAATAATCCACAAAAAGCTCCCTTTGCTCTTACCAAATGCGCAGATGGAGGCAACGGAAGTGCTGCTATCCCTCACGTTTCCCATTATACAGAGAAAGCTTTCTCATGCTGCAGAGGCTGAACCTGCTTCAGCCCAAGTACAACAGGCACAACGTGGTCTTTCATCATCAGTTCCTGGCTGATGTGCTGGTTTGCAAGGGAGAAATTTGTGCATCTTTGCAGGTAAATATCCTCATCATCACAACATGTATTTTTATATGTTTTAAAGCATCTAAAAATTCTGCACACAGGGAAATTGAGAGACAAGGTTGAAGCCCCTTGGTGAAAGCTTCCACATCGAGTTGGGAACAGCAGCTGGATCTCTCCAGCCACCATCCACGCTGTCTCCACCCAGCTGCATCTCTCCCCACCAGCACGCCTGAGGCACCATTTGTACATGGGCAGCCACCTTGTTAAGCCAGGACTCTGGTTTGAAAGACCACTCTCCACTGGGAAGCTGCTGTCCCAAACAAGTACCTTTAAACCCAAGGCAGGTATCAAGGAGTCCCGTCTTACAAAACTGCGCAGAAAAATCAAAGGGGCTGAGGCCGGAGGGCCTGTCTGATACCCTCCGGTGGAATCCTCCTCCTTGGGTTATTGCATTTGAACTGCTCAGACCAAAACGCAATGCTCAGCTGTAAAATATTTTCTTTTTGGCAGCTCACAATCTTGTTCCAAAGGCACATGTGAAATACATTCCTGGGTAATCTTGGAGTGAAGTGGGCCAGATGGTAGCAGTCAGATGTGACCCAATTCTTCTTAAGCTCTCATATTTTCAAAGATGTGTGCTTACAAACCTCGTGCTTCTCTCCCACAACATATATATAATTTTTATAACACGTTTTTTGAGGCGGTCGCCAGCGTGTACGGAACTGTTGCCTTTCGGCACCCTGCGTCCTGGGAATAAGGAGCTGTGCACATCTGTAACTCAACAAGTCGTCCTGTTGCAGTTTTAATTCCGTTTCCCATGGATCAAGGGGATATCAGCAGCCTCCTGGTTTAAGGAGGGTGAGGGAGCGGAAATACTTTCTTAAGACTTTACTGAAAGGAAACAGATAAAAGAGAGACGGGGGTGGAAACTGGTTCCAGTTGTTATATCAGCTGGAGGGGAGGGAATAGCTTTCAAAATAGCCACAAAGCAGTTTAGTTAAAGGTTTAGTTTTGTTTTTCTCAGGAAGACTTTAAAATGTCTGATCCTTGTTCAATTAAATATGTACGCAGTCCCTCCCCTCACGTGGGACGGTTCACTTTTTGTTCTTATTTTCTTTTCACGTATTTGGCACAGGCATCTCAGTCATATCCCTTGTGTCTAAATATTTCAACATTCATTGCAATATCGCAGAGCTCAGGGTAAGCCCGTGTAGCTGTCGCTGCAAAATCCATCACCACAGGAGAGCCACCTCCCAGAGCAGGGGACATAAAAGCACCACCAGCCCCCGTGGCAACTGCACCTCACTGGTGTCAGAGCAGAGGTAGGACGGTCCCTGAGCCAGCTTTGTGTGGGACTCTTCACCCACATCACAGAAGTTTTAGGACGGCAGGTCTGATTTCACACGCGTGTGCAGACAGACCTCTCCATAAACCTTTCCTCCATAAAACTCGACCTTTTCAGTGCTGTTCTCTCTGTCAAGAAACTTATTAGTACTCGGTCATCCCTACCTCACATAATCATGGTCCCTTCAGAAAGATAAACCCAGTAATTCACTACCAAGTCTGTCTTTCCCAGCTTAGGAGAGGCATAGTGAGAACTGCCCATTAAATTGGCTTTTCTCCCCAGCAGGAGAGTTCAGCAGACGGGATCAATACCTGCAACCCCTCCAGAGGCCTCGGCCAAAAATTTTAGAAGTGCAGCATGCTAAGAAGAAAACAAAACTAATGTTCAAAGTCTACCTAGAGCCTGCCGTGGCAAGCAGGCCTGTGGAAGTTCAGTGTCTGGAATTTGGATTTGACAGGAAATGTGATGCCACCACGCAGACCCCATACATACATACACACATACCCTTTCTGTGCCCTGCAGCCTCGCACCAGCACGGTCCTCCCTGTTCAGGCTCCCCTGGACAGGCAGCAACAGCACCACCATCACGCTCCAGCCTCCTCCTGAGCTGGTGCCACCATCACAGCTTCACAGAGGCACATGGACACAGAGATATCTCACTTGATTGAAAAGGCCTACTTCTTCCTTCAGTGAAAAATCTGAAAGCAAGCAACTTTGCATCAGAAGCATAATATACAAAGAAAATTTCAAACTAATACACACCAAATATTTGGTTCCGTATTGTGGATTATCAGATCGAGCAGCTGAATATAAGTTATAAGGCAGAGCTCAGCGTCCCTGATAGCGGCTGGGTGCAGCTGCCGATCTCGGAGGGGCTTGCACGCACGCCGCACACAGATAAGCAGACTGCAGCAGCAAGAAGTTCGATGCAAGGGTCTGACGCCTGCATTTCGCCAGTGTAATGGTATTTCATTGTCTGCAAAGAAGAGATCAGTAACTTTGATTTAATACATTGCTGAAGGTGTTTTGTGCAATTTCACTTGCCCTTCACAGTTTCTCGGTGAAGCTGTTTGCAAGAGAGAGACTGAGCTGCAGAGAAGTGTTTGCTCACAAGCCAAGATAGCAACAAAATATTCTCAGTGTTAGAAGACTAACTGTGGAAATCCTTCCCAGAAAACGAGCAGGTTAAATCTTAGCCTTATAGACCAGCTACATCAAAATACAACTTACTTATTAAACAAACCACCACCAAAACTGAAAACACATCTCTCAATGCTCTTGAGAGACAAATACCCGTTTCCACACACATAGTGTCCACTCTGGTGAAAAAGATAAAGAAACACCTTTTTGGCCACTGCCCAGACTAGAGATCCTGATGATTGATACCATTCACCATGGGGTCAAAGTTTAAATAATTACTTTCTACTTACAGCAAAGAGAAATATCAGATGTTCTGCAAGTGAATGAGAAAGTAAAAACAAACAACATGAAAAATATATCCAGAACAGGGTATATTTTTGGGAAACATTCCCAAAGTTGAAAATCAACTGTTGCAGCACTGTTTAATTTCAGTCTTAGCATAAGGCGACACAGAGCCAACATAGACAATTGCAGCTACAAAGGTATTGTAAATAAAAAGATGTCATTAAAAAAGGGGAAAAATCCAAAATAAAAATCCGAAACATCTTTGTAGAAATTTCTGCAGAACTGTAGGGTTTCCCAAACTATAATTTATCATGTTGAAGCTAGTGTAAAGTGTCACTGCATATCATCCTATCTTGACTGTGTATAGGAGTTTTACAGTTTTAAGTTGGGAGGTATGAGCATCTTTGCACCCAGGCAAAATTTTTCAGCTGCTGGTAAGAAAGGCAGCAACACAGCTGGATATCAGTCCAGCTCCAATTTATACTGAGGTGGTGGTCAGAGATGATTCTAGTGGCCCTAGAAAATAAAAGCACTGGAAAAAAAATGGTTAAAAATAAGCAGCAAGGAAAATCCTTTAGGAAAGTCTGCTTTGTAAAAGAGTTTTGACAAAACATTGCACAACATACTTCGTGTTGCCTCTACTCATGTTTTCTCTACTAGAATACAAAAGACCCTTTTAAAAGGTCAAATTCTTGTAGTTCAGAGAATAAGAATCACAAAACCACTGTCTAGTCTGCAACACAAAGTAGTGGTGAGCAAACTCCTTCGCTAAGAAAAGTAGGATGACCCGTCCATGCAAATCCCCTTTTGCAGCTTTCTCCCTCCCTTCAGTTTTCAAATCACTCAAGAAACACATGTTTATTTCCTGGAATACTTCTACTATTGAACTAACTTAGCTACCTGGACAAGTGTTTGGACACCATTCGTCTGTCATGCTTTAAGAAAATTCAGTGGTGCAATTCTCTTCTTTTCTATCTGTCATACAAGAACACATATTCCCGTTATCAACTCTCAGAGTCACCTTTCCACTTCAAATCTTATATTTGTGCCTGTGAAATTTATTATGTGAATATTTGTTAATGCTATCTTAAAATTTGCCTGGTGTAAAATTTCCTTCCCATAAAGCAGCTTGCTGGGATACCCTGTAGCGAAATGCAAGGTGGATACAACATTCGTAACAGTGGACTACTCCAAGTAAATATTCATCAGGCATTGTTCTGGTGTGTAACCTCAGTCAAGGCAGACTTTTTTATTTTCAGTTTTTAAAGCTGTGGCAACAGGACCGGGTAAATTTTAGAAGCGACAAATAATTCAGAGTAAACAAAATATTCAGCATCTTCATGATAAGAAGGGAAGGATTTTTTTTTTCCCTAATGAACATCAACAAAAACTCACAAGTTCTTATGCAGGATGACAGGTCAGGAGGCAAAAATTCAATTATCTTCATATATGGTCACTGGTTGCTGCATGAGAGTCAAGGAAAAACAAGTACCAGAGTTACTCAGCCAAAGCAACTTCTAAATGCAAACAAGTCTAATTATCATGTCTACATACCTGTAAAAAAATGGTATGCCTTTACTGCATGTGGCTTTTATTTGCCATTGCTAGGTAGTCTTGGCATTTCCTCACTACTGTATTGAGTGACCATGCAGCCTCACTACTGTAATGTTTTGTCAAACCATCAGCAGTATTTTGATTGATTTTGGACCACGGGAAAAACAACGGTACATTTTATTGCTGTTTAAATGTGGCTCTACCCTGAAAATTACTCTGAACTGGAACTCCTCAGGAACTACCAGGAATAAACCTCATGGAGGGCCTTTGAACATTTGAAGGAACAAGCGAAAACAAACAAATCAGGTTAAGGATTACAAAAGAGTTGCATGTTGAGCTGATCAAAAACTTGCCCATTCCTTTGCACACATGATATTCATTCCTCCCATTTCATGCACATTTCATTAAATACATATTTTACGGAGACGCGGCACGACAGATGTGCAGCAGGAACGCGTGCGCAGAGCACAGTGCCCTCAGGCCAAGTTCTCTGCACAGACAACTTAATGCAGATGTACACAGCCTAAAACTCCGGACCCAATTCTCATGACTTTCAGAGAGACAAGTCTCTAGAAATGTTTTCAATTCAGCAAAAAGCGGGACTGTCAAGTAAGCTGTTTATGGCGGCATGCCCCATCTGCAGCCCTTCCCCCTGCGCACAACAATCCTTTCTGTTGTTTGCTGTAGGGTTATGATTTATTCCCAGAGGGTGATTCTGCGAAGACAGTGCATGCAGTGGGGAGATATTGTAGTTGGCAATAATTCAGGTCTCAAAAATGGGATACAGCCCATGGTTTCCCTAGTCCTTTCCTTACAGCAGAGCTAAAAGAGAATGCCTTTCTTGCTATCTGTGACATTAAATTCTGTGACACTGGTCAGGCTCCAAAGTGATGGGGGGAACATTGGAATAAGCTTTCTGTCCAGACTTCATGCCTCTTTCTAGTTAAATTTAAATCCGTGGAAGAATGAAGGAAAAAAAGTGAAAAATCAAAGTAATAAATGAGAATGTAGCATATAACAACTTCTTCCCCTCCTCTCTGAGCAACCAATGGATTGCGATAGCCTGCGTGCTGCCGCTAGACTGGAAAAGCTCTGGGAGAAAGTAATCCAAGGAAGAGAAACTGCTCCAGGAACATCACAGGGCTTGGTAAGCATGGTGCAGTGCTCACCAAAACAGGGTGGCCTTGATGGCGCTCTGTCTAATTCAAATACTCCAATACAAGCAGAACTTAATGCGTACATACACACACAAAATAAGCAGATCCATATGGTCCTGGCAAAGAGTTGAACAGACATCTGTCCTGAAAAATCCCTCCTAGGTATGTTTTTTTGAAAGCTTAAAATGCTTCACATCTGTTTCCCTCCCAGTTGGCAGAAAATCCACAGGTTCACATACCTCCTTATTTGTGAATCAATCAAAAGATGTAATGCAACTTTGACATAAGAAACCCAGTGTCACACACTCAATTGACATTTAATATTCCACTTACTAAACCTGGAGCAAATGAGGTTCTTTCATGCGCCTGGTCTATACTGCAGTCATTTCACATTAAACATTCATGACAAATCTCTGGTTTGTATTAGCAATGTGTATGGACAAGATGTTGACTGCTCTCTCCATGCTTAATTCTGCATTGCCCAATTCTTCAAGGAAAAATTCCAGTCAACACAATGCTGAAAACAAGGCTTTCCACTGAAATTCTGCTCACAGTAGAATCTGCAGTGTCACTACAAAAGAGAGTGCCCACCCACAGCAGGGTGTAGCTCATACCCACCTCTGGAACAGAAGGAATGAAGGAAGAGCAAGTTTGGCGTACAGTTACCTCCTCTATACACATGACACTACCTAGACCTGTTTGCTCTGTCTTCTTTCACAGTCAAACTGAAAACATATTTGTCTGCATTGCTAAAACCACAGCCTTTAGCTTATTTTTTTTTCTTTCCTCCCTTTTCTGTTTTCCTGAGCTGAGGCAAGCCTTCAGGCCTCTCTGACGTAGGAATAACACCAAGTTTGTTCCAAAGTCTTTTTAGCGAGGACACAATTTTTTAAGTTCCCAATTCTACTGTCAGTGCCCACACAAGACCTGAGACACTCATTTGTATAAAACAAAATACTAGGTATTTTTGTACTTACATACTAGATAGCTTTTGAAGCTGTATCCCTTGTCTGATGCAGACAGCTTATGACTTTCGCTCTCTGTGATCCTCCTGTATGCAGTCACAGATGCATAGGAAAGTGCGAATGGACTTAAGAGAGCCTAAAAGGAAAAATTATTGCCAGTGCAAGGACCTATGTATTATTGGCTAGAGCTGCAGGAGGGATAAAGACGACACTCATAGAGAGATAGATACTAACAGGAATGACAAGACAGCATATTTAAAGGAAGCTGAAATAAATTCTGAAGCAGCAGTAAAAGCAATTGTCACCTCTTGCTTTTAGACTGGAAGGGCAATGGTGTACATGGAGTGAAGAGACAGCTGCATGACAGGGAGGATTCAGAGCAAGGCTGACTTTGAAACAAGTGATGCATGACAGAAACATCGAAATGCTGAAACATCCCACCATAGGGACCAGAGTATCTCAAGAGCTATCTGGAGCACTTCTTTGGCTTGCCATACAAACAGCACGTTCTAGAAATAGCAACTTAAAGGTACTTTATAAAAAAATAAAGCTAGGATGATGTAACTAAGTATAATTCAGACAATCTTTTAAGAATTTGTAGAAAGTGTTATTTATGGCTGTCCCAAAGAACCAACAAAGCGTGGTGGTTACCAGAGAACAAAATAACGAGACCCAGGCAGAGGTACCTGGCAGAGGCTGCTAATAGGGCTTGGATCTCACTGGGGATCTCCTGCCTGGTGAGAGCTGGGAAGTGCTCACGGGTCCCCTTCAGGAGATGAAGGCGGGCTGTAAAACCTAGCACTTAAATCACATGGACACACATATCCCTTCAAGATGTAGACCCTTTCCAGATTTTGGTTTGTTAGTACAACTTTCTGGAAGAAAATTGCTTTCTGGAATTGTTTGTTAACAACAAAACCCAGCCAAAACCTCTGTGAACATACTCTTTGTTAAAACCAACCTGTAACCACCACAGATGAAATGAAAGCTTTTGTAGGCTTTAGCATACAGACAAAACCTAACAGATGGCAATTTGAGGTGTGGGATGGGCAAAAGGTGTGGTGGGGTTTTTTTGTTTGGTTTTTTTTGTTTGTTTTTTTTAAAATTATCCATTGATAGCATCCCCTTCTTCCCATAAAATCAATTTAGTCATTTTAACACAGTGCCTTAAGTACAGTATGAGGAGGCTTCAATGACAACCAGAGTCCATTCACTGGAGTCTCTCTTCAACAGGGCATTTCATCTCTCCTCCCTCCCTGGCTCCCCTGTAACATGCTTGCCTGTGCCAGGAGGCAGCCGAGCTTCCCAATTTCAAGTTTTTCTCTCTTTATAAAGAAGAATCCAAGGTCTGTGCTCAGTTTAAGGTAATGAGGTTAGCAGACCTCCGAAGGGGCTTTTCATTTATCCAAAAATGTCCTGCATTTGTGAAGCAGCACATGTGGGACTCTAGAGGATGTGTCAGGAGCTTCAGCTTAGCCCATCCCAATGGAGGGGGGCAGCAGGACCAGCACAAGAATGTACCAGGGACTCAACCTGAGAAACCCTCATCCCACCACTGTGCCTCCTTTCCCAGTCCTCCCACCTTGCCATCCTGCTGGAGACGTTTTTTCTCCCTGTGCTCCTAAACCTTCTTAATTCACTGTGGTGTGAAGTCATCCACTTTTCTTTCAAATAAAAAAAAAAAATGGCCCTGAGCAGTCATAGCTGTTTGATGCTTTGTATACATGTATGCACACAAAGACATTACCACATAAATTAAGTGCATTAAAATGTGCACACTGCCCAGTCTTCTAAATTGTATAATCCTACAGTAAGCAGTTTTTCATTCTCAGCTGATTAAAGTATTAGTACATAAAACATCTGTCATAAGTAAAGATTAAGCAATGGGCTCGGACTTGCTCAGAAGGAAAGCAAACAAGCAGCACAAATATCACGCAAGTAAAATCTACCTCATGTAATATTAATCCTTTCATTGCCAGGAACCAACATTTTATTAACGTGAGGCAGCAGAAAGGAGAATTGTTGTTTGTTTTGCTCAGCCAAGCTTATATTTCACAAGGACGTTCTGCTTATTTTTGTCCTTAATCAACTAAAATACTGCACTGAAGGACATAAAAGGGGGTGTAACACATCTAATGGGGTGAAGCACAAAGCAGAAAATACAACATTTTCTTCCATGTAGACTAATCAATATAACAATCGAAATTTAACTTTTGCCTTATTTTCAGAGACAAAGACAGAATCTATGCATTCCAGGAAATATTAAAATAAATGAGGTTGGAACTTGACATGCATCCTATGCAAAAATTAGTTATTGTTATTTATAATGAGAATTACAATAAGATCAAATCTAACAAAAGCTTGGTTCATCATTACCCATACACGCCCCCAGCCTCTTTCTGACCTACCCCGGGACTTCTATGGGGAATAAAAAACAAACTAAAGTACATGGTCATAGCCTGAAAAGTGCCCTTTATATGCAGAACTCAATTACTATCACTTGGCATGACACATATTGCAAGAATCCATAAGCTTAGCATTTTGTAACACAAGTATTTAACCATGCAACCTAAATAAACATTTTAATGCAGATTTTGAATTCAAAGTTTTGATCAGGTAAAATGGGATACTGTTACACTGTCGTGGTTTGATTGCGGGGTGACAATAAACCATGGCAGATGTATTGTTAACCCCCTCTCCCTCCCCTTCCCCCTTCAGCCCCTCCCTCTCAGGGCAGGCAATTGGGAGGGAAAGAAGGACAGAGAGAAGAGAGCTGGAAAAATTAAAAATGTTTTACTAATGCTACCGATAAAAATAGAGAAAATAATACAAAATATACAAAACCAATCTTGAAAGTCCCACCAACTGCTCCGGCAGATGTAGGGCCGGCACCTGAAGTCCTGGACTGGACTCTGCAGCCAACCAGAGCTGGATTCAGTCTGTCACTGAGCCTCAGTTCGCAGGGATGACTCGCAAGGTCCTCTCCCTATGTCGGCCATAAGGAAAAGGGACGAGATCCTCGTGATGCCCCACTTTTATATGAAGTATGACGTGAATGGGATGGAATATTTAGTTGGTCAGTTTTTGGTCACCTGTTTCAGTTCACTGCTCTCGCGAGATGTTCACCCATCCTTATCAATGACCTCGCATTCCATTGCTATGTCTACCAAAACATGTATCTAGCTTTCAGAAAAGTGCAGTTATTTAGAAGGCTTTAGCTGACAGGGAAATTCATTAAATGAGAAACTCGTTTTTTTAACAAAACCAGGACATACAGTGCCCTCACTGGAGCTTCCAACCCTGAACTTAAGCTCCACAGGACAAAGACCATAGCTGCAGCTACCCAACCAAACTGGCAGCAGATACTTCTGCCCAAATAAGAGGGGCACTTGGAGCCCTATCCTGCCTCCACGCTGAGGGAAGCTCACAAAAGACCAGCTTACCTGCTCTTCAGGAAGAGTCCTGCCTTACAGAGCATCCCAGGAGAAGAGGTAGCAAAAGCCTTGTGCCAAGTTTGGTGAGAAAGGAAGCGGAGCCTAACAAAGCTCACTACTCCACAGCTGCTTCGAGGCAAAGTGGTACATGATGTTACGGGTGTGCTGGAAACAGCACAGCCTGACCTTAAGACATCTGCTTGTTGCTCAAGTTAGAACAGCAGCGTCCTCTTGCCAATTTGGTGGAAACAAGTCATAGAATCATAGAATAGTTTGGGTTGGAAGGGACCTTCAAAGGTCATCTAGTCCAACTCCCCATCAATGAGCAGAGACATTTTCAACTACTTTCTAGTCAAACCTGGGGAGTGGCAGCGATGTTATTTGGTTTTTCTTTGAGCGAGGATAAATACGAGGTATTTGTCTATCTCGGAATTTATTCTCCACCCCACGCTCTCACTTTTCTGAAGGACAGAAACCAGCTGCAAGCAATAGAGATGATTCAAAGTCTTATAAAAAGCTGAGAATCTTTCACATGGAATATATTAAGAAACTGAAGCATATTGTGACCTTCTGCATCTGCAACTGGACAGAGATTATCAGGAATGTGGAAGCATCATGACATTTAACATGCTACATCCAAAATGACCTTATACTTTTTGTATGACTTCCAGAAAAAAAGCTTTTGGCAGAACCCTGGAAAGTCGACTGCAATACGTATCCGGACAAATACCTGCTTGTAATCCCCTGCTGCCCATCAATTAAGTACAGTAGGATAATGCTAATAGGCTGTTAATAAAAAAATGGAAAAGGGAAATATCAGAAAACTTTTGAAAAGGAAACAAGACCAATATTTAGGAGTGCCAGCACTATTCATGATTCTGAATGAACTTCTAAAATCACAGACCCAGACATTGCAAATGTGGTCACAGCAGGCACCTTATATACAGAAGGAACCACAATAGATATGGAGAAAGACACTGCAAGATATTATTTTGATTATTTTATTTTTTTTTAAATCTTCAAAATTTTCTGCCTTGAGACAGGAATGCATGATAGATAGAAATGGCTCAAACATCTTCACATGAAACACTCTTAATCATAATTCATTCACAATTATTTTTCTAAAACATCTACAGTTACATAATCCCACCCATTTCCATCACAGATTTAATTATTTGTTAAACAGTAGTTGCCAGCAATTGAAAGCTGTAAGGCTTTTTGCATATTAGTAGAGTCTTCTGAACTACAAACACAAGAATATCACAACTATAACTCTCACTTTACATGGCAACCCCAGGTGGCAGATGTTCCAAAAAGAAATGTGTTGCTTATGTGGAGTTCATAAAAACGACAGAGAGAGCTCTGTGCCTCATTAGCTCTAAAATCCTTTCTCCTTTACTAAGATTATTTTCTAAACCTACAGCGTATTTCTCATTTGGAACCAAGAACTTTGATGAGTTGACCTTTATCTTCCATTGCTGCTATTTGGCAAATTTGCAAATCAAGCAGACTAGAGCTCTCCAGTAAAATTCTATGTACGGAGCACAGTTTAAACAGATGGGTTGCTTGGAATCCGTATCTCCCTCCATCTGAAGGGAACTACTTTGAGGTTTTCTGGAACTGTTGTAAACAAGAGGATATTTTTTTTTATATATATGTGTGTGTATATATATTTATATATTTTATATATAAATGTTCTAAATGTCCTTTGGGAGTCCATTTGTGTTTATTTTTCCAAATGATGACTAAATACCTGATCTGTAGCATTTCTCCTGAGAAGATACTAGTAAGGGAATGACAGTTTTGATGCACTTTGGAATGGCACAATCACGTAAACGCTTGCACAATTAAGACTTATGAACTCATCCAAAGTTTCTAAACATGATATCCTAACTAAGAACTAAAATAACAGCACAATGCAGCAAGTTAAAAAAGAAAATTCTATGTAGTCAAAATATAAACAAGTACATAGGAAATGGATACCTGTCAGTAAATCTATATCTTTTTAAAGTAGGAAACGTATGCACTTAAGAAAAAAATGTAGCTGTCTGACAAACTTCGTAAAAAAAAGTACTTTCCAAATGCATAACAAATGCCAAGATATCCCGTAACTGGCCAGGTATAGCCACATGAGAGCTGCATGGCTTAGAGCAACCCGGGGAGGGGTGGGGTGGAAACAAAAGTCACAAAAATAATAGATCAGCAAGTCTAGGGGAAGAAAAAAAAAAAAAAAAAAAAAAAATCACATCATCATCTAAATTACCATATGCTTATATCACAACTGCTAAAGGAGCCAGGGCAGGGGAAAGAGAGATTGCAGTTTAATGATTCTTAGAGTTACCTCTAAAAATTCAGAAGAGAAAAAAATGATCAACTGAATATACTAATCCTAAGCACCAATTTAATAATTTAAGTTAAATGTATTTATACTTCTCCTACTAGGGATGGAGCAAGTTCTGCTTGAAGTTTGACTATGGAGCCCATCTGACTTCTGTGTTCTTGCCACGCTTCCTTTGCTGTTCACAAAGTCAATGTAAAGACTTTCCTTAAGTTTCAAACTCTTTAGGCAAGCAATTCTTTGAAGAGACAATTACATCCTACAGTTTAAATCAACTTTCAGGTCATGAAAAGTGTAACACGCCGGTATTTGGTTAGTCTGTTATTGAACAGCCTGTGAAAATGGAACAGCCAACATCGTTCCCCTACAGGGTTTGCCTTAGAACTAGCAGCACCCAGGGCAGACCAACTGCGAACACATCCAGACTCCACTAGGAATTAGTAGTGTTAGAAAATTGCATATGTGTTACATCAAGAAGGCATTGCCATACATGTGGCATCATTACATTGTTTTTCCTCTATTTTTCTCATTAAGAAAAAACAAAGGAAAACAGCCCTACAAAGAGCTTTCTCTTTTTTTCTTTTTTTTCTTTTTCTTTTTTTTTCCTGTTGTTTGTCTTCGCACCTGGAAAAAGCAGCACAGTACTCCCCAGCTGGAACAGCTCAGCGCTTCCCATCAGCTTCATTCTTTCAGAAAGCACTTTCACATCGTTAAGGTGGTCTACTTCAGCTAATTCTCAGAGCTAACCTTTTTTCCAGTATATATTTCATGCCACTTCCCGACAGCAATTTCAGAACTGAAATGGATCTATGGTATTGTCCACTACTGTGACCGGATCTTGACACACACCATCAAGTCAGGCCCTTGGGATGGTTCTACACATTGAACTGAAGCTCAGACTAAAAATCTCACTGAAACTCAAAAGCTGGAGTGGTCATGAATCTCAGCTACTTTTCCCTATTTGAACCCTCACCCTGTAATGAAAGCACGCACACCAAGGGAAAATAACCACCGCCTGAGCAGGGAGCGTTAAGACATTGGTGAGTTATCTTGCTGCTCCTCCGTGACCGTGGATTCGCTGTGCTCCTCGCTCGTCTCGTTGGAGGGCTCCTCGTAGCCCGGCTCGGCAGGATCCAGGCTGCTCCCCTCGCTTTGCTCCTCGCTTTGCTCTTCGCTGGCCTCCACAGACTGCTCCAAGTTGCTCTCCAAAGAAGCCGGAGAGCTGCCAGTTACGCTTTCGTTTTGGTTCATTTCATTAAATGACTGCGGAAGCGGGGCAGGAGACTGTACAGCATTTTCACTGGTGGGGATGGGCACTTTGGTTGCACCGATGTCTACGACAATGTCATTTTGTGGTAGAGTTACCTTCTCCACAAGTTTCCACTGAATAATACTCATGTCCTTCCCTCCAGTTGAAATCAAGTGACCATCACTATGGGTGAAGCTGACATTTGTCACATGACTACTGTGAGCGCTGTATTTGTGACTTGGAGCCTATTGAAAACAAGCAGAGGACAAATCACATGCTCAACTAGAAGAGCACATGAGACCGAAATCCAAAACGACTACTATTTTTGTTTAGCCCTTCAAGAGAGCTCTTTATTCATGTAAGAGTAAACAAATACATTTATATTATTTTTCTCCCCACAATATACCCTCTCTTCTTAAGGCTTGGAACTTGGGATAGATTTAGATCTTTATGCAAAAAGTAATGGACTTAACACCAAGGCCAGCCGACAGAAAACATCAAGCCTCTGCTCCAGAACTTAAGGATAACTATTGCTACTTCATTATTTTATAATTTTATATACATATATATAAACTTCATAAGGAAAACCATGCTTTTGTCTCTAGAACTGTTCTCAGACATGAATAAGCCATTTAGCTGCCAGGCTGCAAAACAGAGGAGTTGGAAGCAGGTATCTGGCAAGGAGAGCTTCAGGCAATGCAAACAAGCACATAGACTAGACTAGTCTAGACTTACCTTTGGTTTGGAACAGGGATACGGAAAGAGATGGACCTTACAAAAATCATCAGCAACTGCTATCACTTTTCGGTTATGGGATCTCACGAGGGCATTTATGTCTGTCCCATCTGATCCTTCGGGCCAAACTCCTAGGAGAGTAGAACAGATATTTAGTGATGGCAATTTTAGAAACAAATTAAAAAACAATCCATAAAAAAAAAATACAGCTATAAGAAAAGGAAAGCTTAACAAAAGATAATTAAGACATTTAACTAGAAATGGATTATGCATTGCATTAAATGTCGTTAATATTTTGCTAGTCTAATGCTGCTCCCCCAAACCTTCAGCCTCGACCGGGATAACCTCGCGGCTTGATGAGTTTATCTTAAAATTAAGTTCGCTGCTAAAGCTGGCCAACTCTTAAATTAACACTTTCATTCATGCACAAAGTTTTAAAAGCAAGACTGATGCTGGAGCATGGAACATGCCCACATACTGTATGCAGAGATTTCTTTTGGTTTTAATTTAAATCTTAGTATTTGCATGATTCAAAGGAGACAACTGTTTGATGATACTTTGCACTTCAGAAACCCAGCCTGTACAAGTTTCATAGATGTAAGTGCTGTCAAGTGCTTAAGTACAATTCAATATGCTTTTAAGTGAAAAGAATGACACAGATATGTCTAGACAGAAGAATAACAACATTGCCTGAATGAAAAGCACTGAACAAATTGGGGAGGAGGGAGGCTCTAGTTTTAACAAAAAATAAAGACCCTAGAGATTCCCATAACAAAACTGATGATTCACATCTGCAAGAAAAGCTGAACAAAAGGTAAGCAGGGGGTTATAAGACAGTAATTTATGCCAAAGGTACCATATTTTTACAGTTCAGACTTGGATTTCTGATCCGTTCATGAGCTAGGAGGAACTTCCCCCCTCAAATTTCACCCCCCACACTGAAAAAACTGTGTGTCCAATTGACTGAGAAGGATTTCCATTGTCAGATATGAAAATATGCTCTTCCTCCCTTACAATCACTGACTTTAGTAAAATAAAAACCATGTGTTGTCTACTATTTCCTACAGCACAAAACGCCAACTTAGAATCACCTTATCTTCTTCAAATTCCCACACTCTCTCTTCTTGTTTTTAAGCAAAATGGCAAATAGCATTTAACTTTAAAGTTTTTGTTTGTTTGTTGGTTTTCCCTTTCCCCATTCTCAGTGGGTGGAGTAAGAATTTTATTTTCTCTGAAGAATAACAAAGCAGCTTGTTAAGCTTATTACGATGCCAATAAACCACACTGTATGTAATTTACTAAATAAAGACATGAAATACTAAGGACAGTATTCAGGAACATTTTAGTGCTCTCTCATCAACAAAATCCATCTGAAAAATATAAACTAAGAATTTTCGAGTAGCTCAAAATGAATGAATTTTAACTTTCTCCTGCATTCAATGTATATAACACACTGTCATCAGGCAGGAGTAATAAATGAACTTCAAATCCGTTTCCTTGAGTTTCAGCTACCACCTTATGTAGACTGTGCCAAACAGCTACGCTATTTCCTCTTCTTTTTACTTTAAGATTAAAGACTAATATTCAAGATTGCATGTCTTACTAAACATCTTTTGTGCACACAAATTCTTTTAGCAGCTCTAAAAGTAAAATAACCTTTTATCATAACACAGTAGGATTTGCTTTCAATGCATCAGGCAAACATAGAAAAAACAAGACATTAACATGACAACAATTACATAATAACTGTAAACATATAATTAAAAAGGAATAGGACTTTATTATTAGGTACAACAGCAGCACTTCAATTTTAATAAATTCTGCTAGCCAGCAGTAAGCCTCTCAAAACAATCTGCTCAGATGAAAGAGTGGGAAATGTGCAGTAAACGAGAGTGACTGCAAGCGCTCAGGGTGCAGTGACGGTGCTGTTGAGCCAATACAGTAATATACATGGCCAAAAAGGAGCGATGCTGTTCTCATCCCAACCATGCATTTCCATCCTTTTTCTCCTGCTGACAACAGTGCAATGCCTGAGCCTACAGATGCACTATCCACAGAGCTAAACTAGTAAAACACATCCCCCAAAAGCCAAAATCCCATAAATTTAACCCTCTCTCCTGAACATCAAAGTGAGCAGCCCCAGGCTTGTTTGGATCCCTGAGCCAGCTGACCCTCGGGTAAAAGTCAGACTTCTTCTTTGGGCAGCAAATATCTCATCAGTTGGCTTAGCTGCATGGTCTGATTTAATGAGAAAATACTTGCCTTTGTCTGAGATGGAGCCATAATTTTAAGATCCTGCAAAGGGTGTCAGACTATCAGACAATATAAAATTAAAGCATGATGAATCTTGGCTTGGAAGTTTAAATGTATTATTTTCTGCCTCAGAATAACATCACATTATCTGCTTTATCTACTTCACTCCCAGATCCTCCGGCACACTGAAGATTTTGAGAGCAGTTGAGGCTAATTAAGCTTAATCCAGAATGGTTAAAGTTTGCATTAATCCAAAAGGGAATGCAGACAGGATCAGCAGGCTTATCTACTTTTTAAAAACAAAAAGTAAAAAGGCTTCTCAAAACAGTGGTTATGGGAGCTACTCATCTCCAGCCTGGCCCCAGTCACCAGCAGTTTCTATGCGACAGCTGTTAAAGAGACAAAGCCAATGGTCTAGATGTGAAACCAAACTCTACCCTCCCACACTTCATCTCCTTAGGTCAGGAGTGAAGGACACTTCTGGAAAAGCCCTGGGATTCAAAGAGCTGCTCCCCTTATTCTGCCTGCTCTGCCACCAAACGCAGTGGTAAAAGTTCAGTAGCAACAGACCCACCATCTCCTTCCTCCACATTTCCAGCAGATTTAAGCCCTCTGCATAAAACGTAAAATGGCTTCAACTCCAAGGCTATTCCAGAAGGAATATTCAGTCCTTACAACCTATTTTCATTGCTCCTGGAGAAAGACATCATATTAGCATCAGAGTTTTGTTTTTCACTTTCTTTAGTGTCTCCTGAATCTTCTGATACTCCATATTAAAGAAGGCATTCGTGTTGCACTATTATTTCAGTTGCAGTAGCAAAGACAGTGAGGAAATGACTGCTGTGGACTTAATTCCTTGTCAGCCTAGGCTTACATGCACAGAGCATCAGGAGGAAACAGCCACCCACTCTCTGTTTCATCCAGACTTAATAAAAACAAACAAGTACACAACCTGGTTCACAGTTCTTATACTAATCGGAACCAATATTTTCATCAAACTAGCAATAAGGAACAGTGTTCAGCTCCAGAAACAGCACACTCCTGTTTATTTCTGCTACCTACCTCAAGCTCCAAACAACTCAAAAACATTTAGGCAGTTTATCAATTGATTCCTCCTCTGAGTCCTTTATTTTCCCTGCTCTGTCTCAGATCTTTGTTACTCACAAGGGAAACCAAGTCTGGTTATAAAGCTCCCAATATCCTGCACCCAACCAATTTGCCACACAAGAGTGTCAGTGTTGGCCCACACATCAAATGCAATCCTTTACGGCTACTTGCTCATTAAGCACATGACAGTCCTAAAATTCACATGATCAGTGTCAGAAGCTACAGAAAGCACTCAGACTTAACTGATTTTCTTCTACCCTGCATATAAATCGATATTCAAAGTTGAACTCCTCGTAACTGTGAAGGAAAGATTTATAGACCTGACCCTCATCTCAAAAGACTTCACTGATTTACCTGCTTTTGATGGTTCCAACAACATGAAGAACAGAGGCAGGTATCTGATCTCAGCGGTGGAAGAGATACACCCAGCATCCTGCTCCCACAACTTGGTTTTACAACGCTGACAGGCTGAACCAGACTTTTCAACCCTTCACAGACGGGCTCCTCATTTATGGCCAACAGAGCTGCCTTCAGCAAAAGCAGTTTGAACTGTCTGGCCACAGTCTCAACTGCACTATTGAAATCACATCTGTCACCGTTGTAATTTTTTTTTTTACTTTTTAAAAATAAACTACTAGGCAAAGAATCTGTTTAATCTTTAAAGCATTTTCGCTCTTTAGAAGCAGTATATATTACTCACCACTGACTACAGGTATCAAGATGCTGTCATAATTTTAAGTCATGAACTATAACCTACACTCACATAGTCTTGTTCCTATCCCAAAACAAGGTTAGCAAAGGAGAACACACATGTGCCATATGAGAACTTTAAAATATCACCTTTTTGATTCAGTGCCTCCAAAACTGGTAGCCTAAAATGACAGCATAAAAATCAAATCCTAAACTTCGAGACTAAATAGAAATCAATTGTACATTGTCTATAGAGCTGTCCAGTGCTCCGTATCATGGACAATTATTGTGGTCAGTCTCTTTAGTCTGTCATAGCAGCACCATCCTCAATAATCATTAATGGTGTATTTCTAATGACAAATTGAAGCAAAAGAAAACAGAAAAGCACAGCATGAATAGCTTAAAAGCAAGTTAAATGGTGCTTACCAAACACCTGGAAGCCTAGCACGCAAGTGTATGTTGTCCAATCTATATCCTTACAGTCAGAACGATTCCTGATTAGCTTACAACCACTTGGAATGTCCCCTGCAAAAAAAGTGAATGATGAGTTATGCCATATAAAATTATATTTACGTATGTGCTCTTTGAAGGTGCTAAGAGAGTAAATAAATGCACCTTAAAACCAATCTGGAATCACATTGTCGAGGCAAATACAGAGCAGTACCTTCATCAAATTCCAGATACTGGAAGCTTCGCTTGCTATTTGTCACATTTACTTCTCATTTCCCTCTTCAGATCAGAGTATCTCAAACACGCTTCCCTGGAGCTTGAGTCCCTTGCTACCTACTCTACAAAATGCTTTAATAGTAATAGAATAACTTCTGCTTCCTACCAGCTCCATTGATGAGCTAAAATTCGACCAATCATTCAGGAAGCTCTGCTTTTGAAACTGTGAGCAACTACTGCCAGAAGAGGCTTAGACTGCTTTTCAGCTTCTGACTAGGAAAGATTCTCCACCTTTCAACATACCAGCCCTATACAGGCAATTACAAGCACCATCACTTCCTTTTGGCAGATTGAGATATTGCACTATCCAGATTTGAAACCTAAGTTGTGACAGGCAGAAACAACATGTTAAGGTGACAGATATTTAAACTGCCGGCTCTTCTTGCCTCTACAGGAACAGAACTACAATCCCCTTGGATCTAGTTAAAGCCACAGAAGATGAGAATACAAAAAACAATTTAAAACCAGAATTATATGCACTATGCAAGTTGAACTTTTGACACAACCACTATATATTAATATTTTCACATAGGGAACTGCAAACCTCCTTAACATATTAAAAAAGACAAACACAGAAACATTTTTACCAGTAACTCATTAAAGTAGTATTATTGCTTTGCTTAGTCTTCAACACCAAAGATAAAGTTTAAAAAAAGAAACTCCAGAACACAACAGTGGCACAGACCCACTGATTTTACTCCCCCAAAACAACTGGTACTGTTGACTCTAATTAGACAACTGTGTGTATTTTTTCAATCTACAGAACTTTTGGCCAACATCAAAACATAGTGCTACTTGCTCTGTAAATTCTACACTGCTAAATTGATTTATGACCTTGTAAAGAAGTAAGCTATATTTGGCATTGCCATTAGGTAATACACAGCCCTGAATAACATCAAGATATCAGGTTACACAAGTTCAAACTGGTTCCTTTGTCAGTAAGCATTTTGCACAGTCCTGATCAAACACAGTCTTCTAAATATTCTGACAGCCAATACATACTTCTGTTTCTGGTGTATTTAATTTCATACTTACAGTATAGTATTTCATAGTCTCCTGAGTTTGACATTATATACTTGTTGTCCGGGGACCAGTCAAGGTGTGTAATATAGCTGGAATGTCCCTGGAGAAGAAAGCAGTAACACCAATGTGAAACACGTATTTTAATTCAAACCGAAGGAGAAGTTGCACTTGCAGTTGGGACAGCTATCAGCAGAAAAGCACCTCCCTTCCCACCTACCCCAGGCCTGTCCCAATTCACTTGTGCTCCTTTAAAGGCTCCGTGCTCCAGTGCCACAGCCCGGAACATCCGAACACACACAGGCTGGGCATCCCGCCTCTCCCACCGCACGGAGGATTCTTCACTTGTAAACTACGTCACCCCCCTGGCACCCCAGAATGATTTACTCCTAGAAGGTACATTGCTAAAATACGGATAAACTCACGCTTTTACTTGAATTAAGAAAGTATACATCGCTACTAATTGAGAAAGGCAAGTAACTCACATAGGAAGATTTTTAGATCCCGTCAGAAAAGTGACAGATAAGACTCTATTTTATTTCTCTGCCCTTTCAAAATAACTTCCATTAAATGCATGCGCATTCAAATAACCTTTGCTTGTCCTAAAAACTTAGGGACACCTTGGTTAACAACCACTATATAAAACTACAACATGAGAGCGAGAGCCCTCGTAAGCTTTTTGAAAGTTTCTGCTGTGCTTCTTACACTGCATGCATGTTAGTGCCAGCTTTGAAAGGAGTCTTCCCTATAGGCACATGGTCAGCTATATCAAACCACTTTGGCCTAATTGCTTAGTTATCACCACCAATAGCACACTGAGAGCTAAAAAACACGCATCTTTGTTTTTAAGGGAGAAGCTAAATGCAGCTGGTCAGAATATTCTTCCTGCGCACGAATACTTCTGTTGGCAGTAATAATAATAATAACAATAATAATAAAGATATGAGAAACTCCAGAGAAGCTACGAATCTGTATTGGGTAGGAATAAATTATTTCTCTGTAGGAAATGAATAAAAGTGACATCCCTTTCACTCTTTCCTTCTTCCATCCTTTCGGTTCTTACTGCTACTCCTCCCCTCATAAGACCGTCCATTTTCTCCCCTTCCTAGTCATTCTGTCAGGCAACAAACCACCACTTTCTTGACTGAGAGATGCCAATACACGCCCCTCTCTCAGTGAGTGTGACAAAGATGGTATCCCTTGGCCACCTGCCAGGTGTCCTGGCCCAGGCTGCACCCGCTGTGCTGGGTCCGCGGTGGGGCCCCGCGCTGCTGCCGCAACACCCGCCACACCAGCTTCCTCTAGAGAGAGCCCTAAGAGACGCTGACTGATTCCAGAATTACATGCAAAAATACGCCCGTGCTTGTCTCCCTGTCCCCAGGCCCTCTGTGAGAGACTGCAAAAACATTTAGGGGAAAAGTGAGCTTTTGAGATTTATTTACTTACGAACTAGTCACTGCCGCAGGCAGAGGAACTGTGTATTGACATAACTGCTTTGCAGTCATGGGTGGGATATATGATATTGACATGCGAACTTGGCATTTTGGGAAAAAAAAAAAAGGTGCACAATCAGCTAGGAGATTTTCTTCCCTCCTTATTTTCCAAGTCTTCAAGTTTGCAAGAGAACTCCAACATGGAAAAGAACTGGTCAGTCATTTACTAAATCCTGCCAGACATTTGGCAGCTGTTAAAATTCCTGGGGGTGGCGGGGAGCGAGAAAAACAATTGGCCAGGGGGCTCCATGTGCAAAATCCCTTCAGGAAAGTGATCACCAAAGGATGAACTGGAACATAACATCGTCGTACTATTTTCAAGAGAACAATCCCATTTTCTATTAAAATCTTTCTTTGGTAGCTGCCCACTGATAAGGCAACATTTTATTCTTTCCTTTTCTGTACCTTTATATACAGTGAACATAATTCCTCACATTATCACTGGCTAGTAAAACTATCTGACTAAATGGAAACCCTCTCCTTCATTGGTAATGTTTATCTGTTTCAGACTTAACATTCAAATGGCCAGAGCCTATGAGACGGGCACACCAATTATTTCAAGTTAAGCCTAGTGTATCAAATACTTCAGTGTGGCTGCCTGTGTGGCTTTCATCCCACAGCTCTATCAGTAAACGCACAGCACTTGCTTCTCCTTTGCTAAAACATATCTCTGATGTAAGGCAAACAGAGACAGCGCCAGCTACCCTGGAGCTGCTGACATGATGGAAGTTCATACCCCAGCCCATACCTTCATATTGCTGTCTGCATAGCTGGAACCCTCAACAAACAGCTGCGCAAGTCAAAATGGTTGTTTTGGCTCATCTGAAATTCTCTCTCATCACAACCAACACCATCCCTCACTGTGGAAACATGCCCACAGATCAGCGACCGGCCTCTCCAGCAGCAGCAGAAAGCCTGGTTGTGACTGAAAGGGGATTTAAACCTAAGAGTGGGCATACAGCCCTTAGGCACAAGCTGATGTTGGTTTAGTACATAAAATCCCTCTGAAAGCATTCAAGTAATGTATTCAAGTTGGAAGAAACAACCAGAAGTTGACTACCAGGAGGACCAACTCATACTACTTGGAGATCACCCGCAAGGCTACTGAATGACATAGGAACACCAGAAGGACGGGGTGACAGCACCCGAGTGCCAGCTGGGAGAGCCCTGCGGGTCTGGAGGGTTCCCGGGTGCCTCCCAGCTCAGCATCAGGCTGGGACAGGCAGCTGAGGGAGGTGCAGGGTGCCTGAAACCCGAGTGGCAGAGTCAGCTCTGGGCAGCTCACACCCTGCTGCTGCCTTCTGCACAAGCTGGAGGGGTCAGGGGAGCTCAGCCCCGACAGAAACCAGGTTGCTAATTCTGGCTTCTATGCGCAGTCACTCCAACTGAAAAAAAGCAGTTAACAGACATCTGCTTTGAAGCCTTAACCCTTTTGCCTGAGTGTAACAATATTCATTTCTCCTATACCAAATTTACAAACCCCTTTCCTGCCAAGACAGAGGTACAGGTAGATATAGAGGTGCCTGACAAGAAGCTGTGTACAGGAGAAAAAAGGCGAGGAAGGAGAGAAGCGCTTTTCAGTGGAGTGGTGCTTTTTGTTTCAGTGCAGCTTCACCATACTCAGTACACTGGGAACTGGTTATAATATTCGTAGATATTATCAGCTTTAGAATTACCAGATCACTTACGAGTAACTATTTAAAGTGGTATATTCTACAAACTAATTGTACCTCTGAAACGCTGTCCTACAATGTATGGGCAAGGGGGCCCAAGCATCGGTCAGTGCTGGTTTAAATTGCCATATGCTCTCTCCTGAATACAATACATTTGATATACAGAAATAAATTATTTCATACATCTTCAAACAGCTCACAGAGACACTGAAGTACATAGCAAGTTAAATATTACATATGTTGAGACTAGCCATCTGAGTTACTTTTTCTTTTATGGTTAAGGAATAAGTGATGGGGTGAAATACTGTACCGAGGTGCAGCCATCCACTACCATCCCCACCAATCCCACTGGGCCACCAGTCTGACCTCCCTGTAGGCTCAACCCTTTCCCCGTTGGCTCAACCCTTTCCCCGTTGCCTGAGCTACCTGAGAAGGCTGCAGTTCTGATTTCTCACATCACAATCACTGCGCTACCGGCTAACCCCGTCACCACCCTGCTCAGGGGCTGCAGGACGCCCTGGCTCACCCTGTACCACAATCCTGCCATCGAGGAGCCTCCAGCACACCCAACAGCCTTCCCTCCAGCTGCATCCCACGCCAGAGCCGAGCTCTCCCCGTCAGGGACGGAGCAAACCCACCGCTGCTGACCTGCACGCCCCAGGGACAGAGCAAAGCCGCTGCTGCTGATCATCCTGGCAGCCCCGTGCCCTGGCAGCAGCTGAACCCAAGCTGCCCTGGACCTCCTTGCTCTAGCAGCGTGGGGTATCCTCAGCCAAATGATGGGTAGAAATGCACACTGCGCATGGCACTAAAGGACTGGCTAATGCCTGTTTGTTTCCCCCTAACAGTTTCCACTTCTTGCACCAAAGGTTGGGGGCGGGGAGGGGCAGCGGAAATTAGAAACAAAAAAACCTCATCCCACAATTTAGCCTTATGGTTCCATTTTCAAATTAACAAAGCAGCTTGAGAAGCTCTCTTGGTTTTGAAACTAAAGAAATGCAATTGGTGACAAACATGAGAAGTATTTTGAGCAGGGGATGCATTCCTTATAAAAAACAAACATTTCACATTACAAATGTGAACTTATTCTTACGATATCATTTGCAAATCCCATTAAGGTTCAGATTCCCACTAAACTAAAGAGAGCTGAACTTAAGGCCAGGATATTAGATAATTAAAACACTTAAGGAAAAAAAAAGTATGTCTTTTTAACACTGGGACAACCTCATGTAAGTGTAAGGACTAATATAAACTCCACTACTTGTGTTACACTTATATTTATTTACCCTAGGCCAGAAATTTATTGTTGACTTATCCCCCAATTCCAAATCTTGTAGTAACAATTACAGCTGAAAATACTGCATATTTGCAACCTCAAAAATTATATGTTCTAATGAAATTCTATCATCTAATGTTACGTTGGCCCAAGGAGTACTGTACCAATAGGGGGAAAATGCCCCCAAAGAAGTGTAATGTTTTCCCCAAAAGAGTTCCAGCATACAGGTACAAGGCACTTCTCCATCTCACTGCTAATTTCCCATTTCAAAGAAAAAGTCAGTAGTCTGAGAAATTAGTCATATTTGATGCAAAAGTGTTCACCTAACACTAGAGGTTGCAGTATCCATCAAACAGAAGTTAAAAAAGTCAAATGCTGGAAAAAAACCCCATAAAACTTACGACCAAAACTAAAAATGGAAAAGCATCAACCCGGAAAGAGTTCCGCTGTTTAACATCTTAGTGTATGTATAACATCAAAGTGCAACAACTGCTGATTGTACTTGCTCCAAAACTTACAGTGCATTTTCCATATCTGCTATACTTTCTTCCGTTTTCTGTTACTACGTAGAGGTAAATAAAGTTGTCGTGGGATCCAACTGCAAGTAAGGTGCCATCTACAACACAAAATATTTGGTATCAATTTGTTTTCCAAATATTAATGATTTCAGATTTATCACTTACACAATAGTCTCGATTAAACTACTGCTTATGAATTGTATTAAAGGATACATAACTGTTTACTGTTTTTACAGATACATAACAATTTAAGTAAGCATTCCATGGACAGGGTATAAATCCTCAGATTGCACTGGATTTCTGGAAATTGCTGACAGTACGTAGGCATGAGTTTTCTGCATACAGTACTTTATAGTTAGCTCAGCTTTGGCGGGGGAAGTTGCATATAGATCAGCACTAAGTAATGTCTAAAGAAGTGGAGCATTCAAACATTACAAGCAGTTTTCTAACCTGTGCTGTCTCCATTTAAAGAAAAAGTACATGGACAAGAGTTGCCTTGAATCATGATCAAATGAACATCAATGCTTTAAATGTCAATGAACAACAGTGCTTTAAAATAAATTGCTGCGCTTGGCAGATGTGGCAGCAGCAGAGGAACATTTTGCCCACCGATATGGTATGTTCTCCAAAAGCAAACAAGAAACAGATTTATGAGTGTTCTTCCATCCAGTTTTACTGAAGAGGAGTCAGCTTCTGACGATTTGTCATGTCATGTCTGAAGAGGAGACTCAGTGCTGGCTGGGACTCTATGCAATCCCATCGCAATACTTAACAAACAGCTCTGAGTTTCAGACAGACCTGAGTTTAGTTTTATGGTTGTGTATTAATACACTTGAAAATTAACTAGTAAGTATAATAAAATATCACTGAACTATTAAGCTTTTTATAGACTTTTCTGTTAACCTTTCAACTACTTAGTTGAGAACTTTTAATTTTTCTGAGAGCAAAGCTAACATTTATTATAACAGCAAAGTTTAACATGAAGGAAAGGCTATGACAGGCAACCATAATGTTTACAGTTACAAAACTCAAAGATTTAGCACACACAAACAAATCTGTAAGAAAGTATTCAGTTGTTGTGGTCAATGGGGCAGAGTCTAGATGAAGGCCTGTATCTAGTGGAGTCCCTCAAGGGTCGGTACTGGGACCAGTACTATTCAATATATTCATCAACGACTTGGATGAGGGACTAGAGTGCACTGTCAGCAAGTTTGCTGATGACACCAAACTGGGGGGAGTGGCTGACACGCCAGAAGGCTGTGCTGCCATCCAGCGAGATCTGGACAGGCTGGAGAGCTGGGCAGGGAAAAATTGAATGAAATATAAGAAGGGCAAGGCTAGAGTCTTGCATCTGGGTAGGAACAACCTCAGGTTCCAGTATGAGTTGGGGAATGACCTGTTAGAGAGCAGTGTAGGGGAAAGGGACCTGGGGGTCCTGGTAGATGGCAGGATGACCATGAGCCAGCACTGGGCCCTTGTGGCCAGGAAGGCCAATGGCATCCTGGGGTGGATTAGAAGGGGGGTGGTTAGTAGGTCGAGAGAGGTTCTCCTTCCCCTCTACTCTGCCCTGGTGAGACCGCATCTGGAATATTGTGTCCAGTTCTGGGCCCCTCAGTTCAAGAAGGATAGGGAACTGCTGGAGAGAGTCCAGCGCAGGGCAACAAAGATGATGAAGGGAGTGGAGCATCTCCCTTATGAGGAAAGGCTGAGGGAGCTGGGGCTCTTTAGCTTGCAGAAGAGGAGACTGAGAGAAGACCTCATTAATGTTTATAAATATATAAAGGGTCTTCTTGGTGACGATCAGTGATAAGACAAGGGGCAATGGGTATAAATGGGAACACAGAAGGTTCTGTTTAAATCTGAGAAGAAACTTCTTCACAGTGAGGGTGACAGAGCCTGGAACAGGCTGCCCAGGGAGGTTGTGGAGTCTCCTTCTCTGGAGACATTCAAAACCTGCCTGGACACCTTCCTGTGTAACCTCATCTGGGTGTTCCTGCTCCAGTGGGGGGATTGGACTGGATGATCTTTCGAGGTCCCTTCCAATGCCTAACATTCTGTGATTCTGTGATTATACATTAAGCATCCTAAACAATTTTTTTTAAAAGCTCTGCCTTTTTTAGTGACTGGGGAGTAGTGTAACACCATTTAACAGAACAGACATCTCATTTATCAGCACTCATTCCAAACGTACAGGTCTGCCTACCTACTGAGTAGCGCATCACTGATAGCTGTTCGTTGCCATCAGTGTGTATTGAAACCAGATCCCGCGTTTCTGCATCCAAAACAAACCACCTAGAGAGAGAAGAATTCGAATGAGTGTCACTTCCACCAAACAAAAAAGTAAGCAAAAGAGCAATAATCACTGCCTGCCTTCATCTTCTCATGCAAGTCCCTCAAAGGCAGCCCAGCAAACATCTGTTTTTCATGAAACACTTTTCTGGTTCACGAAGCAACAGAAGTTTCAGTGAATGATATATAAAAGATTCTAAATGTGGCCCAATTTTTTAACCCTTCCACAAAAACTGTAGTAATCACTAAAATGTCTACTGGATGATAAACGTGCCACCAGACAGCTAATGTGACTGCACCTTATCATCCTGAAGCCTTAAGGCTACAGCTGAAGTTTATCTACTACTTCTTCCCCATTTTGAAGAACAGCTTTGATATAAAACCTGATCTTTCAATTTGTATGAAGCAAAGTTAAAAAAAAAAATGCACAGAAGTGTAGGAGGGAGTGGAAAACATTTCCATACTCATTTTAAACAGAAAGTGTATTCTCATCTGTTATTTTCCCCTCAGTCCTTTCCATTTCTATGAATAATTTTATCAAAGTAAGAAGGAATAACCATGTACTGAAATTTGATTGTATGTAACCTAGCATGTTGTGGTTTTTTTGTTTCCTGCTTGGATGATTTATAACTAAAGTAACTAATGACACTTATTATTTAACAATAACTTTTAACCTGCAGTATTAGTTATAAGATGCAGGTAAAAATCTCAGAGCAGTTTAAAAAACTTGGTGGCCCATACATTGAAATGGCCACTGACAACAAGACGGGCTAGATCAGCAGAATGTGAGCATTTTGCAATGGTTCTGATGCCCACCTAACTCCTAAACATAGCAAACATTAGCAAAACAAAGACAATGAAAATTTAATAAAAAATTTATATAAGTACACATATATAATGAAAACGTAAGATACCAACACGGCTAAATACATTGAAGTGGCACTCAGAATTTAATTTCTTTGCTCTGAACTTCTGATCTCACAGCCAGGTTTCCATCCTCAGTGGCAAATGGCAAATTCAGACACCGTGGAAACGACTCAGGCAATTCCACCCGCTGTCTCGTAATGAACTCCTAATGAACTCGTAATGAACCACTAACACTAGGACCATTTATTCCATAACAAACTTATATGACCTAAAATAAACCCTAGGAACAACAGCGGACATCACCACTTTCTATGGATGGAGCTGAGATTCCAGCTTGCATTGATCCAGCAGTGAGGTATCTGACAAGCAGCCCAGTCCCAAGGGCTTAAAACCAGCTTGTGGTTAGAGAACCACATTAAAGAAATTAAACAACATCTGCATAAAAAAAACCTGAGCCCCATATGCCATGGACTGCTGAATAATCTGTGTGCAAGACAGTGGAAACCAGTAAAACCAGTGGAAAACAGCTAGTAGGTCTGCATCAGACAGGAGTAGAAACCATACTCAGAGCTTCTCTGCTGTAATACTTTGCTGAAAGTGAACTTTTGATTTCTTCCAGTCTACACACTGAAGCTTTGCGGTTTCCAGGAATGCATTAGGAATTACAAGTTGCCATTCTCCTATTTAGTTCAAACTACGCCCTCCTTTGGCCCTGCCAAACACCTCGCTAAAATGTTGCCTGGCTGATAACCATGACAGGGGTACAAATACCAAAGAACAAAGCAAAATAAATAAATAAAACCCAACCAAAACCACGAAAGGGTTTGGCATGGACAACGACAGAGGGTAACTGTGCCATTTTGCCACCACAGAAAGAAAAAAATCACTCCAACGTGACAGCAAAACTGCTCTAAAAGTACATCCTGATGGGACAACAGGAGCGTGAAGAGCACACATTGAGGCATCACTGAGTTGAAGCAATCTGGTTTCCAAGGAACAGCAGAAGCTGGTCTGAAAGCCAGTGCTCCCTGCCTCGTTATTTGTGTTTTCCTGAATTCAGCACAGGGTGGAGGCTCCTCATTGCTTCTGTCCAGGTGGGCAACACACCTCTTGTGCACAGACAGCAAAACAGGAGATAGAAAGACCTTTTGCTTTACGAGAAAACTTAGCTACTATGCTGTAAAATCTATTTATCTAGCAAGATGACACAGCACGATGCCTGTTTGTCTGCTTTGAGTAGCATAATTGTGATGTCTGGATATAAAAACTGATTATGAGCACAGTAGACAACCAAAACTAGCCTTCTTCCACAAAGTGGACGGGTACTCCCTTCCCATGCCGCTTGCCACATGACCCTGCTGCACAGAGCATCTGCCAGACAGCCAAGGGGAGGGCTGAGACCCCTGGGTCCCAAAACACACCACCAGGGCAGGGCAGGGAGGCTGCTGCGGCAGGGATGTGCCTCGTGATGCTAGTCCTGAGACCTGCTCTTTAGGTTGGTCCTTTGAGGCTGCTCCCTGAAACAGGTAATCCTCCAGTTGATATTCTGTGAAATGAAGAAAAAACAAACCAACCAACCAACCAACCTAAAATGCAACCAGAAAAACATAAAAAATACCCCTATTCTACTGAAAGCACAAGGGTGGTGCTGTGTGGTATCAAACACAATGCTAAACTTCTGCTGCTCTGAAGGGTGCTCTTTGAACTTCATTTGGCATTAGGAGACAGTACACTGTGACACTAGTCCTGCAAGAATTTTTCTGAACAAGAGATCTCAGCTAACTGAGGAAACGGCACACCGTGACAATTTCTATATTAATATAAGAAAGGAAGCATTGGTCACATCTAGTTCAGCTGTTTCTTGATGCTTCCACACGCTGTAATCAGACATGCTCTCTTCAGTCTTCCAAACTCTCCCAGTGCTGAGGCAAACATTGCAACTGCCAACAAGAAAGTCCGTCTCCATGAAATATGTCTTCAGCCTGGCTGCTATAGCAGTTTATCGGCGTGTCCCACACAGGCCCTTCTCACAAACAGCTGGGGTCCACCTTGAGGGAGAGGATCTTCCTTCCAACACGAAGGTATGCAACACGCAAATGGCAGCTGACCGTGAAAAAGTCCTACCAAGTCCTGCCAAGTGAACTTCTGATCCGTAGATCGGATGAAATAAATGGGTGGTTGGGATCCCAGCTGTAAAAGAGCAGCTCTTTTGCTTTTTCTGGTTTTTTATGTATTTTCTCCCAATTGTTACTGAAGATAACATACTTAACTTGTTTGCAAGTTCACACAAACGGGGCAGAACTTTTGCCGTTTTCATCTGTTTCTTGTCTTCCCATTCCTTTGCTTTAAAAAAATACTAATAACCTACCTAAAAAATACACGTTTTGAGAAACAAACCCCCTTAAATTACTCTCCTTTGGAAAACATCCATGAAAGACATTTATTACTGATAACTCACATCTGTGAATGCAGAATTTTTCTGATTAAATCACCAGGGAAACAGTATCCCAAAGTAGTAATATATTTTTTGCATGTACACTTGAAATTCCCACGTTTAGTTAATACCGAACATTGAACCTGCAAGGCACTAATCAGAGGGAACAAATCAACCCATCTTACAAGACTGGTTCCCTGGGATATTTAGGTTCCTTCATCTTAATACCACAAAAGATGCTGAACTGTTATAAATCTCAATAGCTCTACTGACTGATTCACCTCCTTGTGGCTCTGGTTTACGCTGGTCTTGTCCTCCAGCCTTCAATTTTCTTAATAATATTAGTATTTTTGTAAGAAACTCATTAGTCTTTTTTTCTGCAGTGCACAGCACTCAAGATATTCTCCATGATCAGTCATGGAAAGGTTCCCTGCAAATAATAACGCTGGGAGGATGGAGCACGACAAAAGGATCTCTATAGTGCCTTGAAAACCCACTTTTCTGGTAGGATTTCTGAATGCCAGCTCTTTTTAGTTTTTCAGCTGTGCGCTTCCAGCAACAGCAGGATCCACAAAAGGTATTAGTTCTCTCCAAGCCAGGCTTAATCCCAGACAGCCAAAGCTCAGGCACACAGAGGGTATTTAAAGAAGTGGTTAACAAAACCCGCAGCGGACCACTTTGCAGACAGCCCAAAAAGGGAAATGATACCAAAATACTCGCCATGGGAAGCGGTACGTGAAAAGCACACCAAAACCATGACATGTTGGCCTGATAAAAATGCACTGCTGCAAAACGACAGACAAGAATAGGAAGAGAGGTAGAAAATTCAGTTGTCTTCAGATGTCACAATTTTAACCATCACACCCAACTTTCTTAATGCTCCATTCCCTGCCCCTGCCTTACTGACCTCCACACTGGAAGCAGACCAGCACTAGAATGACATTAATGGACACGTCCAAGGTTTATCGAACTCTAAACAAATTAGATCCATTTAATATTGGCTTTATGCATTTTGGGCTATGAATCAAGCCAGTTGTAAGGCTCGAGACTCTTTTCTCTCATATGTTAAACGGGACACATCATGCAGCCCTCATTCCTTGGGAAATAACTCCCTTGGACGGGAATATCTGGCGCAGAAAGCACTGCCTGATGCCGGAGGTTAGGCAGTAAATTTAAAACTGTTCTGTTTATCTTGATTCACAACTCCACTTATTTCTCGTACACTTTTACACTTACCAGGCTTCATTTGTATATCTCAAACCTATCATGGAATTTCAGAACACAGTAAAATACAACAGTGAAAATATAACTGCTTGGTTCCAAGAACAGGGTACAAAAAAAAAAAAAAAAAAAAAAAAAAGAGGCCGCTATCATAAATTTACCCAACACAGTAATTAAAAAATACAAATTTAAACTGAGAAGTGCTGAAATGAAAAAGTAATGTTCAAATGCCTTGGGATGGCAGGGGGTGGTGACAGGGGTAATAAACTCAAAAGCAAACACCAGACTAAATGCTTCAGCCTCTCGATATGCCTTCATTATGCTTTGATGTAATTACAAAAACATCAAATAACTCTCAAAAAACGTAGCCTGACCTTCTGTTCTCTTTTCCCTGCTTCAAGTACTATTAGGCCAGTACCTTCTGCTCTGTTTAATGAAGGTAGAAACACTTGTTCAATTTAATGCTATATTCAGAAAGAGATTAAAAAAATTAAAAGGTACAATGTGGAAACCAAATACGCCAGAGCTCAGCAAGATTTTTTCTAAGGAAGGTAAGCTAGGTTTTCTAGCTTGATGTTATAGCTAATGAATTTAGTGAAGACTGCATCATCATCTTGGAGATGGAAACTCTTCAAAAGTATTTAACATTTATTTTTTCCAGGAAAGTTAAAGGGAGTTGTTCATGTTCAGCAGTTTTTAAAATCAAACTTTAAAAAAAAAAATTATGGGAGGCAAAATACTGCCCCTCCCCGCCCCCACCCCCAGCTTTCTTACATGTACTAAGAATAACATTATTTTATCACTGAGTTGCTAAACCTGATGTAGAACTGAAAACAGATTAAAAATGCCAGTAGATTTACTATTTTCTCCTCTCATCTCTCTAATGCTACAAATATCCCATTTTTTCTTCCGTTACTTGCTAAAAATCTTTTGCATGGGACTCCTTTTTAGGGAGATGATACCAAGCCAGAGTTTGGATGTGAATTAAAACAATTTTCTTCTACGACTGAAAGAAGCCGGAGTTAAAGAATTTGGCAACACCCATTTTAAGAATGAATGTGAACAGCTCAATAGCACTTCATTGCAGCAATGTACGATGTTGAACTTTGTCTTACACAAAAATCAAAATATTAACCTGTTCACTTGCCTTTCCATGCCAATTTAGAAGGTTGCAAGTGTGTTTGACTTGGGAAGGAGAAAGATCTGTACTGTACCTGTCTTATAAACCAATGTCACACACACACACAATATTAAAATACATGATACTTGGTAAAGCCAATAAGGAGTGCTCATGGAAAGCCCCACAAAAATTTAGAAAAAATAATCAGCATCTGGGCTTTCAGGAAAGAGTAGTTAAAAAACCTAGGCAGCCTAACAACAGTCAAATAATCCTTCTGTCTTCATCTAACCCACCTAAGAAAGATCTGTCCCCTTCCCCAAACCTTTATAGGCTACTTAACCTCAAGCCAAAAGAATAAAAACCAAGTGATATATAAATTCCAATATAAAAGATGCCTCGTATCAAATCTTTAAACTTCTGCAAGTCAAATGAAAGGCTTTTACCTGCCCGAGTGGGTTCCTATCGCGACCACTGCTCCGCTGGGATGGAAGTCAGCACAGTGCCCTGGCTCCTGGAGGGACGGACAGGGACACGTCATTCACCCGCCCATGTCCTCATGGTCAAACACCTCTCCTTTTACCAAAGCTACTCTAAAAGCCTGAGGTGAACTGACACAGTGAAAAACTAATTAGCAGCATGCTTATAATCCTCAGACAGGTTATCAGTGACAGGGATTGCACTAAAGCCTAAATTTTCTGTAAAAAGATGCTTTTAGTTGGATATTAGGACAGAATTAGCCAAAATATGAAATGAATAATGACAGTAAGAAAGGAATTCTAAAGGTAAATCTTGCACATTTGTATGATATCCTCTTCGAGTTGTTTGAATAATTGATAAAATGTTACCTCTAAAAAGAACAAAGGATTTTGAGTTTTATTTGGATTGTTAGAATGGCACCAGACAATGGTAAGCAGATTACAGTCCATACAATGTCTGATGACCTGGTAAAGTTTATCACAGCTTCCAAATAGCTATTTTTAATGCTGTAACTACAGGATTTTTGCTTCTTCTGCAATCACATGGGACAAGGGTGTTTCAGAAAATTCATGCTTTTTCCTGTTTTCCAACTTTATGTTCAATGTTAAAGGGTTAACATACATCTAGCAGCCTGGTCCATTCCAGTGTGTGGTCCACAGAGTTCCACATGCAGACTTGCCTATCTTGGGCACACGTTAAAAATAAGTCTTTGAAAGGATGGGATGCCAGTCCCCAGAGTTCATCTGTATGTCCCTGGAAAGAAAACACACATGATTTAACAATAAATAAAATAGAGACTCCTAAAATAACACACCAGTGGGGAAACCATTTACATTTGGGAGGTTTAAAAACAAACCAACCCCAACTAAACAAACAAAAAACCCCCAACAACAAGAAAAAACACAAAACCACCACAAAACCAAAACCAACCAACACTAGAAAAACCCTGTTGTGCTTACCTGTACCTCTACTATGAAACCATCATTAAATGTTCCCCGCAAAACAAAGTTTCGTGAAGTACCCACTAAAAATTGATCTGCTTTTCCTTCCGCTACTGCTCTGATTGTTCCATACTGGTCAGGAACCTAGGATAAGAAACATCTGTAAAGCCACATGATGCATCTTAATGTGGGCTTATTTTTGAAGGGACAAATAGTGCACAATGACAGTACCAGAACTGCAGTTCTCCCAGTATAAATAATCTAATCACGTATACATTAGATCAGGACTTGACCGGAAACCTACTTCATTTCTTTGTCAGTACAGAATCTAGCCCCAAAATAATCACAATTACGCCATTTTAACAAGTCTCAGTAGAGAAAAATTACCAATTACGTTCCATGAATTTTTAAGCATCGAATATACTAAACGAATGCATTTCACATCTTTACGTCTCATCGTATAAGGATAGGAATAATGCATAGTTACTGTTTACTTTTCAAAACACATGCTGTAAAACAAGAAAAAAATCTTGTAGCACACAGTAAACGCTTCCTGATTTTCTTAATGCTTCCTGCTTAACCTTAAGTAAACGTTCATATGCCTCATGCTGGCAATGACTCTGAATTTTACTGAGTTTGTTTACTGCATGCTTGAATTTTAACACACTGCTTTATTTTACAGTGTGCATTTGTTTGCTTTACTCAATGATTTATCTTTAGAAAATATACTAACTTTATTGGTCACACAAGACAGAAAATCCATACAATCATTCAGAAAATTGTGTGTCAGGGTTCTGGTAATATTTCTCAACAAAAAAAAAAATTGCTTTAACATAAGACGACTAATAAAAGGAAAACAGAGACACTGATATAAATAGAGTGCGTTACTCAAGTCTAAGAGTTGTATATGACAGTCAGTGTTGACTTACTCTCAGCCATGTTTTCTAAAGGTCAATATTAGATTCAAGGTAATAATGAACTCTAGATGGAACTAAACATATTTGTTAAGGAAAAAAATGCTGCTATAAATGCATACTAGGTAAGTGGAGTGAACCACAACTAGAAGAACTGTTTAAGAAGAACACATTATTTGAAGAAGTCATTTTATTGACACGACAAAAGGCATTTTAAAATCCATAATGTAAGATTTTTTCCAGTTCTTCCCCATTTACCTGGAATTACCATATTGCTAAATCACAAAGGCACACATTCTTACATGGTATTCATATGTAAATATGAATAGTAAATAAACTAATGAAGGGCTTGGAGGAAAAGAAAAACCTAACAATTTCTGTTCACTTAAACAGGAAAGAACTGAAGTGTCAGAAAGGCTCATTTACAGGCTAAAAATGTCAACACTTTTATTATAAAACACCATAATTGACTTAAGAAGACAGCAACCAGCAGATATTCTGTCATCTTAACTACTGATTCTCCAAAGAGTGGAAAGGACTCCAGCTGGCTAGTCAACACCTTGCTCAAAGCAAATTGCCTTGTCCCTCTTGATTTCTCACCTCAATTTCCCTTTCGGGATTCAAATCATGATCCCACAGGATGATCTTTCGGTCCTTCCCTCCTCCAGTTAGTAGCATCCCATTCCTCATCTGACAGAGCGTGAACACACTGCCATCGTGAGCTTTGATTTGTCTGCTTATCTGATATACTCCTGCATGCACAAAAAGAAAATAATAAAGAACGCTACTCATTTTTTCACCTAGGGTTTACAAGAAGAATAAAATAATGGTGTATAATAAATAATTAAGTCTGAAGCGTCAGGCTATTTGTATTGCATCGGTATGGCAAACACAAGGTGGTAGTGTTTTCTTACAGGATAAAAAGCTAAAACAAAGGGCCTGCCTTTCAGAATACAAACTTTTTGAGTTCGATTGTTCTACAACTTGTGAAGGCAAGCACAACTATTTACAAAATGCTTTCGTACCTCTGCTATCCAAGGGAACACGGTTTTTCCAGCTGCAAATGAAACTGTCCTTTAGAGTCAATGAACATTTAGCAATTCATTATTAGAAAAGAATTAAAGTTATTTTATTAAAAGAAACTTGTTGTCTGTAGTGTAATGGGAAAGAAAGCAAATTATTTATAGCAAAAGTTCCCAGGATGCATGAACCTAATATGTAATGCTGGATGTTGCCTCACTTAAAAGTAGTATAACCAGCATTTGGCATCTACCAGTATAGCAGTCTACCCAAAGGAAAAAACATCAGGAAGAACAAATGAGAAAACTAAACAAAGGTAGCAAAGGAAAAGCCTTTTGCAACCTGATCAGGTCTTCAAGTCAAAAGAACAGCTGTAGGAAAGTATGTTAAAAACAAACAAACAAAACAACAAGATTCTGGTGCTTTGAGACTTGCATATTTTCAAATAGCAATTACAGAAAAAGCCTTAAACACCACCGAAATAAATACCAGCTTAACTTTGGTCACTCTGCCTATGGCTCAAGTCAGTTCAAGTCAGCGTGCTCTCACACTGTGAAAAAGAGTTTGAGATCAAGTCCTGTGACCCATCTAATGTGATAAGCCAACTAAAATATCTCATCTTTAATTATGTTGATGTAAATAAATGTTCTATTTGATACCTTTTAAGATTACACTGGGGAAAGGTTATTTTTGCACAAGAACTTCAAAATTAAACATCAGATAGTTTGTTAAATTACTTTTCCATTGCAGTTAGCTTGAAATACAAGAAAAAGATTTACCTACAAAAAAAGACGTACCATTAAAAATTTACTTTTTACATCAATGTTTTCCTGGAATACCAATTCAAATCAGAGTGTTTGAAACAGCTGCCAAGTAAAATAAATTATCCTTCAATTTATAAGTTACCTTAGGGTTCAACTGTGCCAGGTCTGCATATGTTGGGTAACAAACCATTTTCCTTTCTTTTTTACAAAAGCTTTGCCCTAAAGAATAAGTTTAACCCAAATTTCAAGTAACATGGGATTCAAAGTATATTTCACAGCCAAGACTCGAGTATCTGCTAAACCAGACATGGTTATTTGTGTAACTGGCATGATATTTTTCCTTCACATACAAGTCTTATTAGCATCAGCTTTGCCACTTAATGATATTCCTCTGAGACCAAGCATGGTACAATATAAGCCTTACATGCCAAACGCAGCCTGCAGAATCCTCAAACTGATCATACAGCCTTTCTCAAATCACAGGATGAAAGGAAAGCTGATTAACTGCACATTTTTAAATGCAAAACATTTAGAGAAAGTAGTCTTTATTCACTTCAGGCACAATCTCATTAACTATTATTGAGAAACTCTATTGCTATTAAGTCAGCAAATTCCTGAGACTTGAAGGAGTTTAATACCACCTGTTAATAATATGAAGTGTACACGCTTAGTCAGGCCTGTGTCTGTATTCCCTTCCTAATGCAATCCTTTATGCTTCTCTTCTACAGACTATCTAAAATCTGCGATTAACTGTGAATGCGTCCTACCTTTAGGTCCTTTTCCTGGAGTAGATTCTACAGTAGTTTTGCCCCATATAAGTATTATCCCACCTGAGTCTCCAGTGAGCACATCACCATTTCCCAAAAATGCCAAACACTGAACAAATTTGGGTTTTTCATATTTCTGAAACAAAATAAGCAAAAGAAAGGCTTAATTGCTTGTACTCTTTAGTAATTAGTACAATATATGCACACTCATACACCCTGCATTCCTGTAAGCAGAATTTAGCTTGCTTTGTTTGTTAACTCTGCTAAAACAGTACATGGTAACAATGTAGCAAAGTTACAGACAGCCTGAGCAGATCATACCATTTATCTAAAACTGACCTGCTAAGACATTCTTACCCCAAATATGCCTTGCTTCCTTGACAATGAATTGCCACTCCAGGTCCAGAAAAATATATGAGATTTGCCACATGTTATTATGGTATTGGCATCAGTTGGATGGAATTCTACAGCAAGAACAACTTCATTTGTAGTCTGAAATAACAGAGATAATATTTATTCAGAGGGGGAATTAACTACTAGAAACACATGTAAAATCCCAAGTTTCAGAACAGAGGTATGAGGAACCAGACAGCTCATTATACGCTCAAAAGAATCTCTAATTCTTGCGTGCTAAATCAACTATCCGAATGGCCACGCATATCATTTTACATACATTTATTTTTTACAGTCAGGGTTTTACATTCACTTTTCAAATAACAGATCTTCTGCCCTCAGGAACAGCTAAGACTTCTGCCATGGAAAGTGAATGAAGCATAAAAGAGACTTCGCTGAGTTGAAAGCCCTGCTTAGTTTTTACACAGACTAGTTTGCTGCTCTGGGTAACAAAGCTGTGACAGAGGCAAGTGAGAGAAAGGTAACATACTAGGATTATAATCCATCATTCTCATTCTGAAATCCTATAAAAATTCCTCTGGGTTCTTTCTTCCTTTCATTTTTTTTTTTTAAATAAACAACTACAAATTGAATCATGACTTCAGTTTCTTAAAGTTACCGGTATTTTTTTTAATTAGGAAAATATTAGAGAATTTCTTTATTTCGTTCGGCCCTTAGGGATGACTAAAATGTAATTATTAAGAACTCTGATATTCAAAACCCTTCCAATATACAAGTTAAGAGCACATTTCTTTTGTGTCCTTCTACAAGCTGGCAGTATTACACAGTTCTAGTTTCCAAGAAAGATCAAATGTGCGCCTCACGAACTGTTGTATTTATGGTATTAGAACCACTTTTGCTTCAGAATATTAATTTGTGCAATAATTACCTTTATTTCTGCTATTTTTGATTTCCTCTGCCAATCCCACACGGTGAGCATATGCTCATTAGAGTCATCAATTACACACAAATGAGTACCAGAATCCTAAAGGAAAAAGAAAAAGTGCTGACAACGTACTATCACAGCACATTTTGAAACAGAGCAGGGCATCCATATTTTTTAAAAAAGGTACAAATATAAATTAAGCAAGTCATTTTAAGGGAATTCTATGCTTGGTATAGATGCTGTTTTCCTTTAGTCTTAGAGACAGACACAGATTTTTTTGCATAATCTCATAAAAATCACCATGCTTCAAATAGTATTCTAGGAAAGCTTTAAAAGTATCTTACCAAACCTTTCCCTTTTCATTTGCTTTTGTTGTTGTTGTTGTTGTTGTTTTCCTTTTTTGGTTGCAGTATCAAGCTACTTAGTAGCAGAGAGGTTTCTCCCTTTTACTATTCTGCAAATATATTGTTTTTCCTCAGGTCTCAGAGGACAGACACACAGATCCACTTGTGTTTTTTTTCTTAAATGTCGACATTGCATATACACAACTTTACATTATCCAACTTGGTAAGCAGATCTCATTTTTCCCTCATGGAGCTTTAAGTACCAGCAGTTTAGTCATGTAGTTGGTAAAACTGCAGCAAAGGTAACACTTCCTGAATAAAAAGATGCTTACAGAGCAGGAAGACTGGCATCTACAGTATTAAATAACTGAAATTGCTTATTTTAAATGATTTTACCACAAAATGGTAAATAAGGCTATGTGGAATTAAAAGAGCAGATAGTAAAATCTTAGAAGAAAAACACACTTATTCACAGCAACACATACTTGCACAAACCAGTTGTTTCAAGGACATGTGTAGAAAGATTTGGAGGAGGCCTGATTTATTTTAAAGTTGATTCTTGCAGTTCAACCGCATTCTCTAACAAATTATGGAAATAGAAGTGGCTGAAATTTTTATTCTCAAATACTATTATGAGAAGTAATATGCAAATCTACATGCCAATTATTAAGTGAAAACTCCGAAGACAGCATGGGTGATACACACAGCTCTTGAGGGGGTTAATGAAATTACATGATAAAAAACACAGTTCTAGACACATTCACTGTTTCAGTCTAGCGAGGAAATCATGAAACTGTAATAAGGTATCAGAATCAGTTTCAGCTGCAAACCAGAACTGATGAAAACTAGAATCTAGTCCTCAAAAATTCCTTAGTGCAGGGGTCCCTTTGAAGGGCCAAATGTAATTTTAGGACTGTATAAATGTTTGCACCTGTGATTTATTCGAAGGCAACCCCGAGGCTGATGTGGCCCCTGGTGAAAATGAGTTTGACATCCCTGCCTTAGTGGTTTATTTGTTTGTTTTATTTTTAAAATGATGGAATGTTACTTATTCACCTTGAAAACAAACCAACCAACCAACAACGTATCTGAGTTTAAAAGTTGGATTGTTCGTTAGAGTGATGGGAATAACAATACTCTTCTCACATTATTCTATTTTGTTCATGCTACCCCCATTTGGAAACAAAAAAATCTTTTATTTACTGAAATACAAAACCTAGATATAACTAAACTAGCAGCATTTCACTGTTAAGTGAAATTCCAGCAAGAGAGCATAAGCATTTCTTTTCAACAGTTCGCCCAGTGACACTGTTGAGTCTCCATCCTTGGAACCAGCCCGAACCTAGCTGGACACAGCTCTGAGCCGTCTGCTCTGCCTGAGCCTCCTGAGAGAAGGACGGTGGATGAGCTGATCTCCTGACCTCCCTTCCCACCTCAGCTGTCCTCTGAATCTCTTCCTCAGTTGGCAAAATACACCAGACATTTTTAATATTTTTTTACATTTATTAATTCTTGTTGCTGGCATGCAAGAATCACAGCCTGGGTTTCCAGAAGGTCTGATATGTCTCAGTGCTTTGGCAAAAATACAAAGGCAGCTTAAAGATTAAAATATACACATATTTTACAAAAAATAAACTCATTGCCAATTTTGAAATGAGAACTTTATCAATGCCAAGTAGCACAGCCCCATTTGCTACTGTTAGTGGATAAAAACCTACTCCAGCTATGCAAGCAGAAAAGTTATCCCTTCTATCAGAACTCACTGAAACTTGTCTTCACAAACCTCACTAACTTGTTTTTAACACCCAAATAAAAAAACAAGCCCCTCACAAATAAAACCGAAGCACTGAAGCTATCACAGACTTCAATTCCTAGTTAAGGTTTTTCTTGACTGCTATTTATTCACTGTGCTGCTTTGTTACCTCAATTTTACATGTGCAATTTCCTGTTTTTCCAGCTAGCTCACTCACTGTCAGCAGGTTTTATTACGTATACATAAGCTTTACTGACACGCTTTTAATACCAAAACAGATCAGCTAGACAACCACGTACAAAAATCTCCAGAGGCTTTCTTCCCGTTTACATGGGATCAGATAAATTATTTGACACACCAAGTAACCCCACCCATCTTACCGCTTTCGAAAAATCCAAACACCCCACTCCACGTTCAAAAGTCCCGAGGCCGATAACCTGTAGGGTCACCAGGCTCACCGAGTCCCACACTCTGACATGGGGCTGCAGGGGCTGTGTGAAAAAGCAACGGGACAAGCAGCGTCATCAACAGCGACAGCATCATAGGCAGGTGTCAAGTTTTGTTCAGCAGATGCTACCTGATATACAAACTGCAGACTGAAATGCAGGATGACCTGTGCTAATGATGCCGTTGGGTAGTCTCTTGAAGCTCGGAAGGTGAGAGTCAAGACATCCTTGCTCCCTGCATCTGGGCTACAAATGTGTCAGCGGTTGCCATTGTGGCAAGAAATTAAGTATGGTGGTATTTGGTAGCTGTGAAAATAAGTCTTTGCCCGACTTAAGGCATTGAACACATAATGGAAGAGCCATTTTGCATTTCAGACCCCAGATCTAGCCATCTTATGCAATAACTGAAAATAACGATCAAATATTTTTTTATATATATATGTAACATAGGAAAAAACAAACACACAAACAACCCCACGCAACAAAACCAAACCAAAAACCTGTGGTGCTCCGAGCCCCTTAACCATCACCAACCACTCAATGAAATTCTCCATGATTATAGCTCATATGAGTACCACCCCAAACCCAGCTTAGGTTCATAAACGTGAAACAATCACAAATAAAGTGGAAATTAAGTTGGTTTAAGGAAAGCATTCACCACAGTAAGTAACAACAAATCATCCCATTGATGGAAAAACAAACCAACCAGCCTTAACAAGAGATTCAACAAATGTTCAGTGGGAGTCGTAACAATATCTATGCAAAAAACCCCATATAAATTTCTTACAAAATCTAAGAAATTAAGTTGAACATCTGAATAAGGGTGAATAATGACCATCAGAATAATGACCTTCTACACCTCATAGTATCTATCTTTCTGTCCCCTCCCCCCCTTTTTTTTTCCTCTGTCTATACATTCATGAAGATAATTCAATTATTCAAGTTCTGACAGAGCTCACCAACAGCCAGGGACAAGAGCATTTAAACGCACTTTAAACGCTCTCAAATGAGGAGCTTTGTAGGAAAGCTTGACACACCTTCCATGAACTCTCAAAGGTGGTAAGAGCATGGTGACCCACAGAACCAGAGACTTGTTCACTGGGAGAAGGCTTATTGAAAAAATGTGACAGAAATTATGTGGCCTTATAAATCAATTACATGCTTGACATCTGCTTGCAGAATTAAAATTGAGTTTCCTATGTCACAGATAAAAGACTTTGAGCTTCTGCTTTTTTTGATGAATGGCTGAGTGCTTGGTTTTTACTGTCTTTTACTAGAGATATAGGCTGTTACCTTCGAAACAACAAAATATCTCTGTAAATGCAGTGCATAAAGTAAACTGCAAACAGAAAAACCCAAAAACTAAAAAAACCCCTGAAATACCCCAACAAAACGCTTTTCCCTGATTTTCATAACAAGATACTACTGCTCAACAACTCTGTTACTTACCCTTCCATCTTTATCCACTCCAGCTAACTGTCCTGTTGCAATTCTAATTTTGTCTGGATGAACTGCAAGACTAAGACAGACAGAAATATGACTTGCTTTTGCTGTCATAGGTCTTCAAAACTGAGGTTTTTTTGTAAATTTATTTTTCTTAACAGAAGCCCATGAAGACACTTATGATCCTAAATCCCACTTTTAATAAGACAGCTTCAATGTTTTTCATCAGAATATTTCATTGCACACCGCACTGACGGGCCGATCACGCTCTTGCAGAACCAGCAGTGCCAGAAGAGCCACCTCCACTTGTGCTCTGACAAATCTAAACTTTGCACTGCATCTGGAGTCCACCGTAAAAAACCATACATTGTCTGATGATGAACTTCCTACACATAGTCATGTGCCATACTTATAAACACTACGGCATATTTTATGCACAAATCTACAAATAGTATGAACTTGGGGAAAAAAACAGGTGAAAAGTTGTCGAGGGCTTGTGCACACAGGAGTCAGGGATTACTGTCACTTGAAATGAGTTACTGATGTGATTTTACTAATGAAATTCTCCAGTATGGTACACTACTAGTGCAAGTAAAAATATGCTTTTCTTTATCACCTTTTGCTTTGGAGCTGATGGGAAAAAAAGTGCGATTTCAGAGTACAAATCCTTTTAGTCATAGTGATTTTTTGACCGACCTTCTTATTTGCTTTCTCTGTAAAATTACAAAGGTGAAGAAAGCCATTGAAACAGGGAAAGGGGAGCAGGGTGATCCTGAATAGGTCAGTGAGGGACAAGAAAAACATTTGCAATTCCAGTACAGTAGGGAGTTTAGGTTCACCATTACATTACGTTCACTACTCTTAAAAAGTCAACGACTGCTTTTGCACCCACAATGACGTTGGCTTCAATTTCCCTGCTTCTCTGTTTTCTTTTGCAAACATTTTTTTGAGTTCCCAGACAGTCTAAATACTTGGATGGGGCATCTGTTTAGAAAATGAGAAAATTTTGCTCAGTTTTCCACTTGGTTTTCTACTCCTCTTTTAAGACTACCCCTTTGCCATACGGACTGTAAATCACTGATTTTGAATTAGGCAGGCAACAATTTTTAATTTCTGGGACATCTATTTAGAATAATTTATGCAAAGATCCTTTCTCTAATCCTGCACTCTTAGATTGTCCATATATCCCATTGTTTTACTTTTAAGCCAGAAACCCTAAGCTAGCACAGACTGCTCCAGCACCATTCAATCATTTGCGCAGTGTTTACTACAGTGAAATCTACTGGGACTGAGGAAACAGAAAATAACTACAATTATGATGACATTAATGAGCTCATACATACAGTGGGAAAGAATTAAAAAAATCTATTTCTGCATCATTACACTCATACTTACGTGCAAACGCTATATACTAACCATTTAACGCAGTCCGTATGACCCAAGTAGTGTCGCTGAGTTCTCTCCTCATAGTTAAATAGTACCACCACTGATGCTATGAAATATACAATTTCTCCGGTAGGAAGGAGGTAAACATTGGCTCGACAGTCTCTTCCACGATACCCATATCTATACATATATTTTTAAAGTCAAGGATTTCATAATCACTGTATACCAGAAAAGAAAACAAAACAAAAAAACAAAACCAAGAAAACAAACAACTAACAAGAACAACAAAAAAACCCAACACCACCTTTTTTTGTTCTTAAAGGATTCCTGGGGAGCTCTTATGTCAGCAAATGCCCTTTATGTTTTTCCTCTGAAACTACAGCACAACTTCAGGAACATAGTTCAAAACCAAAACAAAATCAAAACCCCCACAAATAACAAACCAACCAACCAACAAAATGAAAACAAAACAAACCCCAAAACCAAACAAACAAAAAAAAACAACCCCAAAGCTCATACAACTGTATGTCAGGAAACCAAATCCCTTAGAAAGTGATGCTCACTGATGTTAAAAATAAAATATATAAGTTACACTGAAGTAAAACAAATACAGTGTTGTCATTTTATGAAAGCCTCTGTGTGAGGTTTCATTAGGTAACAGCAGGACTCACTGCGCTGGCTTCACATTTTTTACAGCAACAGAGCTGTGTATCTGCACCCCAGGCACCAGAGTATTACTTCCATTTGGCCTTTTAAAACAAGCGTGTGAAAATTCCTCATGCCCTTCAAAAAAACAGCAAGCTTCTGCACAGCAGCTGCCAAGTTCAGGAAATATTTCTTTAGACTGTTTTAGAGTATTTTTAAAACAAACAAAACTCAAAAGGAACTGACACAGTGAAAAATATTCTATCCAAATCTACCCAAAATATATAAAAGGGATGATTTTTGTATGAAACCTGCATCACTCTTAATGACATTCAGAAGTTTTACGCACCGCGAGCCGGCCTTGGTTAGCACTGATCAACCGTTATTACAACTTGGTACTTCTTTGAAACAGGTGCAATTTTCTTCATCTAGACTATTAATGTGGCTGTCTGCCCGTATTGCAGTTCCCAGGGTCACTATGTACCATTAACATCATAACTCAGACTTTACCAGTAGCTCTGTAGCCTCAAAAAATATAATTTTCCTGTTATGTCCTGCATTTCAGAGAGCTCCCCACTTCAGTGCCAACTAATGCACCTGCAACAGCACAGAAAATATGGGAAATACATTAAGCAACTTTAGCTAAAGGATTCCAGCTTTAGGTCCTGGTTATTCAAGTAAATAAAAGGAAGTCAAAGACCCACATGGAGAAAAGCTGCATGGATGAAGCTGGCGCTTTGTCATACATGAAAGCAGGTAAGGTAGTCCAAGCCTGGGAGTATCTAAACTGACATCTAAACTGATGGCCTGGCCTCTGTTCTTGGAAAAGGGCTACCTTTCTATCAAAAATACTACCACACCCCTTCCAATGCCACCCCTCAACCCCCAAAATCCCCGACCACACCACCCTTCCTCTTTAGCAGTCTCATCAAGCCACAGGACTGCTGCCACAGGAACACTTGCAAAATTAAACACGTGCTGTAACTAATGGTTCAAAGAGGGACACCGCATTCGGCTGTCAATTAAATCTCTTACAAGCACAGAAAACAAAAGATTTCTATCATGCTGCCTTCCGTTTATTCCAGAAAAACACAATGGCTCCCCTGAAGCAGAGATTATTCGCTGGCTTGCTTAGCAAACGATATCGAGAGAAATGCTGATACACCACAGTGGTGAGTGCAGGAAAAAAAAAAAAAGGACGCCTTTGTTTCTCCTCCATCACTATTTACTTTCTGACTAAATTTTCCTCTTTCTTCTTACTTTAAACACTGGTGGAACAAAGAAACTCCAGAATGGTCTTTTATTAAAAAAACCAACCAAACAAAAACCAAATGACAAAACTCAACCCAACCCAACACAGACCACTGAACTTTCAAAAATGGTGGGCGACAAACCAAGAAAAATATTTTTTCTGTCCTGAAGAGCACTATTTTAAATACCTTCTAAGAGGAGAAAGGCAGATCTTGTTAATTTGCTGTATGCGATAGTGAGCGTATTGATAAGGATTTATTAAGATTGACATCTTTGAACATTCGTCATAGAGAAGTACTAATGATCTACTCAAACACACCTCTCCAGGGTAGAAGTCTGCCATCCAAAGCTAAGGCTGAGTACTTTGGCATCCACCATTGAGCTCTGGCGTTCATAAGGCTTCAAAAAAATGGCTATGTTTTCGCAGTCCATTCCTTTTCTTTACCCCACCTACATAATAAAGTACCAGAGCATCTGCGTTTTCTAGGAGCGTAGTTTTCAGAAGCATGTAAAGGAACAACCTGTTTTATGGGAGAAATATTTTGTTTTCTTTATTCTACATCCCAGACTATCTTGAGAGAAAACAAGAGGGGTTGTTGCTCCGCAGCAGTTTTTTTCCTTCTCCACACACTCACAAGAAAGTAGGAGATGCGTTAATACAATAATTAACTGCCCCTCTTTACAGAAAAAGGGGTGACAACTTTAATGCTTAATTTCCTCTAAATATCAATGTTAACCTTCCAATGACACCCATGTTTCAGCCAGGTAAACTCAGAGATAGCTGTCTTCATATTGCGAATATTTCTCACCAATTACAAGGATTGGTTTGTTACAACATTTGATAAGTTTAACAGCTTTTATTGTTTTTAATTGGCTAAAAATAGCCATGGCCTTCATGAAAAGTGATCCACTGTACACCAGAATTCAATAGTATGTTTACCACTGGCTTCAATTATTCTTAGAAAGAAGAGCACCAGTGCTAAAAATAATTGTATAAAATGAAGTCAGAAATACCCTCCAGAAACTGAGCTACTATACATTGGGAGAAAGAGTTTATAAAGCCACTGTCTGTCAACAGCAGCACTGACAGTGGCCTCTGTAGCTACTAAATAAGTCTATTTCACCATTACTAGAAATGCCAGATACGCTTTAACCAGTTCTGAAGTGCAGTAGGAAAGACTGCACTACAAAGCAAGGATACCCAAATAAAATTATTAAATTAAAATGAAATCACTCAGGAAACAGACACAGCCAAGAGCTCAGATTTCCCCATGAGCTACTTTATCTTGCCAAGCAGCTTAAGTATTTCTTCAGTTGACAGTAATCTGCAGAGCAGACAAAGGCTATGTGTGTTCTGTTGAATTTACAGTGCTGGGTATCAGTAGTTGAATATACCTGCAGGATACAGTTCATCTAAAAAGGATGCCCCCCGCCCAGACCAACAAAAAAAAAAAAAACCCAAACCACAAAAAACCCTGCTCCAAGAACCCTTCTATTTTTGCCTTGAAGCTGTTCATAGTTGATCAGCACCTTCCAAAACAGTATTATCGAAGGAAAACCAATTATATACTATCATCCAGAAGGCAGGAGAATTAAGTGTTCAAAACAAAACTTACAGATTGAACAATTCAACACTCAATTGACCTTCCAGTTGCCAAACACTGACATCACTAAAATATTCTGTGAATCACTGTCCCCATGCCTTTTTAATAAGATGTTGAGGCTTCAGTTTGCCATCGTATTTGGAAGTTACAGCTGGCTTGCAGATTTCTTCCCCTTGCTAAGCCTGCGCACGAAGTACGAGATCTTTTGCTACAGTATCTTCCTGTCTCCAAAACTGAAGAGCAATTCTGTGCGACTTCACAAAGACCAATATTAAGCCTTCACAAATTTTACTGCCTTTTCCTCATTGTTTTCGTCACCATCGTATCCAAAAGACACCCTACACTCCTAAATATACTGGTCTGATTTAGGATGAAATTTTCTTAAACAGATTCCAAAAACATATGGACAGTCTGTTTAAACGAGATTTATTTCACTTTAATTAGCCCTCAGCAGGAAACTAGTTTAACCTGAACTTAAGGTCCTTGGACATTAAATAAGTGTGTCCACACTGGGATTTGCACCTAGTTAACTGAGGGTGTGATTTCATGATCAGTTTTCATCAGTCCAAACTTTTCACTGCTGCCAAAACAGTAGATCTGATCTTCCTCCAGTATGCCAGTTCTAGCTTTTGCATGTTTGTGGGGTAAATCAAATGAGTTGATCCTGCTGAAAGTTAATTCTGCAAAAAAAGATAACATTTCAGCCAGATCAGTGACTGACCCAATTCATCCCAGAGTCATACAAGTGCCAGCAAAAGCACCAAAGAGCTGTGACAGTAGGAAGGTTGGGCACCACAGAATAGCAAAGCAAAGCTCCATTTTCCTTCCAGGCAGACCTTTAATCCCAAACTTTCCTCCTTTGTGGTCTAAGTTTCCATAGTCTCACTGGGAAGTTCAGAGAATGTGAGCTCCACAACTGCTCTTCATAACCAAGCATGCAATATTATCTGTTTTAAACTTCTATTAGTTAATAATGGCAGGAAAAATAATAGAGGAATCTTCTTTCCTAAACCGAGTAACCAAGGGTGGCTTAAAATAAATGTATGCCTCAGTGACTAACGGATACACTGAGAGAGGTACAGGCAGCCTCTGTCTGTACATACGCTGACATATGACAGTGTATCATCAACATTCCTAAAAATCTTCCTGTTTTCAGCAACCATCAGAAGGATCAAACTTGAGATTATTACACCAACTCAAGTGCTGCCTAAACACGTTATTTTACTGAAGTACTAAGGAACTTATACAATCACAGCTTACTGGAAGAATCTGCAGAGATGAGGGGGGTGACAGGAAGACCCAAATGTGTACAGAAGCACATCTCTTGCAATGAACTTAACATCTGATCTACTAAGCCTGGAGAATCATTGTTGGCCACACATGAACTAACCCCATTCTTCATGTGATACATGTATTTAATGTACACTATTCTCCAAGAAGTGAACCCCTTCACTTTGGAGCTGAAATACAGAAGTAGTGCAATGAACCTTGCGGATGGCTGCTTCTGCAACCCTCATTCCATAGGTAAGGACAATGAGAAGTTCTGGAACTTATTCGAGATCTTCCATAGCTCTAAAACCTCCTAAAAATGAACCAAAATTGAAAACTAACAATGTTCCTGAATGCACAGCCTATATTAATATGAGGGAGGTGGGGGGGGTGTATTTTTCAAACTCACTAACTCTATAGAGACACTGTCACGCTAAAAAAAAGTTACAATTAGTTTCAATAGCAAAACAAAGAAAAAGTATGTCTCTTCTGCACCCACATATTTTGCAGCTTACAGCTGTACTATAAAGTAGCTACAAGCCATTTCAGTTGTTATATTAAATTGAACTTTTTTTCCCCACTTTTAAGTAATTTTTTTTTCTCTGAACACAGAAGACACAAGACCAGATTCTAAAGGAAAAAAAAAGGCAAGACAAAAAGGGAACTGCAAGTAGTTACTGATGTCAAGGATACACCCACTCCAGTTTTAGCTTTTCAGGAGGCAGCTCTGTCCTAATATCATCATAGTTTTCTACATCAGAAGGAATGAACATTGTGATTGGTCGGCCCCGCATGAACATCTTGATATATTCTCCCTCTGTTGAAACAAAAATGCATATTAATCATATGGTAAGTTTACACAAGAAATAAGCACAAAAGAAACCGGTAATAAGCAGAAGGATGCAAATAACACTAGTGATATAATCATTATTTTTGAAATGTGAGCTTAGTAAAGGCCCAAATTTTACTGTTTTTTAAACAGAACACTGAAATATACACACATAGAGCGTTAGTTGAATTTGTGATAGAACAGACTGAGCATGTAACATTTTAGACATGCAAATAAGATAACGAAGGAAAAATTCAAATTAAAATCTGAAACTGAATAAATAAGTTGTCACAGAATCACAAGATAAGGTATTTCATGTTGAAGGGGACCTCAGAAAGTCTTTAAGTCCAATCTCTGGCTCACAGCAGGCTCAGCCATGAGGTCAGGCTAGGTTGCTCAGGGTTTTGTCTTGTCCACTCTTGAAAGCCTCCAAGGATGGAGATGGCACAGCTTCTTGGCACCTGGTTGTCTGACTGGACCCCCAGGGCAGAGCTGCTCCTCCAAGCCCCTCTGTCCACAGCCTATGTCCCTGCCAGGGGCTCTTCTTTCACCCAGGTACAGGACTTGGCGTTTGTCCTCCCTTAGTTTCGTGAGGCTTCTGCAGGCCCATCTCTCCAACCTGCCCAGATCCCCCTCGTTGGCAGCTCTACACTCCAGCACATCAACTGGGCCCCCAGTCTGCTGTCATCTGCAAACTTGAGGGTGAACTCTGTTGCCTGCTCCAGGTTATTGCTAAAGATGTTAAACAGGACAGGTCGAGGACAGACTTACTCTCACAGAATTATAGTTTAACAACTCAAGTCAAACTTGGAGATATAAAAAGGCAAGAGAGAGCAGATAATTTCACTGACAGCAAAAGCAATGCAGACTCCAAAACAGCCTCTACTCACAGAAACATTCCAGAAGATGCAAAGATCAAGAAATAACCAAAGTTGCCAGCAAGACCAACCTTCAGCCAGGGCCTCTGCCCTTATCTGAATTGGAAATACCCCTACTATACAGACTGCAGAAACATATTCCATCTTAACTGCAGTCAGAAGAGAATTAGAGAGGAAAAACCTGTAACTATTTTAATCCAGCAAAAATATTCAGCTGTCTTGTACAAAGTTTGGAAATGAATTCCTGATACTCAAGGTCTTTCTTCTGCAGCCAGACAAGATCTAAGGCCGGCTACTGAAAAAAATGTGGTGAATATTCTAGGTTATTTAAAAGAAGTATTTCTGATCACAGAGGATTTTATCAGAATTCTGTAAAATTCTGTGGAATACCATCCCAGCTTTGAAAACACTGAAAAGCACCAGCTTTGAATACAGCAGTGATAATTCTAGCACATACCAATGGCTTGGACAGCACTGACACAGAGGAAAAATCTATGGCGACCAAATCATATAACACGTTCAGTAACTCCTACTCAGAGGAAGAACTACCCATGAGCTTGCGTGGTTTTAACATCATTTGTCACAGCATTGTTCAAACTTACCAGTCAATGAATCCATCTACCTAAATATAAGCTAGTTAAAAGTATTTTCTTATTTGCATGATACTCACTTTGGAGATTCTACAACACATATGGCTTAATCTGTCAAACACTTTTCATTTTCCTCTTAACACACTGTAGTTTGATTTCTTGATGCTGAATAGTTCTATTTTTTTTTAATTTGATGAAACAGATCACAGTTTATAAAATTTACCAAGTTCCCAGACTTAAAAGATACGATTAGTGTGGTTCCTTTTCCACTTTTAGTGTGCTCACGTCAACCTTCTGAGACCAAAAATTCATTTAACTTGAATTTTGTGTTGCTTTTGACCCTGCTAGTAAGTTTACGCTGCACTAGAGGCAAGACAAGGGAATTTTCCTACAACAGTCCAAATACAAATGAAAGCTAGTGCAAAAAAACTACAGGCTAAAAAAGTGACTCCTGAAGAGCAATTGTAATAATTGCGCAATATAAAACTAACACATGCAAAAAGGTCCTTCCTTATTTAGAATACTAATACAATAAAAGTTGAGCCATTTAAGTCCAGTATCAAAAGAACAAATGTCAAAAAGATGAAAACCAGTTGTCCCACTTCTGAGAACAAATACAGCTCCTTTGAACAAGAACCCTGTGAGTTCATCCACTGACAACATGAGAATACTTGCCTCAGATCAGATATCAAAGAATGAAGAAAATCAATTCCCAGCAGCTAAATTAGAAACAATAGTTGTTTTACCAAGTGTGCATTGCTTAAATGTATTGCTGAGAAAAGCTCAAGATCAGTGTGGTCACTAGTTTGACACAAATGTTTTGATAAGTATTCCAAACTAGCAACATTTTTCCACTAAAATATTTTTATAGTATGTTTTTTACAGGGATTAAACAATACTGGCTAAACCCAAGAGTAATGTATTAATAATGACCTTTAAAATCTGGTGCTCACACTCTTAAAACTTAAAACACAGTGTCGCCTGAGGGTGTTTAGAAAAGACCAGTCATTAGTGCAAGTCAGATCCTTGAATTATTGAATTCTTGAACTTGGCACTTCTGGTTCCACAAGACCAATGCAAAATGACACCACAAATTTAGGATCAAATTTCTCATCACTGCTTAGAACAGTGGAGACAAGTTGCAATTGAAATTCCTATGGCTAGAGGCAGTTGCACCTGTTGGACCCTGCAGATAAGAGAGATGAAGAGTCCAAGAGAAATTTAGTGAGGTCTTTGGCCTGAAGAGGCTCTCCTGGAGCTCAGGGAAAAGATTATCTGCAGGGCCTTCAGATACAAATCAGCTCTCTGAACTTTCCTATTAAAGAAAGAACATTTTTTGCTTTTATTAGCTAGCTTCATGTTACTAGAGATTACCTTTGAAGACAAATTTAACATACTTGTTAGGCAGACATAGGCTAGGTATAACTTGATTAAGACTTTCCTACAAAAGAGAAAGGATAAAAAAAAAAAAGTGACAATCCACTGGAAGAGTTTTGTCTAAGACTGTAAATTTCCTTTCATCAGAGTAACCTGTAGGGCAGATATAATATTAATGTAAAAATCTTTTGAAATACTAGAGAGGATGACAGCATATCAACAAAACTATTCTCAAACAGCAAGTGATTGCCTGAGGCTAAATTCTTGTAAATGGAAGAAAACCAGTGATTTAACTCATAGCAAACGGGCTCAAATGAATGCTCAAGAGCACTAGACTATCTGTTTCTTTCCTATTTCCACATATAAAGCAGTATGTGTAGACTTTTCTTCCCCCTCACTTGATCTTTTGGAAAAAAAAGAGACTTGGTCATTTCATAACATATTTGTAGGTAAGGAGATATATGGGAGATAAAGTCAGAAGTTTTAAAGGGGGGGAAGGGGGAAAGTCCTTGACAATTCTGGTATCTACCAGTCTGAAAACAGTAGGTATGAATGGAAAAATTCTCTACCCCATATACAGAGTTGTTCAGACCCCACTATTAACTGTGCAGAAGAATTGGGGGAAGGGGTGTGAAGGAGATACCCGAAGGGACCCTGGCGCTCGCTAAGTTAATTAATCTGCAACTGCAGACATCCTATAAATCCTTTCAAATTTGGATCAAACCAACCTAAAAGTACCATTGTACCTCTCTACACAGCACACCCAGGTGCTGTGGATTATCCACACCACACAAAAGGGAACAGCTCAGGCCCAGGGTTGCTACAGAAGGCAGCATCACGTGGATGCAGGGCTCTGGTTTCAGCTCTTCACTGGGAACAGCTGGAGCTGCTTTTGTGCAGCTTTGAGCTCAGATTCGCAGCCCTTGCCAGACTCTGCTTGGTTCTGCAATAATTCACCTCTGGAGCCTCAACAGTCTCTTTGCACAAGCGCTAGGGGACACAAGACCAGCGCTCCCAATCTTTGCTCCCAGGATCGGCTCACATGAAGCCCCTGGGTGTGCTGGACCCCGCAAACTCCATGCAGGCCTCAGCTCTCTGTGAGAACCCCAGAGGTCTTGCGATGTTTTTAACTCAGTCCCAAAGATGCAGAAACAGTTGATCGGACTACACCGTAGCCCCGGGCAGCTAAAGGGACACAAAACATCGCTCAGGGAGGGTGACACAAAGAGCCCAGCGACTCGGTGAGGGCCTGCCTAAAGGCGGATTTGAGCGCCAAACGGCCATGAGGCTTTGCGAACCCACGGCACGAGCTGGAGGAACAAACATCACAGCTGTACCCAGCCCAGCCCAGGCCGATGGGTGCACAACATGGCCCCCGGTGCCCTGTCCCTGCCTGCATCTCTCTGGTTTTTAATCTGATCAGGGTACCGCAGCACTCGCTTTGCAGAGGAGAGACTTGGCTGTCGCTGGCATACGTACTAACACGCTCTGCTGATTTTGGAGTATCCAAAACGTACCATCCAAAACCCTCCCTCTCCTAATAGCTGGGAACCTCTCAACTTCCAGGCAACAATAAAGCATGGCCAGGTTTACTTTTTGTGTGGCTGTTAGCTTCAGCCCAGGTCCGCTCATCTGCTGTCTGAAAGTGCACCAGGCAGGCATGAAAACAGCAATCATGCCCCTCCTCCTCCAGTCTTCATTTTGGAAACAAAACAAAAATCTTATTTAACTCTCTTGCACGATAAGGTTTCAGTCTGTCTCCCCACCACCACGAAATTCACCTTTTATGATTGCAGCTAGCAATAACTGCATGCAGTGTTGCAGGAGAACCTACTAGGCTTCTGATGCATTAAGATTTTCTATAAGGCAGCGTTATCTCCATTAGAACTAATTCTGATGCATCCTGGGATTGCATTTGTGTCTTCATATTAAGTGAAGGGTTCAGTCTTCATATGATTAACTAACTTGTTAGAGCTCTTTTCCTCATAATTTAATTGTGGCAGACAACCAGCTTATAGCTAAAATGTTACTAGAGACTCCTGCATATGTGATCTTGCACTTTGAGTAATTTAATTTTGTCTTATACTCTTCCAGGCCTCAGAAACATTTAGGTCTTGCTGTATTAAAATCTCGGCTTTCACTGGATCAGTTTGGTCTCTCAGCTTCATGTCATTAGTGAAATTTCATCAGTGCTCCTACTTCCCTGTGTTAAGTTCATTAGTGTAAACACTAAGCCAAATATGTCCCAACAGGCTGCAAGCAGATGTTGGCAACCAGAGTATCTACTGCGGGTTCTTTGAAAGTTTATAGCCTGCTCGAGAAGAGAGGAATAAATGTGTCTGTGAAACAAGGTGCTGCTACTGAGAGGGAACCCTAGAAGCCTGCCTGACCTGCAAGGAAACAGGAGTATCTTCTTCACAGACAGTCACTGTAAGCCAGCGGACTTACCATGCATGCAAGAAAACTGTTGGTAAAGCATGCAACACCAAGAATCTAGCACTAGAACTAGTGGCAAATAAACTGTAGACAAACAGTAGACAGTGGCTGAACATTTTCTGCAAAGCCTCCTTGTATCAAAAGAAGATTCCTATTAACATAAATAAGCTTTTAATCAGTATTTATTACAAGAAAAAAATGAAAGAAACAAAACCCCAACAACAAAAAACAAACAAAACCACTGAAAATCCCAAACAAAACAAACACAATAACAACAAAACCAAAAACAGCAAACAAACAAAAAACAACAAAAAAACCCCACACCAAAACAAAACCAACCCAACAAGCACAAAAAGGAAACAGCAGCAAAAAGGTAACAGTAAAATTCAACTTCAAGCAATACCTATTAATTCATTCTTGGAAGAAAGTTTAAAATGCAGCAATTCAGGGACAGCAAGCTAGAAGGCAAGACCAATGAAAAACACTGCAGGTGATAACAGAGGGCAAAGATATGGCAATACAAATCTTCTGAAAGGCTGAAATTATTGCTTCAATGAAGTCAGCACAGAAAAACTCATGCAATGACACTTAAGCAATTTATTGCTTTCTGTGCATCATATTCTTAGGGGGATATGGAAGGTTTTCAGAGGAAAATAATAAAAATAATAGGAACTGAAAGGAGAAGAAAAAATATCAACGAAGTCTTTCTAGATTAACTCAGAAGTATCTCCAAAGAAGAGCAATTCGGAAGACATGAAAGCTACTGTTTAGATATTTCAGAAATTTGAAGACAGTGACATAACAAAAGCCAAACCCTCCTGGTTTCCAAAAAACGTGCCTCAAAAATGAAATCATCAAGCACTACACAGCAGTTTCCTAGAAGCATGTGAGAAGCCCTCATCCTCAACTACTGAGGTATTCAACAAGACTGGACAAAATATTAGAAGAATGTATTTTATATCACACCATTCCTCATTATTTACACATACCCTGAGGTAGCCCCATGAGTCTGTGCTGTAATTAAATGCTCTTCAGCTAGCAAGTGTATGCATAATGGGAAATCTAATGAGCATACAGTAAATTTGGTATATATATACACACACAGAATAGGTAATAGTGAATATATAAGAAAATTATCTGCTTGTCTACACAGTTATAAGTTTAATTCTTAAGGAATCATTAAAATAATCTTATCTTGTGAATTATTAGTGACTGTTTTTCAATAGGTCTCACCCCATCTAGTTTGAAAGAGCAACATGGACTGATGCATCAAAACCCTTGGCTCAGTTCTACTTGTGTTTAGCATCTGAATCTTACCCTTAAAGTGAATTACCAGCAAACGAAAACCCCCAAAAGACTCCAAATAGCTTGGCCAAGCAGAACTCTCTAATAATGTACAATAAAGTACCACATCCAGAGTACATTTATTAATCTGTCTTCACCTTCTAGTTGCTTGACCAGTTAAGTTATGCTTTTTAATATTACAAATAGCTTCTTTCCCACAAGCTTTCTGCTTTCAGGCCTGTGTCCAAGAACTCTGTAGGACCACTAACCTGAGGGACAAAGGCTTAGAAGCCTGTTTCTAATTTAAACCAGTGCTAACAGCGCAGAGATGAATACAATTGAATTCGGCCATCATGCCCAGACCATTACATTTTAAGTTGCAGTGGAATTAAAGTGCAGCTGCAGGCCCGCCGTCTCTCACGCTGAGCTATGTGGCAACACTTGCTGAACCTGTCAAGCAGACGTGCACTGTTGCTACTGAGCACTGGTGCAATGCAAACCAGTCAAAAAAAAGCAGATGAGACCAAAGATTTGCACTGGTTTGAAGTGATTTTACAGCCTTGCCTTATGATTTCTTAATAGAGCTTTGGTTATTAATTTTATGTAACTTGATAACTAAATCATAGTTAAAACCTTGGTTTTGCATGTATTGGCTGACATTAAGAATCTAGGTATTAACAACAGTTACCATCTGCATTGAAATAATTCAAATTTAATATTAAACACCAGCTTTTTATTTAAAAATGGACTCATAAAGAGGAGTTCTGGATACAAACAAGCTCAATAACACTGTATTTAAGTGCTTCCTGTTTAACAATAAAATCCTGGCTTCACCAAGAATCAGTGATTAAAACTGCCAAATACCAGTTCATTTTTCTGACAGTATCTCTGGTTTTTAACAACGTGCACTGTGCCTGAATGAGAAGAAGCAGCCCCATAATAATAAGAGAGGTTGGGTCTCTGTCTGCCTTCAGGTACGTGGGCACCTTCAATAAGCAACTGACAGAAAATCTGTGTCTGACAAAAAACTGATCCAAGGTAGTTACTGAATTTTGCAATCTCAGTGGACAGGACACACTGTCAGCAGGGTAAATTTTTCCATTGTGAGCTTCATGATTGCCCTGTTCTGTGAACCTAGAACTATAGCACAGTTAAACTAACAGAAGAAAAAGTACGGGAAACTAATAAAGCACAATCTAAAAAGAAACAAACTTAGGAATGTAGTGAATGTTTTTCATTAATTCTTTCACATATGGTTTTTATCGCCATCCAAAAATGTCTAAGTGTCTTTATAATAAGTGAACAAGTGATTCATATACTGAACTGCTATCACTGAAACCCAAACTTAAACATGGAACCTCAGTGAAAAAAACCCCAACCTTTTATCTTAAATAACCCAGGTCTTTAACTTCTGGTTATAAAAATATGAGTGCTTTATGATTAATATTTCAAGAATGTCTCTGCTGAAGTGAAAAGCAAGATGGCTTCTACAGGCAATTATAAACACCTGCTGGTAGAGAACTGAAAAGAATAACTGTAGCTAGTGTCCTTTAAAAGCTGTAGTAAGCAGCTGCTCATTTCACCCATAGCTTTATTGGATTTTCACAGCATTTTAATACCTCCTCAGTACTGGATTTTATCGTAAAAAGGTTGTCCTGGTTTGCAAGGATAAAGCAAAGATCGTTCAAAAATAAGCTGAAAAATCTAAACCCAAAAGTCTCTTCAGCAAATGTATGGATGTTTGTCTCATACTTCCCTCATTAGATTGGCATCAAAGTGTTCCTGTGTGTACAACCTCTACTTCAGCATATACCTGGACGCATAAAGCTCAGGCCTTAGCTTAACAGGGAGCAGGTGCAATTCAACCCAGGTATGAGTGATAAAGGCACCGAGGGAGCAAAACTGGGTACTGAGATAGAAGGTAAGTGACCAACACTGGTAACATGCATGGTGCTAAACAGAGGACACCCAGCTGTGGCTACAGCTCCCCACACTGCTGCTGCTGGAGAAGAGAATTGCCCAGGTCTTGCTGACATTCACCGGCAATACCTGCACTACGCTCTCCAGGGGACTATGTTCTGAAGCCAACGCCGTTCACGATGGAAGATCATCTAAAATTAATCCTCACTTGCTCCTCAAGTCTTTCACTTTCATAGCTAATACATACTATCAATAGAAACCACAATGAGTGTGCACAGATGGTCACAACATGGATAATATTGCAGTAGCTGCTGCTGCTAGAAAAATAAGATTACAAGAACTAACGTGTGAAAACACATTTCTAAACATTTTGTGGTACAGTACTATAGTGACAGGTTTCAAAACAGTTTCTTCAACAGCTGGATTAAAAAAAAAAAAAAAAGGAAAAAAGTGATTCCAGGATGTTCAAAGCTACACAGAATTGTCACCTTCCATCCTGCTATCCCATGCAAACACCTTCTAATACGACAATTTGCAATTTCACTGCGTTTCCAAACTTATGTGTGTATAAAGACACTGAAGTATTTTTATGTAGATTTGCTTTGAAGCTTGACAGTCTGCACCCCAGCAGTGTCCCCAAGAGCCCCCTCACACAATTCCTAGGCAGCACAGTGACACAATCATCAGCGCAGGAGGTGCGTGCCGGGGGGACACATGGTGTTTCACATACAGCCTAGTAAAATGAGCAGCTCAGGGGAGCTGCTGTAAGTTAATTAACACCCTGCTAGAGACTGCTCACCTCCAGAGGCACAGGCTGGCACGCCACAAAGGAGCATTAAAGCAGCTATAGAGTTTCATACCTTTGTGCTGCAGAACTGGAAGGTGTGGCACGGAGAGCGTTAGCAAAGGCTGCCCTTCATCCCACCCTGCCCAAGACACCTCTGTCCAGCCGCACGGGATTTACCTCCAGAGAAACCAGGTTAACTGCCTGTGCGACTCTTCAACTTTCTGATCAGCTGGGTCAAGGTGTCAATGGGAAATTGGTTTATGTACGTGGCAACTATCCAGCAGAAAACAGGCTAAACTCACCTGTCCTGAACAGGACGTTGCCCTAGAGGGAACTGGCCAAGTGTTGCTAAGCTTATACTGGAAAGGATGGGGCACCCTCTGCAACTACACTAACTGACAGGTGGCTATTTCTGTGGCAGTAAACAACACAAAACCTAACACAGCCTTACACACACACACTCTAAAAGTTGTCATAAAATACACTCATTGATCCATATATAAAACAAACTGTGAAGGCTGAATCCTGCTAATTGCAACTTCATCCATATTAAAGGCAGAATGATGCTTTACCAGTATACTTGTTTAAAATGTTAGTAAATGCATTTTCTATGACAAAACTTTGTCTCCATCTTCCATTACGTGGGGCCACTATCATGTAACATATTTCTCTTTCATTCCAGTTGGGCTCAGAACAGTCTATGACATGACACACGTGAAAGGCACCCATCCATCATTCAGTGAAAGCTCACATCAGTGCAGAGCAGCACAACAGATAGCAGGGTACACATTGAGGCCACCCAGCTTATAGCTACCAGGCTGGGAGAACTGAAGGACGGTCCATTCTTGACAGATCACACAGAATTGCAGAAGCACGTTGTAAGGAAAGAATTAGTATTGAAGGTATTTTAGCTGTATGCAACTTGGTATTGTGAAAAGTTGTGTTCTGTAGAAAGGGTATTTTTAATATAACAGTCATATTTAACTCTTGCAAAACTGAATTGCAGCTGGCCTGGACACTATTGATTAGTTTCTTTTTACAGTAACCATTGCTGCACCATAGCTGGTGTCAAGCAACCTGGCATAAAAATATTTCTTCTTTGTTCCTGATACTTATGCAGCCTCTTTCATCCTTATTGTCTTTGAAGGATGCTTTTGGTAAGAATCAGTTTAGAATATTTTTAAATCTGTAAGTTCTCTATGAATTAGAAAAAGATAAAGCAATTAGATTGAAGTTGATTTTGTTTTCATTACACAATTAATATAACCACTTCCAAAGTTTTTCCAGTGTTTTTTTTTCTTTTTGAAAGAAAATCCAGAGAAGATCAAAAGTAATCAAACTGTGTACAATGTAATCCTGCTTACAGCACAGATCTTGTAGACTACAGATTTGTTAATTAGCAGCAAAAAAGCATGAGACAGAACCTCTGTACATAGATATATGTTGAGTACAGCATGCACTTGGGTTACATGCTTTATTTTTGAAACTGCATGCTTCAGTACAGTTTGCAGGACATCAAAGCAAAGTCGTTTTGGGACACAAAAAGTGGATTTCTTTTGTTGCCACGTCCCACCACATTCAGACAGATGGCTACTTCCCCTGTCTGAACAAGCCAGCAGCAGCAGGTAGCCACGGAATGCAAGAATCATTGGTGCAAAGACATACACTTTATAACAGACTCATTCTTCATTTTAGCAGACTATATTAAAACCTTCAGTCCCTGTTCTTGTCTATTCAGCGTGTATATGTTGTAATATTGGCAAGACAGAAAGCTGAGATAACACAAATCTTTTAGTTGGCAGTTCTTAATATTCAGATATCTTAGGCAACAGTGTAAGACTTCTAGAACCTTATTTGAACACACATTCCTCTCTGAGGAAATTATGCATGTAGTAATTTATATTAGACTACCCCCAAACAATCCGCCCGTAGATTGCAATGTGCATATATATTCACACAGAATCACAGAATGTCAGGGATTGGAAGGGACCTCGAAAGATCATCTAGTCCAATCCCCTGCTGGAGCAGGAACACCCAGATGAGGTTACACAGGAAGGCGTCCAGGCAGGTTTTGAATGTCTCCAGAGAAGGAGACTCCACAACCTCCCTGGGCAGCCTGTTCCAGTGTCCCGTCACCCTCACTGAGAAGGAGTTTCTTCTCAAATTTAAGTGGATCCTCTTGTGTTCCAGTTTGCACCCATTAGCCCTTGTCTTACCATTGGTTCCCATAATAGGAAAGTTGAAATATTTATTTAAATGCTCAAAGATTTTAAGAGATTATGCACTGATGCTCTTTGATGGTGAAGAGCCAAATAAAAGATTTGTGAGAGCGATAAAGTAGAAAGCAACCAAAAGGCATAGCTTAATTCTTACCTTGGCTGTTTTTTTCACGAGTTGACATTTTTGCTGGTTATGGGACAGAAATAAAATATCTTAAAACTATTTCTAAAGTCTCACTCACACCTGCTTGGACGAAGACTGGCACACAGGTCAAAACTTCAGATTTTTGTTTTCATAACCTCGATTTATGCACATACACTCAGAGAATATAATTTAAAAGGTTTTTTGTTTCACAAAAGTAAAATGAATCCTCTCGCCACCCACCAAAATTTTCTGTCTCTCCTAAAGATCCAATCTGATGAGGCATTCCTCCATAATTTCAAAGATCCTTATACAGGTCTTGAGTGACATTTGGCCAGATGAATTCTTGGAGTAATTATTAATGCTATTTTAGCTCTATATCCCTGTTTCATAAGCATACATCCCAATGTATTTATTTACAGGAAATACTATTCAGTCAAGGGCAAATCTTTTGAACTTCATCCAGTATTTAAAAATAAATGCTTTTATTTACCTTGGCTGACGATGACATCTTTGTGCCTGGGGAAAAATCCAAAATAATATTGTTAATAATATGTGAAATGCTTCTCAACCAATGCCATCTAGTTCTTACACATTGTTGCATTTGGCAATCTCATCAGGTTCTGTGTATAGTGTAAGTACAGTATAAGATGCTAAAGAACTAATCTTGGTCATCGTAGTGCATTTTTACCCATACAGTAATTTATGTAGTTCCCTGTATCTTTCAAGTAACTTAAAGTCTCTGGCCCTATGGTAAGGGTTCCTAAGAACTATTGTGATAACAACAAAATATAAAAACCTTTTAAAGTTAAATTATGGAGGGTATATTCCTCGTGCACGGAATATTCCATTTTGAGAGAGTAAATCTCTAATAACCAAATGTTTTAAGCTGACAAACACCCTCGGGCCTGCCTGCAAAGCATTTAACGCCTGTCAAAATAAGCTGTCAGCACACAACACAGCAAATTTTTCTAGGAATTAACCCTGTTGGATACATGGGTTAAATGTAATAAAGTTGCAGTTCCATTTAAACTGGATCCATGCAGCATTACTGGATGCAGAACACAAAGTCTTCAAAGGAGTGCAGCTGAAACGACTCTCTTTAGCAAAACCAGGAAGGAATACTCACAAAAAACCTCAATCCTTTTTTCTAAAAATGGAAGAAATACTAATTTCCAGCATCAGTGCTACTTCTTACCAGAATAACATTCCTTGATGGGAGAATGTATTGCACAAAAAACACCCCTTGAATTCATTTGAAATTCAACAGGAAGGTATGAGTGGCATCCAGTATTTTTAGCTGGATGGAGGTCAAATTTTTGCAACAGTGACAAAGGGTCAAGCATACGCATGAGGAAAGTCATCTCTGGCTGTTGGCAGAATCACCCTTTTCCACACTGTCAAATGAAAAATTAAAATTGGATTCCCAGTCCTGCCCGCGAAACTCTGAATGATGGGCTGCCGTGGGAACCCTCTTACTTCTTACGGCTTTATCAGGCTGATTTACAGCTCGGTGTTGGCTTAAAGACTGAGCTTACTAAACAAAGTTCACCTCCTGGGCTGGTAGCGCAAAGCATATGTAGAATATTTCTGTCCTGGGGCCCACATTAGGGTCTGAATTCTATTCCCTTGCACAAGACTCCAGTAACTTCAGGCAGATTAGGCCAGAGTTTCTTAATTGGGAATGATAAATGCAATGTAACAATATGCCTTTGCACAAAACCAAACAGCTCTTTTAGAAACTGTGCATAGAAGATGGGAGTAAGAAATGAGTATTAATGTGTTCGCTTGAATGCAAATACCGCTTTTATTATAATTATCATAATAATTAATCCTAATCTTTCCTTGTCCACTCTTAGATACCTGATTAGAGACTGTAAAAGGGCAGCATTTAAAGTCTTTCAGAAAGTAAGTGGAATCATGGGAAAATGAAACACGATAGCTCTATTTTGACTATGCCTGAACCAGTATACATAATGTCAATAAAAGTAATATTAACTTTCCATTATTAGTAAATTTGAAGTATATACCACATTGTGAAAAATATTTTAGTAGTATAACAAAAACCAAGAAAAGAAACTTGATATGTAGAAATCAAGACAGAGGGTTTCTTTATTCCAAAATATTATCTAGCAGCACCCTGCCATAATCTAAATTGCCAAAGGGCTTTTATATTCCAACAGTGAAAACCAACTATAAAAGGAAAATAAATACTTGCAAAATGTAACCCGTAATTCCTCACATACAGTACTTCACAGCTCTGCAGAACTCTTCAGGCTAAGCATAAAGCTTTTAGTAAACGTGCTGATATCCACACCCAAGGTTAATTTAAAACGTTTTTGTTCTTCCCATTCCTAGGAAAGAAGGAATGCACTTGCACTGCTCTTGACTCTAAGTATGTATTTGACAGTCTTACATGCAAACTAAGGAGAGCACTATAGACACGATCATGAAAGGACTGGAAGCTACTCTGAAAAGTCTGAAGAGCTTTATTTGTCATAGTGGGAGTTTTCCAGGTGGTTCTGCCTTGGAACAGTAAATGGCTATTTGAATGAAGATTAATGAGCAGATATATGAAATCTGCAGACAACATCAAGCTGGGAGAAGCTGCCAGCATGCTGGGGAGATCTTGGCAAATAGGAAAGGACTCAGTCAAAAAGTCAACACAACAATTTCAACAAATCCAGCAAAATTTCAACAAAGTCAAAACCAGAAACTAAGTGTGCAAACATGAAGGGGCAAGTCCTATCGGCAAAGAACACTGAGGACACAAAGCGGGTCACAACGGGGTCAGCAATGTGGAGCTACAGCAAAAAGCAAACTCTTGTCCCTGTGCTGACAGTAGGAGAAGTTTACTACTCTGGGCTCTTCATCCCCGGTGAGGCCTCCACTGGAGACCACAAACTAAGAAGATCTGATGCTCAAGAGCACAAAAAACCCCAATGGGCTACAGCACATCACCTACTGAAGGTGACACTGAAAAGATCCCTGCCTATTATCTCAAACCTGCAATAAGGAACCTGTTAAACAGTTAATTTGAGAGACCCACCTGAAATGCTAACAGTATATCCTTACTATTATAGTCTACTTTAGAAACACACGTACTATGTCAAATCCAGTAAATTAACTTCAAGGAAATACACTTACATTTTCAAATCTGTTTTAATTAGGAAAAAACTAGTTTGAAGCTTCACAACAGTGGCACTAAGCCATAAATCTTAACTCACAGTGCATAATTCTGCTAACCCAAATGAGCAATATTAAAATGTATTTACACTCAAATCGTGCATTCACATTTTATAATAATTTTAAGATTTCACGGGCATCTTTTCAGGTTATGCAAGTAATCACTCCTGGTAAAAACAAAGATGCAAATGGTCTTAGCATATAAATAAATAAGTTCGCTAAAATTATGCATTTTCATAATATTTTGACTTGAATAAAGTTCACTTGCTTTTATGTACTCAAGTGATACATACTTGTCTGCATTCTTCACCACTTTTGATATCAATTTAGATGTTGATGCTACTCTCAGCAGCTTGTTACGACTGTCATCTGAACTCTCCCAAGCACCATGAGGTTTTTCAGCAGTTTTCTTTATGCTAGAAGAAACAAAAATATATTTTAAAATGACAAGATAATAAGATAACAATAACTGGAACTGGTATGCAACTGACAGATCAAGCAGCAGGAGACAAAAGCAGAGCTAGGTCTTCCTTCAAGCTGAAGCACGAAACAGGAAAAAAAGATTAGTCAAAAAGTTCTAACTGGATGAATGAAAACAATTCAGCAAGACAGTTGCCAAAAGTTTTATCCATTCCTTTCCCTTTCCAAATGCTCTTACATAAAGCCTTGAACAAAATAACTCTATACTTCATTACTATATTGCTAATAATTACAAAAGTGGAAAAAAGGAGGCTACAGTATATTAGCCTTAAAGAATAAATTATTTTTTAAAAAAATAACTTAAGAAGGTAACAAAGAAGAATTTTTTTTTCCCCTGATTAACTGTTCACCAGCTTTAGTGTGCTGATTTCTGAGGCAGAACAGTTCTATCAGATTACAGTTTCATATGGCTGTTTTGCAGATAGCGCATTCTAAACCACGTTACTGCCTTTAATCTTTTGCAAGAAATGTCTGCAAACTTCTTGCATGAGTAAGGTAAGCTAGGTTTGGCCCAATACTACAGATGATTAAATCCATGAATTCTGGTACAATTTTTCAGCAATCTTATTGTAGCCAATTTGCACTAACAAGAACCTGCAAGTTTTGCAGTCATTAGTTCATTAGTTTCACATACACCTTAATCATGGAAAATGTGTTCGCAAGTGACCTGGCCCAAATTATTCTTCAGCCAGCTGATTTAAAGGCTGCGTATGTCCTGCTAACACTATGACACTTCATCCCGTCAGAAATGCTTTTTGCAGGAATAAGTCCTGAACTGCAACCGTAGAAATGGCAAGCTGCTTCCCCAGCACAAGAGGATGAAAAGTCCTGAGACGAACAAGTTAATCAAATCAAGTTAAACCATAAGGAGACTAAAAAAGGTGTTTACTGTTCTCCCCACACTGCAAAAGATTAGTAAGCAAGACTTCAGACAAACATCTTTACAGTGAGATACCAGGCAGGAGAACAACAGGCCACAAGTTCAGCTTCAGACAAACTTAAGAGTTTGTGCAAGACATGGAGACAGAGCCTTTATGGAGTGTTATAACATGCACCAGTCAAGTGAAAGTTTAAATATTTATTAGAGCTGTGAATTTGAGCAATGCAAGACAACATAATCTTGTGAACGATAGTACATTTCAGAATAATAAATTTCATTTTCTTAAGAGTTTGTTTCGGTCTCCTAAATGCCAAACAGTAAAAGAAAATTTCACACCTTCTAAAACATTAAGGTGCCAATGAACCAAAAAAAGAAAAAAGAAACCACACTGTGTGATCCACATCATTTTGAAACTCAGGGGAAAAAAAGAAAAAAAAAAAAAAAAAAAAAAATCACCCAAATCTTAAAATCCATTTCCTTAACTTTAAAAAGCCATTAAAAAACAATCCAGGAGTACCATTTTTTCTGTTTCTAATTCCTACTAAAATGAATGGGAACTTAAATGTAAACCTAAATAAACTTAAGTCAAGCAGTTCTATGATTTGGGTGTAAAACCAGAACTTCACTTGTGTAAAGAATCAGAATAAAAGTGAACCACCCTGCAACCTTGCAGGAATGGAAAAGGGGAAGGGCTGCAAAAAAAAAAATCTAAACTGCAGTCATTTTAAAGAATAATTTGAGAAGAAATACTCCCAAAGGAAGACTTGCAATGATGCCAGTATTTAACAAATACTGTTACAAGATGTAGTAAATGGTCCCATGCAAAATACACTCCACAATTCAGCTATGCCACACAAAACCTATGAAGTGTATTTTGAGAAGGATCAAAGTCATCATTAAATATTTTAGAATAACGACTGATTAGAGGTAATCCATCATATTAGGATTTCAATCACAGAGAAGAAAATAAACAACTTTGTAATCTTAAAAATTTACTCAAAGAAAAATTGCATTTTTACTTATTTGCTTTGTTACAATGCATGTTAAATGCATCTTCTCAAGCACAAAAAATACAAAACACTTATTAACTTGATCATGAGACTGGAACTATTTCACATGACTTGTTGTCAAATATGAACTCAGTATCATTATAATCAGTTTCTAATTCTGTACTGTGGTACTGTGAAAACCTTTTAGCTGGAGCAGAACTCTTGCTTTCTTGAGTTTGCCTGTGTGTTTGGAGAGTCTGTGAGGAGGGCTGGGGAGAAGGTGATGCTTGAGTTTGTGGACTTTGATCATTAGAATGAGATTCCTCTTTTTTTTCTTTCTGTCCTGGAGGTTTTTCCTTCTTTTTTTCTGTACTGCTGTAAAATAAAGTACAACATAGGGAGGAAAAAAAAAAAAAAGAGAACAAGCAAATAAATTAAAAAGGTGGGAGAAAATGCCCTCTGTGAAAAGATGGGAGAAGCATGTAACAACTTACTACATATAACCACTGAAAGAACACTTTGATTATTTACTCACTCTACAGGTCAGCATTTTCCTAAAAGACCTGTTCACAAGCTCCAAAAATAAAAAAAGGTGAGAGAGACATGGAGAATTATTTACTTATTTTTACTGCATAGTTTACTAAGTTTACTCTGATTTTAAAACGAATACAAGTTTGATTTGAATATGTCCTTCATTCACGGGTGCTTCTACAGCATCCAAAGCTGACACAAGTTGATGCACCACAAGTCAGCTGTCCCTCAGAAAAAAAAAAAAAAAAATCATCTCCGATTTAGTTGAAGCCTGCCATGAAGCTACACCCCTCTCTCTGTATTTCTGGACGTGCGTGGTACCCCTTATATTTGCACTCTCACCGAGAGAGTGAAATGCTGTTGCTGGTCCCTTAGCTCTTTCTGGCTGCATCAGAGTTCAAAGGAAACCACCCCTGGAAACTCAACACTGGTTTGATCTGTACTTGACTGGCATCGGTTTCTTGCCACTTCTTTAAAGCCTTCAGTAAATGACAGCTAAGAATACAATCCTTATTTTCATAGTGCTGTATTTATTAGGCTAACATTTGAAACAGCTTTAAATACATGTCATTAACAACTTTAAATTCACTAAGAACCTAACCAAAGGTCCACTAAGTAAACAAGAAGATTAATTTAAAGAGTCTTTACAAAATAGCATGCTTCGCAATATACTGAATCACATAAACAATAGCAGGACCTAAAAGAGAAGATTATTCTGTAGTGCGTGGCCTATTTCTTTTTTAAGATTTAAAAACCTCCATCTTCCAATATAAATTTCTCAGTGAACAAAAAGCAAGATACAAACACTGGCTAGAAAGGGAAAAGAAAGATTTTTCTCTTAGGTTCAAAGAAACCTGCAAAGTAAAAAAACAAATAGGATCTTTCCGAAGAAGAGAATCCAGATTTCTATTCCCTCACACCAATTCCCCCCTTGAACTCTTGTGTAATCTTAATTACTTGTGTTGCCATTTACCTTCCCCCACAAAAAGAAAAACAGTAAGACAAACGGGCTCTCAATTTTAACATAACATTCCTAGGACCCTTTTTTTGTTTCATTTGTTATTTCAGTTAAAAGTATGTAACCTGCCACTGAGACAAAGCTGTCAATGGTTACAATTTCGACTTTTCTAAATGCTTCCAAAGAATCACTGTAGAATAGGTCAAGACATGAAAAATAATATAAACCCCAAAATACATTTATATGGATCACTCAGGATTTCTTCTGTAAACTAGTTTAAAATGTCAATATAAACCAAAGATACATTTTATTTTCAGAAAAAACAGATGAAAACAAAACAGAAAAAGCTTTCACGTTTCTTGAGTAGATGTATGTGAACATAAAGAACGAAGCTTGAAGAACCTTGGAGTTTTGCTTAATAATTTATAGCCAGAAGTCCTTAATTAACTAGAACCATTTAAAAAAATATATTTTTTAATCAGAAGACTTAGCTTGCATTGGTGGATGCAAACACATACTATGTAATCTTAGTCATTTCACAGTCTGTGGCAAGAAATGCAGTATAGTGAAATGAATTCTTGGAATCTCTTGTCACTAAAAGAACCTGGAGTCTCTCTTCCTTCTCTGACAGGTACACTCATAGACCTTTGCATTCATTCTCCCATAAACTCAGGACTTGTCAGAATGAAGTCCCCCTATGAGGAGAGACTTTTTTTAAAAATTTAATTCTTTCTGGAAGACGTGCTTCCAATTTTCCCGTTACCCCTACTTGAGGATTTCAAAAATACAGTCTAATAATAGTAAGAGAGATGAGGGAAGCAGAATGAGAGAGAACACCCAAATGAAATGACTTCCGTAACTCCAGCTTGGTAGCTTCGTCCTGCTTGGTGAGAACAGTGGCTCACCTGGCATCACGTTCTGTCTCCAATGGCAGCGTAACAGTGGGGTCACTACCTGCAGTCCCTTTCACCACGCTTTTTGGAACGTCCTGTTTACAATGACACCAGCAATACTGCAAGTCACCTCTGGGGTCCTCCAGCAAGCTTGGGTGAATGCCAGCTGCTGACAGCAGCATATCGTCTAACTCACCAACTTGGTCTCGTATTTTCTGTGTTCATCTGATCCATTTCCTAGAATTTCCACAGGTTCAGTGTGGGAACCTCTTCAGTATCTTCACCGAGCTTGTCAGCTGTGGACTGTTTCACACCTTTGCCATTAGGTTCAGTCCTTAACTTCTCTGTTGGGCCACAAGAATCACAGGATCACCCTGGTTTCTCTTTGGGTTGCAGGACAGGGTATACCTTGTGTTCCGGCACAGTGCTCATATCCACCACCAGGTTTTTTAAGTGCGCTTCTTTTATTGACTGCCATTTTCATTTGAAACTAAATTATATAGGTATGTGCCAGTCTTGGTATTGAATATGTTTGTGCTGAATTTATGTTTTGCTCACTTCTGCTGAAATCTTCAGCTTAATTGTATTATGACTGGCTGTTACAGAGTGGCTCTCCCAATAATACCTCTTCAACTAGGACTTTTGCAACAGCTGAAACTAAATCAAAACCAGCACCTTTTCAAATGGGTTTCTAAAGACTGGTTGTTCTGGGAAGCAGTCCTTTAATGCATCCAAAACTTGGTTCCAAATCCCAACTCAATGAGGTATTTCCTCAGTCTACATAAGGGTAGTTGAGAGCTATTACTATCTGTCCTAATTTTGCAGATTTTCTAATTTCCCTTGGCACAATGTTTCATCCACAACACATTGGCAGCTACTGCAGAGGGTGGTCATTCTGAAACATGAAGGCTGTTATTACCAGAAGCTGTTCTCAGAAGAATGTTAAGTCCTAAGGAAAACGATCCAGCAAGTCTTTGTGACAGTCACCTGAAGTACAAAGTATAAACCTGTTTCCAATTTTAGTAATAACACAAGGTATGGAGCATGTTTTTTTGTTCTACAGAGTTTCGACACCTCTATCACAAGCCAGTTCCAGACTACAGTGCTGAAATTTTCACGTGTACATGACTTCATCCCTGTCTATGGGACATCATCTATCTGTTGCTCCTGGTACCTTCCTGGGCTCTGGTTTTAGTGACAGCTGATATTTTAGCATACCTTTGTTGAAATGAGACGTGCTACTGCTGTGCAGCTACTGAGCAATCAGACCATCTCCATGATCTCAGTATTGAAGTTGGTAAAACAAGGATTAAACAGTCCAGGAAACAAAACAGAAGAAATTCTCAGAAATGGCAAGTCTACAGGGGCCAGAGCCCCAGAAATGTACAATATTAAGACTGCACAAAATACAGACACTGAACTTCAACAACAATAACAGTTTGGACACAAGTAGACTTCCCATTATTTGTGACTAGATGTACAGCTAAACGTACTTAGAACATGAAAAGCTATAGTCAGGCTATAGAGGCTGTTTGCTAACTGAAGTGTAATTTTGCATCAACAGATGACCATGTCCACCTGCTGCATCAGTTCAACCTCCAGCCTGAAGAAAAGCCCTGACAATTTGGGGTGAACTATTCCATTACCAGCTGATATTCTCCTTCGGCCTCCCTCCCTGTCATACTGACAGAATGTTAGAAATAGAAACATTTACCCCAACTTTAAGGGAATGGGACTTCTACTGACATTGACTCGTTTGGTGCTGAACAGTTTTGCTGTTGTTAAAACACTCCAACCACAAAGCCTGATACTGGACATTTTCTTTCACATTTCTTGAGCTGGTAATTTTACAAAAGCGAGTCCCATATCTTCAGATGTATTGGAAGAACCAAACCCTCCCCTGGACAGTTATTTGAGGGTCCAGGGAGAGCCACCCTCAGCATATTCAAGGCTTTCCTCTTCTGACCTATCCAGGTCTCCTTTTAAAGACCTTAACTTAGATGAAAGGGATGCCGGCCACTCCACTCTGCTCTTCTTCTGTAGTCAAGTGTTGAGCAGTCAATGAATCAAGAAGGCGATTCAGGGCAAACGCAAGCCGAACATCACAGGAACTGGACTGGCTCTCATCAAAGTGCCAAGAGCCACAAGGTTAAGATTAATGGAAAAGTGCTAACTAAGAAATACCTTCCTGCAGGCATGTCTTTTGTCCTGGTGCCTGTCACACTAACAGCTACGAGACATAGAGTGATCACTATCTGATTTATTGCTAAAAAGCAAACATAAGGGTTCGATAAAAAGATATGCAATGCTACACAATGGAGAAGAGTGAAAAGCAGGGCACAACCCTTGCTGTCCAAATTCAAAAGGGCACTGAAGTTTCTTCTGGTTTGTTCTCGTACAGTCTATATTTGCATAAAGCAATTCCCTTAAGTATATCATTTCGCTGTCTTGTTGTATAGCACAGTTATTTACATCCACACTAGAAGATAAACCAGCCACTGGAGTTGCCAGAGAACTCTACGGAGGCCAAGAATTTGTTCACATAATTTACCACGGTTACACATTATTCTCTGCCCTGTGGCTATACCTGGCAGCCTGTTCTACCCAACAAATAGGAATAGGTGATTAAAGCAGCCATGCAATCACTATCTAACAGACTCACAGAATAAAGTAGTTATACAGATGCTTTGTTTACTGTATGCAGCTGAAAACATTACATGGAGGTAAAAAGCTATTGTTTGGTGCTTAGCTCATTTAGCTTACATATACTCAAGCAGTGCTATTTCTACGCATTTGAGAGCTGATACACGTTCTACATAAAGACTAAGTAGCCATATTTTGGGTTAAGATTTTCTACACAAAAATGTAAACTTTTATCTTACACAATTCACTATTGTTTCACAGCTATTTTGCTATTGCCTCCTATTTACACTCCAAACAATGAAGTCAATTTTGTCCTTAAATTTCCTTGGGAAAAAATAAAGATGCAGATGAATACCAGAAGGAAAAAAATTTCCATTTGTATTGGAAATACATTTGCTCGTTCTGTGCCTCAGTGAGAATGCATTTTAGAAACTATACATTACAGAAATACTCTCCATTTATGAATCCTTTTAGAACCCTGCTGCAAGCAGCCCAACAACACGGTACATCTCCAAAGTTTATTTGTGCCTTACTAGACTTCAGGAATCTCTGCTAAAGGTCATGCAGAGGCAAAAATCAAACTCTTGCTCTTTTTTTTTTTGTGTTCCCCACCACCCCACTCCCAAAAAAAAAAAAAAATCATAACAAGTCAGTACCTTTTTGCAGCAGATGAAAGAGTTTCTTTTCTGGCAACAGAAACAGAAGAACTGTGGCTTGTTTTCCTGCTTCCCGTACTCCCATTAGTTATACAGGACATGGAGAGGCTCGGCTGACCTAGGAAAAAAAAAATATTGAAGAACACAAGGTATTACTGCTGTATCCAAAGATCCATCTGAAAAACCAGAAAGCTGTCAGATGTGGACCTGGTGTCATATAGCAGCAGTCCCAACATTCAGGACAACCATCAAGCCTATATCCAGTGACACATATTAACGAAAGCCTTAACCTTGGCAGCTGGAGACAGGAGACCTGGGACATTAAGGCAAGAATATGCTCGGATAGGGGTCAGCTTCTTTACTGCTGTGCTGCCATCAAATACTTTAATTCAGTGATATGCTACATCTCTTTCCAGTTGTGATCCACAGGGAGAATTATAGCTTACGTGTAGCCTTCAGACACTCCAACAATTGTGGGACAGATCTGATTATTTCAACTCTGTTGTTCAAAACCATCACGGCTCAGATAATACCACATAAGGTTTGTTTCTTTCAATTTGTTTGTTTTTTACTAAAGCTCAAAGAAGTTGCAGACAGAAGCCCTCACTACACTGAAAGAATTATTAAGTTATTTAAGGGTTACAATTCTAAGGATTCAAAAATCAAAGCTTTTCGGGTTGTTTTCAGCTGCCCCTTCCATCTTAAAAAGGTATCGACCTTTGAGTATATGCACTATGGTATAGTTATGAAGTTTCTGATACAGTTTACTCTGTAGAACATCTGCCACAGCCAGTGAACATGACAGACCCCCTCCAGGGATGAATCAAGACTGTCTATGTGAAGAAGGCTGTTGTCTGTCAGATGCCCACTTCACTCATTGCAGAAGTTTGAAACTATGCTGTGAATGTGGGAGGGGATTGCAAGGAAGACATAGGGAGCGAAGGCTCTTCTATTTAAAGAGCTGAGCCTGGTGATCGGCTCCCAGACCTGCCTCTGCCACAGGCCGGCAGTGAAAAACAGGCATTTTACTCGAACCTGACATTTCACCCTTTCCCGCTAATTGTGTGTCTTTCCTTTTTTGTGTGCCTGTCCTATTTCTAAAGTCTAATTCAGAAAAAGAGTTTTGCCCCCTCCTCCTCACAACTGCTAAACTTGTGTTTTTCCCCTCTGAAGCATTACATGCCCTTAAAAAATCCCTGGGCTAATCTCACATTAAAGCATCCAAAACTGAGCGGTCACTTTTGACCCCATCTCTGCGCTATAATACATCCCCATTTCACAAACAGCAAGTTATTACTGCATCTCATGGGGTTGTGCTGTTCAGCCGCTCTGACTTCAGCCAAAAGCATGAAGGACACGATTGACAGGAAAATAACAGGTCTGTGTTCATGGCAGGCTTGGAATAGTGTGAAATAGATAAGGCATGAGGCCATATATTGTACATAAAAGTGAGGAGTAAAAAAAGCAGTCGGGGAGAATTGACCACTCTGCTGACTGAGGGCAAACTCGCACAGATGCATCCCTTGAACAATACCAGCCTTTGGTCCATTTGTCACATCATAGCCCTACCAGGCAGGCTGAGAGGCAAATTAATTCTAATTTTAAACAAGCAATTGACATACAAGATTTACCCATCAAGGGAATACTGGGACTTCAGAACTATTTGGATGAAGGCAGAAATGGGCTGACCTGTGCTAGCCATATACTGCTTCAAAAGCACCAAGCAGCATGTGGCCATATCTGAAATTCAGATCAGGAAAGCCAAAAGGAGCATGCAGATTAACCTCAGCAGAAATGAGAACAAAGAAAATCTCAAGAAAGACACAAATACAGAAACACTGGAAAGATCATTGTTATTCTTCCTAAATTCTGCATAAATCAACTTAGTGATTCCTTGCAACCAGTACTTCTTAGAGACCATTTTACTTGCAACACACACATTTGGAATACAGATTTTATTTTAGAAGTTGATATACTGTACGAAACCTCTAAAGCTCAAGAGATTTTTACCCCCTGTGTAACTTAGATGCCAGGACAAAAGTGCATGAGCTTAAAGAGCACTTTTAGTATTAGAAGCCCATAAATTAGCTTCCTTTATTTTCAGTGACAAAGTAAATCATCTTCTTTGTGGAGATGCATAATATCAAGGCCTATGATTCACTCTTGAACTACATTTGACCTTAACATCTCCGCCTGCTCATCGCAAATAGATCAATGCCTCTCCAACCAGTGCTAGCGTGGCTTTCCAGAAACATGAACCAGGAGGCATAATAGCGGTAATTCTCAGTACAGTGTGGAAAGCATTCTGTGGAAAGTGTAAAGAACAGAGGTACTACATACAGGCTACAGGAACTTACTAAGTTGAAGGAAAAAAACCAATGCTCAGTTTTCTCAAGCAAGGAGCATATCATTATTTTGTTCACTGACAGCATCTAGAGTAATCTCCCCTAATAGACATGAAAAGTTTTAGTTCCTACTTACATCCAAGGACAAAACTGATTATGAATAAAACTGTACATCAATGTATACTGACAACAGGAATGCACTCTGCTCCACACAATGATTAATGCAATAATGATTGAAAAAAGGAGCCGTATGGCATTTTTGGGATTATTTGTTTTTCAGTGAAGTGGATGTTGATGGTAGATCTGCAGTGTACTTTCTAATTTCAACAAGTGGCATGCAAATTTAAGTCTGAGGTGAAGACTTTTGAATCAAAATAAAAACTATTTTTGTAAAATGACTAAAAATTACAAATAACTCTGATCTCCTGAATCACACGTTTCTTGAAAAAGTCACAGAAACATTTGGACACAGACCAAAACATCAAGATCTAGGAAAACATGCATTGATGGATTTTTTCCAAGTGTCAAAAATACATCAGGTTTCTTACACTGCAGAACAAAACCTTGGTCAGTCATAGTTGAGTATGCCACACCAAACGTGCAATAAAATGTAAAAAAACCCAGCAAAAACAATGAAACAAACAAAAAACCCTAAACCCCAAACCCAGTGCACTTAAGAAACAAGCCCCCTTCCAGGCTCTCTATATGTTCTGTTTTCACAGAATCACAGAATGTCAGGGATTGGAAGGGACCTCGAAAGATCATCCAGTCCAATCCCCCTGCCAGAGCAGGAACACCCAGATGAGGTTACACGGGAAGGCATCCAGGCGGGTTTTGAATGTCTCCAGAGAAGGAGACTCCACAGCCTCCCTGGGCAGGCAGCCTGTCCCAGGCTCTGTCACCCTCACTGGGAAGAAGTTTCTTATCAAATTTAAGTGGAACCTCTTGTGTTCCAGTTTGCACCCATTGCCCCTTGTCCTATCATTGGTTGTCACCCAGAAGAGCCTGGCTCCATCCTCCTGACACTCACCCTTTACATATTTATAAACATTAATGAGGTCATCCCCTCAGTCTCCTCTTCTCCAAGCTAAAGAGCCCCAGCTCCCTCAGCCTTTCCTCACACGGGAGATGCTCCACTCCCTTCATCATCTTTGTTGCCCCGCGCTGGACTCTCTCCAGCAGTTCCCTGTCCTTCTGGAACTGAGGGACCCAGAACTGGACACAATATTCCAGATGCGGTCTCACCAGGGCAGCGTAGAGGGGGAGGAGAACCTCCCTCAACCTACTAACCAAACCCCTTCTAACGCACCCCAATATTTAACTAGATATTGAGAAATGACCTTTGATATTACTTATTTTTAAAGGGGGGGAAAAAAATAAATAAAATTAATCTGCAATTATACGTTAAGAAAATCTATTTAGGCTTTAAGCCATGAGAAGGAAAGGCAAGTTGAAGCCCTGTGCACGTCCCAGGCTGTGGAGCTGCGAAGCCTGGCTGCCCAGGGGGTCAGAGACACACAGCCAGGATCCTCCCAGCTGGGTCACAAGCCCAGAGAAGCTGACACACCAGTCCCAAAACACACAGCTCTCTTCATGACTTTTAACCAGAGCATCTCTACAGTCAAGAGACGTCAAAAATTAACAAGGCTATAACCTTTCTCACTGCAGAGCTAGTCCTCCAGAGCAGCCGACTTTGCTTCAGGGACCTGGGAAATATCGAAGCGGCACAGGAGAACACAAACTCCTGATCAATAGACTACAACAATTAAGTTCTCCCAGTGCTCAGATTGCACGTCTCTGCCAGTATCATGTCATACGTCATCTGCTGGCATAAGTAGTCTGAAATTTTTCAGACTGAATAGCACTCAGCTTTATCTGATAGTTTGGAACAAAAGCCAGACATAAACTGAACATAAAATGAAAGTCAGTGTATGGTGACCAGGATTAAAGCCAAATTGTCAGAGATCAAAGTGGTAAAAAATGTCTTTTATGGATACTGGATTCAACTCTGTTCTGACAATTTTCATAGAATAGTATCTGTTGAGTTCAAAAGAAGCATTTCATTAACATGTGACATGTAGACAAGTGTGTCAATGAAAGATAAGTAGGATTAGAAAAAACAGACCACAATAAACCAAGAATCTATTTCCAACTCTTTATCAGTCTTGATTAGTTAACTGGGGAAAAACTGAAGCCTAGCTGTAAAAGACAGTGATAAGTTTCGAAAATGTGTGTCCTGTGATAACACGATAGCTTTTCTTTCCAAACATACATATAAGGTACTAGAGCTGAGAATCAGTTAGGAATTCACTTATTTTTCCCAACTCCAAAAGTTACAGTTCAGTATTTTAAAATATAGTTTATTATGTTTTTACTTGTGTAAACTGGAACAATGATTTAACATCTGTATTTGCTGCTATCTTGACAGGTAAACTGGCTTCCAAGGGAAAACCAAACCTTTCTTTCTCTTCTTCAGGTAATTTCAATTTAAAGTAAGTAGCTGCAGCTTCATTAAAATAACTTCTCTGGACTCTTCATTCAAGTGGATTTAAAGTAAAAAGTTCAACAACAAATTACATGTTAAAAAAAAAATAAATTTACTTACACTGTTTTTCTTTAAGCTTGCCTTTTTTTTAACAATAAGGCATAACAACAACGTCCAAATCCTTCAACCACCTTAGAATACTTCATTCTCAGCAAAAATTGATTAATATTTCTATATTTCAAATATATTACATGCCACGGGGTTTTATGCAAACAAAACTGATGGCTTGAAGGACAGAAAGCCAATTTAGTAGTCTTACTAAAGAAATATATGTTCAACCACACTCTTAGTCACCAGAGAACCCACACAGGTGAGCCGCAGAAAAACAGACCGAAATAGTTCTAAGTGTAGCAGAACGTAAGATTTTATCTGCATTTCCTTCCTAAAATAGAGACATCAAAAAAATAACTAGAAACTACAACAAATCCTCAACTTACTTCAGGGTGTTACAATAAATCGTACCAAGGCAAGTAACTGTAGTCACCACTTTGCTTCCAAAGTTTCAAAGGATGTCAAGTCCCTCAGCTCATGGAAGATGCTGGCAGAGAAACAGCTCGGGAGCACTAAAACTCTTTTTAAAAAGAGTACTGTATTCTGAAGGGTAAGGCAAAATTCTCTTCAGCACGGTGTTTTATTCAACTATTTCACTTACGCAGTAAGAGTGAAATTCTGATGGAGACTTCTTAAAGTCAAACAAACGTTATCATCTTCTAATCACACAACCACGTGCTACAGGTCTGGGCGAGCGACTATGACTAATATAAATCAGGAAAAAATAATTTAGTTCACTACCTATGGGATATACTTCATCTTGTTTAATAATCCAATTTTAAGACAAAATCAAGTTATGACGAACTTTATTATTCTTAAAACAATTACACCTAGCTGAAAAATGCAGATGCTTTTTATACTTTTTTAAAATTGAAGCCAAATTTCACAAATCTTACCTGATAACTGGCTATTAAACATACATTATTTGTCATTTCCTATTAAAAGGAAAAGAACTATCTGAATAGAGGCATGTTAATATGCAACAGTTTAAGAATGTATAGCTAATGCATAAACATTCTGAGATGCAAGTGAACCTCTCCCTGTAAGCAGATAAATTAACTACAGTATTAAGAATAGTTAAATATTTATTTAGAGATTTCCTACAAAATTTTTATAGCTACTGAGTTACTGTCAATGCATATGTTTCTAAAAATAGCTGATCCTCCCATAGACATAAAACTAGTTTTTCAGGTGTTATGCTCCTAAGAGTCTAGGGGAACCGTGTCCCCACTCCAATGCTTGGCAATTTGGGCAGACCTTTTAAAATCTACTACCTCAGGGAAACTGAAGATTTCATTGTCGTGGGACTGCCAACAGCTTATTCAAACCACACAGCCCTTTCTCCCCTCCCTCCCTATCACTTCATTATTTTGGTATACTTTCCCAGAGGCACCATTTATTTCCTCAACCAACCACCCAACGAGGTATATCAAAGCAAAGGAAATAAAATTTTAACCATAGTCATTTGAAACAATTTTATATACTCCAGCAAACAGAGATGGAAGAGCTTCTCAAGTGTTATAAACCACAAGCAGGTTTTATTCGAAAAAGTTAGCGGCACCATATAACTCTTCCAACACTGCAATTCTTAGTTTGAGAAGCATCATGAAGGACAGCAGAGTACTGCTCAGGAGAATTTGCCCACGCTGTTGTACAAAAAGCACACAAATGCACAAAACATATCCAAAACTGTAAGATGCGCATGGAAAAAGAACAAGACGCTTATCACCACAACTGAAAAATACTCCTCTAAAATGCTCTGAATATCTTCTCCAATGAACAAGATTATTAGGTTACAGAAGTTTAAAAACAAACAAATGAAGCAACAAAAAACAAACACAAACCAAAAACCATAAAGAAAAACTTCTTCAGTTCTCTCTCCTTAAACTTGGTTTAGCTGGTTAGTGACCCTTAGTTCATTAATCCCCTCTAGATCCAAATTCTTTGAAGAAAGGAAAATACATGAAGAACATCAAGACTAGTAAGTATAACAGAAGAAAAGAAAAATATTAAAGACAGAGGAGAAGATAGGAAAAAATGGGGAAGAAATGCAGAAAGAAATAATTTTAATGCAGAAAGAACAGATGGTACTAAAACCAATACCTGGCAAATGCATTAAGACCTCAAGAGAATCATTACTTGTTATGTGAGCATACAGCCTGCAGACTTCAATTGGATTATTCCCATGAGTAAAATGACACACATACAAGCTTGCCAAGTTAGTTTTAATACCACAGGTAAAAGCCTATATCCTGCCTCTACCATAAGCATTTTCCTACCTACACTTCTATTTTCTGTTCCTTTATGTTGTCTAACCAGTAAACATGAAACATGTACCCAGTTATTAGAACAATTAAAACACATTAAAATGTGTTAAAACTAAAATCACAATTGCAAGTCTATCTTATGCTTTCAGTAATAAAGCTTGCTGAACACCTGAAGTCGATTTTTGTTTTATATTAAACAATATGACTTAATGTTATTGAAATGAAGCCATTGTTGAGATAAGGTAAAAATTACATCTGAAGTGCTTTGCTTACATTAGTACAATGAGATGGAATTTGAAGCCAGACCTACTTAGGATTTTTCCTACTGAAGAGAAACACTATTTCACATGAGAAGGGAGCAGAAAAGCAATGAAAACTCCCTGCATTCCTGTTACACAAATCTACTGCACAAAGGAAAAAAATAAAAAAGGAGCTGCATTTCTAGTACACAGCTGCTTTTGCAGGTCCCCAAGACTACTGCTTCAAGTAAAACAAATGCCTTGTGGTCTGCCAGCCTGTATTGTCATGCGAGACCTCCTCTGCTTCCATTTTGCTTTGCGAGTTGAATGTGAATATGAGTTATTTGATATCAATTCTTGTCCAAGCAATAGGAAATGTTCCTCCAAAGGTTTTAACCTGCGACAAGCCTCCTCATTGCTTCCAAGTCCAGAAAAAGGGTATGAACTCTTTTGCTTCTCTATGCTCGGACAATAGATGTACTTTCTGGTGGATGGACACTTTTTCAGGAAAGAGCTCATACCCCAGTGGTATGATTAGTCTGAGATATTTTACCGGTGCCACTGTGTGCCACAAACTTGCCTCCACACCCAGAGCCGGAGGGATGAATTCTCCTGTTACACACATTTTGACACCCTGGAAGACTTTAATAGTTTTACCAGGCAGCAGCTGTGAGCCAATCTATCTTGCTGGCAGCCGCAAGTACCAGACTGCTTTATGCTTTCCTTTTCTTTGGTGTCCAGGTAATCTTTGTTTTTGGAACTTTTTGTGAATGTTAACAGCACCAATCATGCATCAACATGTGGCAACAACAGCGCAGAGCTGCCAAAAGCAAAGATCTTCTCACTAAGAAATTCTTAGCAAGCCATCTACTAAAAAAGGAAAAAACCAAACAAACCAACCCATAAGTGCACCCACACACTACAATCCCTCCAAACCCTGTAGCTGCTGGGGACCTGTTCCCTAATCTTGCTTTTTCACATTTCAAATCCTGAATGCTATTTTTGGACCTGGTAATTTCTCCTTTGTGTAGTTATTCTTAGCTGTGTGCAGAGATGGAGAAGTACTACTGTAGCCTTTTCATTTTTGAAAGATTTTCTCTATTTAGAATGACTTTACATTGAGAAATACTAAAGAGGAAAATAAGCCACATGCGAACACTCCTAGTCTGCTTTTCACTGTGCAATAACAGACAAGTGTTAATTCTGTTACAATCCCTACTTTCCCCTCATACAGCATGTCCACTTCATGCTTTACGAGGAGGCACCAAGGTGGCTAAAAATCTCACCTTCAGTTTATCTCATAGAGTCTGCAAATCACCTACCCCTGTAGGAAGAGCAGTTTGCTTCTGAAGCAGGGCCAGACAGACAAAATCATAGGTAGTAAACTCCTGATAGCCCATGGGTTAGAAATAAAAATCTACGCATTCCAATGTGAGTTTTTTCACTGAAGACTGGACTAAGTTCAAAATAAGCATACAAAAAAAAATGTAGGAAAAAGAAAAACAAAGACTACAAGGGCGATGCAAAATATTAGCTTCAGCTATGGTTGATTCAATCTGTCAATCTGAAATAAAAGGATAAGAAAACTAATAACAGAACGAGCTCACCAGATACGCAACGCAAACTAACACAGAGGGTGAAGAGATCTCTTTTTGCACCAAGTTGGGCCATCAACTTCAGAATGAGAAAGATCTGTAAAAAGTGGTTGAGATTTGTCCCTTTCAGCACAATTCAGAGTCTGCTCACAACACTTGTTTTTAGCTTATGAAAAACCTGTCTTCGCAGACACTGCTGAGGTGTCAACAAGAAAAAAAACCCTGAGGTTTTAAAAAACTAATTTCAGCAACAAGTAGGAAAGATTCCTTCGAACTAGTTTAGATATTGTCTCTTACTCAGATTAAAACTCTTGTTTGATGGAAAGAGTCGAGTTGGCTTTTTTTCCAGTACTATGATTCTTGTAACTTCAGTTTATTTTTAAACTATCTCACTGTGTTGCCATACTTCAAATTAAATACATTTCTCTCCATGTCTTCAGAAATACATACACTTCATTCTGTTTGCTCATTATTTACGTCAGCATGTATTTAAGGGCTGCTGTTGAGACAAATACTTCTGTGAATCAAAGCCTCAGCATTTTTTTTTTTTTTAATAAAACCTGCCCATAATATTTACCATGAAATTGTCGTAATGCGGAAATCCAGATTTTTGACAGGATCACAAACACCAAAAGGAATTTTGGAGGAATACAATTACCTTTGCAGCAACCATGACTTGACTAGTAAGAGCCTGTTATGTACCCATAAAATACTTCAAAGAAAAATTAACAATGACTTCCTTGAGTATTATTTTTGTATGTCAGTTCAGACCTTCTGCCAGTCCTACTAATCCACGGAAATAATACATTTATCTTTGTTAAAATATTTCAAGAGTTCTTTATCTATTGAATGAACTTAAAATACAGAAATCAAAAGTGGAACCCAAGGTTTGCAAAAAGCTATGCGTGAACTTGTTTTGAAATATTAAAATATTGATGTTTAAGTTTAAATCAACATTAATCTCAAGATCATTCTTCAAGACTATCTTTAGATTAGTACAAAATTCCAGCTGATTTCGTGATAAACAGTGAAGCTAATGTGTTGCCTGGTGGTATTAGGTAACCTAACACAATGGGGACACATCCACCACAAATTACATACAGTGCCAGTTAGTCATAACACATTTAAATTCCATGTATTAGCTCATATGTGTACATCTCTGCCTCCACCCCCACCTCTTTCTCCACAGTTACATGCTGTTATTAGAGATGTAATAGCAGAAAGTTGAAGATGCTTGGATATTCCACCGCCCCCTTGCGCAAGAAATAATTAATTTATTTTTCACTGAACAAATGTACCTGGAGAACTCGGTATGGCCCCAGGACCCCCAGAGTCCCAGTGAGGAGATGGCCCCAAGGCATTTTGCAGCACACAGCACGTTTGCCCTGCCTGTGCATGTAGTTTGCTGGGTATGAGACAGCTCCAAGTCAAAGGTCTTTAGCCATGTTTATGCATATCCCAGCTCATCTGCATTTAAATGGGAAGAATAAAGTTCTATGTTGCACACGTTTTACCCACAGTTTTCCACTTGGTCGTTTTCTTTTTGTCATGATGGACAGCAGACAGCAAAGAGTGGTTCAGTCAAAATTCTTGCTAGAGGTCTATTTGCAGAGAGTTACAGAAGGAAGCCTCAATCTTGATGAGACCAGAGATGCATATTGGGTAGATAAAAGCTGCATTTATAAGCAGGGATGACAACAGTCTGCCATTTAGCAAGCAAGAGAGAATGGCAGGATTCAGACTCCAAGCCAATTAAGCATCATCACTTCCTTCCATCTGGCAGAGACTGCAAAAACACTTAATTAAGCAATGTGATCTCTCTGCCACATCTAAAATAATTCAAACTTTCAGCATTTTCAGCTTTTGCATTTTCAGCCTGTAAAATGCAGCCATCCAAACAAATATACACAATGATGTGGCACCAGTGTTACACTAGTGCTGGCGTAGTGGGTGTACTTCAAGGCTGAAATACAGGGATTGAGCCCAGAGAATCTAACCTTTTATTTAATCAGAGGCCTAAGATATATACCAGAAATACAGATAGCCATAGTTCTCTCTGAATAGTTTTAAGTTGGAGTAAATTCAAACAACTCAACTCAAATAGTTGTTTGCAATAGAAAAGGAAATGTCCACAGACACGAAAAGCAAAAATTAGTGCCAACAGCAACTAGTTTCTTTGCTTTTAAACAATCCTACGTATTTCAAAGTTGTAAGGTGAAAGTTATTAGACTCTGGCCAAAAGAGATATTGCTGGGTGGCTACATGGCTACTTCTTACCAGAAACCTACTGGTGGCAAGTTCTCCCTGCAGATTAACAAAAATCAACTATATTCAGAAAACGTCCTTATTTGGTGGCAATGAGGTTTCGGGTTTTTGTTTTGTTTCAATTTAGGAGCAAGGGGAAATGTAGCCTCTACTATGTCCCTTCACTTGAATAACTTCCATGTGAAGTCGAAGCTGAGACTCAGAGCTGCCCACAGACGCCAGAAGCCCCAGTGACAGGTTAAATACTGCAGCTGTAAAGCTTTTCACCATTTAAGTTAAAACAGAAACCTTTAAACAGAAAGTAAGGTAAATTTTCAGGGGGTTAAGTAAATAAACATTAGCAAGCAGCAAAATTAATAAGCGTATTCCAGATATCTATTTGCCATATACTATAAAACCACTCTTCCAAAACTAACCCCTCCAGCTCAAAATATACCTGCCTTCCCAAATGAGACAGAAAAGGGAAAAAAGAAGAGATCAATGGAGATACATTCTAAATGATAACACTGACTCTAGACAGAATTTACCAAACGTAAGCGTACCTTTACTCGGTGCTGATTTTCTCACGGAAGCTACATGGTCTTCAGAGATAGCAAGACGCCTGAGCACATCAGCCAACGCTGCTTTGAGCACGGTGATTTCATCCTCTTGCTGCTGGACTCTCAGCTCCAGGGCTGACAGACGGTCCTGGACATCAGACGTACTCGCGGCTGAGATGCTGTCATCTGTACAGTGGGAAAAGAGAGTAAAAAGAGGCATTTAACTGTTTCGTTCCAAACTAAAAGGCACAGAAAGAAGCATGTACAGCATGTCTAACCCATCACTTTGAAATACTGAAGGCGTTCAAACATGTTCAGGCAAAGGAGGGATGGATATTAATGCTTCGAGACAGAAATGTTACTAATCATTAACTTGGACTGAAGACTTAAGGAGTCTGGCCCTATTACAATCAGAGGAGAAAATGTGTTTTCTGTTAAAATAGTGTAGAAAGAAAAACATACTTACCAGCAGTAGGAAGACTGAAATTAAGCTTATTTAAATAGCTAACTAAATTCACTAAAAAGGTATAAAATCACGGTGAAATTTTGCAATATATTCTTTTGGAACCGCTGAAGATTTTGAAATGTGATCCGTAATTTTAAAGCAAGATATGAAGTTAAAAAAAATAAGTCTGCAGTTGAACATAAATGTATAGCTAGCCATGACCTGATTGCATGAAGCAACAATTTCAATTTAAATGGTCTAGATCAGAGTTTTTAAGTCCAGTTCCTTCTCTTTAATTTTTTTTTTTTTTTTTTTTACATCACCACCCTGCGTATGCCAAAAAACTATATGACATTATAGCAGTTGGCCTGAAGTGAACAGAAAATAAATACACTACAAAAAGGTTCCAAAAAATCTGTTTGGCCACACAGAGATAGATTAGCATTGAAGGCATAGTCCAGCCAAATCTATTCTTCAGTGGTAAAAAGGAAATTACAGCTTCTGCATACTCCTTGCCTTTGACAGTTCTTTGCATTATTTCTGCCAATCCAAAATAACACATAACAGATTTTTGTATTTGGCTGTTCCAATAAATCACAGGCCAAACACTAAAAATGACCCATAAAAGAATACGTTGCTCGATCACATGGTACTGAATTCCTTATCCATCGTGATTTAGGCTTACTAAAAACTCAGGAAGGAATTTCTAATACAGGTTTACAAAATTTACCTGTATTATACAGGCAGTATAAGTCCATATTCTATGAAATATATACAAACAGTGAATTTACAGATAAGGGTAAATAGCTGGTATTAATATTGTGACTATATACAACCTAAACTTTAGTTCACTAATCTTACGAAGACATACCATGGAAAAAAAAAAAGTTAATATAAGCCACAATCCTAAAGTTATTTTTCACTAAAAAAAAAAAAAAAAAGCCTTCGTCTTGGAAACACTTGCATAAGGGCACTTTTAAAATAAATGTAAGCAAAAGAAACACTGAGTCAAACCCCTCAAATAAATTAAATATGAAAGAGATTAAGGAGGTTAATGCCAACTTCTATTCAATTAAAACATGATACTTACTACTAAAGAAGCAAAAATGGAACCAACCAAAATAAAGAATCACAGAAATACTTTTACAACACTAACAAAACTCCTCCAAGGAATTAGTAAAACAAACTAATATAAGTAGTTAAATGTATTCACAATTATTGTTAAATTGAAAGGAACACTTAAGATTGCTTTGATAAAACAACTCTAACAAGAAGACAGTTTTGTGTATTGATTTAATTCACTATTTGGTTCATCCAAAAGCAGAAATGTATCACTTCACGGTTAATACTATATTCATTCAGGCTAATAAATAAAAAGAACTGCAGGGGAACTAATAAGGCAGGCAATCACACTGAGTTCACAGACAACAGATTAGAACAACTCTGAACAAAATGTCTTTGCTATCACCAGCCATAACTGTCCCTCCCACATGCAGAAAAGTTATTTTAATGACTCTATAGCCCAGCATATCCAATGTACTCTCAATAGCACTTTACAAATCCAGACCAGTGATACCTGCCCAAAGTTGGGAAGGACTGTGTAAGATTCTTTTAATTAAACCCCACATTTTCAAAACACAAAACCCCATCTGTTTTATGGAGCTAGTAGAAGTTCCTATAGGCACATATACCTATGCAGCATATAGAAAGGAACTAAGGTCAATTTACATAAATTAATTCATAAAGAAAATATTTTATTTTAGGGAAGCAAATGGACTGAAAGAAGTACCATGTAATCCATACTTTTGCTATCTTTACAATATTAGCCTTTAAATATATGCAGCGAATCAGTCAAAATGAACATTGCAGAAGACAGTGACAACTATTTTCTAAGTATTATGATCATTATATCTCATCTCACAGTGAAGTAGTAGTCCAAACACAGAAGAGAGAGGTTTGACATTTCCTTAAAAAAAAAAGCTTAATTTTTTTCCCTTTTTGTCTGCCAGAGCCTTCAATTAATGAAACATTAAAAGCTCTTATAATGGATAAATTATGGATAAATTCCCAGGCTGTATAAATACACAGATTATTATAAAACATTTGTAAAAGGAGTTAAGTAACTATGTCAAATCATCATTTTAGAAGCCAGACATCACTGTGTTCCCTGTGTGGAGTCCAAATAACAGTAATTAACAAAGCAGGAGAGGCTCCACTGTTGGTCGGTCTCTCCGATGAGCTCAGATGGAATCACCCTACCAGAGCGGTGGCTGCCTGTCATTGGCAGCTTTTTTTCCCCCACCAGCTACTAACATTGACTAGACTTCTTCTGCTGAACCCCAGCACCCCAAAAAAGGAACGTATTAGATGGCTCCTGCAGCTCCCAAAGCCACCGTTGTGTCACTAACTCCAAAGGGGAACAGGACAGCAAATCTTTCTGCCCTATAAGGCTGCAATGCTTTTACCTCCTCAACCTATCGAGTGAGATGGTAGAGGCGTTGGCCAACGTTGACCTCTGTGACCTGCGCTATGGAGGCTTAACCCTAGACATGGCATGGAGGGGCAGAAGGACTCTCAAACTCAGCCTTATCACAACAGTTTGTGAGAGGTCATAGCTGTACAAATGGGGCATGAGTAGGAAAGCAAGAAGGTTAAGCCATTTAGCTCATTCAAAAATGGGCTATGTGTGTACAACTGGAGAAAAGAGGTTTCGAACCACCAGTGGCCGCTTTGCATTGCAGAGAGGGCACATGAGACACAGAGACTGAAAGGAGAAATTGGACAGCACGAAGATCACTTGGAAATCAATAATATTTTGGTTGATCGAAGAACTCAGTAGCACACTGGGAAGATACTTTATTGTTCTTTATCACTCTACAGAAGCAGCATCTGTTTCAAGTGATGACAAAACCGAAATACCTCACCCATGACAGCAAATATTCAACTGAACTCAAACATGCCCTTCTTGGCAGTGTCTAAAAAGTAAGTCAGCTAGGGATTAGCTTAAAAGAAGATGCCTTGAAAGTAAACACAACTGCAATCCTTGAGATCATTTTGACAAATCTGCACAATGCAAAACAATACTACTTTTTTTTTTGTTATATAAGTTTCCAAAACCTCTTCCAGATTTCTTCTTCCGTTAAAATTTTTTTCTAATAATCTAAATAACTGCATCAAAAGAAGTTTAAACAAAAAGCTTCCTTCAAGGACATATCCTTCCCCTTTCAGAAGGGAAAGAGCTTGTATGCAAGTACACAGTCAGTTACTTTGGAAGTTGAAGTCCATCTCCTCCCTTCCTCTTCTCCCACTCCTGAACATCTGGCCTTTCCCTCATGCTGTTTCAGACATCCATCCAGGCCTTCCTTGAGCCACTCTTAAATAAATCTCCCTCTGGTTGAGTAGATTATTTATTTAAAAAGGGAAACCAAATTAGGAAACATACAAATTCCTTGCTAAGTGTAATTGACTATTGATTAGTTCACTTAGTTAGCTTTTTTTAAAAAGACCTTTCTAGTCACGTGCTTATGTTTATTACAACAAAATAGCATCCTTTCTGATGTGCTGGTCACATTTCCCAAGCTGCCCATGACCTGAGCATTCTAAGTAACCACTGGGAACAAGATCCATTAGAAAAAAGCACCATCTGCAGTGCTCACCGGTCGCAGTGAGGAGACGCCCACACAGATGTGGATCTAAGGTCCTTCAGTTTTAAAAAGTGGTTTAAGAGAAGAGTATTGGTACTCAAACGACAGCAAAAACATGCAAGGTCTAAACATACAGCACCGTAACTTTCAAAACAAGATGTCTTGTTATTTTATCATAGTTCACTAGTTTGATTTTTAATTTTAGCCATTAAAACATTAGTTCTTCCTCTGCTTTTGGAGTAAGCAGGGATGATACATGGGATGCTTGTATTTAGTACTGATGAGACATGTAGATGACCCTAAAAATTAGGGTTCATTTTTCATAGCAAATAAAAGGCATTAAATAGATGCTTTATGCTGCGTGGGACTCCTCATAGTCACATGCATCAAACCACTCCCAGCAGATTAAACAAAGCAGCAGCTCAAACCACCCCCGAGACTTCGGCCAGGAGCTTTGAAAGGGGTACCCAGTACCTAGTGACGGTACTTAACGAACCTCCCAACCCACTTATCACTCCTCGTGTGTCACCAACCAGGCACGTGAGGATAACAGTCTTTGAAAAGCACCACCCTGCACCACTCACTGCCTAGGAGAAATCTGAGCTGGCTACATTTGAAAAAAATATATCTTACTACTGAACTGTCTGTTCTGGGGCCCCTCAACAATTCCAGAGCCTCCATTATCACTTCTCTGAGTCAATTCCTGCCAGCCCCCAATTTTAGACATAAGCAACATTTCAGAAAAACAAGTTCTACAAACTGCAGCACATGGAAATTTAAACGACTGGGTGGAAAATCCTACATTTTATCCAATAAAGCCACACAAACCACAGATATTTTTAAATCCTTCTCTGCCAAGGCACCCACACAATTTTCTATGTTTTCCCCAGAGTGTTATGAGTTTTATATTACAGAAACACAACAGAAATTACTTGGACTGGCATAAAGATCTGGCTGACAATTTCAGGAGATAATTGGCCCAAAAGAACCACTTCTCACTAGGACTGTGGTCTGTCTCTTTGTGCAGGAAGGTACGTATTTGCACGACTTGCAATTTTTCTTCTGAAGAGCAGTGAATAATTTGACTTTGGATGAGGGTTATATTTCCAGAGAGATAACTGTCATAGCTGTTTTTCCTACCCTGTTAAGTACAAGAAAATTATCTGCAGTTTCCTGCAGCTCACTTTTCCTAAGACTACCTTATACATAATTATCTCTAAAAAGAATTTTTTTAAAAGGTAGAATTAGAGTCTACACTCTTTTACCCACAGTATCTCCTGCACTTCCTCCAAATGCCAGCACATACAAATTATCTTGGTTTTGTAAAGGACGTGAGTCATGGGAAGAACATAAGAATGGGAATTAAACCACACAACACTAATATGGAAGGTTAAAAAAAGCTTACCCTCTCAAACGACACTGTATTAAGTTCTAATGTGCCCCTAGAAGCTAGACCTGGTGGAATGGAAGCAGAGTGGGGAGTTCTTCCTTCCTGCAAATGCAAGACTGCAGCCTTTGATATTCCAAGGTACGCCACATATCTTTGACTTTCCCACTTTTTCGCCCTCTTTCCCTAATTTCTTGATTATTTTCATTCAGAATTAAAAACAATGCAGTACTTGATCTCACACGTATTACTGAAGACAAAAGTAAAATCTCTTTCTGTACTTTTTTTTGTAGAACAACAAAGCAGATGTTTTGAGATGGTTACAGACAAATCATTGATTGCAGACACTGGTCCCCAGCTCACAGCTCTCAAATATGCAGCATGTTAGTATTTCCAACATCAACTAAACCTTTTATTTCTCTCTTCCACAGACATCTCCAGGTTTTCAGGAGGAATGCATGTTGCCCCACATCACTCATTTGCTCAGGGTTGATGCTGCGCAAGGACCATCATGTTGAGAAAACTGTCTTCCTTGTGCAGCTCATTAGATTGCTTAATGTTGCATAGTACAATATTATTTTAGTCCCCTACATCCTAGTTAATTAAAAAAAAAGTACTACCTTCTACTAGCATTTCATGAGGCACTTTCAAGTCCACAACAAGCAGCAAGTTTCTTTGCACAGCTCCTACTGCAGAATCAGACCAGAGTGCAATGTCTAGTGGATAGTGCCTTAAACATCAGAAGTGATCATCTCAATGACTAATCTGCATTTTTAATCATAAACTGTGCAAAAAGATGGCTTTTTATTCACTTCAAAATTTAGCAATGCAATCCACCATGTTGAATGATGGATACAGAACTTGGCCATAAAAACCCAACAAACCACCAACAAAAAAACCCAACCCTCACTCAAGTCTGAAAATCTAGACTATGCCTAAAAACCTCAGTCAAAACCCTGAAAGGAATATAATTTATGTTGTTAAGAATTTATGCATGACTTGAATAAATGTAAAGTGGCCCATCTGGAAAAGATCTAGACAGATCTGTATAGGTATAATCACACATCCCAGAAGTCAATTTAAAACAAAACAAAACAAAACCCACACAGCACACAAACCAAACAAACCACAAAGCAAATAAACAAGCAAAAAACAGGCCATAAACTAGAAATGTATATCATTAAAGCATTGCATTAAATTTTAAAAGAAGAAGAAAGATACATAACTACACTGGACAAAGTTTCCTTAGGTCTTTCCAATTCAGCCCAACATATATTCATTATGTAACTGCAGTGTTTTGTCTGTAGATGATCCAGAAGATGATTTTACCCTAGCATATGAATATTTTGCAATGCAATAGTCACTACTGAGCTTTGCTATTTGTGGACTGCTTGACGGTTTGTTTGAAGCGAGTTCATGTCTGTGAGCCTACTACTGCACCATTACATTATAGAGAACATCACCTGTGTTTTCAAGCAATCTCATTTTAAAGGGTTGGTCTGACCTACCACTTCATCCCTAATAATTAGCAGTTCTACTTGTATATGCTAAACAGATTTGTGCACGTAGGCTTTCATATCTTTTTTTTTTTATTTTTACTGACATGAAAAAGCAAGGGAAAGAGAAAGATTAAAAGCTGATACAAAAACATCCTGAAAAAATAACTTTGTAATAACCATAAATTACAGGTCTTATGACAAAAATATTTTTGTAATAATCCCGTCCTTCTGCTATTGTAAACCCTCATATTATTTTTAATACAGATAATCTAGAAATGTATCAGCACAAGATCCATGGGTACAACTCCACCCATGCTGTATTTGGCCAACATGAGTATTCAGGTTGCCTAACTTTCCAGTAACTGTATGATTTACTGCGCACACAAGTTTCAAGAAGAAACAAATCAGACTTGCCAATACTAGTTTTGATATGTAGACTGAGAAAACAAAACAAAGCCAGGACTTACACACACTTCTCATATTTGACATTGCTATCCCTATAATTACTTGAAGAGGCAGGTAATTACGCTGTCTCTCTCATGTATCCTTCCCCAACTGCATACCTCAAATCAGCTCCACCTCCATCAAGATACATATCAAGAGTAAAACCATTTACGGGATTTTGACCACCCACTACTTAAAAAGCCTTGTGGTTTTAAAGTATTTTTCTTCCCCTAGCATTGCTCAGCTCTTGATGCTCCCGATACTCTTCTGAAGCTCAGGACACTCCAGTGCTTGGCCTTCAACCAGCAAGAACAAGCCCTTATCTTCCCAAATGATGTTTCTGATGAGCAACCTCTACGCTCCACAGACAGAACTCACGGTGGCTACAGGCACCTGATTGGGATCCCCCACATAACCCGCTCTGCAGCAATCCCAGTCACCCCAAGCTCTTTTTAATATCTGACACCACCCTATTTTCATGTCACAGTTAGAGAAAGAGAGGGGCAGAGAGCACCTTTTCTAACACGTATGCTTGGAAGTTCACTTAGTAACACCTGCAATGAGCTGCTCTACCCTAACTTACACATGCATTAAAAACAACGCTTTGGCACACATATATTGGTATCCCTTTGCTGGAGTTATTTCACATCGCGCTAGAAGTGTTAGAACATTTCCATGATAAAATGCTAATTTAAAAGTTAAAAATTAACAAGTTTGCCTGGCACGAAACTACGTGGGCTAAAAATTTCAGAGCCTAGAGCTCTCCTCCCCTATCCGCCCCCAAGCCCAAACTGATCTAGTTAAAGTTTTCTAAGAAAACAGCTTTTCACATGCTGAAGAGCGAACAGATCCCTGAAGTCTGCCCTCTTCACCCGGGGCTGCGCCACCTCTCGTCTCCCCGCACCACGAGCAGGCGGCACCCCAGCCACCCCACAGGGAACCTCAGCTGGCTCCAGCTTTGCAAAGCCAGAGGCTGGGGCTGCCAGAGCAGGACACCATGAGCAGGACAGCGCCTCTCCCACGCTCCTGAGGCCGCGCCGAGGCCGAACCTGCGCGTTCTGCCGAACCTGACGCACCGGACACGGGGGCGGAAAAGCGCTGAGCTCTCACGGGTAGAGCACACCAGCAGCAACCAGGCTTTTGAGGTGGGCAGGGCTGTCCTACCCACACACTTCGACGATCAAAGAGTTTCAAACTGGGCAATTACTTGATTAGAAAATTGGGTAATTAGTAGATGCTTTTGACCTTAATCTCTTTTTAACTTCACTCTTCATCTGCTAAATGCATCATCCCATACCACATAAAGGTTAATTAACACTTGTGGGCTACTGAGGCACCACCGTAAGTGCTGTAGCAAAGTCAATGTTGAAATTCACGTATTTCTTCAAAAAGCAAGACTAAAAGCCTTGCCATAAAAATTACATAGGAAGCCATGCAAAGAAAATTATGGCAACTCAAAATACTGAGCAACTGTTTTGAAGGCAGAATCACCTTTTCTGAGTACTGACTTGGGGGAGACTATGATCAAGTAATTAAAGGCTGTATCTTAATATCTATATGATCCAGAAGATTAAATATAGTCTTGAAAGACTACTCCAATTCTGGCTTTTATGTTCAGTGTTTGACTTCCTGCTCACAATGCTTTTCTTTAACCATATTTCATTACTACAAAGGTCTACAAAAGCCAGCAGCATTGTCACTGATCCGCTCAACACAGTGGATTACATTAATTAACCATATTCAGGCTCGGACGATAAGTACCAGGATCCAAAACATTACAAAGTCCAGCAAACGTTGCAGAGTTCACTAAGAAACAAAGGATCATCTCAAAGACTCTGGTTTTCCTGGAGGATTTTGCAAAATCATTTACACAGACAACTCACCTGGTTGGCAAGGAAGTTAGTGTGAAGTCTTGTAAATGAAAAAAGGGGCAGGCAGAGGGAAACAGCAGGAAAAAAAAGAGAAAGGAGAGCAAAGAAGAGCAGAGGAAAAAAGAAGAGCAGAGGAAAAAAAGAAGAGCACTCACATTAATCTCATTCTCCAGCTCTCTGCATCCGCCCCCTCCCCCCTGGGGCCACTTAGTTTTTAACTGCTCTTGTCAAAGCAATGATGCTAATTCCTGCTCAGAGAAGTGTCAGTATAGTTAGGTTTCTTTGTGGTTTTTTGTTTGTTTGTTTGTGGGGTTTGGGTTGGTTTTGTTTTTTGGTTGGTTGGTTTTGGTTTGGTTTTGTTTTCCAGAATTTAAGCCCAAATTCATACAGTTTACCACTAATTTTCCATGCTGTATTTCCAAAATATATTTCCAGAATATTTTTTTCCAGTAACGTGCAAATAAAATCCAGTTTGCAAAACATACAATCGTTAGATTGCAACAACACAGAGGAAGTTCAACATTCCCCATCACTGCGTTACATCTCTGCCTTTGTAAAATACATGAATTCAGTAGTACAAACATAGTTTTAGTCTGAAACTTATGGAAACTCTTAAATATTTATTGCTTATTTGGGCAACAAACTAATCTGTGTTTTTGTTCTTGGTGTGCTTTTAACAGATACATTCTTGCCCCCGAGGAAAGCTGTTTCTACTGTTTAATCTTACTATACTCTTAGCAATTCCAGGGTACAATTTCAGCAGCAAAAGACAAAAGCACTGAAATCATTAAGTGAGATAACATCAGGCAATGCAACATAACCTCTTTTATGAAGACAATTTATTATTGTACCATGCAATGTTTATTTGCAAAATTTTACTCATCTCAAACCCTGAAACACGAATAATCTCCAGCTTCTGTTATCTAGGAATCAAGATAGACATTATCTCTGTAAACAAGTGTTGGAACAAAAGTGTTGAAAAAGCGTGTCTGAAATTAGGTGTACTGGGTGCTTTATCATGCTGCTCTTTTCTCCTTCCCCCAGAACTCACAAACAAGTATCTAAGTTGTAACATTAAAAATATCACTGTACAAACTAAGTTTCTTTGATCTCATTCTGTGCTATTCAAAGCCACTCTATCACAAATGCTGCTATACAAAACCCCATCCAGTCAGGAAAAATACAGAGTCCTGGTCTATTTCATTAATTTCCTTTTTTCAAAAAAAGAAAAAAAAAAAGAAAAAAGAAAAAAATTATCAATAGTCTCCACTTATGAATCTGGGCTGTACAGGTTGTGCAGCAGTCAGCAGTTGTTTGTGTTTCAGAAGCAATAGATGTTATCTTGTAAATTTAGTATTATGTTCACACAATAAGAATAGTCTCCTATTGGAATGATAGTCATGCATATAAAAATACCAGTACTAGGGTATTGCCATGTTAAAGAGATTCACTTCTTGATGCTGACACTAAACGCAGAGCATAGTGCACGCTGTTCCCACTCATCTTCATCTTCCTTCACGCTCAAGGGAAAGCTGCTCAAGCCTGGCCATTGCAGCATCATTTCACACTCAAAATTCAGCCTCAAGAGCAGACACCCCTGTTCATCAGCACTCCCCCAAATTCAGAGCAAACCTCTCGTGGGTGCCTAGACAGGAGGGCAGGATGCCACACTCCTCGGCAGGACAGAGCCCTCTGCCACATGGCCTGTGCCACCTCCCCATGGGCCACCAACCCACTGCAAGTTGGTTGGGTGGTGCTGGCATCGCCCTGGGTGCCCAGAGCTCCCTCTCCCCGCCAGGGAAAGCCTTCCCTTTCGGCTCTGGCAGGATTCTGTGCTCAGCAGAAACGTGCTTACACTAGAGGAGGGGAGAGGGACCAGGGCTGGTACGTGCAGAGGGGAATTTGACAGCTCTTATCTCTCTAAGTCACAGGACACAGGGATTTCAGATAAAGGTAAAATCTGTTTGGAAAGAGACTCAGCGACTCGGTGCCTTATCTTAGTTTTCTGGTATTTCAGGTATAGGAATTCCTTCCACTTATTCACAGCCCTGCACAGCCACTGCTTTGTTACCTCTCAATACCAGAGCCCATTCAGTAAAACACCAACTTTCTCCCTGACAAGCTAAAGCGTCCTTGAAAAGTTATTGTCCTTCTTTGCAATTTCTTATCCAAAAGCTAATGATGACAATACCCTCCTTCCCTTGTAGAAAAATAAGCTCTATTAAGAGACAAGCCTTCTAGAGGGAGCATTAATTCCAGCGTCAAGTTTTCTCCTGTGACCACCCACCAGGGTGGCAGCATCTCCTGCAGAAGCAGCCCTTACCCCAGCCCTGCGCTGAAAACCTTACACCCGCTATTGCCGCAGGGGATACCATCTCGCAGTTTTAAAACCTCTCCCGTATCTTGTGGGCAAGAACAGATGTAAAGTTTGCTTCTGATATCTTCAGAAGTCCATTGTTTCTTGCAACTGCAAGACTAAATAACAAGCTAGATCCAGCACAACACTTCCAACAGCAGCAGTCAAAATCCCACTGTTGTTCACCTCCACCAAGACACTTCCTCAACCTTTGCAAGTGCTTGCAGCTTTGGTACTTAGAGGAACACCTCTACAACAGCTAATGCTTACTCCAGGTGAAACCAAGCCAACAGTGGTGGTTTTTTGCATCGAAAAGAACTTCTCTGTAAAGATTAGTCATAGCATAGACACTGCTAAGCTATCTGCTTAGTTTCAAGAATAAAACACAAGCTGTAAAACTCCCACACAGCCAACCTGTAAGGTGGTATCTGCAAATCATCATCACACATTAGTCACAATCTCCATTTCAGTTACTACAGAGGAGCAAATATTGAGAAATAAAGGGAATATTCGCACATTGTGTGTCACAGAAAACATTTCAGACCAGACAGCAGGCAGAAATATCTATACTGATGTAAGTCAACAGCCACCCTCAAAAAGGGGAACCGAGCATAAATACAATTTTAAAAATGACTAGCTCTTTAGTTAAGTTCCCTTTGTTTTATTGTGTTAGAAATTAAACAGTCCCAGAGAAGCTTTGAAGTTAACACCTATAAACAAGGTGTGGGTGGAAAGCACCACTCACATCTTTCCTGCTGCTGTGGCCTGACAAGGGACTGACAGCACAGTTATCGACCCTGCCATACAGCAACATGCTACGTTTGAACAGCTGTAGAAACATTTAATGTTAACATTTATTATTTTACAAAGAAAGATACTCTTTTAAACAATTCAGACTGCAGGCCTACCATCAAGTGTTGCCACGTTTTCCTTAGTAAGGACATTACCAACAATAAGTTTCCACAAATGCTCTACAACCGAGGTAATTGTGAAATCAAACTAATTTAATTTATGAAGAGGAAGAACTCTTGAACAGGATGACAGACTTCTCTATATGTGTGACTACATATATATTTTAAAAAGCTGAAGTTGGGCTGCTTCCACAGAAATGAATGCATAAAAATGAAGCCAGATTCCATGGTAATTTCAGTTGCTAACCCTGACAGTATTGTGCCTAAAATGGAAAACTCCACTGGAAAGGGAGGAATTAGGTCTCATCTCTATTTAGGCTAAACCACAAGGCATGTTTCAGAATCAATTCACCTGCAAGCAAACACAAAACACATGGAAACAATGTTATGTGACACTATAGCTTCTCAGAGAAAAATCAATCCGTGAACAGAGCATTTTGGACAACATAGGCAGGCTAAGACCTTCTAAAATTTCACCTTGAACATATTTCATGTAGAAGTCCTACACAAAATCGAAGGGTCATAATCGCTATCGATAAATCATACAAAACCATCACGAATGTATGCGTGGAATTTGCCTGCATGGAAAAAAGATCACTTTTTTTACAGGGATACCTTTTCCTTACTTTTCAAAGGTTCCTTTAGGAAAATACATACATTTCTTATATGGAATATTTGCCCAATTTTGTAAACATCAAAGGGACCATATTTCTATCCAAGTTGCTTAAATACAGCACATTATTTATCATAAACAATATCTTTATATATATATATATATATATATAAAAAAAATCTGTTCTTTCAGAGCCTCTGAAGTGGAAACAATCTTCGGGTTTCTTTTCCCACTATTTGCTACAAAGTAACAGTTTTTAGGTAAAGAAAACATCCCTACAAATAGCAAGGGATATGGGACTGATGACGGATGTGTCTGGTATTAGAAATGATCAAATACTACAAATACTTGATAGGGAAACAAGAATTAAATCTGGTTGTGACTAGGTAACAGCAGTGTCCTGAACCAGGAATAAGCTGCATTTTCGCCCATTTTCTTCCAAAATCAAGGGATTAATTAACCAAGAACAAGCGCCACCCAAAGCCTCCTCAGAAATGGGAACCTCTATGTGCTGATGTACACCCGTTTTAAAGAAGCAGGAACGTTTTGCTGCAGACATACAGCGGCGCTGACGCCAGCAGCGTTCCCACTGCTGCTCAACCTGCCCCCGCCACATCGACCATCGCTCCCCCACAGACCTTGCTGCACAGGGTATCGCTTCCAGCTTTCAATAACACACCAGAAAACACCAATGCCAGGTAACACCCGCTTGCAACCCACTGAAAGGAAGCCTACAGTTTCATATGAATACACTTCAGACTAATGAAGTGAAAAATGTACTGGGAAAAGCTATATATTGTAGGCCTCCAGTGTCTGCCATTCGGTTCTTCTTCCTTTTCAAAATCTTGGAGATTTCTATAACTTTTTTTTTATATCAGTGGGGGGAACAATCTAAAGCCAAAAAATAATAGTTATTCCGAAAGTGGCTATTGTTTTAAACGACCGAATTATGTAGTTTGTTCCTTTAATGCTTATGCTTTAAGATTGATTAATTCCACATAACACTTACTAAGCATTAGCTATACTAATTCAGCTATTTATACATATAAAAGAACCATCCACTACTCTGCACAATATTGTCAGTCAAAATAATGGGATCCTTCATGCACGAAAAGGATTCCCCCCCACCACGACAGAATACATCAATAAGAACAAAATTGTTTTCTACATTTTCAGTATCTGCATTATTATACAATGTTTGTATTTTTAGTGTTAGCAGGAAAGAATTAAAACAGCTAGTATGAGCATGTTCTTTGGGCAACCACCTGGGCTACAGCCACATAAACTATCAGGGAGTGAGCCCAAGAGACAGTTAACAGCATCATAACTTCCACGTAGCAACTACTCAAGCACATGCTCTTACTCAAGAGCAAACACCAGGTTGTTTAACCTACTAATCCCCATTTACTAACCTGCTATGTCAACAACACGCTGTAAATTTCCGCCTTCACATAGCGCTCTGCAGCTCTTGTCCAAGCCCACACTCTAACGAGGTGTGACCAGCCTTTGCAACCTGCAGCTTGCATTGCAAAACATCCCCGTACGAGAGCGCTCCACGAAACGCAGCCCGGACACCCCTGAGTCAACCCGCAGGCAGGGAGGACAAGTGACCCTGCCCCAGCGGTGTCACTGCTCTGCCACAGAGTGAGCAGGGCCAGGAGCATGGCTTTGTCCCCCCAAACTCCTGCCCCCAGGGCCACTTCACCACCAGCCATGTAATGTAACCCCAACATAGAAGCTGTGTGTGATCAGTGCAAACCACTCAGGAATCAAAAGCCACCTCCCAGCTCCAATTTTTGCCCCTTTACAATTAAAAAAACCAAACAAACAACCCCCCCAAAAAACCTTATTGCTCAAGACACTGTGCCACTCAAGCCATTGAGCAAATGGGTAAAAGCAGCGGTGGTGGCAGCGTGTAAAAACCTGATAGACCAACTCAATCAGCTTCTCACGGAAGGGAACGCTCCCTTCGATGCATTTCATAAGTATCAGAAATCTAACTGTGGGTATTTTCAGAAGCATTGAAAACCATGAAAAGTATCAAAGGCAAACAAGGCCCAAACCTAAATTCACACATTTTTAGAGCATAGGAAGAACGAAAAGGGTGCTGGGAGAGAAAAGCAAACGCAGAAGACACGGTACCTAAATTCTATCTGTTGTTATGATATATCAGAGCATCTTCTCATCACACAATAAAAGACTGTGACTAAAGACTGTCACATTTGGTCATTCCTTCTTCCCCGCTCACAGGGATTCCGCATGTCCAGCAGTTCTTCTCTGTTTCTTTGCAAGTTCTGCTCTCAGAGCCACTCTGTCCCACTGCAGAATGAGCAGGTTGAAGAAGCACTTTAGGTTTGCATGCTGCAAAAGGGAGGTTTCCAGCACTGCTCCTTTCTTGATTAATTTACAATTTGCCTGTGCAAAGCAGGGGTGTGATGTTGTGTTCATAAAGATACTTTCTTATGTTTCTTAATCTGGGCATTACTCAAAATTTGAGAGCGAAGACTCAGTGCTGAGAAAGTGTGTGCAGTCTGAATCTGACCCTTAATGACAAGTTTGCCGCATCAGCTGCACTTCTGATATTTCACCAATGTTGATACTTGAGCAACTTTTGAGTGTGGCTTGCAATTACTTTCTGCAACTGCTTAGAAAATGCTAACCATTACCCTGCACAAGTAATCGTTATCTTCTCAGCCCCCTCTTGAATGACTAATACACATTCCTAGAACTGTTAGAAGTGAAATAGACACCCAAACAGGCAAAGCAGAAGAAATATTACCAAAAAACGTAACCACATTTTTGAAAGTTAACTATCAAGTTAAAGAAATGAGACTTTTCCATTGAGTCAGGGTAAGTATTAACCTTTAAACAGTATCAGATGAAAATCCCTATGGACCTTTACAATATTTGTAATTTTATGTCATATCTACATAGCACTGCTGTTACAGTGCAATATTGCAGATATTTAGTCACATGCTATAGTGTAATGATGCAGATATTTATTAAAGTATGTACCAGTATACTTTCTTGTTGTTGTTTCTCAGTCGAGACACACATTAGAAGGTTTTTAGTGAGCTGTGTACGTGCAAACATCTACAGCACATCTGCAGTCAGTGACATGCAGAGTCAAGCACCATGTTTGACCTGAGAGGGACGGATCCCCGCGGCTCTGTGCGATGCCACCGTACCAGCCTGTCCTATGCACATCTGGGTCACACCAGGCATGTCCCTTCTCTCGGTTACCTGGAAAGGGGGTAGTGTCTGAAGAAGAAATGGCGCTTTGACAAATTTAATGTAATTAAGCCTGGAAACAGCCCACCCAGCTTACAGCTCACTTGATTATGTATAGGCTCAGCTAACTCATAAAGCAGGTAAATACTGCTTAGTCCAACTGTGCTTATAGCTACTCAATATAACCACTCAATAAAAGCTTCATTTAACTCTGCCAAATTAGTTGAAGGTGGTAAGTAAAACTACACTAACATGATAAGGAAGTAAAACTTAAAACCAAGTATACATTATCCTGCAAATTCTAGTGGACTTATGACTGTGTAAGAGGCAGCAATGGTATTTTCACAAACTACAATGAGATGGGATTTCACCTCTAGACAGAGGACAAGGATCTCAAGATGATGATGTTGAACTGATGTGGAAAATTATGCCAGTAAAGAGCGGTGACTGTCATAATTTCCTTCTATACAGTATGGTATTATAAGCAAAGAAGCATATAAAAGGAAAGTAATAACCCATCTGTCCCTACATTCAGGAAGCCCCATTTCCAAGCATTTAAGCCCTTCAATTATAAGCATGAATGGCCCCGGCTACAAAAATGCAGCCCTTTGCATTCATTTCTCAGTAACTACCATTCCTCCTGGTACAGACCAGTTTGCCTTCTGTCAGGGGATCAACAGGAAGCAGAGAATTTTCCCAAAATACAGCCTAAAGCATTTGAACTACCGTAACCCTGGGGAGAAGATGCCCCAGCTTTTGTAGAATACCTGGGTTGCATTTCATTACGTCTAGAAAATAAAATGCTCTGCCATCTTCACTCAGGAAACTTAGAGTTCTTTTAAGTGTGCTACTATCAAATAGTTTTTTTCTGGAAAACAGGAAAGCATGTTCAGAGAAACTATTAACACATTTCTAGCCCAGGACTGTGGACAATAATATTCTAATACTGCTTTTAATTCTTTAAACTTTCTCGCTAATATAACTTCCTGATAGCAAAAACGCTTAAATGAGTCTCGGGCCGCTCATTAAGCGCAACGAAAACCCTCTCTAGGTCTCACCAGCTGGAATTCTCATACTCAGTGAGCCAGCATAGATTTATCAGGCAGGCTGGTGGGAATTCTCCCCTCGTTCACTAAAAAAAAAAAAAAAAAAAAAAAATCAACCAAAGGGAGGAGTACTTGCTCCAAGTCTGATACTTCTGGGAGACAGAAATGATAATAGGGATTGATTACTTAACAATTACTCAGAGCAAATAATCTAAAGTAGTTTTAAAATTAGCTATAACAGTACTGACTCTGACATAGCCAAATCCTGTGTCAAATACACTGAAACCTACAGCAAGTTGAATTTTTAATCAAACACTGAATACTGTAATGTTTTAGATGTATCAACTAAGAGGATACAGACTTTCAGACTGTTTCTTTAACTTTACTTTTTTTTTTTTTTTTTTTTACAGGATTAAGATAGTGATAGGGAGTTCTACGTTTATCACCATTATTATTGGCAGAGTAAGCCCAGAGTAAGGCTAGCTCAAAAGTTTTCAATGCAATTACATCAAAATTTTTCTCATTTAAAAAGGCTTTGCTGCATCAACACAAACATCATAGTTGCAGTAATCAAAGATGATAAAAAAAAAAAAAAATCACTATTTAGGGATATGTAATCCCCTGAAATAGGCTGATACTTGCTTTATTTAACTGGTCTCCATCCATTACCTAACCATTTTTAGGTAAAACACCAAGCTGAAAGTAGGACTTCTATGTCAAATTTGTCTACTTTTGCCCACGTAACAGGGACTAGAAAGAACAAAAGCCCTTGTAACATCTAAATACTTCAAGCAAAGTCCCTTATATTAGATACTAATTCAAAGTAAGTACTACTTCTCCACAAGCAGCCATGCAAGGCAGCAGGAGCAGCACCGTCCCCCTCTCCGTCAGCGAGGTGGGGGGCAAAGCCTCTGCCAGCCAAGGTGCCCCCCAAGGCACAGGGACACCTCCCTGGTGAGCAGCACAAGCCCACGGGGGGCTCAGTCTCACCCCTGCGGAAACCCTGCAGAGCCACCAACACCATCACCTTTACCAGCAACGCCTCCAGCAACTGCGAAACCGCGCTGCAAAACAACACCTAAACAAACTCTCTGCTAGTCTTAGCGCTAAAGAGAAACGTATCCAAATAAATTTAAGAGCCTGAAAGCAACGAGGTTTACAAATTCAGAGACGTTAGTGGTTTTTCTTTTTTCCCCAGTTATAAATAGTTCACAATGCCAAGTGTCATCGGAGGCAAATATTTAATCAAGAAGCATGCAAAACTAAAGTTTTGTTTGCATGTAAATATTTTCCTTGGTCAAACTGAAAATACATACCCTGATCCATATCACCTAAACTAAATTCTAGCCCAGATCTCATTTGATAGCTAAGATCTTCCTGAAAGGACATGTTATGACATAAGCCCTTGCCTTAGCTTCAGTTATAAAAGGCTAATTAAATACAAATAGGAAAAAGAAGCCATCCCTACTGATATCGAACAAGCTTTTAAAAAAATCTGATTAAGCTGTCTGTCAGCACTGATATCCCACATGTTTAAAGGAATTGCTAGTTCTTCACTTCTGAATTAGGAATTCATTTTCAGCTTTGGCAAGAAATGAGCAATTGGATTTACGTATAGTGATACCTGTGCACAAAACAAATCACAATTACAGGTAAAATAGAGAAGTTCCGATAGAAAAGCATATCACTATAGGACACTTATTAAAAAAAAAAAATCCCCCAAAACCTCACCTGAAATAGCCTACTGCTAGCACAAAGCCTTAATCTCCTTCAAATGAAACAAGAATGAGCATGTACAGCCAAAAAAAAATATTAATTAATTCTTTCTACAGCTTAATCTCAGGCTTCTTCCTACTTGTTACAACTGCAAAGTTGCTAAAAGCCTTCAAGGCAAGGAGTTCTCAAGGATGAGGTTAGAAATTTCATATGAACAAAGCACTTATTGATCCTCCACCGTACCAGTTTCTTATCACTATAAGTTAACTTGTCAGTCAGCACGCATCCCTCAGAAAACTTTAGGTTTAATGACAGAAGTAGGAATCAAGTTTTAAACCAGCAAGATCTATTACACTGCTAAAAGCATCCAAAGACACATCTTCTTTTAATTGCGAATGCTGTATTTAACTCTTATACAGCAAAATCCCCAGTCCTGTATTAAGATTTTAGTCGAAATAATTTTCTAGGATGAAGAAAAAAATTAAAGTAGAACACATGCCCTGAGAAAAGAATGTATTTCTTGCACTTTATTCTGCTGGATTTCTAGACAAATCTCAAAGGTAAGTCCATCATGCAACACTCACTCCTGCAATTCAAGATATGCCCTAAGCTCAAGTGTGAGACGCTGCTGTATTTTTTACAGTCACGGATACTATTACTACTGACTTTAATGGCTTTTAGCAATGTCTTAAAATAAACCTCTTCTCATCAGTAACAAAGCTGCAAGTTACAGCCATAAAAATTGCTGTTCTTTTGGATTTTGTTCTGAAGATAAACAGTTAAACATTAGCCTTTCTTTTCTACCGTAAAAGTCCTTGCAAGCCTGCAAAATAAAATATATTAAGCACTTGTAATTTTAAAATTTCCAATTCATCCTCCCTCTTTCCCGCGAGTTGCAACATCTTGAATTCTAAACTGAATGCTTTGAATTCTGAGGCAAATAAAGTACAGCGCATTGCTCACTTTAAGCACACTGTAGCAAGGTCATTCCTTTCTCCCACTAAATACACATAGAAATCTACGCATTACATATTTGCCCCCCCCCTTTTTTTCTTAGAACAAGCTTTCCTGTTAACCATCATATTTTATGCCAGCAGTGTAGTTTTTTCTATGCAAATTATGTATTTGTAGCAAACCCGCACAGCACGAATCAGCAAAGAAGAGTTGCTCAGTGACGTTTGTTTCATTTGCAGTATCACACTTCTCCACCGTATATCGGAGCGATACATTTTACCTCTTGGTTGCTGGGGGGTATTTGTTTGTTTGGTATTTTTAAGACCTAACTCACATACTTCTGGGTTGATACAGCTAGAACGCTGCAATTAATTACCCGATTTACACTCAAGAGAGGCTGGCTTGATAGGAGCTATTTAAAGAAAGGAAATGTGTGTTGGAATATTGCATGTTTACTATGACACTAGTAAAAATAGAGTGGGGGGAAAAAAAAAAAAAAAAGAGAAAAAATTTAGTTCTGAAGGACAAATTCATGTTTTACAGACAGCCAGCCCAGCAAGGCAGAGAGTTGCAACTGCAGCACGGTCACGAACTACCTGCAGTGAACGAGCCTCTGCTGCCTCCTGCCTGAGGGGTCCTGGCCGGGCTCTTTCCTCGTACTTTTCCTTTGTAAAGGAAAAGTTAAACCGAGCGCTGGAAAGACCGGACAGCCAGGAGCGGCTCTTTCCCGAGGGCTGCACAGGGTCTCTCGCCGCCCCGGCCGACGGGCCCCGCTGGGACGCCCGGTGCGACCCTCGCAGGAGCCTTCTGCACAGCGAGTAGTAACTTTGCCACTATCTTCCCGTCATTTTCGCCGCTACACGCAGACATCAAAATTTTATTTTCGTTAATCTTCTCAAGGTTAGGATGCTGCACGGTACCGAGACGCTTCAGACTCTGAGTAAGCACACCTTGCCGGCTGCTCATGAGTGCGCGGAGTTAACTTAATCGCACAGATAAATGTTTTACCCCGCTATTTACTCCACAGATTTCCCCTCCGGGGAAGGGAACTGCCGAACGAAAAGAGCCGGCGGTCGTTTTTCGGGAGCCCCCCCGAGCCGCGCGGCGCGGCGCGGAGCGGGCGGCACTCACCCGTGGAGAAGCCGACGAGCGCCGAGGGGTCGCAGGCTGCGGCCAGGCAGGACAAGCTGTCTTCCATTCCTCCCACCGACGCCGGGCCGGCTCTTCCCGGCGGGGCTCAGAGGGAGCCCCCGCGCCCCGGCCCGGCCGCCATGCCGCGGGCTCCGAGGAGACCCTCCCGGGACACACGGCGCTGCCGGCGGCGGCCGCTCCCGCCGCGCCTGCCCGCGGCCCCGGCCAAAACGAGAAACGGCGGGTGGGTGGGTGGGTGTCGGGGGGTGGGATGGGGAGCGCACTCGGCGGCAGGGCGGGGCTAAAGCTCCGACGTCAGCCACGCCCCCGCACAGGCACGCGCTGGGCGCTGCGACCCTACACAAACACCGCGGCGCCCGAAATCGCACGGATTGGGGCTGTCGGCGCTGGAGACCCGCCAGCCCTACCCCCCACCCCACCATCCCCGTGGCATCGCACTGCACCGCCTGAAGGTACTTACGGCTCGTTTTAAAATGGTGACATTAACCATAAAAAGCCAACAGCGATCCATTTGCCCTCGGCCTGAGCATAAAAAACCACCACGAATGACTAAGGAAAAGGACTTTTATGCTCGGTCGACTCAGATAAACCCTTATCGATCCAAAGCATGTTTGTGTGTCAGAAACACCAAAGATCTACTGTGAGTCAAAGCACAACGTGACATGGTAAGTTCACACGGGGGGGAGAAGATGGGGGTGGTTGTTTGTTTAGTATTATATTTGAATATTTTTCATATGACGTCTTTCAAGAGGAAAAAGCAATGACATCACTGGCAATGTACTCCTATCCATTATATTAAAACGAAGCAAAATATCGTGGTTTAAAGCAGCTTTGCAAAGCTATCGTTTTAGTCAGCAGAAGGGAACTTGTATTACAAACGCATTACAATCCATTTAGCATGATCATGATTTCGTTTGTCTTGCAAGATGAAGCACAGCCAGATGAGAACTAATGAATGCAACATGTGTTCATACTTTTGGTAGCTGTGCCTGAAGCCAATTGGCAGAACGACTACAGCAAGATAAATGTCAAAACAAAACTATTTATGACTATGTACTGCATATATTTTGCCTCTTCTCTCTAGCATACTTCAAATAGTTTATTATTTTCAAGATTTGCAAGCATATTAAATAACTCCAGATTAAAGTTTTGAGTTCTAGACAACAGTAGGATAGTAAAAAAAAAAAAAAAAAATATACACAGAGGAAGTGCATGTCTCCATTCAAAAAGGAGGGGCAGCACTTTTTTCCACCCTTACAAACAGTTGATAAGAAGGTTCATAACAACACATATAATTAAGACGGCACACAATGGGTTTTGTATGTTTTCCCCAGAACTACCAATCTACATATTTTGAGCAGTACCTTCATTTTCCAGGAGCTCCCTAAACATTGGAGGATTTGACCTCTGCAGTGATTTAAAAAAAGAGAAAGGCAGTCAGCTGAGCACAGCTCTGCAGTGTGGAGCCAGCCAGCCAACTACCCTGATTAATAGAAGGAAGGGATGAAGAAACTGAATGGTGGAAGATGATAAAGGGTAAAAGTCAAGGGCACACAACTCACGTAACGGCCCTAATTAAAGCCAAGGGCTTCAAACACACACCCGGATTGACCAAGAACTCATGTGCCCAACTTGTCCCAACCACTGTGTTGCATCATGTCACCAGATTAAACAGTCTTCATTGCAAGACAAAACACTGAGCCTTATCTTGGGTGGGCTGGACACACAGAATTATTCAACACACAGAGACATGTACTTTGGTATCCCTTCGAACTCAACATCCTTCCCAATGCAACTATGAAGCCTTGAAAGACATCGTGGGCAAAAGTCCACCATGAAGTCAGACATAATATGTGCTGGTGAAGACTAGCACAGAGAGCAGAAAGAGGCTTGATTTGCAATTTTTGGTGGCCACTAGTGCTCCAAATGATGACAAATTACATACAACTGGCAGGAAGCATCCAATGTAGTTCAAACTAATAAAATTTTTTAGAATGTCTCGTTTTTAGAGTAAGTAAACCACTTCATATTTAAAAAGCTAGGATCTCCTACTGTACTAAAAGGATATGAAATACTGATATTTCCAGAGATCTCTGACTCTGATTTAGCTTTAAAAAGAATGGATATCCTCACCATAGAAAAAAAAGAAATTGCATTAAGGCAGTATTTTAAACAGAGCTTAATGCCTGCCAAATCAAGAGCAGGCAGGGTGAGGCAAAAGGAACCAAAGCAAACGTTAGATCACCTTCAGAACGATTCTCTGAATGCTAGCGTTTGAAATTAGATTTCAGTTGACCCATTGTATACAGCTCACCCTGAAAATGGCAGAAGCAGCCTCAATACAGCCACTGCCTGTTCCCTGCTGGGCTGAGAACTTGGATCAAAATTCCTTGACTTGCTTTTAAAACTCTCATGAAACCCTTAACTCCTCATTAGGATTTTTCACCCTCCAAGCCCTGCTCCATACCTGTCCTTCTAAGCAATCTCACTATCTTCAGCAGCTTTCTACCTCTAACCTTTTCAGATTTAAAAACAACCTCAGGCTCCTCTCCCCTGCTGTTATTTAACATGAATGGTGGGGGATGAGGAGGTACTCCTCTTAACTATTTTAGGTAAGCACAAATGATGAAACAAGTACTTAAAATACGGCACAGACCAAAACAAAACACATACCATGTAGGCAAACTAACCTTTGCCTAGGTAAAAACATCTCAGAATATTAGTGGTGTAAAGTACAGTGTTACACCAAGAGAAAACCAACCCTCTTCAATCTAACATAATAAAGCCAGTTAAAGATCAGGAATAGAGCCCTGCACATTGCACAAGTACGGATTCGGTTTTTTGCTTGTTTGTCCCCAATATACAGATACTTCGGAACGTTACACATCTGGTAAGAACAGAGGATGGCTCAAAGACATCAGCATCAGTCAGATTATGAACCTATGAAAGGAGGCATTTTAGGCATACTTCAAGTTTTCACGCACCAAAAAACACCCCAACCCACATTTTCTTCAGAGATGGGAACAAAGGGTTCCTCTAGCGTTTGAAGAGAGCCAAAGGAAGGCGTGAACTCCTTGGAGTCATCACTTTTACATGAAGAGGAGGAAGAATCGGGTGCCCCTGCCCCACACCCCAACCGTTGCTTTCTGGTGACCCAGACACAGCCAAGGGAACTGGGGGTGCCCCTGTCAAAGCCACCACATCCCCAGCTGCAGAGACTCCAGAACAGACACCTTCTCCCCAGGACAACTTTAGTAATTAAAAAATAAAGAGGAAGATTATTGAGTTTCCTTGGCAAGTGATCCTGCTGCCAAGAAAATACCGGCAGTTACATGGAATGTGGAAAAAGTCTAAGCCTGTTTTCACAGAATGAGGATCTCTTCATAGTCTTCAAATTTAAGAGATCATAGATTGAAGAAGTGCTGCATGAGGCAATCACCTTATCTTCCTTTCAAAGGATTACTTGAAACTCCCTACCTACCTTTGCTTCAGAAAACCTGTAGCTATAACTGTACCTACACAATATAAAGTGATAACTGTACTGAGACTAGTTTAATGACTCTCTTGCTATTGACCTGCAAGAGGGCACTACTAGTTAACTCTTGTTTCTTCATATGTATAAAACTAATTATGTTTCCACTGGCAAACAGTCTTTCAATTATTTTGCTTTGTTCTTTCTGAAAAGAAACTGCAGCAATGTTTCAGTTGGCAATTAACCTCAAGGCCAAACAGTATCGCCTTTCAGCAGCTGCATACATCTCTGTTCCAGTATTACCTTTACTCCATGGAAAAGAGAGAATAACAATTATTTCTTTAATAACTACCCAATTCCTAAAGACTTGAAGCCTTTTATTCCTTTTTCCATAGGAAAAAAAAATAATAATCCTTTCTAAATTCAACGGACTGGTTTTAAAACCATGTTTTATCTGCAGTCACCTAACTAGCACAACAGATCAAAAGCATCTCATTGAATGAGACAAAAATAATTAAGCACAGTTTTAAAGCACACACTTCAGTTAAGGACACTCATTACATCAGGCCTGTTTCCAGCTGGACTTGTGAGGTGTATGGAGGTTAGTAAGCGATGAAGGACAAGAACAGCCTCGCAGGATCCAGCGCTCTCATTAACGCCTGCGGGATGCAACAGCCTCTGCTCGCTCCTCCTCTTCACTACAGGTGCTGGCACTGGAATAAAACCTATTAAAGTCCCATTCTCTGAAGTATGAATACCAAGAGTGACGGAAGGCAGGACCTTTGGCTATGATTAAGGTCACTTACAGTTGGCACATGGCAGCACTACTGCTAAAATAAGCATCTCTGCCCTTCTCCTGCATCCTTCCCACCCGCAGCCTGCTCTTGCCATGGGCACAACCACCCACAGGGCTGCACTGGACAGCACACCAGGAGACTGAACAACATGAAAACTAACCCATCAACACCAAAACGGGAAAGCTCACCAGGCCAGTCGTGTGGCGTACGGCACAATGAACCACGATGCTGCAGCAGGGAGGTGGCAGCACCCACCGGAAAGAGCATCGGGAACTGTGCCTGTCAACAGCAGCTCTGCCCGTGGATGACTTCGGGTGATTGTGAAACAGCTACACTTGTAAATCGCCTTTCACTGCCAGAAAACTGAGTGAAACAAGAACTGATAGAGATGAGAGTGAAGTCCCTGAGCGAGCAGTGCGAGGGCAGTACGTGGCAGAGAGCACACTGCGGTGCGGAGGCCGTTCCCTTATCACCCCTCCCAAACTCTAAACTGAGCTGCTTCGTCCCACCGGCGTTTTTCTTGAGCAGAGGTAGCATGCAGAAAACATGAGAAACAACAGGTGTACATCAGATCTTAAAACCTGTCCTGAGGCTGTCCTCCAGAACCAAACCATACCCACGTCTGTGCAGTCAGTCATCCCGGGAAAAGGATCTGAACGGGGAATTTTTTTTTTTTTTTTTCTAAAACCACATTACCCAAGTAGAAAAAGAAAACCCACAAGCAATACAAAGCCCTCCAAATGCACATGCATATTTTAAGAATAACTCCCTAAATGTCTATTTTTGTCAGGTGGGTTTTCTGCTGCATCAGCGGCTTGCTCTTGTTTGCAGAGGCAGCTGCACAGACATGACGGAGGTGGCAGCAGGCTGATGTGAACAGTAGGAAGGGTGGCAATGTTTAAGGCTGGCATTTCACTGAGCACATCAAACCACAGCTGTAGTGTGTCTTCCGCTGCCTGCTTGCACAGCAGACTGCTTGCAGCTGCTTTCCTGCCTACCCATCAAATGCAATACGGAAACACCTAGCGAACAAGATGAAAATGTATCAAATATAAAACACAGCCACGAAAAGATTTCTCCTGCAAATTTTAGTTTGGGCATATGTTCCAGACCACCACCCAGACCATGCATCCTACGTGGTGGCCCACGAAAACATGCAACCCTCCCCCTGAGAAAACTCGGAGTCTAAACAGCAGCATCCCTGTTAGGTGCAGTCTGTATTTTTGTGGAGGAAAAAAAAAAAAAATCACAGTTTCATTTCTGGTCAAGAACCTACACAACTTCAAACACACAAGTTTTGCATAAGAGATATTTTTAAAGCTACAGGTAAATTATACAAGGTTGTTAAATAGGAAACATTTCCATTTTCTGAAAGCAATCAGCAAAGTTTGATTCTTAACGAAGATGACTAACTGGTAGTCTTAGATCATACCAAAGCTATGGTTATGAATTAGCTTTAGTTAAGTGACTGCTGTCTAATCATTTAGTTCATGCCAACAGAAAGAAAAACGTTGCTTTTGCCATACAGAAGTGGGGAGACAGTGGGGGAGAGGCCAACTGCAAAAGTGTTTTCTAACAAAGCACTTTCAAAAAGTATGTACTTCTAGAAATATTAACACTTCTTAAGAGTTGTGTATTCTTTAAAAAAAAGATTAAGTCACTCATGCATATTAAAACATCTCCCTGTGTTCTCCCAATGGCTGTTTCCACTACAGTATTGCTGCAATGTTGACTATTTTTACTACTGTTATAAGCAGTAAGAACTGCTTATAACTTATAATAACTGCTATAAGAAATGAAGTGTAAAAAACCCAACAAAATTGGAGAGTCCACCAGTTACAACAGAGACCAGAGAGTTTCTCCTTTACTAACCACTCTGAGATGTGGAGGAAGTGGAAAAGCCTTTACAAAGACACCACCCTTCACACATCCTTCACCCGAAACGAGTCGGTCCCAAGGATGCCCAGCAGGAGATTTGTGTGTGCACGGAGGGCTGGCACAGCTGGTGACGGGCTCAGCAGCGCGCTGGGGGGACGCACTCCTTGCTGTGCACAGAAAGCTGCTCTGTGGGCAGCAGATAGGGACGGGAAATGCATCCCAGAGGGTGGCTCAGACGTAACCACGCGCCTTGGTACGGCACGTAAATGAGGCAGAAAAACCACAGACGCTAGTCTGGCTTAATCGAGACGGCTAGAAACACCTTTCGGCTTCTGGGCTTTCCCGTACACTAGCAGAACCCAAATCTTCCACCTGAGGGGTGGGGTGATCATCTCCATTCGTTACCACGTAGCATAAACACAATATCTGTGATTAAGGTATTATCTAGTACACGCAAATGTGATGCAGGTGTCAGGCCTTAAACTGTTACAACACTTCAGAGTTTGACCTTATCAAAAGATCATTTATAGCCACGCAGTTTTGACATATTATGTATAACAGCTGTACAGTCCATAAATTAATTACCCTTCTGATGGCACAGACTACTAAACAAAGTGGTTTAAAGGGAATCTGTAGAGACCAGTCTTATCTCTGTGCTGTTCCTTTAAATTTAGTTGACAGCATATTTTGTACTGGCAGTAAAATGGGTCACAATAATAAACATCGTGGTTTATTTACAAATATAGGATTGAACTGTTGTGAAATTCTCAGGCAGGGCCTATGACCTATGCTGTTAGAAGAACATAAAAGATATACGTATATTGTTTTTAAAAAAGACAGATATGGAAACTCCTGTTTACGTCTCTTCTTTTTCAGTAGCATTCTCAGTATTATATTTCAGCTTTACTTTAAAACTTAGTGAATATAAAATAAGGAAAACAAGCCATACTATTTCCATGAATCATTTGATAAAAAATTGTCATTAGAAGGAACCAGTTTGGTTCACAGACAGAGGTTAAAAGAGACCTTTCAACTAAGTCAACAAATGAAATCTGCCAGACTAGAAGTCGCGCTTACCTGAAACTCTGAATAACATTATTGACGCAACATTAGGCATTGATTTACAATATATTCTTCCTGTAGGAACAGTAATGTTACAAAAAACTGACACAACTGATACCTTTGCCAGCCTCTCTGGAGAAAAAAATAAAGGACAGTAGGAGACAACACGCAACTCACCATTTTAACTGGTAGCTCTTTCACAAGCCAAGACCAAGGTCAACTTTTGACTACAGAAACGTGTGTTTATATTGCCAGAAGAAAAACTCTATAGGTCAGGAAAAATAATTTCTTCCTCTGGATCATCAATCCTGTTATGACAGCTAAAGGTCAAAGCAAAGAACAGACAGGCTAATTAGAGAGAAGGGAAACTTTGGTGTGCAGTGGTAGGTCTGACTGAATTGACAAATTAAATAGCTGTGGCATAGACAAGGACACACCATTCTATAGGGGAAAAACACCACACAAGAAAAATGGAGAAGGTCTGGCTTTAAGAAGCGCAGTTGTATTTTCTAAGAATGCAGCTTACCAAAGCTTCAGAGACCCACTAAAGGTCAGAAGCGGCAGGAATTTGATGGTATCGTATTACGTAAGAGGCATTTTCATACACTGCAAAACCACCGGCCGTGGGAGGTGGGGATAGTTACGGCAATACATGATCAAGCTCACTATGGCCTTACTTCACCACAAGAAGCTTCTGTACTCCAGATCTACCATGTAATCTTCAAGTAATAAGAGCCAGAAAACGAGAAATATCCAAAACATACTGAAACCGCGACTTCAACGTTAATTTAATCAAACCTCAAATGAAGAGTTTACCTCTCTGTTCTTTGAGAAGGATGCAAGTCCATGATCTAAGTGAATAAAATACCAGGGGTGATGGGACTACAATTAAAAGCAACTTCTTGACTGGCAGAAGAGGCAACAGTACTGACTGCTCTAAGCTCCCAAGGGCATAGGATAAGCAATCATCTGTATATATTTGCATGGGAAGTAAACTAAAAGAATAAAAACTATTCCCTCCTCCCCACCTGTTTTTTGAAATACAGACTATGGCAGCATTTGTATTTTTGTTAATACAAGAGGGTATCCCCAAATCCATGAAGTCAGTAGGCTTCATGTAACTAGCTGCTTATGTGCAAGTTTACACAATCAAGACTGATACAAGCACAATTCTACCACAGGATTTTTAGACAGAAACTTAACAAATGACTTTACATATAATTTTTTTTTTTTTTATCCAAGTTTTTGAGACTGTTTTGTGTGTATTTTTTAACACGAACGACCTACGGACAACTTCAACATACAACTTTGATTTGAATTCTGTCTTCTCTGTGAAATGGGCTGTAAACACTTTTTCTCATATCAGATTGTATGATGTTTAAAGCACTCTACAAAGCCAAATGAATGATCACAGAATTGTAACTGCACATGGCTACACAGCTTTTAAGTCATGGACATAATAAAGCATCATTATGTTTACACTTTATGTTTTTCTTTTGTATTCCAAATTTTTAAAGTGAGACTTGATCTCAAGACAGTCTTGAGACATAAAAGATGTCCAAGCCTTAGTAAAGTACTCTAAATTAGTTAATAAAAGAATTTTTTTAATCATGTATACCATAGGTCACATCTGACCATTGAAATACTCAGTCCAGTATACAAGCCCCCAAACCCCCACATTCTTCCTTTCACTATCCACAAGCCAAAAGAATTTCATTGTTTTAAAAAAGTTTTTTGAAGCTTTGTTTTGACAAACTGTAATGGTGATTTATACATCAGTAAGTCTGTAGTCAACACAGGAGTTTACAGGACACTGAGCAACTGACAAAATTACATTTTCAGTGTAAGTTTTATTTAGTAGAAATGTTTTGCCTGCTATCTCTATAAACAGGAAGACTCAGCTATTTCCTTCGATGAAGTGCTAGAGACTTACTACCCTAACAGAGCCTGCAGCAACATCTACTTGCAAGTAACAAACCTGTAATGCTGGACATTTTATTATCTTTCTCCATTGGCTGTATTTACAGTATGAACGTGTTTTTAATATGTTTAACATAAAGGAAAAGCCTTCTACAGGAAAGCACGCACTACCAAATTATATTGCAGAACACCAGAGTTAAAGGAATGGTATTAGGTAGCAATGAAAAGACAGGCTAAAATATCAAAGAAAAGAAAATTCCTGTCCCTTTTTTTTTTTTTAAGTCTTCACTAAATGTTGTGTGCTCCTTTAAGCATCATTTGAGGATGCATTCAGTTGGCAAGGTAACAGATGTGAAGCAACCTTAGAGGCATCATCCAACCAAAAATACGGGTTTTCACTTTTCTGTCAAATTGTTCTATATTCTGCCACCCCACAGGAAAATAAAGTGTAAAATTATACTACAGCGATCAGGAATTAATAAATTGTTGCGAGTCACTTGTGCAGCTTTCCTACACTTGAATAGCTAGGATATTTACCTTATAACATGAACACATTTGTATTTCAAAAGGAATCCTCAAAATAACTGTTTTGCATTTTTTTTCCTGACACTATATACCTCCTTGTTGAAAAGTGTCTATCACCCTACAAAGGTGGCTCACAAGTAGCAGCTCCCCCCCGAACCCCTTTAAAACAAAGTCAGGAGAGCACAGTTGTGGGTTGCAAATGACTATACTCCATACATTCCAGGATTTTCTTAACAGAGAAAATACCTCAGTATTTTCCTTTGTTAGTCTCCTGGCAGAATTTGAATCACTCATTTTGCTTCACCCAAGAAGGAGTATTTGATTTAATGATTCACTCATTTGATGGATAGTCAGGCGACCGATTTTATCTGCTTCATTGCTATCAAGCAGTCAGCATAACCTTCCATTAAGGCAAATTGCAGGTTTTAAAGCATACCTGCAATCAGAGGAACTCAGATTGTTCTTGCACTATCCTCAAAACCTATGAAGGATACGTGCATTGGAGGGAGGTGGAGAGAAGTGGAAAGGATTAAATTAAACAATTTGGAGGAAGCATCTTGCTGTTTTCTGTCTCCACTGATGAAATCAGGTCTGTGGCATTAAAACCGACGTGAGAGAACATGGCTTGTTTGTATTGTCCCCTTCCTTTTCTCATTTAAAAATCAATTGCCATCCTTAGGCAGGATATACATTGGTAGGAACAAACTAGCAAAACTAAACTGCCTTTGCAAACAGATCTTAACTGCCCACCCTAAGAGCCACACAAAAAGGTCCGGAGGCACACTGCAACGGAGACCTCCAGCATGGGCATCACGCGTCAACATCGACGTGTGATGAGGATCTGATCTCTAGAAAACCTGGATGTTTATTTTCTTTAAAAATAAAAGCTGCCTGAATACGTAGTGGTAATAATTTTTATGCGTTGGTTAGCAAAGTCCTCCACTCTACAAGAGCACGTTACTGATTTTCAAACTCAAAGCAACGCCTTGGGCTGTCTGTATCACACACACACACGTATACATGGTGTGGAGCACCTTGATGCGGGTGGGGAAGGTTTGGTGGCTTTTCAGCACAGGCCCACTCCCCTACAGACAGGATGGAGCCATGTACCAGCCACGGGAACGAAGCCAGACATGCCTGAAAACACACCAGAAAACACTTGCAAGAGAACTGCTTTCAAGGTACCACTTTCCAGTAGAAGAATTAGAGTGGAAAAAACCCATACTTGGCACGAACCTCTTGAGTCAGGAGTTTGGTTTAGATCATTAGCAGTTTAAACTAGATTCACCGTTGGAAGATTTGATTTGGTAAGAAATGTTTAGATCCTGCTGCACGATTTTGCAGGAAGGAGTTTGCCGGGCAGCTGTGGCACTGGGTGAAGGGGGACGAGCTCCGAACACAGACCGTCCTCTCAGTGAGGTGCTGGGCTGGCCAAAAATCCGTGAGAAACTCCAGCTGGCTGAAAAGGGAACCGGGACTCACCTCGAGATGATGATACCCCTTGCTCTGTACAATTTGACATAACATGGCAACTCCAACAAGTTATTAAAACAAGGCATACTCATAAATACAAAAGTCTTTTGAAAAACGACATTTTAATAAAACTATACCTAAAAAGCATTTGGACAACTTGGGCTATAGTACATATTGTATGATATTGGGATTCCTTCTTTTATAGCATCATGTTCCAACTAATTATCAGAGCTAGTTTTTTAAAAAGAATGGCTATTAATATACTACTTCATCAGCTAAAAAAAATTGCTTTTGCAAATTATTCACATACTTTGGTTTCTCATACTTGTTTTGCTGGAAAATAGAAATGTTTAATAAATTAATAAAGATGAAAAAAAAAATGCTGGCTTAATAGAATTCCATGGAAAAAACTGCTTTACAATACTCCATGAAGTATAACCAGCACAGTTTTACTCACTTGCTTCTTCACCTGATGAATTCTACTAATGTGTATGAGAATGCTAAGTGAGTTTACATGCTAAAATTATTTTATGTGATACAGTAATATGTTGAGGACAGTTTTGCCTTCTAGGAGACTGTAAACCTGTAAATTGGTCCACATAATTAATTTGTAATTAAAATGTGAAACAGTAGTTATACTACCAGAGATATTTTCCTTAGAGAGAAAATGTCACTGATTTGTCATTTATGTTTTAGCTCTATCTTAACTAGAAAAAGTAAGATGGTATAATTGAAGTCCAAAAAATAAATATCTTTGTAGTTAATAATAGAAACTCATCTTTTCCATCTATAGGTTGCTGCCCTAGTACTGTTGTAGATACCACCCCTTATGTTATGGCATAATATAAACTAACCCCCCAACCAAGGCATTCCGTTTTTCAATACTTTTTTTTTTCAAATGTTCCATCGCTTTGAGTTTCTTTATGATGTAACCTAAGCAGCATAAGCAAGACAGTGCACTATCCTACACAAAACACTAACTCAGAGTGTACTGCTGGCTTCACAAAACATTCAAGAGGTACAGAGGAGAATCACTATTTCAAGTTCGCCTGAACTGAACACAGCTGAGATAAAACACTGACACGTCCGAGTACTCTGGATTTGCTTTTGAAATGACCTGATGCTTCCAGAGAATGGAAGGGGGAGGAATATCAGCCTCCTGGCTGGGGGGAGGGATGGGAGCTGCTTCTACAATTGCAAAAGTATTTTTCAGTATATGGGGTGGCTGGAGCAGAGCAAAGCCCCCCATAGGTGAGCGAGGCTGGCTGCTGGGCATAGCCACTAGATAGCAGGATCTGTTCAGTGAGATAGCAGCTTGAACAGAGCAGCTATAAACAGTGTCAGTTTAAATTAAATACGTTTAAACCATATGTTATACAACAGGTATCTGTCACATCCAAGTTTTTATAATTTATTAAACAGATCTTAAATACAGGGCCAACCTCAGAATGCTGAATTATTTGGACGGGGGCAACGTTTTTTGGTGACCTTGTGTTTCTTAATTCAGGGTGTTTTTATTATCTTTAACACTGCATGCCCGAGATGTCCGATTTTCATGCTTTTTCCTTTTGCAACTTTGAGGACTGCTAACTTCCCAGCTTTTTTAAACAAACACAGAAATCCTCTTCCTCATACTTCATAGCTTCATCAAGAGTGGCTTTAAAGAAAACCAAACTTCTGAAACATTCACAACAAAACCAGACCCATTAGCAATAGCGCTGATGATGTGAAAAAGCCCCCACCAGGAGCTATACAAGGCCTCCTCTACCAGGAGGATTGCTGGAGTTCAGCCTCTGAATACACAGCTCTTGGCAAAGCTCACTTCAGTGTGGCTTACTTGAACATTCACAACAAAAATGAACAAAGCCTCTTACTTTTACGGGTCACATCAATTGTTCCAATGCATGCTGATCGTATCTTCTGCAAACAAAGCCAGGAGTTAATTGCATTGGAGCATTAAGCAGAGAGCCTTTAAAAGTCTTTTCTGTTTAACCTATCTGAATTGCAAGTGGCTGCATCAGAAAGGACTGAAGCGTGTGCCATTCTGCACAATAACCCGTGGTCTTATATATGGGTAGGTACATTCCCAAAGTAATTTCAAAACACATAACTGATAAGGAAGAGTTATGAGTTTGCTTTTCTAACCTTCCCACGGATTAACACAATTTCAGGTTCCTAAAATAATAACCACATATCCCACTGCAGGCATTTTTGACATTGCTGGATTATTCCCAGGGCAGTCAGGAGGGGCTGTATATTAACAGCAAATCCACACGTCTGAATTATCAGTGCAAAAATTCCTCAAGTTTCAGCTTAAATCAGGCAAGACTGTATATTTTTTTCTTCTATTCATTCTTCTAAATGCATGCCAAATTTTCACGTCCCTTAGGATTTTATAATGCCTTTGTAGATCATGAAACAAAGCAGTAAAGCATATTGATGAAAACAAACTCTTGATTTTTCTATATTAAGGAAACAATCAAATTTCCAATCCACTATAAAAATCGAGCGAAGTAGCAATTTATTAGCCATGCCCAGCAATTCAGAGGTATGCAACGACGTTCCAGGTACGCAAAGTAAAAACCCAAACACGAGCCACACATACACAGATCACGCCACAAACCCTCCTGTACTCTCCTAGCGATAAGATGGATTTTCCTACTTCAGACCGTATTTTGTTGCCCAAACCTCGCGCTGAACAAGGCCCTTCCTAAGGTGAGCTCCTGGCTGTGATGCTTTTCTAGCAAATGCAAGACAGGAGCTGCTTCCAGCTCGGTGACAGATGTGACACATACCAGCCCCACAGCCTCTCCTGAGCAATGACGATTCCCGGGGAGCAACACTGACCCGGACACCACGAAGTCCCAGCAGCGCTCACACGAAGGGTCTGTCTCCATTTACAAATTCCTCCAAATCATGACACTAAAACCGCTTGCTCCTCTTTGTCAACATGCACAAAAGGTTTTAAGTCCACAGCTCTGGGAACGGAACCGTTAAAATGGGCATGTTTGACATGAAGCACCAAGCAAGAAATAATATATGGGGGACACTGGCCATGAGGGGAGAACACAGAGCCAATAAAATAGCTTTATTTCCTTTAAATATTTCCTTTTAGCCCTTTTTTTCTTGCCTACTTAAAGCATAAATTATTGATAACAGGAACTGTTCTGAAACTCCTGTTGCACTGAAAGAGGTGCTTACACGTCTTTTGAAAGGATACTTTTTACTTCTCAATCTAATAAAAGTCTCTTAGTATTTCTGGCTTAGAAACATATTGCTTTAGTCCAGCGTTTCTCATAACATACTCAATTCCAGCTCCGTCAAGCATCACGAGGACAGGCAGAGAAAAGAGAGTTAATACTTACACTACACTCCCAAAAGGGCTTTGATAAAAATGAAACTTACACCTGGATTAGCAAACATTAACAAGATTTATTCTGAATGTCTATTTCTTGGGTTTTGTCCTTCTCCCTAGCTCAAATGCAGAGAGCTGAAAGACCTGGCACTGACCCTTCTTTTGTCAAGTGGCAAATAACAGACCTCAACACTCAATGACATTTGCGCTTCCCCAAACAAAGACTAAAGGCTCCCTTCCTTGACAAAGAAAGACTTGGCTAGAATAGTTCCTAGATCTCCGTGAACTCATCTTAAAAATAACCTGTCTTAAAGAGGTTCACTGCACGACCAGCCTCGTGCTGCGGCAGATGAGGGAGCCCTCACTGGGGCAACTGGCTGGATGGACAATGACCAACACCAACACTGAGCAATGTGCCCTCCCAGCTCAGGAGCACCTAAACCACCACAGCTCTGAAGTAACTTAACCCCAGGGCTAGTTTAAAACAGCTTGCAAGTCCAATTTGCATATGTATGGATGGATGCAAGCATCTGTGACCCAGGGAGCCACATACCTGCCTGCCCCCCCAGCAGCTCACTCAGGGTGCATGAAGAACAAGCCTCGCACCGAGGCAGAACGTGCTGACTGTAAAATGCAACTGAGTTTTAACAGGTGCTGCAACTGCTCAGTGACCATAAAGGAGAGGAAGGAAGTACAGTGTTAAGTAAGACAATAAAATGATATTTATAAGTGAGTCGTTTCTGGCTTCAGAAGTGTTGAGATCCTTTTTCTGGTACGAGTCACTGGTCAAGGCGAGATTACAATAACTGTATATCTCTAGAAAGAGTAACAGAGACCTCGTCTTGCCCTGCCCCTTCTGAATCACTCAGCATCCTTCCCTGTATCTGATGGCATTAATATTAAAAACAACAATTTGCCTGGGGATGCTTGACTAGAAAAGGTCTACAGAGAAGAATTAAGCCTGGAATTGTCTCCCAGCACAGACAATATTAGGCAGAAGCCTCAACACTTGACAATACTGAATATTATTCACATAGAAAATAATCTGAACAATATTATTGCACATGACGCCAAGATAAATCATAGAGCATTAAAAGAAGTTGTCAGGCAGGATGTGTCCTACTTCCTCTTCCTCCTCATCGAGAACTAAACAACATAAATCACAACTAGTTATTTCAAATGTAATCAAACCCTACCAGACCTCGCAACTTGCTAATGCTTTCCCTCTGCCTCTCTCTCCTCACCATTAACTCAGAAAAACAAAGCAAACAAACAAACAAAAAAAATCTCGCACTCTGCACACTCAGGTCTACAGACACACAACCAATAGACCTCATGATGTCTTCCCCTTCTAGAGCCTAAGTAAAGCTACATAGACAACAAGAGGGGGAAAAAAAGAAAACACCTTCACACAGAACAAAGCCACAAAAACCCAGAAGAGGGTCTGGGCAACTCGACAAAGGTAGCACTCAGAAACGGTATATCAACATATATAGCAGATCCACACATACAAGTAAATTCCAAAGGTTATGCAATTTCACAGCACGATTAACATCTATCACCCCGCTTTTGGAGAGAGAGACATGAACAATTGCATATACAGTACCTGCACCTTCAAGCAGATGCATTACTGTGCACATGTAATTAGAAAAAAATCTGAGTCAATTATTGGTGTGATTAGACATTTTATATGAGTCCTTCTGCTCCTAAACCTTCTCATATCCTAAAATTGCAATTAAAGGTAAAGGGATCATGTCTGGAAAAAGAATCATTCTTGTTTTTAGACAGCCACATTTCTTATATGGCAGTTAAAAAACTACCAGAATTTCCCCTATAAACATGTTTCCAGCAATTTCAGCTCTCCCACGCAGTCTTTGGTCCTAAAGTAATAGTCTCCTGCAGAAAAGTTTTTTATACACACACAAATAATAATTCAGCCACACATTTCTCTTGCATGATGAATCGTTTTCCACATTAAGATGACAACACTAGCACTGGAGTGTCCTGCCATGGCAGGCAATTAAAGATCCAAAAGAAAAAGCATTAGTCTTGCAAAAAGACGAGCCATTGCCACATCATGAAATACAAGATGTAGATTAAGAGAAACATAACCTTTGAGAGGTAGCCAATACTTACACAAAGGCTAAAACAGCGGGGTAGGCTAGTCAATGGAGGAGGAGAAAAGCAAAGTACTAACACACACAATCTTCATCACTGGATTCATCCATCTGTCAAAACTGACTAGTGTAGAAAGACTAAGCAATTGACCGTATCGGCGAGTTTGAGAGCTCGACTTGCAACGTTTGACTGCCAAGGAGGATCGGGCTGAGTGCGGAATGCAGAGCCGGCTGCTGTGCAGCACATGGGCAACATCGATCCTCTACACACCAACGGCAACCTCAACACAGGCACCCAGGGCTGCAAGATAGTCAAGATGGACATATATATATATATATGTATATATATATATATATATGTAAAAGAATGAGGAAGCACCACATACCAATGAAATTATTAAGAAATAAATAACAGCTGAAACATAATGGACTTTTGGCAACTGACACTTTGTAAAGCAACTGGGATTCTACAGAGATTTACACCTGAACACAGACTGCGGTCCATAGATAATCCCACATACACTGCCCATGAAAAGTGTAAACTCCTAGAAAACCTACATATATAAATATATATATATTTGTTTGTGGTTTTAAATTTTTTTTTAAAATACATGAATGCTAACAGTGCATGGACATGACAGCTGAAGGAGTCCTTTGGTCACCAGTCATCGTCAGTCACAGGTCAACCGGGACGCAATCTCAGAGACAGTTCATGCTGTCAGACAGGAGAGATGACCAGTAGCTCAAGCAATTGGAAGCCACCTCTATTTCCGATCACTTGCCAAGAAAAATGTCAAACAGGCTGCAATTTGGGAATGGCAAAGCTCAAGAAATGACTGGAATTCGTTAATTGGGCTGATGAGTTGGACAGATTTCAGAGACTATTTGCACTCTAACTAAAACATGTTTTACCCGTTCGGTTTGTTTTCCAAGGTAAAGAACAAATTTGGTGAGGAGGACTCCAGACTACCTGGATGCATAAAAAAGCTGACCTGTAATGCTAAAAATAAGCAGGAAACCTTTTTTCCACATAGTGGAAAAAAATTAAGAAAGAAAAGCATGTTTCAGAGGTTAAAACCAGAAGATTAGAATCAACTAGGAGCGTGCCTGAGCTGAACCATGCAAAGCAAATAATCACAGAATGTTAGGGATTGGAAGGGACCTCAAAAGATCATTCAGTCCAATCCCCCCGCCAGAGCAGGAACACCCAGATGAGGTTACACAGGAAGGCGTCCAGGCGGGTTTTGAATGTCTCCAGAGAAGGAGACTCCACAACCTCCCTGGGCAGCCTGTTCCATGCTCTGTCACCCTCACTGAGAAGAAGTTTCTTCTCAAATTTAAGTGGAACCTCTTGTGTTCCAGCTTGAACCCATTACCCCTTGTCTTACTGTTGGTTGTCACCGAGAAGAGCCTGGCTCCATCCTTGTGACACCCACCCTTTACATATTTATAAACATGAATGAGGTCACCCCTCAGTCTCCTCCAAGCTAAAGAGCCCCAGCTCCCTCAGCCTTTCCTCATAAGGGAGATGCTCCACTCCCTTCATCATCTTTGTTGCCCTGCGCTGGACTCTCTCCAGCAGTTCCCTGTCCTTCTGGAACTGAGGGGCCCAGCACTGGACACAATATTCCAGATGAGGTCTCACCAGGTCAGAGTAGAGGGGAAGGAGAACCTCTCTCGACCTACTAACCACCCCCCTTCTAATCCACCCCAGGATGCCATTGGCCTTACTGGCCACAAGGGCCCAGTGCTGGCTCATGGTCATCCTGCTGTCCACCAGGACCCCCAGGTCCCTTTCCCCTACACTGCTCTCTAACAGGTCATTTCCCAACCTATACTGGAACCTGGGGTTGTTCCTGCCCAGATGCAAGACTCTACATTTTCCCTTGTTATATTTCATTAAATTTTTCCCCGCCCAACTCTCCAGCCTGTCCAGATCTCGCTGATAGTATGGGGACATCACTGTTACTATGCACCACAGCTTTGAAAGAGGGAGAGAAAGGCAGGTACCTACACACTGACATTTAAGAGGATGTTTAGGAAAAACTAGGCAGGAACAAACACCAAAGAAAATACTTTGCCTTCTGTTTCAAGGAAGATAATAAAATGATACACTGAAAATGAGGATAGGATAATAGTTATTACTACATACAGGGTGGAAACAAAATTAGACCATTTACAATAAAGAAATAAGAGTATCTGGATAATCTCCACCCCACGGCGCTGAAATAATTGGCACACCCAACAGTGGCAGAAACACCAAAAAAAATTACAGGAGGGAGGAGAAAGGAAGTAGTTTGGGAGAGAAGGAAAAGCAATCTCAGTGTTACAAAAGCTTAAGTATGACCTTGATAATACAAGATCTAAACAAAAGAAATAAATGAAATGTAATTGAACAGTGAAATGAAGACAAGGCAAATTTGACTTTGCCTGTGCTATTTATTCCTCAAAAAAGGATAATACAGAAAACTTAATCCAGAGTCAAAGCAAGAACTGATGTGATACCTCACGGAATAATATTTAGGGTACAGACTATCTATAATGTTTTAAAGATTAAAAAAGCACTGGCTCAAATACAATAAAAAGACACAATATCGAGACAAAGAGAAGGTACTGTGTTCCTCAGGTTTTATGAGATCACGGCTATTAAATAAATTAATGTAGTGACTGTATAAAAAAAGCAGGTATCCACTAGTGACTTATGGGAGAGCAAAGTTTGCAGAATTCTCTGTTCCAGAAAGAATCTCACAAAAATTAGACAGTCTTTTGGGCTATGTAGAGCAACACAAATGCAATGAAATTTAAGGGTACAAAGTGAAAGACAATTATGAATAACAACTTCTGCTGTGATCTGGGACCAATTAACAGGAGATGAAGAGGAGAAGGGAGCTGTCAGAGCATCAAAAGATCACAGGATCCTATTAACCCTTGTAACAGCTCTTTGATCCTGATGCTTTGCAGTAGTTTTACACGCAGACACACTCCTCCCTCAAAAAAAAAAAAAAAGGTATTTTTAGTAGAAAAACTGGACTGACCTATTATATAAAGTATTGGTATACCACTATTTGTAATTTTATATATATAGTTGTGGCTACCTAGTCCAAAGCAAAACAAAAACAAATGCCTTTCTCCAAAACCAATTTAACTGAAACAGGTGCAGAGAAGACTACTCAGAAGATACAGGATAGAGAAAATCTATTTTATAAGAGGAACTAAAGTACTCGGGATGCCTCAGCCTACTCAGCCTAGCAATTAAGTGCTGAACGCAACACAGCTCTGTAGTTGTCTTGTGTATGGCAGGGTAATCTCACAGGAAAAGGAACAGGGGTTTTAAGATGGAAAAGCAGAAGCTGGTCCAAACCCAGAGTGTGGAAGCACCTGCCAAACTGGATGGGGCAGATCAGGAGCAAAAACTGGTTTCAGATGAAATCTCAAATACATGGGGAGCAAAGTCAACCCAGGTGCTCCCAGTTTGCTGCTTCGGGTGTTCAATCTGACCAGTTTCCTAAGAGGCTGTTCAAAGAAGGTTCATTAATTCACCACATGCTATATTGTAGTAATTAAATTCTGTACCGATACCTTCTGCTGATATCTGAGAGACAGGAAAAAAAAAATTATCCGAGAAGCCACTGCCTAGCTCAGGAGTGGAAGGGCAGAAAACAAACTGCCCCGAAGCAGGAGGTGTAACACAAGCTGTGCTGCAACATGAAAACGAACTTCAGCAGGGTCTGCATGGCACCTTGTTCATATTTTTACCACTGAGTGCATCTTTCCTGGGTCAGACTTCTGGAGTTTAGGTATGGTCTGTTCCCCCCTCAGCTAGACATTTATATTTAGTACATTCCCTGCTATAACAGGGATGCAGAAAAAAATATCTCTGATTTTTTTTGCTGCCTCCCTAGGGCAACACTACCCTTTATTCACTCTTTCAGTCTTTTTAATAAGGTTTTAAATTAGTTGAGTAAGCAACGGGCCCATCTAGATTTAAACTTTTCTTTTTTACATGACTCTTTGGGGAAATTGTCCCCTTCAGCCCTCCATTCCCAAGTCAGCTGTACTTTAATAGTCCATTACAAGAAGAGAAACAAATCTCAATATTTACTTTTTGTTGAACTATCAGATAAACGCTGGGTCTATTTCTGTTCTATTCACATTCTCCCACAATTTCCATTACAAGGTATGCACTTAGCACTTTGACAAGAAGTTCCCCACTGCTAAAAATCTCAGTGCTAAAAGAAAAAGGAAATATTTATTTAGGTTTTGGTTTCAAACAGAAATAAGTTTTCAAAATTCAACTGGAATTCCCCCAACTTACTCCACCACACAGCAGGCTCACAGTGTCTAGCAGCTCAGAGACAAAAACTTTAGAAGTTGCGAAGTGAATTTGAATCCCGTTTTGCTGGGAACACCTTTAGTGTGCTTAACTGCCCTGGACTAGCAAGGAAACCTTCTTTTGGATTCATTTGGTTAGAAATGCCTCGCAGTAACTTTTGTTCTCTTCTCGAGTTTGCATGGCATCCCACAAACAGGACTACCTGCACTGGGTATAATACACAAAATACAGCAGCATCTAAAATTGATCTTTAATCATTAAATTGTAAAGATATACATACATACACATTATTTGTTTTCATATGCTTCGTAAATAAGGTGTGAGGCCTAAAAAGGATATTTCTATGATACTTCAATAGATATCATATGCATGCCCAAAAATGACAGGTTTTCAGCAAATTTATATATTACTTTGCAGGTATTATGCCTCTAGTCTTCTGGTTTGCCTCCTTTCTTTTCTTTCTTTGAGGATGGGTTCAGTTTGCCATACCCTTGTGGGGTTTTGGTTTGGTCGGTTTTGGGGTTTTTTTTGATGTTGTGGGTTTATTTTTTTTGTTTGTTTTGTGGGGTTTGTTATTATTGTTGGGTTTTGTTGGTGTGTTTTGCTGTTTGGTTTCTTTTAATGTAACAGTAAGCTGTGGAAAGTGGTCTGTAGTTGACCCAAAGCAGCAAGCTACTGCCAAATCCAAAGCACTAAGATGAAGTATGAAAGGAGAAAAGCACACTTGATTTGCGTAACTCATCCTTTTATCCCTGCTCGATGGTGATTTTACAGTTAATAGAAAAAAAAAAGAAAAAGAAAAAATATTTTAAAAATAACTGAAAGGAAGAAGAAAGGGCAAAATAATTTATATTAAGCCTACTTCAGCATTCTTTTAAGTTTCTCATTCTTTTCCATGTGTAAATGATGAGATCCAAACCCCATTAAAAAGCCTTGGGAAGACTCGTATATAAGAAAAAAAAATATCACATGCATATAAGGACCTGAAACTACAGTTCTAGAGTTAACATCCCATTTTATTTCAGTTTATGTTGAAGCATTGGTGTTTGCAGGTCATCAACCTGTATGCCACGTTTCTGCTGTTCAAACCCTGATAAACTAAGCAAGAAGACAAGAAAAGCAGTTGGGTATGGCAAGTAGCTTAAAAAAAACGACTTTCCAGCTGCAGGGGAATTACTTTTTTCTTTGCTTTTAGTCAAAGCACTAGAAATGTTTCACAAAACTTTCTTCACAGAGAAGCAGTGACTATTTTGCCATTTTTAATTAAAGAAAAGCATAAATAAAGACAGTACACAACCTATTCAAAACTGTTCAGGGTATTTAATATTTCTTACCAGCTTTCTCTGCCTTGTAAGAATGTAGTTAGTCCCACTTACAAGAACTCTGTCCTTCCCTTTCCCTCCCTCCTCCCCAGAAACATGTGGTTATTTTTGTCAGCGTGTTAACACATTCTGTCATCTATAAATTGATTTTGAAAATATACTACAGCAAGTTAATTTTCTTTGAGGATTATATGAAGGCAAAAGCAACCACACACACCAAAAAGCAAAAAATTCTTCCTGAACATTGGTGTCACATAGCAGTAGGAAGAGAAGAAAAATTTACTTGATACACTGAAAATGTTCATAGATACTGATATCTATGAAAATTTTCATAGAAAAATTATATCTATTTGGTTTTTGTTTTTAAATGCAAGGGGTTTAATGCAGGATTTATTACCACCAATAGTTAAATATTGGTACCATCTGAAACTCACTCTAAGCAAGCATTCCCACCATGTCTTTCACCAACATAATGGAACATCCTTCAATTGATACCCACCTGGTGCCCATATGAATGGCAGATACATCTCGTGTAAGAAACCATTCGTATCCTCAGCCTTTTAATAATACAGGAAACTACCGTTCAGGGCGACTGTAGGCTTTCATTTCATTGTCAGGCTTAACGTGGATCTGGGCTTGACTTTTGGCAAGAAGCTGAAGGACAACCCATGGGTTTTGCAGGGAGAAGCACAAGGAAGCATCGGTGCCGTGTGTCAGGACCAGCCTGGTGCACCACGGTTTTGTCATCCCCATGGGAACTCCTCCGCCACGGTCAAACCTTCACGCTGCTGGAAGAACTGGTCAACGCACAGTTCAGAGGACGTTTCAAACTGGTGCGGGTATTTAACCTCCCACATTAAACTCGTGCACAGCGCACTTTTAACACACATATGAAACACCCAGCTATCACCAAAAGCTTTTCCATGTTGTAACATTGCAATTAGCAGTAATATTAGCTCCAGGAGCTATGGCCACCCCATTGTATTGCTAGCCCTAACATCTGTGCACAAGTTCATACCAGCTGATGGTACCACCTACTTCTGCACTAGAGATCTGTCGGAGAGTTTGACATCAGGGGAAAGGAACAGCATCTCCATTTCTAGCTCAAGCTAGCAACTTGATGAAAAAAAGCCTGCTTGTGAAAGTATACTGGAGTTACCTGTAGAAGAGAACTCATTTGGGAGACTATGATACTGTTTAGGAAAAAAAAAAAGAAAATCTTTTAGGCAACAAGAATTTTATCATTCTGGGAACCTCCGATGTTCTACAACTGAGGGTTTTCTTGACCTGATCCACTCCTGAACTGTATTCGTTGCCAAGCGAGAAAAGCAAGATGCTAGGGAAGCAAGGGGAAGAACACCAAGGGTGGTGGAAAGACCCATTAGCATACGGGGTTGAGAGCAAAGGCCCTTCTGTTGGATTTGGGCACTGGCTGCTGCTGCTCCTAGCTCTGGGGCAGCCAGCAGGACCTGCTGTCAGCACGCTGAGTCCTCTAGAAAACACTGTCACTGCTAGAGCTAAAGGCGGCTCAGACACATAGGACAGGAAAATTAGCTTCAAAAAGCACCGGCTCAAATCCAGAAGCCTCACTGAAGATCCTCTGCCTTCCAGCCTGGATCCTGGGGGATGCAGAGGTACTTGGCTCCTGCCAGCAAAGGTAGTCACACCAAACAAAGTAAATATATATATATATATATATATAATGTTTCAGATGGAGCTCTTGTTGCCACCCAGGAAAGTCAAGAAACGTCCGCAAGCCCACCATTACTTGACTTGGGAGACACCATCAACGAGAGAATCAACATCCTGTTATTGAACTTGCTGAACATCTACCCTCTCAGTTTCACCTGATCAGCGTCACCATTTTAACTAAATTATTCTCTGCAAGGAGGTTTTCCGGAGCCAAGCCCATAAACCAATCATCCGTGAAAAACCATTAGGACTATTTCCTTTTCAAAGTGTGTAAGCAACACAGATCCTATCAGTCAGGGCTGGAAGAAACCCATCATAATTTTTCTTTCCCTTCTCCCTCCCCAACCCAATACATAACTCCTCAGTAATAAAAAGCAGTTTTCTTGCTTTTATGCATTTGGCACGTATCAGCCTTTGACTATGCTAAACAGAGCACTTCCTCACGCATAAAGCATCTATTCTCTCCTTCTTGCGCTTGTGTGAGCTCTATCCAAACAACCTGAAGAGACAGGATGTTTAAATTCAAAAATTGCTCCCTGGAAGGCATAAAAAGGAGCTTTTTAAAGAATGTCATCTGTTCCTGAAAAGCAGCCCAAAGCATTCTGCTACCTCTGCCTACCTTTCATGGCCCAGTGTAACATTTCAATATAGCCCCCATCTTAAGCAGTTTTAATTTAGAGCTCAGTGATTTAAAAAGTTCAGAAAAGTTCTTCTAGAAAACGCTCCTGACAGCGACAAAATATTAAGACCTCCAAGATACACATAATTCTAGTTGTACACACATTTCAGCTTATTCTGGGAGTTCACCTGTTCTCCTCCCAGACGTCAAAGACAAAGCTCCCCCTAACTCCAAACGGAGCAGGACATCGCTCAGTTGTTAGACTCAACTCTGTAACATGATTATCAGCAAATCGAAGTAGCCCTGACCGCTGGCGCCGCAACAACCTGGCGCACCACCTGGCATCCATCGTGTGCTTGTGTTTGACGGTGGTGTGACCCTCTTCCCTCTGCACTGCCCAGCCAGAGCACCCGAGCTCCCCACGGTGGCTTCCTCAGAGGCACAGAGCCAACCCCAACGCTCCTGCTCTTTCCTTTTTTCCAAAATGGTTTAACTCCAGTAATCAGCCATCTAGCTAATGTTACTGAAGCCAACTGACAAAATAGATATATATACACACACATATATGGTTTTTATTTAGGTATATATAAATAAAAATATAGGGTCTTTAAAATATTAAAGTTACTATTGTTAAAATATTGTTCTTCTATTCCTGCCACAAACTTGTGGTTTTCTTGGAAGTTCAAGATTTTCCTCAAGTGGAAGGTGTTTACACGGGATGCAACAGCCAAGAGGGTAAAAGCACTAGTACAATGGAAGTATACAACTGTTATTAAAGCACACAACCTATAGTTAACTAATAAATAATCTGTTCCCAAGTCTACTTTTTTAAATTGTTCAAGTAAAGGACAAATGATATTTTCCAGAAACCCTACAGTAGAGAGCTACTCATCTAGAACCTGAATTCATAAGAACCAGGCTTTATTCTGCTTGAGCCTTCAAAAGCCTGAGACCATAAATAAATAAATAAATAAATTCAATATTATAAAGTGACACTTGCTACCCCTTGACTTATGACCTATACAAATTAGCTTATCATGGTCAGGGCCTTCCTCCTCCCATCCTCACTTTCCAGCTAAAAATATGCTTAAAAGATTCTGTTCATCTGAGCATAACATTTAACCCACAGCCAGGTTTTTAAGTTTAGTAAGGAATATTTTGCATCTTGAGAAGCGTGGTGCAAACAGACAAAGGTCCCTCAGCAGGTATCTGCCACAACAGATCTTTTCCTGTTGGGCACTTCAGGCCACGGTAAAATACAGCCCTTCAGAACTATCTACTAAAGCTTTAATAAAAGGCCAGTTTTCTGCTGACACCCCTGCTGACACAGCCATACTCTCAGGTTCTTGAACAGCCACAACTAGAGTGACGATCTCTGAAGTATTTTTAAAGCCTAATAATTGCAGACTTATGTGCTATTAACAAAAATGTCAATAATTCCAAGTATAGAGTATACATCTGTATATAAAGTATTTCTTTAGCATTAAGTGTTTTGCATGCCTGAGCAACAAGCCTCAACGTATCCTACCACAGAGCATATTTCTCTGTTTTACACACATTGCAAAATGACCCACTTCTTCTAACTACCATAAAAAGGTGACTTCTAAAATTATTAGATGTTTAGCATTTCCTTAGCAGCCCAAACAACACCATGCCTTTAATCTAAACGCATGCAGTGATACTACTTTATGGAAATGTCCACATTCTAGAAGCAGCAGACATACATTCACAAAACAGACTCCTCCTAATTTAAATACACACACGCACTCTCGGGCAGCCTGTGCTCCCCACTGGAACAGCCTGACAAGATGCTCCTAAAAAAGTCCTATCTTCGTCATAAGTTCTACACATCAAAAGGTACATGTAGAAGTAAATGCCTCTTTTATTGGAAAAATAGAAAACAGTTGTGCTTAATAATTTGGCACCCTTAGAAATCTCTTCACTAATAGCAAAACAGAATAAAATTAGCTCTTCATCCTGGATCAGGCAGTGAAAAAAAAGCTTTATTTAAAGGCCAGGTATATTGTTCCAGCTAAACGCAAGCCACAAGACCTCAACTGACATTTACTTTGGCAACCTCACACAAATCAAGATCACCCACTCTGCCTTCAAAAAGGGATTTAGGATTGACCATGTTAATGGGTCATTGTTCGTTTTTAAGTGTGCCAATTCATGCAAACTTGGTTTTCAATAGAAAAAGTCAAGTCACAGACAAAACTCTTTCAATTCCCCTTGGATTCAATTCTTTTCTTAAAGAAGCTTTTTGTGAAAGTTGGCAATGTCCCTTGCCTTTTCTCCAATTAGGAGAACAAAGTTGATGCAGGAGAGGTGGAACTAGCTATACAAGAAACACAGAGAGCACAGAACGATCTGTGATGTAACCTGTAACTGCAAGGACCAAACAACCTTTTTTTAACCAAAGCACAATGAAACGGGCAAAGCCACAGACAAAAAGCAAGGCTGTCTAAGTGTTGTACTGAGACGGCAATACAAAACAAAGCTTAAAAGGTCCCAAATCTCCCACCCCAGAGACATAAAAAAGGGGGAAGGTTGTATATGGAGCGTACAGAAGACTGCTGCTGAAGAGGAAAAGCAACAACACGAGCATTATTCTTCTGTCCAGAAGAGAAGGGCGGGTTTGGAGGAGCGAGGCGGCACCTTGCCTTGTCATCACGCCTGAGCATCCTGGCACCACGCAGCCACAGCCGACCTGGCCGCAGACGGCTCTCCAAAAATCCCTCCTGCTTCCCACACTGAAAACGCTTTTTGCCGCACTTCTCAGTTTCTTACGAGCTACCCCACAACTGATCAGGACTCTGAGTCTTGGGATTAGAAACATTTCAAAGGCAGTTCTGTTAAATCTCACTATCCCCTCCTCTTTAAAAATCAGCTCTTATCACTACTTACGCAGAGTAAACTTCAGTAATCTTCATGCAAATGCATTTGGGTGTTTAATTCTCAGGGCAGGTAATAGCGATGGATGTTCTTTCCGTGACTAGAGAATTTTCCTTGAGCTAATTGAAAACAGGCACATTTTGAGTAACGTACACTACTGCCAATGGTCTTGCAGGGAGGCAATGCAGGAACGATTTATGGGCTGTGAATATCACGTAAATCTGTCTTCAAGTAAAAGGATCATCTCTGCACAGAACACGTTTAAGTACTCAATTACCAAAGTACTCAATTACATATTTCCTAACTAAGCAAAAAATCCCATCGCATACCTTAGCCCTTCTCAGAGGTTGTCACACACCAGATGAACAGGTATTAGTTATAGCTAACCACAGCCAGAAAAAAATGCTCAATTAAAACATTATTAAATTAGATTATTTCATGCTTTTTCCAAGTCTTTAACCATCCCATTTTCACATCACCTTAGCATTCACCACTTGCTTGTGGCCCAAGGGGAAGGTAACAGAATCTCCTGGAAGCTGAGAGTTTTTACATCTATAACAGCTGTTGTATACCTCCTCTTTCTCACTGCCTTTTCCAGCAGCAGTTCTTATTTAATTTTAATTTGAGACCTCCGATTTCTGACTACTATACAGACGGGGAAAGAAAAAATATCATTTTTTTCAAGGAAACTTTCAATAAACATCAAACACTTGAGCGACTACACTGGTTCCTGGTGGAAGTACATTCCCCAAACAACTTTTAAGCATGGAATTTTCTTTCATTTAACTCTTGAGCATCTGGATCTCATTCCAGGTGTCATGTACCTATCACATAACAGATTGACTTGAAGCAAAGCTGGAGCTATTCTCTCTGCTGATATTCACTGTCTCCTGGACAAACGGAAGCTCTGACCACACTGAGCACAGCAGATCCCTATTTGCATTGCAGCAGGAAAGTCAACATCTATCCGTGAGCGGCAGTGCATTCAATGAGGAAATTGATTTTTTTTTTTCTTAATGGAAAACCACACTAAATAATTCGTAACCATATTCAAATCTCAAAAAAAAAAAAAAAGTTTCTGAATTCGGTAATCACTGAGTTAGTCGAACAGTGTTGCACGTGTCAAAACTGTGGATTTGTAAATCCATTTTCCGAGCTCACACCTAGCAGAAACTAAAATTAGTCCCTCAAGGTACAGAATACGCTTGTATCCTTGACCAGCTCCTCTAAGAGACTTATGAAAATAGTAGTTTCGAGTCAGAAAACAGGAACGTAAGAGAAAGAAACGTGACATTCTTGGCAAATTAGAGAAAAAAATGCCTATTTTTGTAAATGACAAATTTTGCATGCCCATTTTCACTCATCAACAGTGGACTGTGCTTATGAACATCCCACTGTACTGAGCATGGTGACACACTTACAGGTAACTCACCACAGAACAAGATCGCAAACCATTTTCCACAAGGGTCTCTGGCAGCTGTCCCACATCTGGCAGTAAATCAGGGCAGTACGAAGATGGGGCACAGCTGAACACAGTGACAAACTACAGCGGCTCCACACAGTACTACTATGGGTTTTACACAAGGCAATTGTAAAAAGACTGCTTTCTTGATTTCCTTCTACTGTAAACAAGGGCTTCACCCCCAGCATAGCATCTGGCTGGAGAGGTGTATTAACAATGCACTGAACACTCTCCATGACCACAGCACTTGATTTCACCCCTCTACATTCAGCAAGCATTCAAAAAGAATACTTAAAGCACTTTATGGGCTTGGAAAAAAATAGCATTTGCACCTGCGGGGTAAATTTCAGAAGTCTCAGTACAAAACTTCAGTATTTGATAATTAAAAGCTGCTTGCGTATGCACGCATGTAAATATGGCTGGCTCCAGGCAGAAAGGGTTGGATTTGCTTTTGAAGTGCTGATCCTTCAGGACTTGATTTCGAAACTTAGAAAATAACTGGTTTTCCCCCAAAGCAATGAGAACATCTAATTTGTAATTACATGCTCACTTTCAATTTGATACTGGTGAGAAGTTACACTAATCAGAGAGCCAGTCCGGCACCCAGCGGAGTGCACGCAGCATGGGAACAGAGGTCAGCAAACGCAGGTACAGCACGGGCAAAGAGACCAACTCGGCAGCTCAGCGAGCTAATAGTGCAACATGCTTCAGAACTGTAATTGCTGTCCAAAACCTACCAATTTTGAAGTGATTCTTACAAATCCGTAATTATAGAAAAGCAAATCCTGTCATAAAGCAGTGAACACTATATTCACACAGTCCCAGAGGGAGCACTTTCAGCAGCATGGCTCATTAGAAAGGTATTCTTGCATTAAACACCAATACCAAAGACAAGTGTTAATGCAATACCCCGGAGCCACGCTGAAAACCGTATTGTGGTAGTGAAGCGGTACCTACTGAATTTGATCCAGTATCTCTGCGCAATGGAAGGCCATCAGAGCCTGGCGATGGCATTCTACGTTGTTTTCCAGAGATCGAGTACAGCTCATTATCAAATCCTATTCTACAAAACCCACACCATCTATACCAGTCAACACTTACAAATATTGAGCGTTATCCTTACCACAATGATTGGGAAGAGAATCCATTTATGCTTCTGCCGTCCAGTTACCTTAACACAAAAACTACTGCAAACCTCAAGAGTACTTGCTGCTGCTTTTTCTTCTGAAACTCTGCATTTCTTTAGCACAGCTCCATTGCAAGAAGAAGAAAGCAAGCCGCCTCAGATGTTTTGCTGGAAAAGGAATATAGCTATGAACAAAGGTTAAAACTGAAAACTTGAAACTGCCTAGCAGAGGTGTGGCTGCTGAAACCTGACATAGTTGCATCACCAAGATTTTACTTTGGCAAACACGGCTTCCTGAATTCAAACAAATCTTAGACAGAACTATCTTTTGTTCCAGCAATAGGCAATTATTGCACAGACGTGCTTTCAAGGTCACTAGCGAGAAGAGTAAACTACACCAGGATGTGTCCGTCATAAGTAATGTTTTAAAAAAAGTTAACACCAAGCAATACATATTTAAAGCCTTCCAGCCTTAGCAGGATGCAAAGTGCTTCCTTCCTTCCAAATGACCACAAATAAACATGAACAAAAAGATCCATAAAAAAGCAATAAATATTTCAGAGGTTCATATTCTTCTTCATTACACCTCATTCTTAACATTCTTTACAACCAAAATAATTTTTGTCTTACTTCAGCATAGTAAAACAAAATTAAATGTCTCATTTTAATTATTTTGGTAGAAGAAAATGTTGCCTTTGAAACAATTTTAAGAAGAGAAGAAAAAAAATATTAACCAGGGACTTCGTTCTCCTTTATATTAGGAACTCTAATGTAAAAGCGTCTTTGGAAAAGAAGCATTTTTGTATTTGTTAATGTCAGGCTATGTGACCTATATCAACATTCTCCTTAAAAATAGGACAGCATTCTAATTACAAGTATTGTATTGATATTAATAAAAACATTTGCATCTGACAAATGTGAAGTCAAAAGCTGCAATCATTCCTAGAAATGCCACTTATTCTTTTCAGGAGTGGAATAAATACACTCAGATTAGTATTGACAAAAGCAGACATGAAAAAGGAATTAGAAACACACATGATAGGCAAGAGCATCTAAACAAACAAACAAATCACCGACACTGAGGGCTTTAGAAGAGATACAAAGCACCATTAAGGAATTGAAACGACTTCTATTCAGAATAAGGAGGCAAATCATGGCACATTTATGGTGCAAGGAGGTTTTACACCTTTCTTGACATCAGCCGATGATTCCTGAAGTTAAATACAAGATATGGCACTAGACAGACCACCGTATGTTCTCATACTGAAGGTCATCAGGTGTGTGGGAACTATTATGGGCTTTCCTACACAATTGCTAAACACAGCCATTTCTTTTAATTCACCTGTGTGTTCCTCCTTCAGTTATTGTGAACTGAATACTGCAAACTGAATACTGAGTGATAACCAAGAAAACGATGTGATGATTGTATTTTTTTTGCCTTTGACAAATGTATGAGTTGTCATGTCTACTACTTCTGTACTTCAGGATGAACAGCTACACTTCAGCTTTACCATCATTCAGAATATACAATGCTACCCAAACATTACAAGAGCAGCTTTGCTAAGACAATGCTCACCAGTGGTTACTGGATTTAAAAATACTTTCAAAGCACCTGACACTGGAAAATCATACTTGAAGATTCACTGAAGCTGCAGAGATGAACAAAACAACTTGAATTGATACGATGTACCGCCTCCAGTGAACACATTCTCTCTCAACCTGCATGCACACGCAAGCAATGATTAACTCCTGTAACTCAACGCAAACAGTAATAAAACGTGGGGTTTTTTCCACCGAGTTAAACTTAAGCACCTTCCTTTCGCAAGCCTCAGAAACATGTACTGAGATAACACTTTGTCATGAGGCCTCCTCATGCCCAAGAAAGTACTTTACGTCCATAACGTAGAGACTCCGAAGTGTAGGGTTTCTATTTGAACACATCTGCACAAGTAATTTACACGCCAAGGATTTACACACAAACACCTGGGTAAAAAAATGTAACAAATCCAGTACTATTGCAGTAGGCATGTAAACTGCTCTGCAGATGTGCTCTGTAACACAGTGAATGAGAGAAGAATACTTGTTAAGTGCATTATAAAGTTTAAAGCCCCTCTGGAGAAAAAAAAGTAAATGATATTTGGTGATTACAATAGGCAACTCATTAGAATTTAACCTGACCATCAAAAGAAAAGCTTATTTCATAATTACAAACTATGGAGCTCCCCGTGCCACATAGGAGGGTATGACCATCAGCTACCATCTGCGCTAGATAAGATAGTTCTCCATCATGATTTCCCAGAACAGCCATGTCCTACAAATTCAGCTTATAATTTCTACATCGTATTTTGAAACTGCACAACAGATTTCAGAAATCTCAAGGAGTGACAAGAAGATCCAAAATGCCCAACCTGACATCAACTGACTTATATTTCTCTTTAGTATGAGAAGAAATAAGTCAAGAGTTATATCTGCCAGCTTCGAGACTGACTCTATTGCACCAGCCTTTGCTCAGCTCTCAGATTTTTATTTGTATACCCAAGATGGAAATCCATGTGCTACAGGGCAGGCCTCAGCTCCTCACAAGCCTTTTCCCTGGTGACAGCAGTGGCTGCAAAGTAGCCAGAATTGGGCAGATGAAGGCAACATGGCTCCAGCAGTCACTAGTGCTTGGAAGCACTTGAACTGCTCAGGCAGTTCAGTTTCCAGCCAGAGAAATTCCTGTTTAATTCTGTTTACATTCACAGAGCTAAGGGTCCATGACATCTCCATTGATGCTACAGCCTCGTAGCAACTTCCTAGAAGTGGGAAAGAAGAAGATACTTATATGTTTATAAGACAAGCTGATCCTGGTGATTTTCCCTAGAAAAAGTCAAGCAACATACAAATCAAAGCATTTGATTTTTTGTTTTGTTTTAAAAAGGAAGTAAACAAATGTTCCTCCCACCTCAGGAGGACCTGACGCACACTGAGGTCATGAGCTGCCCATGCAGTAGAGCTGTACTTCAGAAAAAAAAAATTTCAATCTGGTGAGACTACTGGTGAATCTAACCTACACCATGTTCCTAAAAATGGACAGCATTTGCTTCTCCATTTATGTCAATAACACATTCGGAGATGCTTTTCTCTGGAGAAAAAAAAAAAAACACACACACGTCTGAAATGTGCTTATGCCCAAAAACATGAGAATTCCGCACTTCTCTAAAACCAGATTATTTACTGTAACACCTCCTACTTGCCACTCATACAAATGTCTAAATCATCTCAGTTCTCAGGAGAGTTCTTGGCTTCAGTAGCCTCCGAAGGAGACGTGTTTTTCACTGTAAACACTAATTCTGTGAGAACAAGGATAAGGAAAAAAGAGTGGGTGGGAGTATTTCCTTTTCCTTGGATTTAGTTTCGCTGAGTGTTCATTGTTCACAGGAGATGTTCTACCTTTCCATTGTCTCATATGTTTCTCCCACCCCTTTTTTTTTTTTTGATCCCTTGGAGACAAGCACTAAGATAAAGCAATCTTTTTCTTCCACATACTTAAAATTTGGTCGCCCGATTCTGGATTTAGAATCTTCATCAAGGTACTCTTATCTGTAAACTCATGGGGTTTGTGCCCTCTTCCTTCACAAATTAAGATGGTAATTAAGCCTCTGTTAATCCTCTTAGTCCAACATGTTGTCCTTGTCTCCTTGTCGCTCACTTGTGCTGCTTCATCAGGTTATTCTGTATTTTCTCATAAACCTGCCTAGTCTTAACCAAATTAAATAACTGCCTATTCTTATCCATTTTTTGTCATTTCACCACATTGCTCACACTGACAGTAAAAAGTATATGTTTGGAACAGGGCAATCCCGTCATCCTTAAGTCCTACCAGAATTCTTTGGCATATCCAGCTGGTCAGGACAGTTAGCTGTGCTTCAATGCACCAGCTTGAGCATCTTTTCATTTAATATCCTAAAGCCTGACACTAATTAATTCTTATTAACAAGACAAAAAAAACTTAAAACCAAAACCCCCACAGAACTAGAGTACTTCACCACCATAGTCTCACCTTTTTTTTTTTCCTTTAACTATTGGAGAAGGAACTATACCACTTCCTATTTTTGTAAAGTGACACATTACAAAGTCAACCATCTGCTTCATAGACTTATTACCCTTCTGATTTCCTTCCCATACATTTGTCTGATATATTTTATGGCTTTCTGTATTGGTTTTGCTAGGGCTGAATTCCTCTTTTCTGAAGGGCCTCCGTTGACTCAGCACTGGTGTACCACCCTGTCTTCCTGCTTCCCTTTTGTATTTTTTTTCTTCCCTCCAGACATATGCATCCTTTCTGATACCGGACGTTACTTAAACTTTTCTGACCTAAATTTAATTATTCAAGTTTCCTTGCTTCCTAAGTCAAATTATTGATGGGTAGGAGGGCAGGAATGAAATCCTTCCTCCACAAATTCACTGGGCTTGTTTGAGCATGGCATTAGTTACCAGTTCAGGGTTACCACTTCAGCAGTACTCTTGCATACTACATTTAGGAAAATATCTAGAAAAGCCTCTCATATGTGAAAAAGATATCATGGCTTAGTTTCCTTTATCTACCATAAAGATTTTCAAAACATTTTTGACTCAGAGCTAATCTGCTTTCACTTTAAACAAGTAAAAGGGGGAAGACAGAAGAAGAAAACCTGTTGAAAATGTAAATTGATTTATTTTTCCAACAACCCAGCTGGCATGTCTAAGTTTAAATAATTACAACTGAGGTAGCAGAACTTGGCCAACCCAGTCGGCTGCCTCTGTACTTACTGCACACAAGAGGCAGGGATTCAAAACTGCAGAAACCTGTTAAAGCACATTGTGCAGCTTAGTTCATCTTTCCAGATCAGTAAGTAATACTAAAATCCACTAAATACCTCTTAATGCGGAATTGTATAAAACAGTTCTCATCCTGGCAAAAAAAATCCTCTTCCTTTATACTGAGAGTGATAAGAAACACAGAGTAACAAAACACAAAAAGGAGAAGTATCATTCAAAAAGTAAGATATTTCAAATCCTACAGCTAATTACAATGAAGTATGAGAAAATGTTCCATTTACCATAAGAAAAAAAAAGAGAAGACAACACTACCCTAAGGTACACAACTCTAATTATACTTCTGATACTATCTGTATCAGTTATTATTTAAGACTAGGAACATTCATTGTGTAAACACAGGTTAGTTATTTATTTTTAAAAGACCTTACACTCTACATAAAAAGAATAGAGGTAAAGAGCAGTGGGCTTGTTATTAATCCCCTTATAATATAATTTGATGTAAAATTCAAGCCACAGAAAAAGCAAAGGTTGATTTATACTTTTTTAACTGTAGACTAGTAAAGTTCATCAGTAACATTTCTACTCTGCACATTTACACAGATTTGTTTTGGTTGGGTTTTTTTGTTTGTTTGTTGGGGGGGGTTTTTTGGGTTTTTGGTTTTTTGGTTTGGTTTTGGTTTGGTTTTTTTACACAGCAGTATTTTAATACAGTTAAATAGAGTACTAATTGTAACTTCAGACTCCCATATGTGGTAATATCTGGAAACCTTTAATTATTTAGAAACAAAAACCAATTTTGCACTTTTAAGTCTATTCTGTGAACTACACTCAAGTTCAAATTTTGATTCAAGTAGAGAAAATAATGATCACAAAATAGCCTCGATTTATTGTCTCAAGTCACTTTATTAGACATGCCAGAGTATTTTACAAAAGCATAAATAGAAATCTCAGCTCTTTATGTGAGTTTTGAGAGCATACACATCTTTCTTAAAGCAAACAAACAAAAACTCACCTCATTCAGGATGAGCTTCTTTTTAACATTTTAGAGGGTAAAGACCTTATCTTTCATGCCTACTATTCCCTGGTTCTGAGACCATGAATAAGCCACCCGGGTAAAAGTGCAATTTTCTATACCATGTCTCCTCGGTGGTATTATAATCGTACCCTCAAACATTTTGTTCAGCTTCTTCATTTTTCTCTTCCAAGTTAAATGCAATCCTGCTTTTTCAAGCACACACATTATGCAATTCCATACCTCCCCAACAAAGTTATTATATATACAGTACACACTATCACTACTATCCACTGCTGCTTTTTAAATGTAATCCTATGCTGCAATGTGTATTTGCAGTGTATTTCTGACAGATCAGTCGCTCAAGTCAGATGGGTTTAGGTATTTGTAAGCATTGTTATTTCCACAGCAACTGTAGTCCCAAGATGCAGACAGACCACAGCAGTAAGCACTGGACAGACAGACGGACCTGGGGAGCTTACAGATAAGGTTTACAGCCATCTGCCATCTGGCTTAGCAGAAATGGGAGAAGCACTGGGGTGAGCAGTGGTGTCCCACGCTAAGCAAGGTCCAGCTGAGGGGACTGATGCCTCAGACGGAAAATATCTGCTTGGAAACAGCCTACGCCAATTTGTGTGCGTAGGTGACTGTCTTAACAGATATGAATTACGTTTCCATTGCTTTTCCTTAACAACGCCATCATTTTTACTTTACACCTGAAAAAAAAAAAATCACAGCGAGAAATAGAGCAGAAAATAAATAAAAGTCTCAAACATTGGAGCTGACAGTTGATTTATGGAAGTTATACTTTAATCTCACATCTCCAAGCTAAGCTTTAAAAGTTTAGGTCAATAGCTACTTAGCCTACTTGAACAACCATTTATGCTCTTCTTTAAATATCAACTATATCGAAGCAAAACACAAAACTCACCAAAGCAGAGAACAAAAATATTATTCTACAACTAAAGCAAAGCAGAAGAGAGGAATGTGTAGTTATTTTTAAGCACCTCTGTGGAAGTTGTACAAGATATTTCATACTACATTTCCTTTAGTCAACTTATGAGCCAGTACATGCAGTAATGCCTAATCAGTATTTGAGGAAGGATGCATTTATTGCTAAATCTCCAAGAGTCGCAATCAAGAGATTCTGCTTCTAGCACACAGAATTAAAGAGACACATGATTTCAGATCAGTCCTGCTACAGCAAGCTAAAATAAATAAAAAACCCACCTCAGTCTTTCTATGTCATGGGTTCATTTTGCTCCACTGCTGACAGAAAAAGATATTAGAAGCTGTATTTTAGTATTGACTCAAACATCAACAAGTGCAACAATCCATTCAACTTGGAAAAGTTACACCACCACCTTTTTTACAAGTTCTCTCAAACAGCGAGCTGAGGGTTACAAGTACTTTAGTGTGTCATCTTCCCCATCTTCTACTCAGTTCCTTAACTTTATTTGTCCTGCCCTGTAAACAGGCAATAAGACTGCATCATTTCCAAAGTAAGAAATACAATAAGCCTTGACCTCCCAGAATTCAAAAAGTGCCAAAACACCCATGTATGATTTCCCTTGTAAAACACACACACAAAAAAAACACACGCACACACACGACAACACCAAAAAAACCCACACACCCAAACCAAAAAACGACCACATGAATACCCAGTCCCAAAAAACCTTTTCACATTACACATCCATTCTCCAACCCTCTTCCCTGCGGATCAAAGAAACTAAACAAAGTACACGGACACCTAACAAGCTTTCCAGAAAGCACTTATTTAATTAGACCAGGGCTCATGTCAAAGCAATCAAATTGAAGATACTTTATTCTAGTTAAAGCTAATGCTACCTCTTCCTTTCCACATAAACAAACCACTAGCCTTTTCATTCAGCAAGAAACTGCAAACAAACTTGTTTTTCCATGAGACATTTCAAGTCACCTCTTGTATAAATATTACTTGGTAGTATTTACAGATTCTTTCCTTTCCTTAGTGCAAACTAATCTGCACCTGGAGTGCAGATCCTCCTGAATTTAAAGCAATATATAAAAATAGAGGAGTTATTGTATAATCTGAATGGTGAACACAGCTTTCTCCTTATGAACTATTTCTATTCCCGTACACACATGTGGAGGGGGATGTGTTTGAAGCAGTTAAACTTGTTAATATTCTTTAGAGAATGAGCTGAAGGCAACACATTCTTGCACAATACGTTCTTTTAAGCTTGCTGAAAACTGATGCAACACACAAATGCGCATCTTCCTTTCTTATTTTTAAGCACTGGGATCCACTTCCCTGCTGCCTCAAGCTACACCAAGGGAATATTAAAATAATCTTCCAGTAAGGAAGAATTCTGCATGCTTACTAGACAGGATAATTACCACTGCCCTTACAGTACATGCTAATTGTACTTGGCTACAGATAGTTAAACAAATACATTCAGAAACTCATCATCTGACTTTCAAGCTGCATACAGTGAAACTCACATTTTATAAATATTTAACTGGAAGTAAAAATGCTGAGGCTTATCATGGCTGTCACAGCTTCAAGCAACTGAATCAATTAACAATAGAAAACCTTAAGACAATACAGATATGGGAAGCTTGCGATTACTCACAAAAACCTAAGCGGAACAGATTGCAACAATTTCCCAGCTCCCGGAGCAAGTGGCCATGTGGTCTCATCAGATCCCGCCAACACAGAGGAAAAAGCTGCTGGTCCCTGCCAGCAACTTGTTTTAAGCACCTGCCTGCACCTGGGGGAAATAAGAAAACGCAGCAGCGAAGCTAGGGGAGCAGGGGGATGGAGCACAGCGAGAGATGATGGGGAAGAACAGGCCAGCGCAGCACCAAGGGAGATTTCCAGTTCTTCAGGTCTGATGCTACAAAGTATTATCTGCAGGCTGGATTTTATTTCTGCGTAGACACACGTATATACACACACAGAGCTGATCGAACTTCAGCCAGCACTTTAAATCTGCAAGGGGGAAAAACATTCAGGAAGGTAGTGGAACTTCTGCGTTTTTGTTTTGCTTTGTGGTAAACGCAACTGAACTGTCTAATTAGACAAATCTTGGGGACTGATCATACAGAAGTCAGTGAACAGATTTCTTAAATTGCCTTTAATTTCAGCTTTAAACTTGTTTTTAATTCCATTTATTCTTTCATTTGAACTCCAGCTTCGCTCCTGTTTTTTTCTGACTGTTTCTGTACATCCCTTGATGTAATCCACAGAAACAAAGCAGCAATATTTTTCCATTATAGACTTTCTGCCCTCCTGGAGAAGAAGGTTCTTCTTCCTGTTCTACCACAATATTCACTGGATATAAAATGTAATGTAGTTATGGACTGAACACCAGCTCCAGAAAACCCCAGGAGCTCCTACATTACAGAAATGTCTTTAGACAGCCTCGGATAAGACCAGTACATAACAACAAAGTAGAAAAATCACACTTCCAGAACAACAAACTTTTCCTTTCTGCTTCAGTGGCTCATAACAAAGACAAGCTCAAAATTCATATTAAATTCATCACCAGCTTTCTTCTCATCAAAGTATTACAATGAGCTGTTTTCAGAGCCCAAGTGTTTTAGTTAGAATCCACTGCCTCATACCTGCTAAAACCACAGAATCCACTGAAATTATGCAAAGCTTTGACTTACCAAAAAAAGCAACGAAACAAAAACCAACAAAACAACAGCAACCCAGCCTTATCTACAAGAAGAACACCAGCTACTAAAGAAAAAAAAAACTAAAAAAAATATTAAAAAATAAATTAAAAAAACCCACAACCAAAAAAACCCAAAAAACAGCCTTGCAAAAATAGTCATCCGCAATCAGAATCATGCATTTAAGGCTCGGTATCCTGTGAGATACTAGGGCATTTTTGAAGGACCGCAACACAAGCTTCTAGCAGTTATATTTCTCAAAACTGCTACTGAGATTTAAACCTATGGAATTGACAAAAAGGGTAAAATATTTATATCATGTTCTTTACTGCATCTGGGGAAAAAAAATAGTTCAAAAAGATTAGTGGAAGTGCAAAACTTTTACATCATTATCTGATAGCATGCTCTATATAGTATCACGTGCACAAGCTACACGTCTATTTTCACATCTAAATTGGTTTTTGAATAAAGATCTCTATTTGGCATGAATGTTATGCCATCAGTAGCTCCCATCAAGCTATTATAACAGGGCCTTCTTAACTATGTTTCTGTCTTAAAAAAAATAATGTATAAAACCCCACAGGCAATCTGATAAAATTCCTTTCTCTGGACTTTCCTGCAAAACCACATGCTGAAAAATTGAGTTTTGGATCTCATTGCCACTGTTGGTTCATTCAGTCGAACTGCCCTGTCCCTGCTCAACCCCACTAGCTCCATCTAACAAACTTACAGATCGGGGTCAGATTTTCATCACAAGTTTTTTTTGTGCTTATTTCTAATAGCACAAATTAACCAAAAGCTCAACATGAGTGTTCCTCAAATTGATACAGCTGCAAAGTAATGACTAGATTACAAGTAATTATTAGAATAGCAATTACATTCTCCGAAATTAACTTGATTTTTAAATTTCAATGAGATTGTCAGACCCAGACGTTTTAAACACCTTTATAACTGCAAATCAAAGGCTATACCCAGGGGTACACGTACCTGATGATCAACAAAACTGCTTAAAAGTTAGTGGCCTTCTCCAAGCTACAGTTACTGATTTGTGGCAGAAACTTGAAGACTGCACATGATCCTGACTCAGTCACTACAAAGGCCAAGATCACCAGTGATTATATACAGTGAAAACAGAATAAACAATTTCTGCCTGTGGCACCATAAGGGAAATTCCCAACTGTACACTTGCTTTTCCCTCTCAAAACCCTGCCCCATTTTCCCCAACATCAAAACCCTCTCTTGCTGCAACAGCAGCTGAAGGTGAACTTACAGCTCCTTCCAGCAGATACAGCTTGCTGCCCAATTCACATTCAACCACAACAAGACGAGCTTCAGGCAACACGTAGAGAAGGCAGGGGGGAAAAAAAAAAAATACACCATACTCACTTCCCACTGTCAACAATGAAAAATAATTTTAAAAACACAACAACAACAATCACACATCTTCCATTACGTAAACTAGGCTGCAAGCTGACAGTGCTCACTTTTTCACTGTATTTGACAGGAGATTATTTTTAGGACAGTGACTACTCTTCAAGGTATGGTAAACAGGTTTTATTCAGAACTGAAGGCATTCTCTTTATTATAAGTACTCCTGCTGGCAGTCTATACACCTAGGACCTTACACAGTAGATCATTATTTTATTTTGTGCTTTCAGCAAACTCAAGTGTTTAAGAATGATTAATAAAAGGTCAATGCATTTCCAGCCTCCTTTATATTTGACAAGTCAATATCTCAAGTACTGTGCATAGCTGTATAAATTCACACCTGGAATGGATTTTTTTGCAAATTCATTCCAAGGATTTTTAGGATTTTGGTTTGGGCTTTATGGGGGGTTTTGTTTGTTTGTTTTTTAAAGCTAGTTGGAACGAAAGTGTTACATGGTTTTATTAGAACCTTCAAACAAATTGTATCAACACTTAGGACCAAAAAAAAAAAAAATCATATGCAAATTTTCAGTAGCAATATTTTGCTCATTTCCAGAACGCTAGTTCTGATCTCTGCCACCATATTTTCTTTTGTGGATGATGTTCTGATCATTGAATTTGCTAATACAAGTCAGTTGTATGTAATGAAATGAAACGTATGTATGTAATGAAAATGAATGTTCATTCATCAAGATGCCTCATAGAACAGATTTTTCCATAGATCCATCTAATTCATCTACCAGACGCTTGTCCACTTGCAAAGTCAACATACTGTTGTATCTTTTGACAATCAAAGCTGCTTGGCTTAGGTAAAAGGCATTCAAACACACCTTTGTTGTTGTGCAAACTTTTCCAAGACCAAATCAATTAAGAAAAAAAAAAAAAGGGAAAAGATGTGTAAGTAATAACGGATCTAGTGGGGTTAGCGAAATAAATGTACTGAGGCATGATGGCAAGATTTACCTGAATTATGTGTATATATTTGAAATACAAGATACTCATTTGAACACACGTGCCTGTCAACACGGCAGACTGTGGCGGGCACTGGTGGGTTTGCCCAGCAGGGGAGGGGATGGAGAGGAAAGTGTCAAGGAAGGAGAGCAGGAACAGTGGTATAAAATCCCTGCAATCAACAAAACACAAGATTTTCATAAGACTCTTCCCTTAAAATGGGACTGTTGGACTAAATTCTTCCAGCATGAAGCTGCTGCGCAACACTGGAAACCCTGCCTCTGCCCCGAAAGCCTTCTTCCCGATTCTAAACTTCATTCCTCGCATTCATATGGTGGAAAATGCTCCACAAAGCCCACAGACATCAGCTGTTCCTAAGCTTGGAAACATGTTCTCCCACCCCCATATTCTCTGTAGCAAGTTCACAGCTCCATGGTGCTCAGCTGCGACCTCCTAACACCCAGTAAGGCTAAAACAACCACACCACGCTTCAGTCAAACCTCTCAGATGAGCTCAAGTGTTTCAGGACAGCCAAGCCCATAGGACTTGGGGTTATCCAAACCAAACCCAAGTTTGTTTTCAGATGAAGAATAGTTAACAAAATAAATTCTGACTAACAATAATTTACCGCCACCTCCAGAAAGGAGTTTCCTAAATCTTAAAGAAAAAAGTCATAAAGATGACTTTAAAACTTCTGTGATTTTAAAGCAAAAATGATTTTTAAATAGTTTGAATATGCTGAACACTCTTGATACTTAATGGTTTTACTGTTACGTATTTCCTTTAACAGTCTATCTTCCTCAATTGCTTCCCCACTTGCAACCAGTGCAATAAAGTTCAAGCAACGTAAATTCGTACCAAAAAACCCCACAACCACCTCAAAACAATTGCAATTATCTCTTTAATTTCTTTTCAGTTCAAATCACTTTTAATGTACCACTTTCAACATGGGTATAAACTGGTTTAAAAGTCACTAACTAAATAAATCAATCATTCACCTGTTGAACTCTGTTCTTTTCACAAACAATTCTCAGTTCCTTCTTAAAAGCAATGACGCATTTTTAGAAGACTACAATACAAACAATTTCTCTTCCACTGTTCAGCTTTCCTCTAATCTGTTCATTAAATTTGCATTTCTGAAATATAAGGATTGGGTGAGAGAAGAAGATACATGATTATTTTTAGAAACTAGGTGAAAAACTAAATGGGTCATCAGGCTTCAAATGCAGTGGTTGTGGTCTAATAGTTCTGGTCCAAATGGCAATGGTTCTGGTCTAATGGTCCAATTGGTGTTTGATTTCAAGTGGTGTCCCTCATGGGTCAATACCAAGACTTCATCTGGTCAATGGGATGGACACATCCTCATCCTGGTTTTGGATGACACCAAACTGGGGGAGGACTGACATGGTGGGGTCTAGGGCTGCCATTCCCCAACATCAGGACTAAATGGAAGACTGGCTTGACAGAAGTCTCACAAATTCAGCAGACACAAACACAGAGTCTTACAGCAGTGCCAGCTGGGGTGACCAGCAGAAAGGAGGTGGGGATGCTGGTGGACAAACTGAACAAGGGTCAGAAAGGCAGGCTGGCACCAACCCAGGCTGACCACACACTGGGCTGTATGAGCAAACGTGTATGAGCAACAGGTTGGTAGAAACAATTATTGCCTTCTGGGTGGCAGCTAGATACATGCCCAGTTTGGAGTCCCCTAGTACAGTGGAAATGGACCAACTGGAGAGACCCCAGTGGAAGGCCATTAAGATGGTAAGGAGGCTGCAGCACATGGTGTATGTGCAGGGCCTGTGAGAGCTGGGATCCAACTCTACTCTTCAATACCCTGAGGGCAGGAGCTATAGAGAAGAGTGTTCCAAGCCCTTTTGAAAGACACACAGGGAAGGGGCACGCAGGAGGCAACCGTCACAAGTTGCAACAAGGGAAACTCCAACTCAGCAACCTGTTTTAGCTCTTGACCACTCTCAATGAGGACTTTTTTTCTTCCTTTGTACCCAGAATTGTAGCCTTCCCATATTCAAAACTCAACTGGAGCAAGACCCCAAGTAACACAATCTGTCTTTGAAGCCAGCGCTGCCAGGGCTGGGGGACGTTGGACCAGATGACCTCCAGAGGTTCCAACCAACATTTTTCAGTGATTCTATGATCTATTCTAGGAGGGCATGCTTGGTATAGGATTACAAACGTAATATACCAGCAAGCCAAAACACACTGCCAGCCAAATGCAAGAATAGAAGATCTACTCCTCAGTCTTTTGACATACCCTTGTCAGCAGATGCTCCAAAATGCTTGGTCAAAACTCAGAGGAAAGGGCACAGGGAAGAAAAAAAAATTCAGAAATGCAAACACAGTTTTTCTGACATATCTGTACATAAGCACTTCTATCTTATATATGGCAGATAACTTTTTTGTGTCTCACCCTTAAGCAACAGACACACGTAGCAGAAATACTGGTAGTACAGACTTGACGAGGAACAAACACCTAAGATGAAAGATAAGTGTTCTGAAATGGAAATTTTGGTTTTAAGATGTCCCATGCTGTTTTGCACCCACTATGCACTACTCTGAAGTCACAATTCAATTCAATGACTGATTTATCAATGTGTTTGAATAAATCCTGATGTCACAAATATATATGTATCACCCATTTTGTCTCAGAGGTACTTCACGGCAGAACATCTTGAGGAAAACTTGGGGAAGAAACTTGTTTGTTTAAATAGAAGCATCCGATAGCTAGCCAAAGTCAAAATAAAAAGTCTGTAACAAGCAGCACAGGGAAAAGATTTTCTGTAACGCAGCTGATACAACAAACTTTCCTCCAATATAAATGTCCTCCTGGTGTCTCACAGAGACAGGACAGCTGGACTCAGGAATTGAGAGCACTGGACACACCGGGCTAGAAATTCAGCTGATTTACTCAACAGAACCCCATCAAGCAGAGTGGATCTGGCCTGCTGTGCTTTTGTTGCACATGTTGAAAAAACTTCAGTAACGTCTGTTGAGATAACTTTGATTTATGTTGGTGGTCAGTCCTCACAACAAAGTCTGCTAAGGAGAACAGGGTAGGGGACTGGCTGTCGCAATGGCTGACAGCTTCAGTTGGGAGCGGATGGAAGTACACCACCTTTTCAAAGAATGTGAAACCAGTCTAGATAGAATATAGAAGTAATTATTGCTTTTTGCTAATAAATATAATTAAGATACTGTGTGTCTAAAGCTCACGTTAGCTTTAGGAGTCTTACTGAAATTCACTGTGAAGACAAGAATCTGGCCATAATTTAGGCTTCCTAGCAAGGTGAAACAAGTAACAGAAACCTACACTGATGAAAAACTTTGGTGCCAATAATACCTGAAGACAAGATGAGAGCCAGTAATAAGTTGGTTCTCAAACACTGCTTGCTGTAATTACAATGATCCATCTCATCTACTCTATTGAAAATGCTATTTTCATTTGAAAACTATTATACTATTATTTTCACTTAGGGACTGCAATTTTCAGGTGGTTAATAGGCGCTGTTAACTACAGAATCTAAATCTTATCCTGTCTCTGGAATAGGAAATGCCAATAGCCTGCAGGATAGAAGGAAAGGAGATAAAAGAAAACAGCCTTGTCCAGCACTACACTGCCAAAAAAATATTCACTCACTCTACATTGCTTAAAGTTGTGGGCATTTGCCAACAAGAAGCCGCAAAGAAAATCAAGGAGACTGAGGTGACCCAACTTGAGTGAAAGTAATTTTAGAAATTGAAATATTGGAGAATTTATGCACTTGAAGTTCGGTATTAAAAATGAAGCCTGAGACGTTGCGGAGAGGGTACTCAACCATTAGTAAGAATGTCAGTTCTGACATTCGGAAAACAGCCTCTACTGTAAGAGTTTCTGCATGAGCTGTACGAAAAGTTACTGAGCTTGGTGCAATTTGTGTAAGCACACATAGAAGAAGAGGAAAGGAAAAAAAAAAAAAAGCACTATGTGAAGAGAGTGGAAAAATTATTTCAGTAGAAGATTCCTCATTTTGCCAGCCAAAACGCTGTGTCTTCAGAGACATCTGATGAAAGGAGTACATTCAAATGTGTTGAACAGGTACTGCAGGAATACTGTCAAATATATGGGAAAGATGTTAAAAGCTAAATGCCTCACCATTCTTGTTGAGTTGCATATTAACACTTTAAGCATGCATTACACTTATGCAAAGTAAAGCCACCTACACCAATAACGTAAGCGATGTACAAATACACATTAAATTCAAACAGTTTTTGTTAGCTCCCTGGCTGCAAAGAAACACAAAAATAACCTAACAATAAGTCTGCAAATCAGCTAACAAGCAAAGAATAAGCCCTACATGAACAGACGTAAGGGGGGGAAAAAAAAAACCCTCAGAACACTAAAACCCTTAGAGAGAGCAAGTGTGGCAGAGTTTGATCAGTGACTGAAGATGCCAACACTTACCAGTTTCTAAATTCCTGTCTGCTGGCTTGTCAAGTGGCATTCACAAAAACGCAGTCTGAGTGAACGAGACACAGTTCATGACTCAAGACAATGTGGCATCAGAAATTCAGGATTTAAATAGATACATCTGGTTAATCCATTTAGAAAATAGAGAAAAACTGAGTAACTACTTAGACATTAGAAGAAAATATACAGTTACATCTAATATTGATGTCATGGTTCATTAAACTAAGAAGGCGATACAGATTAGAGGTTTACATGCATCTACTAAAAATACCAAGAAAACTTAATTGTACAATTGCACTCTTTTGTCCCCCAGTGGTCTCCTTATGTCACTCAAGAGTTTCTTATTTGGACAATTAAACTAATCGGATTAGACCATCCAAAAAAGTTGGAGAAACCTTTGTCTAAATCCAGTTAAGCAAATAAAATCCTTAAACGTTTCACAGTACATTTCTATATATTTAAGGATCTTAACCTGAGAACACCTGCCTACAGGTAACTTTTAAATAGTTATGACTCGTCTTGTTACCAGTTGTACTCAGGTGCATCAACTTTTTGCAGAATCAAGAACATGCCTACCATTATCCTCTTCAGAGGTCTTGAACTAAAAATTTCCAACACATTCATACAGAAAGAGTAAAATAATCAAAAGGTGCCTTTCAGACTAGCTATTATTCATTTATAAAAATATCTATGCCAAAAGCCATAGCATGTTTTTTGAGTAACACACACAAACTTCTCTATGAAGAAATTACTGTATCGCAAAGTTTTTTCATTCAACAATACTCTATTATGCAATGCATCACCTTATCTTTCAACACATTTTGGTCATTGCAATTGTCTGTGGCAACCCTGATTATAAAAAAGTGAGACTACACACTATTTGCATAGCATTAAAATTACTACATATTTTAAAAATCCATACTTAGGCAACAAATTTTGCTCGAGAGGAGGGGAGAGCATTGATCTTATGTTTGTAATAATATTTGGCATTTGCTCAATTAATCTTTACTTCTTAAAGTAAATAAAAGTCACCCCTGCCATCTCCCTTTAGGAAAGCATTGACAATACTTTGTAATAGCTTCTAATGCATCCTCTCCTCCACACATCTTCAGTTTTACGTAGATTAATGTAGGATATTAATTAAATGTTTAAGTGTTTACTTAGAGGTAGAATGCTGTGTTTTGTCTTCTGCTAGCCCACATTTCACCTGAAGGAACACTGTTTGTGTGGAAGGGTACATTGGGCATGCAACCGCACCTCCTGTTATAGCATTCCCTTTCCTTTTCCCAAATTTTAATTCCTCATAGCTCCAGCAAAGTAATTCCAAAGGGGCCTGTGCTCTTCATGCCTGATTTCTACTCAAAAGGTAATTTCTATAGAAAGACTGAACGTAACTGGTTCAGCCATTTTTTAAGCTGTCTATTCATCCACCCCATGGACATCTTCTGCTCTGCACAGAAAATCGGTGCTGCCATAACTGAGCGATCTATGCATTTCTGCTCAAAACACCCTTTATATCGTAAGTTACTCCAAGACCTTAGGTGCACACGCACACCCACACCAACCCCGCATCCTTTGCAGGGGAACAGGCTGGCGGATTTTGTCAGCTTGCAATGGTTTTGCTCAATGGCTTCTGACTCGTAGAATGAGTCAAACAAATGCTTCTGAATGGCTGAATCCCACAGGCACAGTAGGAAATACGAGGAAAAGGAGTCCCCAGAGAAGAGCTGCTGGTGGGTGTGGTGACAGTGTCTTGCTGAAACCCTGGAGCAGAGGAATGATCACAGAGCTTAAGAAATGCCAGACAGTGCTTCATTGCTGCTGCATCAGGTGTTTAAAAATTTTAAAATGCATGCAAACACTGTACTGTACACGTTAACCAGCCTTACATGTCAAGGCAAGTTTTCCAGGTTAACTGCTCACCAAGTAAGTCATCTTTAATTCTAAAACAAATCAAACAGTAGGTATAATTTAATTTGCAAAGTGGCATTTCTGAGGGGGTTCTTATAACAGTGACTATGCAAGCAAGCCTAATATTGCAAAAGCTCATTCATTCCTTGGCATCTCAAAGCAACTGCATGGAAATACCCTCCTCCTTATATGCAAGCGCTTGTGAACATGTTTAAACTTACACACCAAGCGAGATACAAGTCAGTCAACAGGAGTATTGAGCTGCACAGGACTGTTATCATCTAAGATGTTGAAGGGCTGGGACAAAGGTTTCACAGAAGAGTGACAAAATCCTTTAAACAATGGAATTCAGACCAAAAAAAGTTTGAACCACTGACAAAGACGACCACAGAAGTACTTGGCTCCAAAAAGGCATATCGCATTATCCCTCCTCTGAACATTTTAAAAGACTTCTGTGTAAAAACAGTACAGTCACAAGCATGAGAAAATGCTTACCATTAGCAATCCCAGTCCTCCATACTGCTAAATTTTGCTCTCCTTCTAATCCTGGCCTCTTTCCTAGCGGTATTTCAGAAATAGCACTGTACAGTAGGTTCTGTACTCCAGAAACTATTTTACTCAAGTTGCACTTTTCCACAAAGATGACTTAAAATATGATGCTTCTTGAGAAATCAAGATGATTTCTCTCTTAAAATGCACATACTTGTAACATTGGTTGAAACTGATCTGATCTTTTTTAAATGCTCAAATTTTATTCCCATTTACATTTATTGTAAAAAAGACATCACAAAACTCTGTTTTCTTACCTTAATTAAAAAACCCTACATTTTGCAGACACAAACAGCTAATACCTCACAAAAGTGTGTGAAGAACCTCTTAACGACCAGTTGAAAGTCATTGGGGCGAGCTTATAAAGGCTCAAAAGCTGCAAGGCTCTGAAAGTTCTGTTTTATACTTCACATGACTCCTGAATAATCAGTAAACAACATTGTTAGCCCCAAGAAGTAGTAAAAGAAGGATCAAGTTCTCAGCCATGAAAATGAGTTTTCCAGATATTGTGACTTTTTAATTGTCAAGGCCAAGACTAGATCCTATACGTACCTCTGCCATGAAACAAATACAGTACATAGCCTTTCTTAAACTCCACAGATTTGACTGTGGCAGTAGAAATAAAATAGAGGAGGATGAAGATGAAAAAGTAACTTAGGCACTTTTGATGCCATACTCATCATCTGTGTTATTAAGTTACACATGGCCCCCATGTGATGCTCTGAGTGAAATTAAAAATAAATAACCTATTACAGTTATTATTTCCTACAATACTGACTTATAAAATACTGTTAAAACTGTGTGAGGAAGTAGTAAATAAAAAACCCAGGGAAAACACAAATAGACATGCATAGTAAGAACTACAATGATCATCCTGAAGTACCTTGGGACATCTTAGTGCCTTACCATAAAGAATAAGCAAACGAGCAGTATTAAGGACATGAAACATTATCCAGGCGTTCCCTGTGGGGATCAAGAATAATCAAGCTGCCCAGAGCAGGTGGGTTACTACAGGATTACTACGAACTACTCCTGAAGCAAGAGAGTCCCCAAGCAACCTCAGATATAGGAACAATTAAGACTTCATTAACTATAACCTGAAATTGTGTTTTTCTCACCTTACCAGGGAAGTGCAGCTGCAACTACTGAGATGAGATATTTAAAAACTGCCTTTGACAACATGAAACAAGCTTATGCCTATTGCTAAGGTTCCTTTTGTAACAAAAGGGCCTTTAATATTACATGATGAACAAAGCACCTTTTTTTTTCCTGAGAGAGGGGTGAATCGCTAAAGAAAATAAGCTGTCAAGCTCTCAGAGTGTATTTTCTTTCAAAAGCAGTTGCAGGGAGCACTGGCGTTGGCAGTCAGATGAAAGGTTGCAAAACAATTGCCTAATAGAGGTAAATTTGTAACTTTCTCAAGTATTTACCTTTTTATTTGAAAGGTTTCAACATTCGCTCTGTGAAGGCTCTTGATAAGCATCTGAATATGCTTCTTAAAAATACACTTTAATAAGTTATCATACTATAAAATGTGATCACTTATGGACTACATAGTGATAACGTAAATGTCTGTACAACTAATCTAAATCTGACACAACCCTGATAGCTCAGCCATGCAACCAAAGTGTTGGAGAGTGGGAGAGGAGAATAAATAGGCGAAAAGTTTAGATTTATAAACCTAGCAAACCAAATACATTCCTTTATTTCCTTCCGCTCGTAATACACCTGTGGATTGGCTCGTTTACAAAAAAAAAAAATTCCGAAGAAATTGAATCCAAAACAACAAATTGTAAACTAGCAGCCTTCCATCTGGAATTATTCAAAGGAACATATGGTCATATTCTTAATGTAGAAAATTTCTGTAGTCTGATACTTATTTGTCTATCTTATGATTAGCTGCTCCAGAACATACTAGCTTTATAAAATGGGGTTTGCAATCTGGTCTTGTAAACATAATTTCAAGTTATTAATTCATTAATTTGAGGCTATTACCATAAAAATATACATGCTAAGAGACTGAATTAGGTTGGCTTCTTTTTTTGTTTTAGCACACAGCAACAATAAAACCGAATTAAAATACATT